>NC_141094.1:22527048-23147048 GCF_041138505.1 Cibotium barometz
GGTCCTTGGTTTTCCATTGCAGCATAGATCTACCCTCTTTCCTCTTCTACTACATCTGAAATTGTGACTGCTCTGGCTACTGCAGTCTGAGGTGGAACTCTTTCTCTTTGGTTGCCCCAGTTGTGGGAAGGAGTTCTAAGGTTACTCTGGACAGAGGCAGATGGTGGCTGAGCTGGAGTTCTTCTGGGGTTTCTTTGGCTTGGGCGAGACGGACCTTGATTGGACCGGTATGAAGGGGTTGTCTCTGAATTTGGGGTCCTTGACTTCCCTGTCTCCTTGACATGGCAGGAGTCGGGTAGTCTTTCAGCTGGTGACCAAACCCTTGGCATCCGCCGAAACATCGATTTTCACTTCTGAGCTCGTCCCTCTGATTTCTAGAAAGAGGTGGGGTTCCTGAGAAAGTATTCTGGGGGAAGAGTCTTCCTTCACTTCGGCATCTTCCTGCATCCTGATTCTCATTCGGGCCTTGCTGCCTCTTCGGGGGTGGAAAGTTTGAAGTACTTCCTTGGGCTTGGAATCTTTTAAAGTTGGAGGGTGCAGGCTTTGGCAGGACCTTTACTACAAAGGCTTTGGCAAAATCTTTTGCCATTCTTATGGCTTCAGCCATGGACACTAGCTTGGCATTTTTGACCAGTGTGTCCAAGGGTTCGTTCATTCCCCGAATGAACCTGGCCATGAGTTGCTCTTCATCTAGAGGTGGTGAATATTTGAATAGAAGAGCAAAGGCCTGGTGATATTCCTCGATGGTTTTGCTCTCCTGCTTTAGCTCTAAGAATTCGTTCATTTTGATTTCCAAGAATCCAGGAGGAGAAAATCTCTTTCTTAGATAGTGTTTCTGTCCAGACGGTTGGTGTCATAGTGGTTCCTCCATGCTACCCTGGCTGTTTCCACTATTTTCAGCCGGGCAAGAGCCATTTTTCTCCGCTCATTGTAGCCTGTGACATCAAAATATTCTTCCATGGCTTCCACCCATTTCTCCAGAGCCTCGCCCAGGTTCTCCCCTTCTCCTTTGAAGGGTTCTAGCTGAGTCCTATGAAGAGCCTTGCGAACATCAGGGTCAAGCTCGTCATCTTTAGAGACAGGGTTTGGCTGACGGCCACGGTTTCCTTGTCTCATAATTCTACCAAAAATTTCTTAATCAAGACAATGATCTTATTGGAGATTTATGACATATGTCCGATAACAGATTTTTCTTTATCGGATCGTCCGTAAATAAACAATCACTTATACACAACAGGAAATTTTTCTCCGGAAAACATTTCTTTATTTATATAAAAGTTGCAATATGTACATAGAGCAACTCGGTTCCAGAATTCAAAATCTCCTCATCAGGAGTCACATAAGACGATCGTACTGGGCCATAGGCATGCCCTGATACAAACGTTCACTTACTGACAAGAAAGCTATTATTTTCTCCTTATTAGGAATAAAACAACTAAGGAGTCTGTAGACTTGGCATGAAAGTCGTAAATTTCGAGGCGTCGAATGATATAGAATGACGCCACACACCATTTTCAGTTTTAACAGAATCATCGCCAATGAGAGGTTCTACCACAGCATTGCATGGTGGTCGCAAGAGGCGTGGACATACTGCCCTACAAACCACTTATGCTGTAGTCTCTCAGCTGGGTTAGGAAAATATAAATCCTCAAAATGGCGTGCGAGTCTAGCTCGGCTTGTTGGAGTTGAAGCGGAAGAAATGAGATGCTCGAAGGCAAACGCAGTCATATCTTGAGACTGGGTGAGGTCGGGAATACCAAATAAATAGGGAACTTCCATCTATAAAAACAATCTCTTTGATTAAAAATTCTTCATTAAAGAAGCTTATGGAATGAAAATACATTATGAAAAATGCTTTTGCTGAGTTTTTATTATCAATTTTTGATAAGAATTTGTTTATCCTTATTAGCTTTCAACTTCGCTCTGATACCAACTGTGAGATCCCTCTGCCCCCTCCGCGCACCGGCGGACTCTCGGTAGATGGCAGCGGAAGCAGCTCCCTCATGCGCGGGCCAGGGTTTCTTACTCGGGGCCTCGCCCACGAATGTCTGGGCATGAGACTAGGCTGGTGCTCACTCTCCGAAAACCGAAACCGGGAAAATTTTCCATGCCCGAAAAGTGGGGACGATTCCACCTTTTTTCTTAATGAATTTTTCTAACGAGATCAATTCTAAACTATCCTTCACCTCAATAAACCAGATAGAAGGAAACTATCACTGATATAATTTGATCATCCGAGTAATTTCAACGCTTTTTTCCTAATCAAGATCAGGCACAGCCGTTGATCCACTCAATTGAGAAATTTATCAGGGAATTAACTAGCTACTTGAATCCTTGCGTGATCCTAAGATTTTTTTTTTCAGTTTGATTATTAAAACTCCACTGATTCCAGCCTAACCCCATCCGGCCCATGGGTTAGCCACCACCCTGCCACTGGAATCGGTAGATCCAAACAAGTACTCGCCCACCCATAATTGAAATGCCTTTCTTAACTTTAGCTTTAGAAAACAGGTACGCACACACTCCTCTTTAAAACTTTAATATAAAAGTAATCCATTGACGAAACAGATATGATCACAGATTTCATACCTCAAAATTTCCATTCAATCCTTTGTTTCACAAAAACAGTACCACTATCCAGTAATAACAGAATACAATAATCATTTCGTCACCATACATATATACATCTTCCTCGATATACGAATGGGTGTCCTAAGCACCGCGAGCCTGTGCATCGTCTGGGGAGAACCCTCCAGGATCCTCCTTAGGTGTCTTGGTACTTCACTCAGGGACCGTTTCGTCGGCCCTCGCCCATCGTACCGGAAGCACATCATTTTACACCATACCTAGGCTGGTCAAGACCTGGGTAGGTTTTTGCCGCGTGAGCTGTCCCTCGAACACTCCCCGCCGCAAGCTGTTGCAAACCAAACTTCCCTTAGATAAACATATATGCCAAATGTCCCTCTAGCATTCTGGCGTAAGACAGTCCTTTAAGAAAACAGGGTTTCTATGCAAGTTTTCAGTTTTGGTTTTGATTGAATACCATGAATAAATCTTAAATCCGTATCCCAATATTTCTAGATTCAGGTCTGAATTCCAGACAGAATTCCTCAAATTTTGATAACTTTATCCTCAGATCAAAATCAAAAGTCTTAACTTAGTTTCAGATTCGGTGGGTGTTTGAGTGCATTTTTCCTGAACAGAGTACATCGTCATTGACGAAGGAATTAGGTGTTGGTCAATAGTCTGAATCAGATTTTGGGTCTGGAAAGGTTCTTCCTAAACTGTCTTTCTCGAAAGGTACTATTTCAATTTCTCTTTTTCTAAATTTTGTTCGACAAATATTTGCTTACAAATTTCTAAAACATGAATTTCTTAGGAGGAATAAAATAATCATTTATCTCGATCTCCGACTTTGATAGTTTAATTGAATTTTTTCATTACTATCGTAGTGAATATGAAACGGTAGTATTTCTTCATAGATTATCTACTTATTCATTTTTCCAATTTTTGCAAAAATTAAACAGAGAATTATGAGAACCCTTATTTAAATATAATCATTCTATATGCATCTATTTATGCACATAATCTAATTCTGATGAAAGTCACACTTTTATCATCATAAAAATCATTTATAAAAGTGTTATTTTCATTGAATTTAATGCATAGAAACATGCATAATGGAAATGTTTTTATTATAAAAGTGTTATTTTCATTCAATTTAATTTCTATGTATAGAAAGATGCATAATGAATTTTTTTAATTATAAAAGTGTTATTTTTATTGAATTTATTTTCTATGCATAGAAATCAGAGCTCTGTTTTGTAAACTTATGAAACAATAGCAAAAATTACCTAAAATTTTAAAGTAAATCTGGGAAATAATGTTTTCACTTGCTAAGATTATGTTTGAAATGAATTCATAAATTGAAAACTCATAAATTAAACTGGATTTTTAGATGGATAACTCAAATCTGTCTAGCATTTGTGGACTTTCCCAGAGTCAGCAGGAGGATATGATCGCCTTTGCCTTCAAAAATCTCATCAACTCCACCACAACCCGAGAAAGCAGAGTGAGGCTTGCTCATTAGTTTAAGGATCTATATTTTCCTGATCCAGTAGAGCGACATCAACACATGTGGTTCTCTGGAGGGCAATGTAATAACGTCAATACCAATCAGCATCAGAGACTCAGACAAAATATTTTGCTAGCCATGATCTTAGTAAGGCTAGGAGTTATTCATTATGTCCAACTCTATAATCATTCACCTCGGAATTTTAGAATTTCTTGTCAAATTTTTAGACTTCTAGGCCGCTTTATTCCTAGGAGTAGAATTAGAGCACCTTTATTAGTAGTGATGAATCGTGTATATCATAGCATGTCTCCATCGCAATATTGCCTTTTTATGCGTATGCGATTGAGACAGTGTTGAGGCAGTGACTTTTGGAGCCGAGAGACGCTCTATGTATATATCAAAAACTTTTGACAATAAATGATGTTTTGCAAAAGATTCCACATTGTTTTCGTGATTGTGAATATTGGTTAATAAATTTATCAGACTGAATGTTGTTTTCAAGAATTATGATGGTTATTTATTTGTTTAAGAAATAAATCTCAAAAATTAAATAGTCATAAATCTGATGATGATGAAGTTAAGTTGACAAAAATCTCGTTTTGTCAGAATCATGAGGCACGCGGCCCGTGCTGCTAGGCAGCCGGATCCTCTTACCGATGAAGAGTTAGATCCAAACGTTCTTAAAGCTCAACACACCGATCCCAACCTGGTCCCTTCAAGGTTGAAGGAGGACAATTAGGAGAAACAGTGGAAAAATGGATCGAGGCAATGGAAGAATATTTTGATGTAACCAGTCAATGAGAGGAGCAAGATGGCTCTTGCCATATTGAAAATTGTAGAAACGGCCACGGTCGCACATGGAGGAACCATTGCAAGAAGACAAACCGTCTCGACCGAAATACCCAGACCTGGTCAGATCTTAAGGCTTACCTCTCAGGAAGAGGTTCTGTCCTCCTCGGGGCTTCCTGGAAACCAAAATGAATGAGTTCTTGGAGCTGAAACAGGATACCCGGATAATTGAAGAATACCATCAGGCATTTGCCCTTCTCCTCAAATATTCTCCACTGTTGGATGAAGAGCAGCTGATGGACAGATTCATTCGAGGGATGAATGAGCCATTAGACACTTTAGTGAAAAATGCCAAACCAGTCTCAATGGCAGAATTCGTCAGAATGGCAAAGGACTTTGCCAAAGCATTTGCTGTTTAAGGTCCCGCCAAAGCTTTCACCCTCAAACTTTAAAAGGTTCCAAACCCCGAGAAGTGCTTTAAACTCTCCACCCCCAAAGAGGCAGCAAGGCACTATTTAGAATCAAGATGCTGGGAGATTCAAAAGTGAAGGAAGACCCTTCCCACAAAACACTTTCTCAAGAGCCCCACCTTTTTCAAGGACTCAGAGGGACGAGCTTAGAAGTGAGAACAGGTGTTTTGGTCACTAGCTCTAAAAGACTGCCCGCGACTCCTGCCATGTCAAGAGGACAAGGAAGTCAAGGACCCAGAATGCAGAGACCAGCCCCTTGGTATCAGTCAACCGTCTCGTCAAAATTAGGGCAATCCAAGGAGGAATCTAGCTCAGCCATCTGCCTCTGTTCAGAGTAATCTCAGAACTCCCTCCCAAAATTGGGGTAACCAAAGAGAAAGAGCTCCACCCTAATTTGCAAGCAGCCAGAGCAGTTACAATAGCAGAGTAGTGGAGGAGGAAAGAGGTCAGGATATATGCCGCAATTGAGAACCAAGGGCCAAATCGTCAATTCTCTGTCATCCATACTCCAGCTGAGTATAAGGGTAAGTCATTTAAGCTTTTGATTGATTCAGGCCAGCACTCATTCATTTATTTCCCCAGGATGCTTGTGTAAGCTAGCCTTAAGACAAAAATCAGGGAAACCTATGCAAGTTGAATTGGCCAGTGGAAAGATTCTTTTCACTCACCACCATGAGACAGATCGTATTAAGTTTAATCTAGATGGGAATGTAACTGACTGCTGCCAGTTTCAGAGTCTTATCTTTCGGAGTTTTTGACAGAATCCTTGGAATGGATTGGATCCACTCAAATCAAGCAGACATTCACTATCATAATGGAGCCATTTCCTTCCATGACCTTCACGGAAACAAAGTTGGAGGAACTGGAGTTTCTGGATCCCCATATATGCAATTAGTAAAAGCTTCTAAGTTATTGAAAGGACTTAGAAAGAAGCAACTCATTTATGTTGTCAAAATGAATCCGGTAGACACAAAGTTAAAAGCCAAAGAACCAGAATGGTTAAGTGAATATGATGATTTATTCCCAGCAGAGCTAACTGTGATGCCTCCAATTCGGGAAGTAGATCATGTGATAGAATTGACCCCCTGGAGCTCAGCTAGTAGCCCTACGCACATACAAAATGCCAGTCCTTGAAGCCATTGAACTCAAGGAATAGCTTAGGCAGCTGTTAGGACAAGGGTTTGTAAGACCCAGTGTTTCACCTTGGGGAGCGCTAGTTCTCTTTCAGAAAAAAAAGGATGGAACACTAAAACTCTGTGTGGATTTTAGAGGTCTCAATTTGTATCCTATCCCCAGAATTGATGAGCTTTTGGAAAGGCTAAGTGGAGCCTAGATCTTCACAAAGATAGATCTCAAATCATTGTATTACCAGATCAAGATTAATTAGCAAGATATCCTGAAGACAGCCATCAATACTCCACAACATGGGCACTATGAATTTAAAGTCATGCCATTTGGATTGAGAAATGCCCCAGCTACATTCAATCGCCTAATGCAGGACATTCTCAGAGAATACTTGGATGATTTTGCTATTGTTTTCTTTGATGATATTTTGATTTACTCAACGAATGCAGCTGACCATATAGGTCATGTCCATAAGGTTGAGATTCTAAGGAAGCATCAACTCTTTGCAAAAAAGAGCAAATGCACTTTCTCTGCCGACCATGTTGAATATTTGGGCTTTCTGGTATCCAAAGATGGAATTTCTCCAGATTTTGCAAAAGTCCAAGCAGTCAGATTGGCTTGAACCAAAGACACTCAAAGAAGTCAGAGGATTCTTGGGATTAACTGGTTGGGATAACTTCTTGTACTTCCCAAGAGATAAAGAACTTCTTTTGGGCCATACTTGAATGAAGACCATATCTGCTTCTTTGAATTGTCTGTCTATCCTCTTCTTATCTGCATATTGCTTGTGTCTATCTTGGGCAGCTTTTATATCTTTACAAATTGCTTGCATCTGCTGTTCCATGTCGTCAAGCATTTGTCTGGACATCTCGACCCTAATAAATGGGTCGGACCAAGTTAATGGAGTTAAGCAATCTTGTCCATACAAAGCTTTGAAAGGGATCATCCCAATACTCCTGTGAGAGAAGCATTGCAGGCGAACTCGACTAGGTGCAGATAGCTTAGCCACTTCTTGGGTTCTCTGCCACAACATGACCGAAGTATATCTTTGATTACTTGGTTTACTCTTTCAGTTTGACCATCGGTCTCAGGGTGATAAGCTGTGCTGAGATCCAAGAAAGTTCCCACGACTTCGAAAAATGCAGTCCAGAACCTTGAAGTAAATTTGGGATCTCGATCACTTACTATTCTTCTGGGTAGGCCATGTAATCTGAAGATTTCCTTGAGGAACACTCTGGCCACATCCGCTAAAATGTAGGTTTCTTTTACTAGGATCAGATGGGCAACTTTGGCTAGTCTGTCAACTACCACGAAAATGGAGTTGTAACTTGATTGCACTGAAGGTAATCCAGTAATAAAATCCATACTGATACATTCCCACTTCATCTGGGGGATGTCCAATGGATGTAACTTCCCAGGCATTTTTACTCTTTCAGCTTTGACTTTCTGGCATGTGAGACATTGACGTACATGATTCAGTACATCCTTTTTCAGACCAGGCCAAAAGAAGCTTTTCTTTACAGACATGTAGGTTTTAATGAAACCTGGATGTCCTGCTATAAGGCTGTCATGGGCTTCATTCAGGATTTGATCCTTGGTTCCCTCATCATTGGGGATGCATAGCCTGTGATTATAATACATAATGCCATCATCTAGGTTGTATCCCCTTGAACTCTGTTCAACTCCTATGGAGTTTTGCTTTCCTGCATAAGTAGGGTAGCAATAGGGCCAAAGAATCTATCCTGCATGATCTTCTCTCTTGCTTCAATAAACAAAGGATTTGATACTACTGAAATTGCAAGCAAGGAGGCTTTTCTGCTGCTAAGGGCATCTACTACCACATTTTCTTTGCCTGGGCGGTACTTGATTTCAAAATCAAATTCCTGCAGGGTCTGCATCCACCTTCTTTGGCGCATGTTGAGGTCCTTTGAGTGAAGATCTACTTTAAGCTCTGATGATCTGCCTCATCAAAGTGAACCTTTGTCCTAGTAGGTAATGTCTCCACAACTTCAAGGCATATACTACTGAAAGTAGTTCCAGGTCTGGACAGCATAATTCCTCTCATGCGTTCTGAGTTTTTGGGATTCATAAGCCACTGCATGACCTTCCTGCATAAGTGCAACTCCCAAGGCAAAACCACTAGCATCATTTATTACTACCTCAAAGGGTAGAGAGAAATCTGGCAGCTTCAGAACGGAATTAGTTACCAAGGCGGTCTTCAGCTTATCAAAAGCACTCTGGCACTTGGCAGACCACTGAAATGGGGTAATCTTTTTGAGAAGGTTAGTCAGGGGGGAAGCTATGAAAGCATACTTTGGTATAAAAATCCTATACCAACAACCAGTCAATCTCGAGAATCCCCTGACTTCTTTCACTGTCTTTGGTTCAGGCCAATCTATGACTACTTGGACTTTTGTGGAATCTGGAGAAATTCCATCTTTGGATACGAAAAAGCCCAAGTATTCAACGTGGTTGGCAGAGAAAGTGCATTTGCTCTTTTTAGTCAAAGAGTTGGTGCTTCCTTAGAATCTCAAGAACTTTTCTGACATGAGTCTCATGGTCAGCTTCATTCTTTGAGTAAATCAAAATGTCATCAAAGAAAACTAGAACAAAATCGTCCAAGTATTCTCTGAGGATGTCCTGCATTAGGCGATTGAATGTAGCTGGGGCATTAGTTAATCCGAACGGCATGACAGTAAATTCATAATGCCCATACAGAGTATTGATGGCTCTCTTCGGGATATCTTGCTCATTAATCTTGATCTGATAATACCCTGATTTGAGATCTATCTTTGTGAAGATCTCGGCTCCACTTAGCCTGTCCAGAAGCTCATCAATTCTGGGGATAGGATATTTGTTCTTAACTGTTAGTTGATTGAGACCTCTGTAGTCCACACAGAGTCTAAGCGTTCCATCTTTCTTTTTTTGAAAGAGAACTGACGCACCCCAAGGTGAAACACTGGGTCTTACAAACCCTTGTTCTAATAGTTGCCTAAGCTGTTCCTTGAGTTCGATGGCTTCAGGAACTGGCATTTTGCGCACGGCTATTGGGCTGAGATCCAGGGGTCAATTCAATCACATGATCTACTTCCCGAATTGGAGGCATTTCAGTTAGCTCTGCTGGGAATAGATCATCAAACTCACTTAACCATTCTGGTTCTTTAGCCTTAAGCTTTGAGTCTACTGAGTTCATTTTGACAACATAAATTTGTTGCTTCTTCCTAAGTCCTTTCAGCAACCTTGAAGCTTTTACTAACTGAAGGTCTGGGGATCTGGAAACTCGAGTTCCTTGAACTTTGTTCCCGTGAAGGTCATGGAAGGAAATGGTTCCATTGTGACAGTGTATGTCAGCTTGATTTTTGTGGAGCCAATCCATTCCAAGGATCCCATCAAAAACTCCCAGAGGTAAGACTTTGAACTAACAGTCGGTTACATTACCATCTAGATTGAACTGGATAAGATCTGTCTCATGGTGATTGAAAAGAATCTTCCCACTGGCCAATTCAACTTGCATAGGTTTCCCTGATTTTTGTTCTAAGAGTAGCTTACACAGGCATCCAGGGGAAATGAATGAATGAGAACTGCCTGAATCAATTAAAAGTTTAAAAGGCTTACCCTGATACTCTGCTAGAGTATGGATGACTGAGAACTATCGGTTAGGTCCTTGGTTTTCATTTGCAGCATAGATCTACCCTCTTTCCTCTTCTACTACATCTAAAATTGTGACTGCACTGGCTACTGCAGTCTTAGGTGGAATGCTTTCTCTTTGGTTGCCCTAGTTGTGGGAAGGAGTTATGAGGTTACTCTAGACAGAGGCAGATGGCTGAACTGGAGTTCTTCTAGGGTTTCCCTGGCTTGGGCGAGACGGACCTTGATTGGACTGGTATGAAGGGGTTGGTCTCTGAATTCGGGGTCCTTGACTTCCCTGTCCCCTTGACATGGTAGGAGTCGGACAGTCTTTCAGCTGGTGACCAAACCCTTGGCATCCGAAACATCGGTTTTCACTTCTAAGCTCATCCCTCTGATTTCTAGAAAGAGGTGGGGTTCCTGAGAAAGTATTCTGGGGGAAGAGTCTTCCTTCACTTCGGAATCTTCCTGCATCCTGATTCTCATTCGGGCCTTGCTGCCTCTTCAGGGGTGGAAAGTTTGAAGTACTTCCCTGGGCTTGGAATCTTTTAAAGTTGGAGGGTGCAGGCTTTGGCGGGACCTTTACTACAAAGGCTTTGGCAAAATCTTTTGCCATTCTTACGGCTTCAGCCGTGGACACTGGCTTGGCATTTTTGACCAGTGTGTCCAAGGGTTCGTTCATTCCTCGAACGAACCTGGCCATGAGTTGCTCTTCATCTAGAGGTGGTGAATATTTGAGTAGAAGAGCAAAGGCCTGGTGATATTCCTCGATGGTTTTGCTCTCCTGCTTTAGCTCTAAGAATTCGTTCATTTTGATTTCCAAGAATCCAGGAGGACAAAATCTCTTTCTTAGATAGGTTTTTAGGTCGTTCCAGGACTGAGTGTTTCTGTCCAGACGGTTGGTGTCACAGTGGTTCCTCCATGCTACCCTGACTGTTTCCACTATTTTCAGCCGGGCAAGAGCCATTTTGCTCCGCTCATTGTAGCCTGTGACATCAGAATATTCTTCCATGGTTTCCACCCATTTCTCCTGAGCCTCGCTCAGGTTCTCCCCTTCTCCTTTGAAGGGTCCTGGCTGAGTCCTATGAAGAGCCTTGCGAACATTAAGGTCAAGCTCGTCATCTTCAGAGACAGGGTCTGGCTGACGGCCACGGTGTCCTCGTCTCATGATTCTACCAAAAATTTATATATTATTAAATTTTTATTTTTATATCATCCACAAGATCCTAAGACTTAAGAGGTTCAGAAAACAATTTCTTAATCAAGACAATGATCTTATTGGAGATCTATGACATATGTCCGATAACAGATTTTTCTTTATCGGATCATCCGTAATAAACAATCACTTATACAACAGGAAATTTTTCTCCAGAAAACATTTCTTTATTTATATAAAAGTTGCAATATGTACATAGAGCAGCTCGGCTCCAGAATTCAAAATCTCCTCAGGAGTCGCATAAGACGACCGTACTGGGCCATAGGCATGCCCTGATACAAATGTTCTTTACTGACAAGGGAGCTATTATTTTCTCCTTAGGAATAAAACAACTAAGGAGTCTGTAGACTTGGCATGAAAGTCTTAAATTGTGAGGTGTCGAATGATATAGAATGACACCACACACCATTTTCAGTTTTAGCAGAATCATAGCCAATGAGAGGTTTTGCCACAGCATTGCATGATGGTGGTCGCAAAGAGGCGTGGACATACTGCCCTCTGCAAACCACTTATGCTGTAGTCTCTCCACTGGGTTAGGAAAATATAAATCCTCAAAATGGCGTGCGAGTCTAGCTCGGCTTGTTCGAGTTGAAGTGGAAGAAACGAGATGCTCGAAGATGAACGTAGTCATATCGTGAGACTAGGTGAGGTCGGGAATACCAGATAAATAGGAAACTTCCATCTATAAAAACAATCTCTTTGATTAAAAATTCTTCATTAAAGAAGCTTACGGAATGAAAATACATTATGAAAAATGCTTTTGCTGAGTTTTTATTATCAATTTCTGATAAGAATTTGTTTATCCTTATTAGCTTTCAACTTTGCTCTGATACCAACTGTGAGATCCCTCTGCCCCCTCCGTGCACCGGGGACTCCCGGTAGATGGCAGCAGCGGAAGCAGCTCCCTCATGCGCGGGCTAGGGTTTCTCACTTGGGACCTCGCCCACGAATGTCCGGGCACGAGACTAGGCTGGTGCTCACTCCGAAAACCGAAACCGGGAAAATTTCCCATGCCCGAAAAGCGGGGACGATTCCACCTTTTTTCTTAACGAATTTTTCTAACGAGATCAATTCTAAACTATCCTTCACCAACCAGATAGAAGGAAACTATCACTGATATAATTTGATCATCCGAGTAATTTCAACGCTTTTTTCCTAATCAAGATCAGGCACAGCCGTTGATCCACTCAATTGAGAAACTTATCAGGGAATTAACTAGCTACTTGAATCCTAGCGTGATCCTAAGATTTTTTTTTCAATTTGATTATTAAAACTCCTTTGATTATTAAAACTCCTTTGATTCCAGCCTAACCCCATCCAGCCCATGGGTTAGCCACCACCCTGCCACCACTGGAATCGGTAGATCCAAACAAGTGCTCACCCACCCATAATTGAAATGCCTTTCTTAACTTTAGCTTTAGAAAACAGGTACGCACACACTCCTCTTTAAAACTTTAATATAAAAGTAATCCATTGACGAAACAGATATGATCACAGATTTCATAACTCAAAATTTTCATTCAATCCTTTGTTTCACAAAAACAGTACCACTATCCAGTAACAGATTATAATAATCATTTCGTCACCATACATATATACATCTTCCTCAACATACGAATGGGTGTCCTAAGCATCGCGAGCCCGTGCATCGCCTGTTCAGAACCCTCCAGGATCCTCCTTAGGTGTCCTGGTACTTCATTTAGGGACCGCTTCGTCGGCCCTTGTCCATCGTACTGGAAGCACACCATTTTACACCATACCCAGGCTGGTCAAGACCTGGGTAGGTTTTTGCCACGTGAGCTGTCCCTCGAACACTCCCCGCTAGCTGTTGCAAACCAAACTTCCCTTAGATAAACATATATGCCAAATGCTCCCTCCAGCATTATGGCGTAAGACAGTCCTTTAAGAAAACAGGGTTTCTATGCAAGTTTTCAGTTTTGGTTTTGATTGAATACCATGAATAAATCTTAAATCCATATCCCAATATTTCTAGATTCAGGTCTGAATTCCAGACAGAATTTCTCAAATTCTGATAACTTGATCCTCAGATAAAAATCAAAAGTCTTAACTTAGTTTCAGATTCGGTGGGTGTTTGAGTGTATTTTTCCTGAACAGAGTACATCGTCATTGACGAAGGAATTAGGTGTTGGTCAATAGTCTGAATCAGATTTTGGGTCTGGAAAGGTTCTTCCTAAACTGTCTTTCTCGAAAGGTACTATTTCAATTTCTCTTTTTCTAAATTTTGTTCGACGAATATTTGCTTACAAATTTCTAAAACATGAATTTCTTAGGAGGAATAAAATAATCATTTATCTCGATCTCCGACTTTGATAGTTTAATTGAATTTTTTCATTACTATCGTAGTGAATATGAAACGGTAGTATTTCTTCACAGATTATCTACTTATTCATTTTTCCAATTTTTGCAAAAATTAAACAGAGAATTATGAGAACCCTTATTTAAATATAATCATTCTATATGCATCTATTTATGCACATAATCTAATTCTGATGAAAGTCACACTTTTATCATCATAAAAATCATTTATAAAAGTGTTATTTTCATTGAATTTAATGCATAGAAACATGCATAATGGAAATGTTTTTATTATAAAAGTGTTATTTTCATTGAATTTAATTTCTATGTATAGAAAGATGCATAATAAATTTTTTTAATTATAAAAGTGTTATTTTTATCGAATTTATTTTCTATGCATAGAAATCAGAGATCTGTTGTAAACTTATGAAACAGTAGCAGAAATTGCCTAAAATTTTAAAGTAAATCTGGGAAATAATGTTTTCACTTCCTAAGATTATGTTTGAAATGAATTCAGACAAAATATTTTGCTAGCCACCATGATCCTAATAAGGCTAGGAGTTATTCATTATGTCCAACTCTATAATCATTCACCTCAGAATTTTAGAATTTCTTGTCGAATTTTTAGACTTCTAAGCCGCTTTATTCCTAGGAGTAGAATTAGAGCACCTTTATTAGTGATGAATCGTGTATATCATAGCATGTCTCCATCGCAATATCGCCTTTTAATGCTTATGCAATTGAGGGAGTGTTGTGACTTTTGGAGCCGAGAGACGCTCTATGTATATATCAAAAACTTTTGACAATAAATGATGTTTTGCAAAAGATTCCACATTGTTTTCGTGATTGTGAATATTGGTTAATAAAATTATCAGATCGAATCTTGTTTTCAAGAATTATGATGGAATATTTATTTGTTTAAGAAATAAATCTCAAAAATTAAATAGTCATAAATCTGATGATGACGAAGTTAAGTTGACAAAAATCTCGTTTTGTCAGAATCATGAGGCGCGCGACCCGTGCTGCTAGGAAGCCGGATCCTCTTACCGATGATGAAGAGTTAGATCCAAACATTCCTAAAGCTCAACACACTGATCCCAACCTGGTCCCTTCAAGGTTGAAGGAGGACAATTAGGAGAAACAGTGGAAAAATGGATCGAGGCAATGGAAGAATATTTTGATGTAACCAGTCATAATGAGAGGAGCAAGATGGCTCTCGCCATATTGAAAATTGTAGAAACGGCCACGGTCACACATGGAGGAACCATTGCAAGACAAATCGTCTCGATCGAAATACCCAGACCTGGTCAGATCTTAAGGCTTACCTCTCAGGAAACAGGTTCTGTCCTCCTCGGGGCTTCCTGGAAACCAAAATGAATGAGTTCTTGGAGCTGAAACACGATACCCGGATAATTGAAGAATACCATCAGGCATTTGCCCTTCTCCTCAAATATTCTCGACTTTTGGATGAAGAGCAGCTGATGGACATATTCATCCGAGGGATGAATGAGCCATTAGACACTTTAGTGAAAAATGCCAAACCAGTCTCAATGGCAGAAGTCGTCAGAATGGCAAAAAGGACTTTGCCAAAGCATTTGCTGTTTAAGGTCCCGCCAAAGCTTTCACCCTCAAACTTTAAAAGGTTCCAAAACCCGAGAAGTGCTTTAAACTCTCCACCCCCAAAGAGGCATCAAGGCACTATTTAGAATCAAGATGCTGGGAGATTCAAAAGTGAAGGAAGACCCTTTCCACAAAACACTTTCTCAAGAGCCCCACCTTTTTCAAGGACTCAGAGGGACGAGCTTAGAAGTGAGAACAGGTGTTTTGGTCACTAGCTCTAAAAGACTACCCGCGACTCCTGCCATGTCAAGAGGACAAGGAAGTCAAGGACCCAGAGTGCAGAGACCAGCCCCTAACCGTCTCGTCAAAATTAGGGCAATCCAAGGAGGAATCTAGCTCAGCCATCTGCCTCTGTTCAGAGTAATCTCAAAACTCCCTCCCAAAACTGGGGTAACCAAAGAGAAAGAGCTCCACCCCAATCTACAAGCAGCCAGAGCAGTTACAATAGCAGAAGTAGTGGAGGAGGAAAGAGGTCAGGATATATGCCGCAATTGAGAACCAAGGGCCAAATCGTCAATTCTCTGTCATCCATACTCCAGCTGAGTATAAGGGTAAGTCATTTAAGATTTTGATTGATTCAGGCCAGCACTCATTCATTTATTTCCCCAGGATGCTTGTGTAAGCTAGCCTTAAGACAAAAATCAGGGAAACCTATGCAAGTTGAATTGGCCACAGTGGAAAGATTCTTTTCACTCACCACCATGAGACAGATCGTATTAAGTTTAATCTAGATGGGAATGTAACTGACTGCTGCCAGTTTCAGAGTCTTACCTTTCGGAGTTTTCAACAGAATCCTTGGAATGGATTGGATCCACTCAAATCAAGCGAACATTCACTATCATAATGGAGCCATTTCCTTCCATGACCTTCACGGGAACAAAGTTGGAGGAACTAGAGTTTCTGGATCCCCATATCTGCAATTAGTAAAAGCTTCTAAGTTATTAAAAGGACTTAGAAAGAAGCAACTCATTTATGTTGTCAAAATGAATCCGACAGACACAAAGTTAAAAGCCAAAGAACCAGAATGGTTAAGTGAGTATGATGATTTATTCCCAGCAGAGCTAACTGAGATGCCTCCAATTTGGGAAGTAGATCATGTGAGAGAATTGACCCCCCGGAGCTCAGCCAGTAGCCCAACGCACATACAAAATGCCAGTCCCTGAAGCCATTGAACTCAAGGAATAGCTTAGGCAGCTGTTAGAACAAGGGTTTGAAAGACCCAGTGTGTCACCTTGGGGAGCGCTAGTTCTCTTTCAGAAAAAAAAGGATGGAACACTAAGACTCTGTGTGGATTAGAGAGGTCTCAATTAGTATCCTATCCCCAGAATTGATGAGCTTTTGGACAGGCTAAGTGGAGCCCAGATCTTCACAAAGATAGATCTCAAATCACTCTATTACCAAATCACGATTAATTAGCAAGATATCCTAAAGACAGCCTAAGTGGAGCCGAGATCTTCACAAAGATAGATCTCAAATTACTGTATTACCAAATCACGATTAATTAGCAAGATATCCTAAAGACAGCCATCAATACTCGACATGGGCACTATGAATTTAAAGTCATGCCATTTGGATTGAGAAACGCCCCAGCTACATTCAATCGCCTAATGCAGGACATTCTCAGAGAATACTTGGATGATTTTGCTATTGTTTTCTTTGATGATATTTTGACGTACTCAATGAATGCAGCTGACCATGAAGCTCACGTCCGTAAGGTTGAGATTCTAAGAAAGCATCAACTCTTTGCAAAAAAGAGCAAATGCACTTTATCTGCCGACCATGTTGAATATTTGGGCTTTCTGGTATCCAAAGATGGAATTTCTCCAGATTCTGCAAAAGTCCAAGCAGTCATAGATTGGCTTGAACCAAAGACACTCAAAGAAGTCAGAGTATTCTTGGGATTAACCGGTTGGGATAACTTCTTATACTTCCCAAGAGATAAAGAACTTCTTTTGGGCCATACTTGAATGAAGACCATATCTGCTTCTTTGAATTTTCTGTCTATCCTCTTCTTATCTGCATATTGCTTGTGTCTATCCTGGGCAGCTTTTATATCTTTACAAATTGCTTGCATCTACTGTTCCATGTCGTCAAGCATTTGTCTGGACATCTCAACCCTAATAAATGGGTCGGACCAAGTTAATGGAATTAAGTAATCTTGTCCATACAAAGCTTTGAAAGGGCTCATCCCAATACTCCTGTGATAAGAAGCATTGTAGGCGAACTCGACTAGGTGCAGATAGCTTAGCCACTTCTTGGGTTCTCTGCCACAACATGACCGAAGTATATCTTCGATTACTTGGTTTACTCTTTCAGTTTGACCATCGGTCTCAGGGTGACAAGCTGTGCTGAGATCCAAGAAAGTTCCCACGACTTCGAAAAATGCAGTCCAGAACCTTGAAGTAAATTTGGGATCTCGATCACTTACTATTCTTCTGGGTAGGCCATGCAATCTGAAGATCTCCTTGAGGAACACTTTGGCCACATCCGCTGCAGTGTAGGTTTCTTTTACTAGGATCAGATGGGCAACTTTGGTTAGTCTGTCAACTACCACGAAAATGGAGTTGTAACTTGATTGCACTGAAGGTAATCCAGTAATAAAATCCATACTGATACATTCCCACTTCATCTGGGGGATGTCCAATGGATGTAACTTCCCAGGCATTTTTACTCTTTCAGCTTTGACTTTCTGGCATGTGAGACATTGACGTACATGATTCAGTACATCCTTTTTCAGACCAGGCCAAAAGAAGCTTTTCTTTACAGACATGTAGGTTTTAATGAAACCTGGATGTCCTGCTATAAGGCTATCATGGGCTTCATTCAAGATTTGATCCTTGGTTCCCTCATCATTTGGGGATGCATAGCCTGTGATTATAATACATAATGTCATCATCCAGGCTGTACCCCCCTGAACTCTGTTCAACTCCTGTGGAGTTTTGCTTTCCTGCATGAGTAGGGTAGCAATAGGGCCAAAGAATGTATCCTGCCTGATCTTCTCTCTTGCTTCAATAAACAAAGGATTTGATACTACTGAAATTGCAAGCAAGGAGGATTTTCTGCTGAGGGCATCTACTACCACATTTTCTTTGCCTAGGCGGTTCTTGATTTCAAAATCAAATTCCTGCTGGGTCTACATCCACCTTCTTTGGCGCATGTTGAGGTCCTTCGAGTGAAGATCTAATTTAAGCTCTGATATGATCTGCCTCATCAAAGTGAACCTTTGTCCCAGTAGGTAATGTCTCCACAACTTTAGGGCATATACTATTGAAAGTAGTTCCAGGTCGTGGACAGCATAATTCCTCTCATGCGTTCTAAGCTTTTGGGATTCATAAGCCACTGCATGACCTTCCTGCATAAGTGCACCTTCCAAGGCAAAACCAGTAGCATCAATTATTACTACCTCAAAGGGTAGAGAGAAATCTGGTAGCTTCAGAATGGAATTGGTTACCAAGGCGGTCTTCAGCTTATCAAAAGCACTCTGGCGCTTTGCAGACCACTGAAATGGGGTAATCTTTTTGAGAAGGTTAGTCAGGGGGGAAGCTATGAGAGCATACTTTGGTATAAAAATCCTATACCAACCAGTCAATCCCAAGAATCCCCTGACTTCTTTCACTGTCTTTGGTTCAGGCCTTCAGGCCAATCTATGACTGCTTGGACTTTTGCGGAATCTGGAGAAATTCCATCTTTGGATACCAAAAAGCCCAAGTACTCAACGTGGTCGGTAGAGAAAGTGCATTTGCTCTTTTTTGGCAAAGAGTTGGTGCTTCTTCCTTAGAATCTCAAGAACTTTTCTGACATGAGTCTCATGGTCAGCTTCATTCTTTGAGTAAATCAGAATGTCATCAAAGAAAACTAGAACAAAATCGTCCAAGTATTCTCTGAGGATGTCCTTCATTAGGTGATTGAATGTAGCTGGGGCATTAGTTAATCCGAACGGCATGACAATAAATTCATAATGCCCATACCGAGTATTGATGGCTCTCTTCGGGATATCTTGCTCATTAATCCTGATCTGATAATACCCTGATTTGAGATCTATCTTTGTGAAGATCTCGGCTCCACTTAGCCTGTCCAGAAGCTCATCAATTCTGGGGATAGGATATTTATTCTTAACTGCTGATTGAGACCTCTGTAGTCCACACAGAGTCTAAGCGTTCCATCTTTCTTTTTTTGAAAGAGAACTGACGCACCCCAAGGTGAAACACTGGATCTTACAAACCCTTGTTCTAACAGTTGCCTAAGCTGTTCCTTGAGTTGATGGCTTCAGGAACTGGCATTTTGTACGTGCGCAGGGCTACTTTGCTGAGATCCAGGGGTCAATTCAATCACATGATCTACTTCCCGAATTGGAGGCATTTCAGTTAGCTCTGCTGGGAATAGATCATCAAACTCACTTAACCATTTTGGTTCTTTAGCCTTAAGCTTTGAGCCTACTGGGTTCATTTTGACAACATAAATTTGTTGCTTCTTCCTAAGTCCTTTCAGCAACCTTGAAGCTTTTACTAACTGAAGGTCTGGGGATCTGGAAACTCGAGTTCCTTGAACTTTGTTCCCGTGAAAGTCATGGAAGGAAATGGTTCCATTGTGACAGTGTATGTCAGCTTGATTTTTGTGGAGCCAATCCATTCCAAGGATCCCGTCAAAAACTCCCAGAGGTAAGACTTTGAACTGACAGTCGGTTACATTACCATCTAGATTGAACTGGATAAGATCTGTCTCATGGTGAGTGAAAAGAATCTTCCCACTGGCCAATTCAACTTGCATAGGTTTCCTTGATTTCTGTTCTAAGACTAGCTTACGCAAGCATCCAGGGGAAATGAATGAATGAGAACTGCTTGAATCAATTAAAAGTTTTAAAGGCTTACCCTGATACTCTACTGGAGTATGGATGACTGAGAACTATCGGTTAGGTCCTTGGTTTTCAATTGCAGCATAGATCTACCCTCTTTCCTCTTCTACTACATCTGAAATTGTGACTGCTCTGGCTACTGCAATCTGAGGAGGTGGAACTCTTTCTCTTTGGTTGCCCCAGTTGTGGGAAGGAGTTCTGAGGTTACTCTGGACAGAGGCAGATGGCTGAGCTGGAGTTCTTTTGGGGTTTCCCTGGCTTGGGCGAGATGGACCTTGATTGGACTGGTATGAAGGGGTTGGTCTCTGAATTTGGGGTCCTTGACTTCCCTGTCCCCTTGACATGGCAGGAGTCGAGCAGTCTTTCAGCTGGCATGACCAAACCCTTGGCCTGAAACATCGGTTTTCACTTCTGAGCTCATCCCTCTGATTTCTAGAAAGAGGTGGGGTTCCTGAGAAAGTATTCTGGGGGAAGAGTCTTTCTTCACTTCGGAATCTTCCTGCATCCTGATTCTCATTCGGGCCTTACTGCCTCTTCGGGGGTGGAAAGTTTGAAGTACTTCCCTGGGCTTGGAATCTTTTAAAGTTGGAGGGTGCAAGCTTTGGCGGGACCTTTACTACAAAGGCTTTGGCAAAATCTTTTGCCATTCTTACGGCTTCAGCCATGGACACTGGCTTGGCATTTTTGACCAGTGTGTCCAAGGGTTCGTTCATTCCCCGAATGAACCTGGCCATGAGTTGCTCTTCATCTAGAGGTGGTGAATATTTTAGTAGAAGAGCAAAGGCCTGGTGATATTTCTCGATGGTTTTTCTCTCCTGCTTTAGCTCTAAGAATTCGTTCATTTTAATCTCTAAGAATCCAGGAGGACAAAATCTCTTTCTTAGATAGGTTTTTGGGTCGTTCCAGGACTGAGTGTTACTGTCGAGACGGTTGGTGTCACAGTGGTTCCTCCATGCTACCTTGGCTGTTTCCACTATTTTCAGCCGGGCAAGAGCCATTTTGCTCCGCTCATTGTAGCCTGTGACATCAAAATATTCTTCCATGGCTTCCACCCATTTCTCCAGAGCCTTGCCCAGGTTCTCCCCTTCTCCCCTTCTCCTTTGAAGAGTCCTGGGTGAGTCCTATGAAGAGCCTTGCAAACATTAGGGTCAAGCTCGTCATCCTCAGAGACAGGGTCTGGCTGACGGCCACAGTTTCCTCGTCTCATGATTCTACCAAAAATTTATATATTATTAAATTTTTATTTTTTTATCATCCACGAGATCCTAAGACGTAAGAGGTTCGAAAAACAATTTGTTAATCAAGACAATGATCTTATTGGAGATCTATGACATATGTCTGATAACAGATTTTTCTTTATCGGATCGTCCGTAATAAACAATCACTTATACAACAGGAAATTTTTCTCCGGAAAACATTTCTTTATTTATATAAAAGTTGCAATATGTACATAGAGCAGCTCGGCTACTCCAGAATTCAAAATCTCCTCAGGAGTCGCATAAGATGACCGTACTGGGCCATAGGCATGCCCTGATACAAACGTTCACTTACTTACAAGGGAGCTATTATTTTCTCCTTAGGAATAAAACAACTAAGGAGTCTGTAGACTTGGCATGAAAGTCTTAAATTCCGAGGCATCGAATGATATAGAATGACGCCACACACCATTTTCAATTCTAACAGAATCATAGCCAATGAGAGGTTCTGCCACAGCATTGCATGGTGGTCGCAAGAGGCGTGGACATACTGCCTTACAAACCACTTATGCTGTAGTCTCTCCACTGGGTTAGGAAAATATAAATCCTCAAAATGGCGTGCGAGTCTAGCTCAGCTTGTTCGAGTTAAAGCGGAAGAAACGAGATGCTCGAAGATGAAGCAGTCATATCTTGAGACTAGGTGAGGTCGGGAATACCAGATAAATAGGGAACTTCCATCTATAAAAATAATCTCTTTGATTAAAAATTCTTCATTAAAGAAGCTTACAGAATGAAAATACATTATGAAAAATGCTTTTGCTGAGTTTTTATTATCAATTTCTGATAAGAATTTGTTTATCCTTATTAGCTTTCAACTTCGCTTTGATACCAACTGTGAGATCCCTCTGCCCCCTCCGCACACCGGACTCCCGGTAGATGGCAACGGAACCAGCTTCCTCATGCGCGGGCCAGGTTTTCACTTGGGGCCTCGCCCACGACTGTCCGAGCATGAGACTAGGCTGGTGGTCACTCCGAAAACTGAAACCGGGAAAATTTCCCATGCCCGAAAAGCGGGGACGATTCCACCTTTTTTCTTAACGAATTTTTCTAACGAGATCAATTCTAAACTATCCTTCACCTAAATAAACCAGATAGAAGAAAATTATCACTGATATAATTTGATCATCCGAGTAATGTCAACGCTTTTTTCCTAATCAAGATCAGGCACAGCCGTTGATCCACTCAATTGAGAAATTTATCAGGGAATTAACTAGCTACTCGAATCCTAGCGTGATCCTAAGATTTTTTTTTTAGTTTGATTATTGAAACTCCACTGATTCCAGCCTAACCCCATCCTGCCCATGGGTTAGCCACCACCCTGCCACCACTGGAATCGGTAGATCCAAACAAGTACTCACCCACCCATAATTAAAATACCTTTCTTAACTTTAGCTTTAGAAAACAAGTACGCACACACTCCTCTTTAAAACTTTAATATAAAAGCAATCCATTGACGAAACAGATATGATCACAGATTTCATAACTCAAAATTTTCATTCAATCCTTTGTTTCACAAAAATAGTACCACTATCTAGTTACAATAATCATTTCATCACCATACATATATACATCTTCCTCGAAATACAAATGGGTGTCCTAAGCACCGCGAGCCAGTGCATCGCCTGGTCAGAACCCTCCAGGATCCTCCTTAGGTGTCTTGGTACTTCACTCAGGGACCGCTTCGTCGGCCCTTGCCCATCGTACCGGAAGCACACCATTACACACCAAACCCAGGCTGGTCAAGACCTGGGTAGGTTTTTGCCGTGTGAGCTGTCCCTCGAACACTCCCCGCCAGCTGTTGTAAACCAAACTTCCCTTAGATAAACATATATGCCAAATGCTCCCTCCAGCATTCTAGCGTAAGACAGTCCTTTAAGAAAACAGGGTTTCTATGCAAGTTTTCAGTTTTGGTTTTGATTGAATACCATGAATAAATCTTAAATCCGTATCCCAATATTTCTAGACTCAGGTCTGAGTTCCAGATAGAATTCCTCAAATTCTGATAACTTGATCCTCAGATCAAAATCAAAAGTGTTAACTTAGTTTCAGATTTGGTGGGTGTTTGAGTGCATTTTTTTTGAATAGAGTACATCGTCATTGACGAAGGAATTAGGTGTTGGTCAATAGTCTGAATTAGATTTTGGGTCTGGAAAGGTTCTTCCTAAACTATCTTTCTCGAAAGGTACTATTTCAATTTCTCTTTTTCTAAATTTTGTTCGACGAATATTTGCTTACAGATTTCTAAAACATGAATTTCTTAGGAGGAATAAAATAATCATTTATCTCGATCTCCGACTTCGATAGTTTAATTGAATTTTTTCATTACTATCGTAGTGAATATGAAACGGTAGTATTTCTTCATAGATTATCTACTTATTCATTTTTCTAATTTTTGTAAAAATTAAACAGAGAATTATGAGAACCCTTATTTAAATATAATCATTCTATATGCATCTATTTATGCACATAATCTAATTCTGATGAAAGTCACACTTTTATCATCATAAAAATCATTTATAAAAGTGTTATTTTCATTGAATTTAATTTCTATGTATAGAAAGATGCATAATGAATTTTTTAAATTATAAAAGTGTTATTTTTATTGAATTTATTTTCTATGCATAGAAATCAGAGCTCTATAAACTTATGAAATAGTAGCAAAAATTGTCTAAAATTTTAAAGTAAATCTGGGAAATAATGTTTTCACTTGCTAAGATTATGTTTGAAATGAATTCATAAATTGAAAACTCATAAATTGAACTGGATTTTTAGATGGATACCCCAAATCTGTCTAGCATTCGTGGACTTTCCCAGAGTCAGCAGGAGGATATGATCGCCTTTGCCTTCAAAAATCTCATCAACTCCACCACAACCCGAGAAAGCAGAGTGAGGCTTGCTCGTCAGTTTAAGGATCTATACTTTCCTGATCCAGTAGAGCGACATCAACACATGTGGTTCTCTGGAGGGCGATGTAATAACGTCAATACCAATCAGCATCAGAGACTCAGACAAAATATTTTGCTAGCCATGATCTTAATAAGGCTAGGAGTTATTCATTATGTCCAACTCTATAATCATTCACCTCAGAATTTTAGAATTTCTTGTTGAATTTTTAGACTTCTAGGCCGCTTTATTCCTAGGAGTAGAATTAGAGCACCTTTATGAGTAGTGATGAATCGTGTATATCATAGCATGTCTCCATCGCAATATTGCCTTTTTATGCGTATGCGATTGAGGCAGTGACTTTTGGAGCCGAGAGACGCTCTATGTATATATCAAAAACTTTTGACAATAAATGATGTTTTGCAAAAGATTCCACATTGTTTTCGTGATTGTGAATATTGGTTAATAAAATTATCAGACTGAATGTTGTTTTCAAGAATTATGATGGAATATTTATTTGTTTAAGAAATAAATCTAAAAAATTAAATAGTCATAAATCTGATGATGACGAAGTTAAGTTGACAAAAATCTCGTTTTGTCAGAATCATGAGGCACGCGGCCCGTGCTGCTAGGCAGCCAGATCCTCTTACCGATGAAGAGTTAGATCCAAACGTTCTTCAAGCTCAACACACCGATCCCAACCTGGTCCCTTCAAGGTTGAAGGAGGACAATTAGGAGAAACAGTGGAAAAATGGATCGAGGCAATGGAAGAATATTTTGATGTAACCAGTCATAATGAGAGGAGCAAGATGGCTCTCGCCATATTGAAAATTGTAGAAATGGCCACGGTCGCACATGGAGGAACCATTGAAAGACAAACCATCTTGACCGAAATACCGAGACCTGGTCAGATCTTAAGGCTTACCTCTTAGGAAGAGGTTCTGTCCTCCTCGGGGCTTCCTCGAAACCAAAATGAATGAGTTTTGGGAGCTGAAACAGGATACCCGGATAATTGAAGTATACCATCAGGCATTTGCCCTTCTCCTCAAATATTCTCCACTTTTTTGGAGTAGCTGATGGCCAGATTCATCCAAGGGATGAACGTGCCATTAGACACTTTAGCGAAAAATGCCAAACCAGTCTCAATGGCAAAAGTCGTCACAGCCCAAAGCATTTGCTGTTTAAGGTCCCGCCAAAGCTTTCACCCCCCTCAAACTTTAAAAGGTTCCAAACCTCGAGAAGTCTTCAAAGTCTCCACCCCCAAAGAGGCAGCAAGGCACTATTTAGAATCAAGATGCTGGGAGATTCAAAAGTGAAGGAAGACCCTTCCCACAAAACACTTTCTGAAGAGCCCCACCTTTTTCAAGGACTCAGAGGGACGAGCTTAGAAGTGAGAACATGTGTTTTGGTCACTAGCTCTAAAAGACTGCCCGCGACTCCTGCCATGTCAAGAGGACAAGGAAGTCAAGGACCCAAAGTGCTGAGACGAGCCCCTTCGCATCAGTCAACCGTCTCGTCAAAATTAGGGCAATCCAAGGAGGAATCCAGCTCAACCATCTTCCTCTGTTCAGAGTAATCTCAGAACTCCCTCCCAAAATTGGGGTAACCAAAGAGAAAGAGCTCCACCCCAATCTGCAAGCAACCAGAGCAGTTACAATAGCAGAAGTAGTGGAGGAGGAAAGAGGTCAGGATATATGCTGCAATTGAGAACCAAGGGTCAAATCGTCAATTCTCTATCATCCATACTCCAGCTGAGTATAAGGGTAAGTCATTTAAGCTTTTGATTGATTCAGGCCAGCACTCATTCATTTATTTTCCCCCAGGATGCTTGTGTAAGCTAGCCTTAAGACAAAAATCAGGGAAACCTATGCAAGTTGAATTGGCCAGTGGAAAGATTCTTTTCACTCACCACCATGAGACAGATCGTATTAAGTTTAATCTAGATGGGAATGTAACTGACTGCTGCCAGTTTCAGAGTCTTACCTTTTGGAGTTTTCGACGGAATCCTTGGAATGGATTGGATCCACTCAAATCAAGCAAACATTCACCATCATAATGGAGTCATTTCCTTCCATGACCTTCACGGGAACAAAGTTGGATGAACTAGAGTTTCTGGATCCCCATATCTGCAATTAGTAAAAGCTTCTAAGTTATTTAAAGGACTTAGAAAGAAGCAACTCATTTATGTTGTCAAAATGAATCCGACAGACACAAAGTTAAAAGCCAAAGAACCAGAATGGTTAAGTGAGTATGATGATTTATTCCCAGCAGAGCTAACTGAGATGCCTCCAATTTGGGAAGTAGATCATGTGAGAGAATTGACCCCCCGGAGCTCAGCCAGTAGCCCAACGCACATACAAAATGCCAGTCCCTGAAGCCATTGACCTCAAGGAATAGCTTAGGCAGTTGTTAGAACAAGGGTTTGTAAGACCCAGTGTGTCACCTTGGGGAGCGCTAGTTCTCTTTCAGAAAAAAAAGGATGGAGCACTAAGACTCTATGTGGATTACAGAGGTCTCAATCAATATCCTATCCCCAGAATTGATGAGCTTTTGGACAGGCTAAGTGGAGCCCAGATCTTCACAAAGATAGATCTCAAATCACTGTATTACCAGATCAGGATCAATTAGGAAGATATCCTGAAGACAGCCATCAATACTCGACATGGGCACTATGAATTTAAAGTCATGCCGTTTGGATTGAGAAACGCCCCAGCTACATTCAATCGCCTAATGCAGGACATGATTTTGCTATTGTTTTCTTTGATGATATTTTGATTTACTCAACGAATGCAGCTGACCATGAAGCTCACGTCCGTAAGGTTGAGATTCTAAGGAAGCATCAACTCTTTGCAAAAAAGAGCAAATGCACTTTCTCTGCCGACCACGTTGAATATTTGGGCTTTCTGGTATCCAAAGATGGAATTTCTCCAGATTCTGCAAAAGTCCGAGCAGTCATAGATTGGCTTGAACCAAAGACACTCAAAGAAGTTAGAGGATTCTTGGGATTAACCGGTTGGTATAGAATTTTTATACCTAAGTATGCTCTTATAGCTTCTCCCTGACTCAACCCCCATTGATTAGGGTCGAGATGTTCAGATAGATGCTTGATGACATGAAGCAGCAGATGTAGTCAATTCGCAAAGATATAAAAGCTGCCCAAGATAGACAGAAGCAGTATGCTGATAAGAAGAGGTCAAATAGAAAATTTGAAGAAGCAGATATGGTCTTCATTCAAGTACGCTCCAAAAGAAGTTCTCTATCTCTTAGGAAGTACAAGAAGTTATCCCCCACATATTGTGGGCCATATCTGATTACAAAGAAAGTAGGTGACTTAGCCTATGAACTTCTTCTGCCTCCTTATCTCAAAGTACATAATGTATTTCATGTGAGCCTACTTAAGAAGTATGTATCGAGCCCGAATCATGTGCTTAGTGAGATGAACTCTTAACTTCTTCAACCCAAGGGCTGATGGAACTCCAACCTGAAGAAATCCTTGATGTTCGAGAAAAGGTTCTCAGGAATAGAAGTCTAAGAGAACTATTAGTCAAATGGAAGTTCTATCCTTTTGAAGACACCACCTGGAAGAAAGAAGTCGAACTGATGCAGGATTACCCCCAGTTTGCGTGATGAGGACATCTCACATTTTTCAAGTGGGAGAGGATGTAAGATTCTCCCTAGCCTCTCAAGATGTCGAGTTTCTTCCCCTATAAGCAATCCCCTTTTCAGAATAATAAAAGATCTTGTTTCTAACTGTTTTGGCCTAGAGAGAAAAAATATTCTAGAGAGAGGTAATATAGTTTTTAGATATCTTTGGATGAAAAAATATACTTTCTTATTAAAATAAATTCCCCCGAAATAGAAGTTTTTTAAAAAAATTCCTAAGGTGCATTAGAAATAAATTATAATCTGCTCAAAAGACCTCAGCCTAAGGGTCTAGATTTTTTAAAAATTTTGGATTAAGGTTCTGAGGACCAATAAGATTAATCCAAATGTAGGGAGGAGATAAATTGAAGAAATAAAGAAAAACCCCCCAAAAATGAGTAAATGCTCACATAAGATGAAGAGTGGACTAAGGACCAAAGGAAACATTAAAAAAATGATGTTTGGACACCTCTCAGAGTGGGGATTTCCCTTCATGAAGGAGGCCCCTTTTTTCTCATCATTACTCTCCAATTTTAAATCAATTAAGTGAGATATTTCATCTCTCTTCTCTCCTATTTCAAATCTAGTTCCAAAAAGTAAGCTCAACTGACCCAAAAATTTGACCAAACTGATTTGAAAAATTGTAGAATCAGTTTGCTTGGTTTGAGGCTCACATTGTCCTATAAATAAAAGCCTCCCCCTTTGCAAAAGCTTAATAGTGTTTATGCACTGTTACTCTACTTCTACTACTCACCACCAGAGCCAATTACATTGAAATTTCTTGATAATTGAATTGTTTTTGACTTAATCCTCTCCAAAGTAATTGGTGGCCACTCTTGATCCAAAAACAAGAGTAGAACCCTCAATCTCTCAAGCCAAAGGAAAGCTTACAAACTCCATGTAAGCTAAAATTTTTACTTTTTAATTTCAAATCTATGGTTTTCTGATTTTCTTAATTTTTCATAGTTGATTAAATTAAATTCTCATATGATATGTCTTTATGAAAAGGCCATCCCCTTCTCTTCTTTACAAGTCAGCCTTTCTTTATCCTCTTAGAATGATTAACAAATAGATTGATTAAACTTTTCTTATTGTTTACTCTCTTGGAAATTAAAAATTTTATAGATTAGATTCATTTATATCTAATTGGGGTTAATTTAAATTGAAAATAGAATGTTAAAAATTGAGAAATGGTCAACCATACAAAGGAGGTTATGGTAAATTTTTCTTGAATTTTGTTGAAAAGAAAGTTTATTTTTATGTTATTCTAAAAGAGTAATTCCCACCGTTTGTGCATTCTAAAAGAAATATTCTAAGTTACTCCATGTACATATTCACTTATGAATATGCATGGATATCATGATATTAATTATTAAAATTAATTTTTATGCATAGAAAGATGCATAATGTTAATTTTTTAATTATAAAAGTGTTATTTTCATTGAATTTAATTTCTATGCATAGAAAAATACATAATGGATATTTTTTATTATAAAAGTGTTATTTTTATTTAATTTAATTTCTATGCATAGAAAGATGCATAATGGAATTTTTTTAATTATAAAAGTGTTATTTTCATTGAATTTAATTTCTATGCATATAGAAAGATGCATAATGAAATTTTTATTATTATAAAGGTGTTATTTTCATTGAAATTATCTTCTATGCATAGAAAGATGCATAATGGAAATTTTTTTATTATAAAAGTGTTATTTTCATTGAATTTAATTTCTATGCATAGAAAGATGCATATTGGAAATTTTCTTAAATTATAAAAGTGTATTTTCATTCAATTTAATTTCTATGCATAGAAAGATGAATAATGGATTTTTTAAACTATAAAGTGTTATATTCATTGAATTTAATTTCTATGCGTAGAAAGATGCATAATGAAAATTTTTTATTATAAAAGTGTTATTTTCATTGAATCTAATGCATAGAAAGATGCATAATGAAAATTTTTTATTATAAAAGTGTTATTTTTATTGAATTTAATTTCTATGCATAGAGAGATGCATAATGGAATTTTTTTATTATAAAAGTGTTATTTTCATTGATTTTAATTTCTATACATAGAAAGATGCATAATGGATATTTTTTTATAAAGTGTTATTTTCTTTGATTTTAATTTCTATGCATAAAAAGATGCATAATGGAAGTTTTTTTATTATAAAAGTGTTATTTTCATTGAATTTAATTTATATGCATAGAAAGATGCATCATGGAAATTTTTTTATTATAAAAGTGTTATTTTCATTGAATTTAATTTCTATGGATAGAAAGATGCATAATGGATTTTTTTAAAATTATAAAAGTGTAATTTTCATTGAGTTTAATTTCTATGCATATAGAGATGCATAATGGAATTTTTTTATTGTAAAAGTGTTATTTTCATTGAATTTAATTTCTATACATAGAGAGATGCATGATGGAAATTTGTTTATTATAAAAGTGTTATTTTCATTGAATTTAATTTATATGCATAGAAAGATGTATATTGAAAATTTTCTTAAATTATAAAAGTGTATTTTCATTGAATTTAATTTCTATGCATAGAAGGATGAATAATGGATTTTTTTTATTATAAAAGTGTTATTTTCATTGAATTTAATTTCTATGCATAGAAAGATGCATAATGGAATTTTTTTAATTATAAAAGTGTTATTTTAATTGAATTTAATGCATAGAAAGAAGCACAATGGAAAATTTTTTATTATAAAAGTGTTATTTTCATTGTATTTAATTTCTATGCATAATGAAATTTTTTTATTATAAAAGTGTTATTTTCATTGAATTTAATTTCTATGCATAGAAAGATGCATAATGGAATTGTTTAAATTATAAAAGTGTTATTTTCATTGGAGTTAATTTCTATGCATAGAAAGATGCATAATGGACATTTCTTTTTATATAAAAATAGTATTTTCATTGAATTTAATTTCTATGTATAGAGAGATGCAGAATGGAATTTTTATTATTATAAAAGTGTTATTTTCATTGATTTCAATTTCTATGCATAGAAAGATGCATAATGGAAATTTGTTTATCATAAAAGTGGTATTTTCATTGAATTTAATTTATATGCATAGAAAGATGCATAATGGATTTTTTAATTATAAAAGTGTTATTTTCATTGAATTTAATATTTATGCATATAAAGATGCATAAAGGAAATTTTATTATAAAAGGGTTATTCTTGTAAAAATTAATTTTTATGCATAGATAGATGCATAAAGAAATTCTTTTTTATTTTAAGAGTGTTATTCCCATTGACGTTGATTTTTATGCATAAATTGATGCATAAAGAATTTTCATATTAAAATTAGAATTCTCTTTAATTCTATGTTTAATTTCTATGAGTATTTGATAAATGAATCAGTAAATGCTCTGATAGAGAAATTTCTATTGTTTTATATTCACTCGGATTGTAAAGAGAAAAATCAAGAAATCTATCGAAGTCGAAATATTCAGATAAATGATTATTTGTTTTCCTCATTGGAACTCGTGAATAATTTAGAAATCAGTTAAGTGAATATTCAATGAATGAAATTCACTAAATAAGTAATTGAAATATCATCCCTTTTCTAGAAAGATAGTTCACGAAAAATCTTATCAGACTCAAACCCTAAATCAAACTATGAACAAGACCAAACTCTTTCCTCAGTTTCGAGGACAGATGCGACCAGTTCAGGAAAATACACTCAAATCTCCCACTAAATCTGAAACTAAGTTTGAGACCCTTCGAATTGATTTGTGGATCAAGGTTACAAAATTCAAGGATTTCTGTTATGGAATGCAGAATTACAATCAAGAAGTTTTGGGGATACTAATTTAGAATATACTCATTGTATTCAAAAGAAAATCAAACTGAAAACTTGCATAAAAGTGTTATTTTCATTGAATTTATTTTCTATGCATAGAAAGATGCATAATGGATATTTTTCATTATAAAAGTGTTTTCTTTATTTAATTTCTATGCATAGAAAGATGCATAATGGAAATTTTTTAATTATAAAAGTGTTTTTTCATTGAATTTAATTTCTATACATAGAAAGATGCATAATGGAATTTTTTTAATTATAAAAGTGTTATAATTTCCATGCATAGAAAGATGCATAATGGACATTTTTTTATTATAAAAGTTTTATTTTCATTGAATTTCATTTCTATGCATAGAGAGATGCATAATGGAAATTTTTTTATTTTAAAAGTATTATTTTCTTTGATTTTAATTTCTATGCATAGAAAGATGCATAATGGAAATTTTTTTATTATAAAAGTGTAAATTTTCATTAAATTTAATTTATATACATAGAAAGATGCATAGTGGAATTATTTTTATTATAAAAGTGTTATTTTCATAGAAAGATGCATAATGGATTTTTTTAAATTATAAAAGTGTTATCTTCATTAAAGTTAATTTCTATGCATAGAAAGATGCATAATGGACTTTTTTTTATTATTAAAGTGTTATTTTCATTGAATTTAATTTCTATGCATAGAGAGATACATATTAGAAAGTTTTTTATTATAAAAGTGTTATTTTCATTGAATTTAATTTCTATGCATAGAAAGATGCATATTGGAAATTTTCTTAAATTATAAAAGTGTATTTTCATTGAATTTAATTTCTATGCATAGAAAGATGAATAATGGAGTTTTTTAATTAGAAAAGTGTTATTTTCATTGAATTTAATTTCTATGCATAGAAAGATGCATAATGGATTTTTTTATTATAAAAATATTATTTTCATTGAATTTAATGCATAGAAAGATGCATAACAGAATTTTTTTAATTATAAAAGTGTTATTTTCATTGGATTTCTTTTCTGTGCATAGAGAGATGCATAATGGAATTTTTATTATTATAAAAGTGTTATTTTCATTGAATTTAATTTCTATGCATAGAAAGATGCATAATGGAATTGTTTTCATTATAAAAGTGTTATTTTCATTGAAGTTAATTTCTATGCATAGAAAGATGCATAATGGATATTTTTTTATATAAAAGTGTTATTTTCATTGAATTTAATTTCTATGCATAGAGAGATTCATAATGGAAACGTTTTTATTATAAAAGTGTTATTTTCATTGGTTTTAATTTCTGTGCATAGAAAGATGCATAATGGAATTTTTTTTTATTATAAGAGTGTTATTTTCATTGAATTTATAAGAGTGTTATTTTCATTGAATTTATAAGAGTGTTATTTTCATTGAATTTAATTTATATGCATAGAAAGATGCATAATGGAAATTTTTTTGTTATAAAAGTGTTATTTTCATTGAATTTAAATTTTATGCATAGAAAGATGCATATTGGAAGTTTTATTATAAAAGCGTTATTCTTGTAAAAAAGAATTTTTATGCATAGATAGATGCATAAAGAAATTCTTTCTTATTTTAAAAGTGTTATTCCTATTAAAATTGAGTTTATGTATAAATAGATGCATAAAATGATTTTTATTTATATAAAAGTGTTATTCCCATTGACGTTGATTTTTATGCATAAATAGATGCATAAAGAATTTTCATATCAAAATTAGAACTCTCTTTAATTCTATGTTTAATCTCTATGAGTATTTAATAAATGAATCAGTAAATACTCTGACAGAGAAATTTCTATTGTTTTATATTCACTCGGATTGTAAAGAGAAAATTCAAGAAATCTATCGAAGTCGAAATATTCAGATAAATAATTAATTTAATCCTCATTGGAACTCGTGATTAATTTAGAAATCAGTTAAGTGAATATTCAATGAATGAAATTCAGTAAAATAGTAATTGAAATATCATCCCTTTTCTAGAAAGATAGTTCAGGAAAAATCTTATCAGACTCGAACCCTGAATCAAACTATGACCAAGACCAAACTCTTTAGGAAAGATGTGACCAGTTGAGGAAAATACACTCAAATCTCCCACCAAATCTGAAAGTAAGTTTGAGACCCTTCGAATTGATCTGTGGATCAAGGTTACAAAATTCGAGGAATTCTGTTATGGAATTCAGAGAATTACAATCAAGAAGTTTTGAGGATACTGATTTAAGATATACTCATTGTATTCAAAAGAAAATCAAACTGAAAACTTGCATAGAAACCCTGTTTTCTTAAAGGAATGTCTTATGCCAGAATGCTGGGGAGGGAGCATTTGGTATGTGTTTTTCTAAGGGAAGCTCGGTTGCAATGACTGGCGGGGAGTGTTCAAAGGACAGTGCATGCGGCAAAGCCTGCCCAGGTCTTGAGCAACCTCGGTACGGTTAAAATGGTGCACTTTCGGAACAATGGACGAGGGCCGATGAAGCGGTCCCTGAGTGAAGTGCCACGACACCTAAGGAGGATCCTGGAGGGTTCTGACCACGCGATGCAAGGGCTCGGGGTGCCTAGGACACCCATGCGTACGTTGTGGAAGAGATGTATGATGAACGAATGATTATTGTAATCAGTTTACTGGATCTTGTTTGCTGAGCTGGTTTCAACGGAGAGTCCTAGGCAATATTTAATTTAAGTTATATTGGGTTAATTTAAGGGCAAGCGTATTTTCTATTATTTGCTTGATCTCATTTTAAGTTATATTGGGTTAATTTAAGGCAAGCGTATTTTCTATTATTTGCTTGATCTCATTTTAAGTACCTTGCCCCCCAAAATTTGCTCTCCAAGCATTGTCCTAGTCCAGCATAAACTAGATAAAACTGGACACCCTGATCTTGCAACAACCCCATAGTGATTCTGTTTTTTGAGAAACAAGGGATTGGATGGAAATTTTGAGTTATGACATCTGTAACCAATAACTATTTGTCAATGGATTGTTTTATAAGTTAAAGTGTGTGCGTATCTGTATTCGAAAGTAAAAGTTAAGAAAGGCATTCAATTATGGGTGGGTGAATAATTGTCTGGTTCTACCAATTCGAGTGGTTGGGTGCTGGCTAACCCATGGGTTGGGCTAGAGTCAGTGGAGTTTTAATAATGAAATTGAAATAATAAGAATACCCTTAGAACTCGAGTAGTTAAATAAAAACCTGGAGACTTCTCAAATGATTAGATCAACGGCTGTGCGTGATTCAGTTAGGAACAAAGCGTTGATTTCTTCAAGTTAAGTCTGTAATAGTTTTCCTTCTATCTGGTTTAATCAGGTGAAGGATAGTTTAGTTCTCTTGACCTCGTTAGAAAATTCGTTAAGAAAATCAAAAAGGTGGAATCGTCCCAAGGGAAATTTTCCCAGTTTTGGTTTCGAAATGACCACCAGATTAGTCTCCTGTCCGGAAATTCGAGGGCGAGGCCCCGAGTGGGAAACCCTGCCCCGTGCAAGAGGAAGTTACTTCCGCTGTTAGCAATCGGGAATCCGGTGCACGCAGGGGGCAGTGGGATCTCACAGTAGGGATCTCATAGCTGGTATCAGAGCCAGGTTGGTTGGAGTTGTTAAACCAAGAAGTAAGAAATGTCAAAATTTTATGAGATTCTAGTGCAAGATTGTAATTGTGTGTTGAAATTCGTACGAATTGATATTTAGAATGGAAATTCATAAATTGGAAATTTGGTTTTTAGATGGAAGTTGTGAGAGCCCATTGCCCCCTCTGCGCGTCGAATTCCTAGATGGTAGCAGCAGCGAAAGTAGCTTCCTCTTGTGTGGGGCAGGGTTTCTCACTCGGGGCCTCGCCCTCGAATGTCCGGGCATGAGACTAAGCTGGTGGTCATTCCGAAAACCGAGAAACCGGGCATGAGACTAAGCTGGTGGGCATGAGACTAAGCTGGTGGTCATTCCGAAAACCGAAACCGAGAAAATTTCCCATGCCCAAAAAGGCGGGACGATTCCACCATTTTGAATTTCTTAACGAATTTTTCTAACGAAGTTAAGACTAATCTAACCTTCATCTGAATAAACCAGATAGAAGGGAAACTATAACAGACTTAACTTGAAGGAATCAACACTTTTTTCCTAATTGAATTAGACACAGCCATTGATCTTTTCATTTGAGAAGTCTTCAGGTTATTATTTAACTTCTATCCTTTTGAAGATGCCACCTGGGAGAATGTAGCCAAACTGTTGCGGGATTACCCCTAGTGTGCGAGATGAGGACATCTCGCATTTTTCAAGTGGGAGAGAATGTAAGATTCCTCCCCAGCCTCTCAAGATGTCCAGCATCTTCCCCTGTAATCAAATCCCTCTTCAGAAATATAAAAAATCTTGTTTCTACCTGTGGCCTAGAGAGAGGTTATTTGGATTTTTAATATTTTTGGATGGAAAAATATCTCTTCTTATTAAAATAAGTTCCCCCGGAAGAAAGTTCAAAAAAAGATTTTGAGAAGGTGCATTAGAAATCAAGTATATTCAAGAGGCCTTATCCTAGGGGTCCAGATTTTCTAAAAAAAAAATGAGTAAATATTCAAATAAGATGAAGAGTGGACTAAGGACCAAAGGAAATACTAAAAAAATGGATTTTTGACACCTAGCAATGGGAATCCCCCCCTCATGAAGGAGGCACCTACTTCACATGTGTGGTGGACTTTTAAATTATCAAAAATTGAGATATTTCATCTCTCCTCTCTCCTAATTCAAGTCTAGTTCCAAAAAGTAAGCTAAACTGACCTAAAAATGCTCAAAAATTGACCAAACTGATCTCGAAAAATCTAGATTCAATTTGCTTGGTTAGGAGCTCACTTTTTCCTATAAAAAGAAGCCTCCCCCTTTGTTGAAGCTTAATAGTGTTTTATGCACTGTTACTCTACTCTCCCAAGAGCCAAGAACTCTGAATTTCTTAATAATTCACTAGTTTTTGACAATTCCCTCTTCTAAAAGAATTGGTGGCCACTCTTGTTGCAAACAAGAGTAGATCCCTCAAACCATCAAGCCAAAGGAGAGCTCCCAGAATTCATGTAAGTTAGAAATCTTATATTTTTCTTTACTCTTTTAATGGTTTTCTAATTTTTGTTTTGTTTGAAATGATAATCTGTTTGCTATGCCTTGCTAGAAAGGCTTTCCCTCTCTCTCATTCTTAAAATCAGCCCTTCTTTATCCTAGTTAAGTAATCTAATAGTTGGAATTAAACTTTTCATATTGTTTCTTTTTTTAAAAGTGATAATTTCTTAATTTAGACTGCTTAAAACCATTTGGAGATAATTTTTAAGTAATTTTAAGATAGGAAAAATTAAAAAATGGTCGCCATACAAAGGAGGTTATGGCTAAATTTTCTAAAAATTTATGAAATAAAATTCATCTTTTATTAATCAAAAAGAGTAATCCCCATCGTTTGTGTATTCTAAAAGTGTCATTTTCTTTCATGCATAGAAAGATGCATATTGATTATTTTTATTATAAAAGAGTGATTTTAATAGAATTAAATTCTATGAATAGAAAGATGCATATTGATTTTTTTATATAAAAGAGTGATTTTTAATAGAATTAAATTCTATGAATAGAAAGATGCATATTGATTATTTTTTATTATTATAAAAGAGTAATTTTTAATAGAATTGAATTCTATGCATAGAAAGATGCAAATTGATTATTATTATTTTATTACAAAAGTGTTACTTTCATAAAAATGGATTTTATGCATAAAAGAATATTTTTTTATTATAAAAGTATTACTTTTATCAATATTGATTTTTATGCATAAACAGATGTATAAAAGAATATATTTTTATTATAAAAGTGTTACTTTCATCAAAATGGAAAATATTTTTATTATTATAAAAGTGTTACTTTTATCAATATTGCTTTTTATGCCTAAATAGGTGCATAAAAGAATATTTTTTTTAATTATAAAAGTGTTACTTTCATTAAAATGGATTTTTATGCATAAATAGATGCATAAAAGAATATTTTTTAATTATAAAAGTGTTACTTTCATCAAAATGGATTTTATGCATAAAAGAGTATTTTTATTATAAAAGTGTTACTTTCATCAAAAATGGATTTTTATGCATAAAAAGATGCATACATAATTTTTATATCAAAAAAAGAGTTCTCCATTAGGAAGTGAATGGGGTCTTCTTGGGCCCTTTAATTTGCCCAAGCCTAATCAAGGTGATTAAGGAATAGCCAAATGGGGGGTTGCCATGTGGACTGAAATGTTGGGCTTGTAAGAGAGGTGTAAGAGTGGTCAAAGGGTGCACTTTTCTCCCCAAAAAGGGGGGAGGCAATTTTACAATTTTCGGACCTCCATAACTTAGCTCCGATTTGAGCGGAGATTATAGATCCGTGATCTACGCATCAAGAGCTTTCCATAGATATGTTACATGATATGGTTTTGTCCGCTAGATTTTAAATTCCATTTTCCCTCCAAAATTCAAATTCGAATAAAGTAGCCGTTTTGAAGCTTCTAATTAGAAAACGTTTATTCTTAAGAGAAAAGGTTTGACTCCTTAAACTGCCAAATAAAAGGGCCCAAGAAGCCTTCCATTGAGGTCCTAATGTTTAATCATTGTTTAAATCCCATGAATATGTAAATGAATTAAATAAATACTCTGTGGTGAAAGAAAATTTTATCGTTTCATATTCTCTCACAATTCTGTTCCTGAGAACCTTTACTCGAACATCAAGGATTTCTTGAGGTTGGAGTTCCATTTGCCCTTGGGTTGAAGAAGTTAATATTTCATCATCAAGCACATGATTCGGGCTTGGTACATACTTTTTAAGAAGGTTGACATGAAATACATTATGTACTTTGAGATGAGGAGGCAGAAGAAGCTCATAGGCTAAGTCACCTACTTTCTTTGTAATCAAATATGGCCCACAATATCTGGGGGATAACTTCTTGTACACCCCAAGAGATAGAGAACTTCTTTTGGGACGTACTCGAATGAAGACCATATGTGCTTCTTCGAATGAAGATCATATCTGCTTCTTTGAATTCTTTGTCTGTCCTCTTCTTATCTGCATATACTACTTCTGTCTATCCTAGGAAGCTTTTATATCTTTGCAAATTGACTGCATCTGCTGCTCCATGTTGTGGACATCTCGACCCTAATCAATGGGTCGATCGGACTAAGTTAATGCAGTTAAGCAATCTTGTCCATAACGAGCTTTGAAAGGGCTCATCCCAATACTTCTATGTGATAAGAAGCATTGTAGTTGAACTCGACTAGGTGCAAATAGATTAGCCACTTCTTGGGTTTCCTACCACAGCATGACCTAAGTATATCTTCGATTACTTGGTTCACCCTTTCAGTTTGACCATCGGTCTCGAGGTGGTAAGCTGCTGTGCTGAGATCCAAGAAAGTTCCTATTGCTTCAAAAAATGTAGTCCAGAATCTTGACGTGAATTTGGGATGTCAATCACTTACTATTCTTCTGGGTAGGCCATGCAATCGGAAGATTTCCTTGAGGAACACTCTGGCCACATCCACTACAGTGTAGGTTTCTTTTACTGGAATCAGATGGGCAACTTTGGTTAGTCTATCAACTACCACGAAGATGGAGTTGTAACCTGATTGCACTGAAGGTAATCCAATAATAAAATCCATACTGATGCATTCCCACTTCATCTGGGGGATGTCTAATGGATGTAACTTCCCAGGCATTTTTACTCTCTCGGCCTTCACTTTTTGACAGGTCAGACATTGACGTACATGATTAAGCACATCCTTTTTTAGACCAGGTCAAAAGAAGCTTTTCTTCACAGACATGTAGGCTTTGATGAAACCTGGATGTCCTGCAATAAGGCTGTCATGGGCTTCATTCAGAATTCGACCCGTAGTTCCCTCATCATTAGTTTTTTGGAATGCATAGCCTGCGATTATAATACATAATTCCATCATCCAGGCTGTACCCTTGAACTCGGTTCAACTACTGTTGAGTTTTGCTTTCCTGCATAAGTAGGGTAGCAATAGGGCCAAAGAATCTATCCTGCATGATCTTCTCTCTTGCTTCAATAATCAAAGGATTTGACACTACAGTAATTGTAAGCAAGGAGGCTTTTCTACTAAGGGTATCTGCTACCACATTTTCTTTGCCTGGGCGGTACTTGATTTCAAAATCAAATTCCTGCAAGGTCTGCATCCACCTTCTCTGGCTCATGTTGAGATCCTTCTGAGTGAAGATCCACTTTAAGATCCTTCCTGAGTGAATCTTTGACCAAGTAGATGTCTCCACAACTTCAGGGCATATACTATTGAAAGTAGTTCCAAGTCGTGGGTGGACAACATAATTCCTCTCATGCGTTCTGAGTTTTCGGGATTCATAGGCCACTACATGACCTTCGTGCATAAGTGCACCTCCCAGGGCAAAACCACTGGCATCAGTTACTACCTCAAAGGGTAAAGAGAAATCTGGCAGCTTTAGAACGAGATTGGCTACCAAGGTGGTCTTTAGCTTATCAAAAGCACTCTGGCACCTAGTAGACCATTGAAACGGAATATTCTTCTTGAGAAGATTTGTTAGGGGGGAAGCTATGAGAGCATACTTTGGTATAAAAATTCTATACCAACCAGTTAATCCCAAGAATCCTCTGACTTCTTTCACTATCTCGGGTTCAAGCCAATCTATGATTGCTTGGACTTTTGCCGAATCTGGAGAAATTCTATCTTTTGATACCTTAAAGCCCAAGTATTCAACATGGTCGCCGTTGGCAGAGAAAGTGCATTTGATCTTTTTTGCAAAGAGTTGGTGCTTCCTTAGAATCTCAAGAACGTTTCTGACATGAGCTTCATAGTCAGCTGCATTCTTTGAGTAAATAAGAATATCATCAAAGAAAACAAGAACAAAATAATCCAACTATTCTTTGAGAATGTCCTGCATTAATTGATTGAATGTAGCTGGGGCATTTGTCAATCCAAACGGCATGAAAGTGAATTCATAATGCCCATACTGAGTATTGATGGCTGTCTTCAGGACATCTTGCTCATTAATCCTGATCTGATAATATCTTGATTTGAGATCTATCTTTGTGAAGATCTGGGCTCCACTTAGCCTGTCCAGAAGCTCATCAATTCTGGGGATAGGATACTTATTCTTAACTGTCAGAGCTGATTGAGACCTCTATAGTCCACACAGAGTCTTGGAGTTCCATCTTTCTTTTTCTGAAAGAGAATTGGCACATCCCAAGGTGAAACATTGGGTCTTACAAACCCTTGTTCTAACAGCTATTTAAGCTGTTCCTTGAGTTTTATGGCTTCAAGAACTCGCATTTTGTACGTGCACAAGGCTATTGGTTGAGCTCTGGTGGGGGTCAATTCTATCACATGATCTACTTCCCAAATTGGGGGTATCTCTGTTAGCTCTGCTAGGAATAAATCATCATAATCACTTAACCATTCAAGTTCTTTAACTTTTAACTTTGAGTCTACCGGATTCATTTTGACAAGATAAATGCACTGCTTCTTTCTAAGTCCTTTTAGTAACTTAGAAGCCTTTACTAAACTGCAGACTTGGGGATCCTGAAATTCCGATTCCTTGAACCTTGTTTTCGTGAAGGTCATGGAAGGAAATGGTTCCATTATGACAGTGAATGTCAGCTTGATTTTTGTGGAGCCAATCCATTCCAAGGATCCTGTCGAAAACTCCCAAAGGTATAACTCTAAACTGACAGCCAGTTAAATTCCCATCTAAATTGAACTGAATACAATCTGTCTCAAGGTGAGTGAAAAGAATCTTTCCACTTGCCAATTCAACTTGCATAGGTTTTCATGATTTCTGATCTAGGAATAGCTTACGTAAGCATCCCGGGGAAATGAAAGAATGAGTACTGCCTGAATCAATCAAAAGTTTAAAAGGCTTACCCTGATACTCAGCTGGAGTATGAATGATGGAGAATTGACGATTTTGCTCTTGGTTTTCAATTGCAGCATAGATCTGTTCTCTTTCCTCTTCCACTACTTCTACAATTGTGACTGCTCTGGCTGCTGCAGTCTTAGGCGAAACTCTTTCTCTTTGGTTGCCCTAGTTCTGGGAAGGAGTTTTGAGGCTACTCTGGACAGAGGCAGATGGCTGAGCTGGAGTTCTCGTGGGATTTCCCTGATTTGGGCGAGATGCACCTTGATTTGACTAATAGGAAGGGGTTGGTCTTTGCACTCTCGGTCCTTGACTTCCCTGTCCCCTTGACATGGCAGGAGTTGGGCAGTCTTTCAGCTGCCCCTGCTGCTGCTGGTAACCAAAACTGTGGCATCCAAAACACCGATTCTCACTTCTGAGCTCATCCCTCTGAATCCTTGAAATAGGTGGGGCTCCTGAGAAAGTGTTCTGGGGGAAGGGTCTTCCTTCACTTCTTAATCTTCCCGCATCATGATTCTGAATGGGGCCTTGCTGCCTCTTTGGGAGAGGAAAGTTTGAAGTACTTCCCGGTGTTTGGAATCTTTTAAAGTTAGAGGGTGTAGGCTTTGGCGGGACCTTAACAACAAAGGCTTTGGCAAAGTCCTTTGCCATTCTTACTGCTTCCGCCATTGAGACAGGTTTGGCATTCTTTACTAAGGTGTCCAATGGCTCGTTCATTCCTTGAATGAACCTGGCCATCAGCTGCTCTTCATCCAATTGAGGAGAATATTTGAGGAGAAGGGGAAAAGCTTGATGGTACTCTTCAATTGTTTGGCTATCCTGCTTTAGTTCTAAGAACTCATTCATTTTAGTTTCAAGGAAACCCAGAGGACAAAACCTCTTTCTGAGGTAAGCTTTAAGATCGGTCCAGGTCTGGGTATTCCGGTTGAGATGGTTAGTCTCGCAGTGATTCCTTCACGTGACCCTGGCCGTTTCCTGCAAAAGCCATCTTTCTTCTCTCATTGTAGCCACTTACATCAAAGTATTCCTCCATAGCCTCAATCCACTTTTCCACTACTTCACCTAACTGTTCCCCTTCACCCTTGAAGGGACCAGGCTGGGATCTGTGCAGGGCTTTTCGAACATCCGGATCTAACTCAGGATCTGGTTGTCTTGCACACAGGCCGCGTGCCTCATGACCATATGACAAACATTAACTTCCCTAAACAACAATGGTAAACCATATCACTTTGCACCTTCAATGTCATAAAATCATTACAAATATGTCATAACTATTTGCATAATCATTAAGATACATCATTTTAAAAATCATTATCTATTATATCATCCTCATTAAGATCAGTAGCCCCAAAGACATCTATTTCTATATACATTTCAGCATCCTCATCATTAAAAGTCCCTTGATGAAGGCTGTCCTCATCATCTATGTCTTCTTCCTCAACAGGTTTTCCAGCTTCATTGGTTTGCACCTCTTCATTTGGATCTTGCTCTAGTTGCTCCTCTTCATTTGCTTGCTCCTCTTCATTGTTGATATCGGCTTGTTCTTGTTGCTCCCCACCACCTTGTGAATCCACATCACCCTGTTGTAGCTCTAATTCTTCATAAACTTGCTTACTACGGGGGGCGACTTGAACCACAAATAGCCAACGTGGATCTTTTGGATCCGCTTTAAAGACAACCTACTCACAATGCTCTGGGCGCACAAAAGCATCTTGTTGATCGGTCCATACCTTTGTGGAGTCCACTTGGATGAGGCCACTCTTGTCTCTACGTACAATTGCATGTGGCCCATTTGTGATTACCTTGAACCACTTCACATCAAAGATAAACAACTCAAAACTTCTAAAGCCAACCTTTAATATGTCTTGAATGGTTCCAAAGTAATCAAGCATTCCACTAATTGTGTTTTCATCATCACTTGCACTTACTCGACTTTCTTGAACAAATTGTGCTATGACACCACAATCAAAGGTTTCTCTTCTTTGGTCTATTCGTTCTACTCGAAAATGACATCCATGTGACCAAAACGCCCCATATTTGTGATACTACAAATAGCACATAAAGATTGTTGATGGACAAATAATAACTGAGACATGTAGAGAAAAAAAAGAGAGACATGTAGAAATCGCATCCTTTTGTAAGCTCCTCCTCCTCCTCTCTTATAGTTAAACCAGCACGTTTGGCTTCTAAAATTGTAGCTTCTAGCCATCTACATGTGGGAAAGTTTGGAAGAGCTTGCAAACCTTTTGGATATGGGAGATTTTTTGTAGTGCGATTCCTTCTGAAACTTAAACGATCTTGTACTTGTTGTCGCTTGAGAGCTTCATATGTCTCAATACACTTCTCCATTACATGCGAGTTCAAGATGCAAAATTTGTTGATTTTTTCCCGCAAATTGTTATCTATCTTTCTCTTAATGCCTTGGCCTTGAGGTTCCTCTCACCAATGACTCGCCTTGAGGTTTCTCACCAATGACTCGCCTGTTAGACTCTTGAGACCATAGTCGAGGTATCTCTGGATCTGATGAACTTAAATATTTAGTGATGTAAACAAGGGACTCTTGTATCAGCCACCCTTCTGACATACTTCCCTCCGGGCGAGCCATTTGGCGAACAAATCCCTTTAATGTCTTCATAAACCTCTCCAAAAAGAACATCCATCTTGAATGGACTGTTCCAGTAACTGCAACCTCATCTACAACATGAACTAGCAGATGCATCTGGATTATTAATAAACTTGTAAGGGAAAAACTTCTCTACCATGCAGAGTGCCTCTATGGAGTTTAAACGCATTGTCTCCAAAGTGTCTCTCTTTATCTCTTTTGAAGAAATCCAACGCACCAATGTGCTAATCTTATAGACAATAGCTCTAATGTCTTCAGTGAGGCAATCCTTTATTGCTATGGGGAGCATAAATTGTAAAAACTTGTGCCAATCATGACTCTTGAGGCCACTAAGATCATCATCCTTTGTAAATGCACTTTTCAAGCAATGCATACAACCTGTAGGAGTCTGAAACTTTGAAATTGTCCTCTTCACTTGTTGTTCCTCCATCTTACTAAAAACCCATGGGGCTCTTGGAAGTAGCACCTTTCCATTGGGTCTAGTGCGAGCCCACAACTCTTGCATGCAACCTATCTCTTCTAAGTCATCCCTTTGGCCTTTAGTCTCCTTTTTTCGTGTCATGGTCTTCCACAGAATGTCAGCTACATTCTTGAAAATATGCATCGGGTCAAGCAAATGGTTTATAAGAAGATCACCCCAATAGGGGAGTTGGTGAAAGATAGAGAGCCTCTTCATCCCAGGACATGCCAAGTTGCCACATTCCTCCTATTTGAGCTTCCAATCGCTTGCCTTCAATGCACTTGGAGGAGGTCTTCCTAGATTACCATCCCGCAATTCATGATTTTCTGGAAGATACCTAACATGTCCTTGGTAGACATTCTTTCGTAATGCTTTTGAGTATCTTGAATCAAGTCGAGGACCACATAGAGGACATGCATTATAGCCCGATATAGACAAACCTGAGCATTCTCCATAGCCAGGCCAATCATGCATTGTCCACATGAGAATACCTTGCACAGTTGCAAGTCTTTGGCCACTCTGCTGCTTTGACATGTCCTTCACTTCAATTCCATTCCACAAGGTGTGTAACTCTTCAATAAGTGGTGCCAAATATACATCCATGTTCTTCACCTTGTACTTTCTTGGAACTATTAATGAGAGCAACAAATGACCTTTCTTTATTGCTAACCATGGCAGAAGATTATAATTCACAAGGCAAACAGGCCATGTGCTCCATGAAGAGCTCCGTAAACCAAAAGGGTTTACACCATCCATTGCTAGGCCAAGACGGAGGTTACGAGGATCTTCCCTAAAAGCCGGCCATTTCTCTTCAATGTGTCTCCATGCGGGTGAATCAGCAGCAGCAGGCACATGCATCACTTTATCTGTGGATCGAGTTGTGGCATGCCATGTCATCAAGCTTGCTATAGATTTGCACCTGAACATGCTTTTTATTCTTGGGATGATTGGAAAGTGCCTAAGAACCTTTACTGGGATAGCTTCCCTCTGAACATCTTCTCTATATCTGTTAGAGCCACAATGGGGACATTCTTGCAAATGCTCGTATTCATGGCGGAAGAGAATACAATCATTGCGACAAGAATGAATATTATTGTAATCCATGCCTATGGATTTCAATAACTTCTTGGCATCTACACGAGATGGAGGCATCTAGTTGCTGTATGGAAATATCTGGTCTTTCAAAAGCCTGCAAGTATGGCAATATCTGATCGTTACTATTAAGATTTAGTCAAATACAAGTTGAAAATTTATCATTTCAACATTAGGTGTAATCTCCATAAATCCCTTACTTGAAGAGTTCAGTGACACTTGTATTAGACCATCCAAAAATTGACTGTAAATTTAGCATCATAAGAGATGCACGCAATATAGATATCTTGGCACCATTGTATAGTGGAAGGCGTGCAAGTTTACGCATGGCCTCTTCCTCTGGTTCATAATTTGACCGTTGAGAATGTCGTGGTTGATGATCTTCATGTTCATGCTCCTCGAAGACACCTTCTTGTTGCTCGAGAAAGGCATCCAACATTTCCTCCATTGGACCTTCTTCCATTCCCTGACCTTCTTCCATTCCCTCGGGTGCTGTTAATTGAGCTCCATCTGTCACTCCCTCCTTCGATATTCTCATCCTTTGTTGGGGACGAGAATTCATAGGCCCAGTGTCATCAAGATGTGGTTGCACACTTGCTTGGTTGTACGGTTGAAATCGTGAATTTTGTAAGCGCTCCATTGGAAATATGCCAGCGTCATGAATATGCTGGTTGCAAATCCTTCGTTTTCGAAATATTTGGTACTTACATCGCATGCATGGACACGCTATTCTCTCTTCAAGATTGAGAGGCTCCATCTAGGAGGATAACATGTATATGTAGCTCATTAAATGTAAATCATTACGCATTACACAAAGCATTACATAAACCATAAAACAGGGCTTCTTTTCCCCAGCCGCCCGCCGTGAGGGAGATTTTAAAAATAACATTTAAAGCATCAAACGGGCTTCTTTTCCCCAGCCGTTGAGGGAGATTTTAAAAATAACATTTAAACCGTCAAACGAGCTTCTTTTTCCCAGTCGTTGAGGGAGATTTTAAAAATAATATTTAAAGCATCAAACGGGCTTCTTTTCCCCAGCCATTGAGGGAGATCAAGTATACATTAGCGATGTTTAGGCATATACATCAGCTTATGGATATGTGCTTTAGGCATATACATTAGAGTATATACATATAGACATAGCATTGACATGCATGTCTTAGACATTAGATTTCAAGTCAAAAAAGAGACCGAAACGCATGCGCCAAAAAGAAAATATCTCTCTCTCTCTTGCAAAGTGTGTGTGTGTGTAAAGACAAATAAGCACATACATTAATTTCTTATGCACTCACATATATGTTAATATTAGCATATATGTGCATAAAACAACAAGCTTGCATACTCAATTTCAATAATTAATAATTATAAATTGAGAACAAATTAAAATATAACAAAAAGAGAAGTAATAAAACAACATAATTGGTAATGTGCTTACCTCTCAAATGTGGATTGGATAGTGTGTGTTCAAAGCAGATCTGCAAGCTAGGACACACGTGAGAGGAACAAACCTACACACACATTGCATACATTAGTAATAGATGCATATACACAAGCTCTCTCACTCTCTACATCTCTCACAACACACACATACAAATCCTCTCTCCAAACATAATTAAGAAGGTAAGAAGAAGGATGGAGAGAGGGGAAGGAGATATACACACACATCACACATTTACCCTAATCTCTCCACAGACACACACACACACACACACACACACACACACACACACACACACACACAAGAAGATAAGGAGATGGGGAGAGCCAAAACGTCCAAGGAGAGAGAGGGAGATCTACACACACACTTCACTAATTCTCTCCACACACACACACACACACACACACACACCAAGAGTGGGTCGAATGGAAGAAGGCGAACGCTTGAGGGAGATGCACGCATACCTTGTCTGGACATTCGACGCCTTGTAAAACAGAGAATAATAGGTTCTCGGCTGTAAAAAAGTTACGAGCGTCGGTATCTGCGTTGGTATATCCGTTGATGGAATATCCATCACAATATTCGTCGGTATCTACGTTGGAATATCCGTCGAAATATACGTCGGTATACGCGTCGGTATATGCATCGGTATACGCACTTTTAAAAATTACCCGCCCAACTTTTTGCCTCCAAGTTTAGGACGTACATACCGATGCTCGACATTTGCGTCGGTGTTCTAGCATCGGTATGCCCTAAACCTCTAGTAGTGAAAGTAGATAAGTCAAATAAGTCATGATGATGATGAATGGAGTGATGATGTTAGTAACTTGGAAGACGATTAAGACTTTCAGCAGATCACTCTACGAGATTAGTGGATCGTACTGATAGATTATTCACAGCTTGACCTTTGGCCGAGTGGACCCAATTGTGGAATGACAAATTGAGAACCTATATAATTAAAATTTCCATGGGGAATGTTGAGATGTTAATTGGAAATTACTGGTCTGATGGACCATTATTGTGTTAAGGATATGAATGATCTATTCTGTATATACTGTGGGTATAACTTCAACTCTATACTAACAATATATACGAGTGAATCTAAGACCTTGAAGTTATGAGTAAAAATGCTATCCTAGATGATGATTTTTCGAATGCTGGTTGATATGATTTTAAAATTTTGGTTGAAAACAGATGAATTTATTTGGATTCTGGTTGAAGGATGATGATTTTTGAATCCTGGTTGAAAGTAGATGAGTCGAATAAGTCATGATGATGATGAATGGAGAGAATCTCAGTGATGATGTTAGTAACTTGGAAGACGATTAAGACTTTTAGTAGATCACTTCTACGAGATTAGTGGATTGTACTGACAGATTATTTGCAGTTTGATCTTTGGCCCAGTGGACCCAAATGTGGAATGACAAATTGAGAACCTGTATTATTGAGATTTCCATGGAGAATGTTCAGATGTTAATTGAAAATTATTGGTTTGATGGACCATTATTGTGTTAAGGATATGAATGATCTATTCTGTATGTTTCTTCTTATAGAAGGGATCTTTATCCTAGGATTTTGAGAGGGTTGACCAAACTTTAAGGAACCCCAGAATTAGTTGGATCTAAAGTTTAATTCTTTTTTGGATTCGAATTATAAATAAAGTGGTCTTTTCACTTGAGTGTCTCGGTTAAGTTGGAAAAAGAGACTTTACAAGAATTTTTATATTGATAGGATCATGGATCGAGGTCTTTATGGTAGTAATGTTAACCCCCAACTCGATGAGGAAGAGCACCCAGATGTTCTCAAAGCTCTTCATAGATCTCACCTTGGACCTTTCAAAGGTGAAGGGGACCACTTGGGAGAAACACTAGAGAAGTGGATTGAAGCTATGGAGGAGTACTTTGATATCACCGGTTATAACGATAAAAGTAAGGTGGCTCTTGCCAGGCTATAGATCATAGAGACAGCCAGAGTAGCGTGGAGGAACCACTTCAGGACAAACCGCTTAGATGAGAACACCCAGACATGGGATGATCTCAAGGCATACCTCAGAAAGAGATTTTATCCTCCAGGCTTCTTGGATACAAAGATGAGAACGAGTTCTTGGAGCTAACCCAAGGGAACCAAACTATGGAGGAATATCACCAGGCATTCCCTCTCCTCCTCAAATACTCGCCACAGCTGGATCAAGAACACCTGATGTCGAGGTTCATTCCGAGAATGAATGAACCCTTGGATACCTTCGTGAAGAATACTAAGCTAGTTTCTATGGCGGTTGAAGCAGTGCGGATGGCGAAGGATTTCACCAAGGCCTTTATTGTCAAGGTCCCACTGAAGCCAACACCCTCGACTTTCAAAATATTCATAACCCTAGAAAGTTACTCCAACTTTCCGCCTCCCACGAGAAAACAAGGTCATCGTAGTCAAACCCAAGATACGAAAAATCTTCAGAATGGAAGGAAGGCATTCTCCTCCAAACACAATCCCCTAGAAAAAAGGAATTAAATGCTTTAACTCCCAAGGATATGGTCATCATAGCATGGAATGCCCAACTCCTTTGGGATCAAGGTTTTCAAGACAAGGAAGTCAAGGGGACCAAGATTCCAGATTAGCTCCTTCCTTCCAAGAGTAATCAAGGTCCTTCCCGTCAGAATCAGGGAAACCCCAGAGGTAGACTCCCTAACCAACCCTCAACTTCGATGCAAAGTAATGCAAGACCTCAGTCTCAGAATTGGGAAAATCAAAGAGATAAGTTCCCAAACCAGCCATCTACTTCGAAAGCAGTGATGCTGGAAGTAATAGAGGAAGAAAGAGATGAAAGAGATTTAAGTGGGGTGGGATGTAAGGTTCCTCCTGAGCCCATAAAAGATGTATAAGTTCTCCTCTCAATCCCCTGTAATCATCCCCTATTTTAGAATGTAAGAAAACATTATTTTCCTTGTTTTTGGCCTAGAGAGAGAAAATATTCTAGAGAGAGATAATAAAATTTTGAGATATTTTTAGATATAAAGTTATCCCATTTATTTAAGATGAATTTCCCTGAAACAACGGTTTAAAAAGAGTTATCCAATGTGCATTAGAAATTAATTGAAATATGCATTGGACACCTTAGCCGCCCTAAGGGTACCTATTTTCAAAAAAAATTGGATTAAGGTCCAAAGAATGTTCTAAAGGGCCTATAGGATTAATCCAAGTGTTTGAATAAGAAAAATGCAAGAATAAAAGAAAATCTCCCAAAAATGAGTAAATTCTCACATAAGATGAAGAGTTGACTAGTACAGGCACTTAATAGTAAAAAAATAGGGCTTTATTCGTAAAAAAAAGGAACTTTGACACCTTAGGAGGGTGAGTGGAGCTCATGAAGGAGGTGCCTAGAATCCTCGTGATTACTCCAAATTTTTAATGAAAAAATGAGAGATTTTATCTCTCCTCTTTCAAACTAGATCAGAAAAGTGGGCCCAATTGGTCCAAAACTTGTCCAAATTGGATCAAACTAAAGCTGGAAGCCTCTAGATCCCAATTAAACTTGGTTGGTGGCCTCCCTCACCTATAAATAGACCCCCATTCCTTTGTATTTTCATCTTAGTATATGTACATGCTAGTGTAATTTTCAATTTAGTGTATTTTCCTCTTCCCTCTTCATTGGGCCTCCATTGTGAAGATTTGGTGCTTCACTAAACCTCTTCTTTTCTTGAAGATTACCCTTTCCCCTTGGTGGCAAAGCCTCTTTCTTCTTGAGGGCTACATAACTTTTGCAAGGTAAAGAATCAAGCAAACCAAGGGTAAGCCTAAACAATGAAGTTTATGCTCTCTTTTTGGTGTTAATCTTCTTCCTAACCTCCCTCATGCTTGGGAAGCATTTTATTTTATGGGTTTCCTCTCAAAACCATGCTTTTCTTGATTTATGATGAATTAATGTTTATGTTTAAGATTAGGTTTATGCATAAACTAATGTTTATGTTAAAAGTGTAATTTTGGGCATTCTCAATTCATAGAAAATGCGGGGAAACTATAGCAAAATTTTATTAGTAGAAAATGACGGTTTATTCATAAATTAAATGCTATGCTAAAAGAGGAACTTTGAGTATTATCAATTCATAGAAAATGCGGGGAAACTATGGTAGAATTTTTATCATTAGAAAATGAATTTTATTCATAATTAATTTTTATACTAAAAGTGAAATTTTAAGCATTCTCATTTCATAGAAAATATGGAGAAGTTATGGTAAAATCTTTATCAATTTCATTAGAAAATGAAATTTATGCATAAATAGTTTTTATATTAAAAATGAAATTTTGAGTATTATCATTCATAGAAAATGTGGGGAAGCTATGGGAAAATTTATATCATTACAGAATGAATTTATGCATAATAGAGTTTATGCTTAAGGTGGAGGTTTGAGCATTATTTATTTGTCAGAAAAATAAAGAAGGTTATGCACAAATTTTCTAGATTCATTCAATTTATGAGAATTATGGAAATGATTATGAATATAATTCATTTAGATAAAAATGGATTTGGCAGTGTGCATAAAAAATTTATGCTAAAAGAGGGATTTCCATGATATTTTATTTTGGAAAAATCAAGAAATGAATGTGAAAATATTCATAGGAATGCATCGAGAAAACATAGATAAAATTTAATGAGAAAGAGGAATACATATTAACTTTTTGGAATTATGAAGTATAGGTCTAGACTCTCGAGAAATAGAATCTTGAGTACATTCTGCACGGGAAAAGGGATTTCCCAGTAAAAGATAGAAACACACTTAGTTGGATGAATGTAAATACTTGTGATTGACTTATTCTTAGATTCCTTGGGAAAGGAATCTGGAATTCTTAAAAGGATCATGGATCCAAAAAGGGAATAAAAATTTAGACTGAATTGAATTGAATCGACAAAAAGTTACCTTTAACTGAGCCAAGTAATGGGGCCGAGACTTAGAAAGTTCAGTCAGTATGAAAAGTAGAGTAACTGTACTTTTAACCTGGTTGATTATGGAACAAAGATTTTGATGACTATCTATGCTTGCCTCAACCCTAGTATCTCCCTAAACATTTGTGTAGTGTAATGATACTTCAACATCCACCCACCATCTTCATCTTTCGGGGGGTGCTAAGGCCTCTCAAGAACGAATGACATCATGAAGCTATAATTCTCGAGGATGGTTTAGTGTATGCACTGGTGGAGACATTAGGTCGGCATCCATGGAAGATGAGAGGGATGGATCACGTGCAATGGAGAGATTATATAGTTACATAGTTGGTGTTTATGGGAGCCTACTCATGGATGCTGAAGGCACTTATAAAAAGGACTGCCTACTACAAACCTTGATCAACTAAACTTTCAAGAACTTATTTATGAAATGGACCAAGCAAAAGACTAGGACATGTAATGCATAATAGATGTATTGAAGAAAGTTATCCCATGAGATAGTTCTTTGATGAAAGTTGGGCCAAAGAGAAAAAAAAACATCATCTTTGCAATTTATGGTCTACCATATATGCCAATGGGTTAATCATAATGGCCTTTATCCTAGCTCTTTCTCAAAAAAGGTGCTCAAGGAAGGAGTGGAATTGAAGAGAAGAAGTTTATAGAAAACCCACAAGGCCATGCACATCAAAGTACACTAGTTCAGGACAAATTGGTTATGATGTGTGAACACGAGGGTTTGGATGGGAAATCTACCTTTTCATGCCAAATGTGTAAGTATATTCACATTTTTGTAATTCATATTTTGATCTGTATATAGAATTTCTTAAGATGATTAATACATTTTTCTAGAAAGCCCAACGTAATCACTGTCTGCCAAAAAAAGAACATGGTAATCATCGAAGACATGCACAATGAAAAGAAACAAAGCATCATTATCTCTTTCCCTTCTTGGTTTAGGTGGAGATGTGTTCAGAGGCTTAGAGGTCCCTATGTGATTATGATTGGGATTTCCATCATTATCACAGACATAATGATAGGACACATATAAGATGCCAACACTCCAACAGTTGCATGGCAGAACCTTGTGCAGATGCTCCAAACCAATACAAAGGTAATAAAATTATTGCTAAAATAAGAGTTGCATACTATGAAAAAGAAAATCATGTCTATCAATGAGTATGCTTTAAAGATAAAGGGAATTTTAAAATCCCTAAGGTATATCAATGTATTCGAAGATGATTATTCAATGAGTGTCTGTTTGAATGGGTATGGCATTCAAGACCTCCATTGTCAGAGAGAATATTCCCAACTTTCAAGACTTGGTGGTGTATATGCTAATAATAGATGTAAGGTTCCTCCATAGCCCCTAAAAGATGTATAATTTCTCCTCTCAATCCCGTGTAATCATCCCCTATTTCAGAATGTAAGAAAACATTGTTTTCCTTGTTTTTGGCCTAGACAGATAAAATATTATCGAGAAAGGTAATACAATTTTGAGATATTTTTGGTTATAAAGTTATCCCCTTTATTTAAGATGAATTCACCTAAAACAGAAGTTTAAAAAGAGTTTTCCAATGTGCATTAGAAATTAATTGAAATATGCATTGGACACCTTAGCCTAAGGGTACCTATTTTCAGAAAAAAATGGATTAAGGTCCAAAGAGTGTTCTAAAGGGCCTATAGGATCAATCCAAGTGTTTGAATAAGAAAACTGCAAGAATAAAAAAAATCCACCAAAAATGAGTAAATTCTCACATAAGATGAAGAGTTGACTAGTATAGGCACTTAATAGTAAAAAAATTAGAGATTTATTAGTAAAAGAATAGAATATTGACAACTCAAGAGGGTGAGTGGAGCTCATGAAGGAGGTGCCTAGAATCCTTATGATTACTCCAATTTTTTAATCAAAAAAATGAGAGATTGCATCTCTCCTCTCTCATCTTTCAAAACTAGATCAGAAAAGTGGGCCTAACGGGTCCAAAACTTGTCTAAACTGGATCAAACTAAAGCTATAAGCCTCCAGATCCTAGTTGGAATTGTTTAGTGGCCTCCCTCACCTGTAAACAGACCCCCATTCCTTTGTATTTTCATCTTAGTGTATTTACATGCTAGTGTAATTTTCAATTTAGTGTATTTTCCTCTTCCCTCTTCATTGGGCCTCCATTGTGAAGCTTTGGTGCTTCACTAAACCTCTTCTTCTCTTCAAGATTACCCTTTTTCCTTGGTGGCCAAGCCTCTTTCTTGAGGGCTACACAACTTTTGCAAGGTAAAGAATCAAGCAAACGAAGGGTCAGCCTAAACAATGAAGTTTATGCTCTCTTTTTGGTGTTAATCTTCTTCCTAACCTCCCTCATTCTTGGGAAGCATTTTATTTTATGGATTTCCTCTTAAAACCATGTTTTTCTTGATTTATGATGAATTAATGTTTATGTTTAAGCTTAGGTTTATGCATAAACTAATGTTTATGTTAAAAGTGTAATTTTGGGCATTCTCAATTCATAGAAAATGTAAGAAAAATATAGAAAAATTTTATTACTAGAAAATGAGGATTTATTCATAAATTAAATGTTATGCTAAAAGAGAAACTTTGAGTATTATCAATTCATAGAAAATGCGGGGAAACTATGGCAGAATTTTTATTATTAGAAAATAAATTTTATGCATAATCAATTTTTAAACTAAAAGTGGAATTTTAAGCATTCTCATTTCATAGAAAATATGCGGAAGTTATGGTAAAATATTTATCATTAGAAAATGAAATTTATGCATAAATAGTTTTTATATTAAAAGTGGAATTTTGAGTATTATCATTAATAGAAAATGTAGGGAAGCTATGGCAAAATTTATATCCTTAGAGAATGAATTTATGCATAATAGATTTTATGCTAAAAGTGGAGTTTTGAGCATTATTCATTTGTTAAAAAAAAAGAAGGTTATGCCCAAATTTTCTAGATTCATCCAATTTATGAGAATTATGGAAATGATTATGAATATAATTCATTTAGATAAAAATAGATTAGTGCATAAATATTTTATGCTAAAAGAGGAATTTCCATGATATTTTATTTTGGGTAAATGGAGGAATGAATGTGAAAATATTCATAGGAATGTATCGAGAAGACATAGATAAATTTTAATTAGAAAGAGGAATCACGAACATATTAACTTTTGGAATTATTAAGTATATGTCTAGACTCTCGTGAAATAAAATCTTGAGTACATTCTGAACGGTAAAAGGGATTCCCTAGAAAAATACAGAAACACGCTTAGTTGGATGAATGTAAGTACTTGTGACTGACTTATTCCTAGATTCCCTGGGAAAGAAATCTAGAATTCTTGAAAGGATCAAGGATCCAAAAAGAGAGCAAAAATTTAGACTTAATTGAATTGAGTCAAGAAAAAGCTACCTTTAAAACTGAGCCAAGTAATGGCCGAGACTTAGAAAGTTCCGGTATGGTGGATGAGGGGCCAAGGAAGCGGCCTATGAGTGAAGTGCTACGTCACTTGCAAAGGAGCCTAGAGGGTGTTGACCATATGGTGCTTGGGCTTTGGGTTGCCAAGGATACCTAGGCGTGCGTCGAGGAAGAAAATGAGTTAGAGTTGTTTTCTGAACACGGGCATGGATCTGGTTGATTGGCCTTGCTGGTCTTCAACGGACGAGCTCATGGCTCTTTTAAATGGATCTCGTTGGTTGATCTAGTTGATCTTCAACAGAGAGTCCATATGTATTTTATGAGATTATACTCCTAGGTACTATGAACTAGGAACTATTGAAAAGGCCCCTGAGGGAGCAGGTGGTCAGCGTTCTGGTTGCCAATGATGCTACACGTACGTTAGGAAGGAATAAATGGAATATGGATTTTATGGAAAAATCTTGATCATATTTTACTGGGTAGTACTATGGGCTAGCAACTATTGAAAAGGCCCCTGAGTGAAGTACTAGTAGGTGAGCCTAGAGGGACTGACCACGTGGTGAGCGTTCTGGTTGCCGATGATGCCATAGGTACACCGAGGAAGGAATGACTGAAAATTGGACTTTGTGGTTGAGAAGTTGGAACTTGGATCTTGGAACTGGAATACTGAGGATTATGATGGAAACACTGTGGTTTTATTACAATGTTATTTTGGAAAATAGTTGAGTCTAAGAAAAGGCAATTTCATATTGGGTGTGTAAATGGTGTGTCTATTTAGTTTTTCCATGAGTGCCGGCTAGGGGGCCCGGGAACTCTTTTCCCTGGTACGCGGGACAAAACATAACCAAATTTTTATAATGGATCCATACAGTGGTTCGTCTCGATAGTTGGCTAACCCATGGGATAAGATGGGGTTAGGCTAGATCGATGGATTCCTTTTAAAAAATTCAATTCTGTTCAAGTTACGATAGTTGAAGTAAGTCACAAGATAATTCTTGTTCTATGGAAAAAAATCAATGGCTATGCCTCTTTTGATGGGAAAAAAAGCGTTGGTCTCTATGAACCAAGTGCTAGTTTCTCCTTTGATTCACCCATGTGACCCGCGGGTTTGGTCGGAATACAAAGGATAGATAAGGCCCTTGACTACGTTAGAAGATTTTCGTGGAGAAATCGCCTATGCTTTCTGGGGGCGAGGGAAGTTTTTTATGGGTTTGGATTTGGAAGAGCCGCTAGATTAGTCTCTTGTTGTCCGGACATTCGTGGGCGTGGCCGTGAGTGGGAAGCTCTACCTTGCATGTGAGGTTGCTACTTCTGCTCTACTAGCACTCCAGAGTTTGGTGCGCAGAAAGGGCAGGGATCTCATAGCTGGTATCAGAGCCAGGTTGGTTGGAGTTGATAAACCAAAAAGTAAGAAATGTCAAAGTTTTATGAGATTCCAGTAAAAGATTGTAATTGTGTGTTGAAATTCGTATGAATTGATATTTAGAATGGAAATTCATAAATTGGAAATCTGGTTTTTAGATGAAAGTACTATAATTATGTGGAATCCTTGACTTGCTTGAGGCCTAGATATGATGGCATTTGCCTTATAACACCAAGGACCGTGACCACCTGTATATACTGTGGGTATATCTATAGCTCTATACTAATAATATATACGAGTGAATCTAGAGTAAAAATGCTATCCTAGATGATGATTTTTCGAATGCTGGTTGATATGATTTTAAAATTCTGGTTAAAAATGGATGAATTTATTTCAATTTTTCGAATGCTGGTTGATATGATTTTAAAATTCTGGTTGAAAATGGATGAATTTATTTTGATTTTGATTGAAGGATGATGATTTTTGAATCCTGGTTGAAAGTAGATGAGTCAAATAAGTCATGATAATGATGAATGTAGAGAATCCCAGTGATGATGTTAGTAACTTGGAAGACAATTAAGACTTTCAACAGATCACTCTACGAGATTAGTGGATCATGCTTTGACAGATTGTTTGCAGCTGACCTTTGGTCCAGTGGACCCAATTGTGGAATGACAAATTGAGAACCTATATAATTGAAATTTCCATGGGGAATGTTCAGATGTTAATTAGAAATTATATTGAATGTATCATCATTTTATGCTCTTAAATGTAATATCTTCTTGCTCTTAATAATGTGTAGTTAAATGTATTCGCACCTCTATCCATGCCTCCATACATGCCCCATTCCATGCCTCCCATCTATGCTTGCCTCAACCCTTGAACTTCCCTAAACTTTTGTGTGGTGTAATGATACTTCAACATCCACCCACCATCTTCACCTTTCGGGGGGTTCTAAGGCCTCTCAAGAACGTATAACATCATGAAGCTATAATTCTCGTGGATGCTTTAGTGTATGCACTGGTGAAGACATTAGGTCGCCATCCATGGAGGATGAGAGTGATGGTTCACGTGCAATGGAGAGATTATATAGTTACATATTTGGTGTTTATGGGAGCCTACTCATGGATGCCCAAGGCACTTTTCAAAAGGACTGCTACAAACCTTGATCAACTAAACTTTCAAGAACTTATTTATGAAATGGACCAAGCAGAAGACTAGGACATGTAATCCATAATAGATGTATTGAAGAAAGTTATCCCACGGGACAGTTCTTTGATGAAAGTTGGGCCGCCAAAGAGTAAAAAAAACATCATCTCTGCAATTTATGGTCTACCATATATGCCAATGGGTTAATCATAATGGCCTTTATTCTAGCTCTTTCTCAAAAAAGGTGCTCAAGGAAGGAGTGGAATTGAAGAGAAGAAGTTTATAGAAAACCCACAAGGCCATGCACATCAAAGTGCACTAGTTCAGGACAAATTGGTTATGATGTGTGAACACAAGGGTTTGGGTGGGAAATCTACCTTTTCATACCAAATGTGTAAGTATTATCACATTTTTGTAATTCATCTTTTTATCTTTATATAGAATTTCTTAAGATGATTAAAACAATTTTCTAGAAAGCACAACGTAATCACTATCCACCAACAAAAGAACATGGTAATCATCGAAGACATGTACAATGAAAAGAAACATGGTGACCGTTGAAAACGGGGTACTAGTTCAAGATCCTCCGAGGTGAATTTAATATTCTTTTATATTCTCTTTTATCTTTTCTATCAAAATTATAGTTCTCAATGTATGTATTTCCATTCCATATTGCATTTTATATTTTGTAACAAACCTATGTAAGTTTTTTTAAAATTTGTATAGGATGATGATGATAATGATAAAGATGAGCTTGAGGATAAACACAAATAGACCAATCCATGTTAGTTTTTTTGGTCAGAAAACATTGCTAAGGATATGATTGCAGTTTTTATATATATCATAAATGTACTTTTAGTATTTTAGATATTAAATGTATCATCATTCTATGCTTTTAAATTTAATATCTTCTTACTCTTAATAATGTGTACTTAAACTTTATGAAAAAAAATTGGGACAAAATAGGGACCCCAAAATTTTCTATGATTTTTGTTTAATTTGTGGTTATAAACATAGTTCTAAAATGTGGTTAAAACATAGTTCTAAAATGTGGTTATAAACATAGTTCTAAAATGTGATTAAAACATAGTTATAAAACTATGATTTTTGTTTGTTTTGTGGTTATAAACATAGTTCTAAAATGTGGTTAAAACATAGTTATAAAACTATCTTAATACATCCAATCCACAAACTTTTAGACACATTGTCAACTATGTTTATAACCACAAAACACATGATTTTTTCACTTCCTAGGTCCTTTGCTTTCTTTGTGGTATTGGTGGGGCGGCTGACCCTTTTCAAGGATTCTACACTCTTTATCAAAGGTTGTGAGATGAGTGGCAATGCTATGCCAAACTCTAAAGAAAGGACATGCTGCCGTGGCATCCTGTTTGAGTAGACCAACCTTTTGAAAAAGTGGGTCTAGAATATGTTGTACTAATTAGTCCTGCTGCATGAGGAACATGTGCAAGATATATCATTGGCACAAAAGATTACTTTACCAAATGGGCTGAAGCAAGAGATTCAAGGAAGGATGATGCCTAGGCAATTGCCAAATTTCTTTATGAGAACATTGTAACATGATTTGGATTCCCATTTGAGAAAGTGAGTGATCAAGGGTGTCATTTATCAATGATGTGATCAAACATCTCACTAGCACTCTTATGATCTCATATCACAAGTCAGTGGCATATTATGCACATGCGAATGCTCAATAAGAGAGAACAAACAAGGTCTTAATATCTATACTTACTCTACGATAGTAGAAGATCAATTTAATGACTAGGATATTAACTGCACAAAAAGTTTATGGGCCTATCACACTGCATATCGGGTTTACACCCTTTAATATGGTTTATGGACTTGAGGTAGTAAGGCCTTGGGAGTTCCCAACTTAAGAGCGGCCATAACTAAAACGCTTGGGGGTAATGAGTTGCTGAACATTTACTCACTTTGGAACAACTTGAGGAGAAGAGATAACTAGGAGTGCAAACTATGCTAGTTAAGAAAAACAAACGGAAAAAATGATTTGGCAAACATGTCAAAGATAAGGAAATTAACATTGGAGATCTTGTACTTATGTACAGGGTCTAAAATGAAAAGAAAAAGCTTAAATATATGGGGAAAGGACCATTTAGGGTATTGGAGAATACGCTCCAACCGAAAATATATGTGGAAACTCTAGATGGAGTTGAAACCGTTAGCTTCTTAAATGGAAGTAAATTTTAAAAAAATGGTCCTCTCATTGAGAAAGCATTATGTGCTATCCATGATAAGGAAGATGTAAAAGAATAGGTTACTCGAATGAAAACTCAAACTTGAGAGGAAGCTTAAGCTAGATAAATCAAACTTCGATAGGTGATGCAAAGAAAGCTTAAAAATTGCACGAGATTATGTAGAAGTGTTGAGAGAGGGAGAGAGACGAGACAAGAGACACACCACATACACTCCACAAGAATGAATCATATTAGTCACAAGTCACATATATATAGGCAAGACCTAGAGTGAGTTAGGGCTAGCTATATATAGCTCCAACACCCCCACTCAAATAAAGGTCTCCAGCTCTGAGTAAAAAAACCCTTGGGAGCACAAGGGAAAAACCCAAGCTCCTACATATAAATGTACAATGCCACCTTAAAGTCCACGTGCAATGTGCTTCTATATACAAAGTATAATGAATAAATGTGCATGATGTGAAGTAATGTGTGAAGTGTCCTAAAGTCTATAGGCTATGTACAAGTCTAGACAAAATTGACATGACGTGAGTGTCCTAATCTCCAAAAACAGAGGCCGCCGCGTGACTCCAAGTTCTGATCGCAAAAGTGTAAACCGAGCTTCATGGAGTCCTTTGGTGAGAATGTCTGCAATCATTTGATCAGTTGGACAATGTTCTACCATTATTGCTCCTTTCCTTACTTCATGTCGAACATAGTGATAATGAACTGCAATATGCTTGGACTTGCTATGTTGCACGTAGTCCTTGGCTAGACTAATAGCACTTTGGTTGTCACATCTAAGAGGAGTGCTTGAGGAAGGAGAATGACCAATATCAGCAAGCAATTGTCGAAGCCAAACCAATTCATGAGCTGCTAAAGATGTAGCTACATATTCAGACTATGTAGTAGAAACTGCAATACAATGTTTTTTCTTGCTAGCCCAAGATACCAAATAGCAATTGATAAAGAAGCAATTACCACTAGTCGATCGCATGGACAATCAGCATCTGAATAACCCAAAAGATTAAGAGAAGTTGATGAAGAAATGTCTTCTTTATGGCGATATACAAGTCTGAAATCTGCAGCGCCCTTCAAGTACTTCAAAACACGTTTAGCTTGAGACCAATGTCTTGTAGATGGAGAGAACAAGTATTGTCCTAACAGATTTGCTGCAAACAGAATATCAGGACGAGTGCTCATGCCCACAAATTGAAGATAACCAGCAAGATTAGCATAGGGTTGATTTAAAGCTAATGATTCAGCGTCAATATTTGCAGAAGTACTCCTAGTAGAGCTTGCAAGACAAGGAGTGTTTGCCGAATGTGCAGTAGCCAATCCAAACTTTTGAACAATATCTTGGATAAACTCTGTTTGATGAAGAAGCAAAATACTATTGTGTGACGATACCTTTGAACTTGAATACCAAGGCATGAATGGATGTTGCCAAGATCCATCATATCAAAGGCTGAGGATAAAACCTTTTTTACTTGTTGCATGAAAGATAGATTATTAGACACAAGTATAGTGTCATCAACATAAAGGGCCAATATCACAAAATGGTTATCCACATTGCGCTTGATATAAAGATTTAGATCAGAGAAGCAAGAAACAAACCCCTGAGATGTGAGAAATTGATCAATCTTGATGTACCATGATCGTGAAGCTTATTTTAGTCCATACAAAGCACGGTGGAGTTGGCATACAAGATGTTCCTTTCCGGGAATTGTAAATCCTTCAGGTTGCTCCATATATATTTCCTCCTTTAAGTCTCCATTAAGAAAAGCCGTCTTAACATCCATTTGATCTATTTCCAAATCAAACAAAGTTGCAAAAGCTAGTAGTACTCGAATGCTTGTACTAAGAACTATGGGTGAAAAAGTGTCATGAGATAGTCAATCCCTGCGATTTGTGAGTATCCCTTTGCAAAACTAAACAAACTTTGAATTTATCAAAGGATCCATCTGCCTTTGTTTTAGTCTTGTAAACCCACTTACATTTGATAGGAGTACGATCAAAAGGTAGACTGGTAAGAACCCATGTACCTTGCGAGATCAAAGACTCATATTCAGCTTCCATGGCTTCCTTCCATTTTTCCTTTTGTGGAGAGGACATAGCTTCTGCATAAGTTGAAGGATCTTCACAAACATCCAATACGTGATTAAAGGTTTCAAGATCATTCATCAAATACATGATTTGCACCGTGCTCAAGTTCAATAGGAAGATCAACATAGATATCAAGATCTGTAGCAGTCTCCTTTAAAACCGTAGGATGAATATCAATAGACTTGTCTTCAATATCCATCAAAAGAGTGTTTTCATCATGCAAATCAATGTCCAAAAGTAGAAAAGGAAAATAAGTGAGTAATGTTTTTGTATCATCAGCATCATATGTGGACCACGAACCTCCCATCAATTGCTCATTGAATATAGCATCTAGACTAATAATTACCTTTTGAGAACTTGGATCGTAAAACTTGTAACCCTTTGAGTTGTTAGAATAACCAATAAAAATAACCTTCAAACCTGAAGGTTCTAGCTTGTGTCGTGTCTCCTTTAGGACATGAATATAAGCAATACACCCAAAGACTTTGAAATGTGCAATAGAAGGAGTTTGGCCTGTCCAAGCTGTGATTGGAATCTTACCAGAAGGTGCGGTAGTTGGAAGATGATTTTGAACAAAAACGACTGTCAATACTGCTTCTGCCCAAAAAGAGCGAGATAATCTAAGAATGAATCCATGCTGTTGGAGAATATGGAATGGTATACTCATGGTGGATGCCGTGGTTGATGCAATGATTATGAAATAAGCTGGAAATATATTCACCACCATTATCACTTCAAAGAATTTTGACTCTTTGACAAGTGTGATTCTCCACCGTTATTTGGTACCTCTTAAATGACTGCTAGGGGGAAGACTTACATACTGACTGGAGTGGATTATCTTACAATATGGGCTAAAGCCAATTGTGTGAGAAACATAACTACTAAAGAGTATCCAAGTTTGTGTTTGAGGACATTTGTGCTAGGTTTGGCATGCCTTTGGAGCTACTGTTTGACTGATTAGGGACCAAGATTTAGGGAGAGGTACTACAAGATTTGATGAAGAGGTTACATATTACACACATGTATTCCGCCCTATATTACCCTCAGTGCAATGGATTAGTGGAGAGATTTAACGGAGAGTTATGCACTATGTTGACCAAATGTTTGGAGGAGCATCCCAAATAGTGGGATCTGCATGTATCTTCAGCTTTGTGGGATTATAGGATAGCACTCAGATTTACCACTAACTTTTCACCTTATCATCTTCTATTTAGGGAAGACGCATGATGCCTATTGAGGTGGAGTTTCCTAATTTGTAGTTCCTTTTGAAGCATCAAGAGAGTGGCCAGGATGAATAATGCACAAAGGTTGTTGGATCTCCAAGAGTTGTAGTTGGATTTAGAGAAGAATCTCTAGATCATTACATTCAGTTAAGCAATGAGAGAGCTGAACATTTCAATTAGACTGTCAAAGACAAAGGCATTAAGGAGGGAGACTAGTTCTCAGGTACAACAATAGGCTAGATAATACCCTCAATACTAAGTTTGAGATCAAAGGTGAGGTCCCCTTCAAGGTAGTGTATGCATATGAGAATGGTACCTATGAGTTGGCTGATTTGGATGATCAGTGGCACTCCAAGAGAGTGAATGGCTATAGGCTCAAGCTATAGTGGTGCATGATAATACCTTCTAGTCCAAGTTCTAGATAAAATGGGAGGGTCACTTCAAGGTAGTGCATGCATATGAGAATGGTGCCTATAAGTTGGCTAATTTGGATGATAATGGCACTCCAAGAGAGGGAATGGCTATAGGCTCAAGCCATATGGTGCAAGATCATGACTATTAAGAAGGATTCAGTGGTGATGGACACCAGGCTGCAGATTGATGTAGATGTTCCAACTAATTTTGAAGGTATTTCTTGGGATCTGGACATATTCTTCTTTGAGGACCACTAGAATGTGGTTGAGCATGAATGCTCTAACCAAGGGGGGCTGGGCAAATAGTGATAGGTTTTTTTTGTGTCTAGACTCTAGTACCCAAAATGGCTTCCTGCCATAACCCAATAACCCTGTTGGGATTTGTTGGAACCATAGGAATAAGGAGGCTTTTGCATGGCCACCTTCTAAATAGAACTAGCTATCATCATTTGTAATTAAGTGAAGGAGGATCTATGCACGTGTAGGGGAATGGGGAGTAGTTGACAAGGACAGGCGAGATAGGAGCATAGGAGGATAGGAGGAGTTGAGAGAGAGACGGGAATTGTGCAGAAGCTCTGGCGAAGCTTGTGAATACATTTTTTTTTTGGAAGAAGACGCAGGAATAGAGTGAGGAATCTTGGGTTTTCCAGAGCGGAAGGTGCAAAGGAAACAGAAGATCTTGTAGGAGGTTATGGTGGCCTAAGATCTCCAAGGGGTGCAGCTCTGGTAAGAACTTGGACCAATCCAATGTGTTTGCTCAATTATTCCTTACTGTGTTTGAAGGTGGAGACCTACACAGCGTGGTTAAAAATTCTATCGATGTTTATATCTATGATTTGAAGAGTTGTTTCTTGGATATATATGTGGAAGATCCCTCTACTTCTTGGTTTTTTCTCTTTTTTGTTTGAATCCCATGTCTTAGGTTGGTTGAGATTGGCTCGATTTCAACTATATGCAAAAGTGGAAAATACTTGGGTGCTAGCCCTAGCTTAGAGAAACTTGTTAAAAGGGTAGAAAGAGCCAAAGAAACGAGGACAACTAAAGTGATTCATGCTATGAAAGAAACAAGTGTAGGAATGCCAATGTACACTCATCGAAGTCATCTATCGTAACATTTTTCTTTTTCATTTGTATAGGATGATGATGCTAATGATAAAGATGAGCTTGAGTATGAAGATGAATAGACCACTGCATGATAGTTTATTTGTTTATAACACATTGTTGAGAATATGCCTCCTCTTTGGATATATATCATAAATGTACTTTTGATATTTTGGATATTGAATTTACTATCATTCTATGATCTCAAATGTAATATCATTCTATGCTCTTAAATGGTATGACCTCTTTATCTTCTTAATTTGTTCTTGTTCTAAATAATGTGTACTTCAACTTTATGAAAAACACTTGGGGCAAAATGGGGACCTCAAATTTTCTATGATTTTTGTTTGTTTCGTGGAAACACATTTATAAAATGTGGTTAAACATGGTTATAAAAGTAGCTCTATTGTAGCCCAATCTAGGAACCTGTAGACACGTTGTCAATTGTGTTTATAATCATGAAACACATGATTTTTTCACTTCCTAGGTCCTTTTCTTTTTTTGTGCATAGAAACAAAGATATACCCCTCTATTTCTTATATTGTACACGTAAGATTACACATGTTGCTCCATGGATAAGTTTATGGATAGACTTCCTTTTCTTTATATTTGTGACGTAGTGTATCGTTATGAGGCCTCTTCTTTGATAAGAGTTTACTTAAATTGTGTATCTCTTATTTATAAACATATAGCACTTTTTATATACATTAGAATAATTTTCCAATGTCGTATAAGTGTATATACATAAGTCTCATAAAACATGAAGTTAAAATCTCTTAAACATTACTTAAACGATCTTGTTCATTAGCTCTTATGTATTTTGCATAGATCTCACACATAGCTTTATATGTATAAGGCTTGTGCAGAGCTCTATGCATAGAGCTCTTATGCATAGAGATAGTGAGCTAATGCATAAGCTTTTATGCATATAGCTCTATAAATATTAGAGCTTAAAAATAGCTCTATGAAAAGAGCTCCCATGCATGGTGTCTAGAAAAAGCGTATGCATGAGCTTTTATGTTAGACAGTTTTAATTCATAGGCTCTTATACATATAGACGTCTATGAATAAGAGCTTATGCATAGCTATGTATGAATAATATAGAGGCTATGCATAGTTCATCATAGCTAGTGCGTGATGAGTCTATGCATATTAAATTTGATGTATAAAGCATAAGCTCTTAAGTATAGTGCTGCATAATTAGAAAACAATGCTTAATTAACATGGAATGCTTTTTAATTAACATGGAATACTTTTTGTACAATCTTTAGATATCACAAACCATCATGAAGAAGTAGCCTATCTTCTTATTTGTTTCAAAGCGCTCTAATATTCATGATCAGAGCCCGAGGTAGATACGGAGATGTATTACTTTGACTGGAATTTTTTTACTAAACAGGGCAAGGTACAAGAGAACTATGTAAGGTGTTGACTTCAAACTGAATCTCATTTGGTAATAGCGGATCTTCAAGTTCTTACATTGTTTCTTCTTTCTTTTATTGGGCTATATAGTATTATCTGGTATACATTGGGCTTCTTTGATTACTTATAGTTTGATTTTTTTCTAGTTTGTTCTTAACCCGTACTATTGGTACAAGTTACGGTATTAAGTAAAGTGTCTCGATCTCAAAATCCTATTTTGAATGAGCTTCTACCATTATGTGCTCCTTGGGATTGTCCTAAGATTGTCGATAAATCGAAGCTTTTCTACATGGCAACAGAGTTGCCTGCAGCGTGGTGGATGACTGGGGGGCTACCGGATTTACCAGTACGATGCCTCAGGATCCCGTAGCTCATGTTCGGGCTCGGATCATCGACCTCCCCATTGTATCGAGACTCCAGGACACCGGTATCGTCGACCGTTGTAGCACGGTGGATGACTGGGGGACTACTAGGGCTACCAGTAGGACGCCTGAGGATATCGTAGCTCATGTGTCTGCTCCGATCATCGACCTCCCCATTATATTGAGACTTCAGCACAGTACTGGTAGCGGCAGCGACCTCTGTAGTTAAGTATGTCTCTATATTACCAAAGTGCATAGTATTGTCCCTAGAGAATGTACCACAATCAAGCCCTTCGGTGGGGCGACACGAAGAGTCATGCTGAAGGCTATTCGATCTAGTGTGTCTGTTTGAGTCGAATGGACGGGCAGCGGCAAGAATGGATCTTTTACAAGGACTGCAACCTATCAAGAGCAGGATCATAAAAGCACATCTGCTTGTAAGCATCGTGCTCTCTCTCTGTGTCAAGATTGATTAATAAGCTTGACGTACGTAGCACCGTGCCTGAGCCAAGCAAGATGGCGCTCTCTCTCTCTTTCTCACCGTGCCTGTGTATTGCAGATTAATGAGCTTGACGTAGCGTGTTTGAGCCAAGCACAGTGTATGAATGTGGGACGAGTACCTAATGAGCCCAGCATGAAGATTTATATACGTAATGGTCAGCGCGATGGCAGGCATGGTACGAATCAGCTTCACGACGGAAGGTTCACGCGCAGCATGCAGTATAGAAGCCGTTCATACACACGCGCCTTTGATGACAAAATTTAGGCTTGCGTGTCTCATACACACAGCCCGAAAACCGCTCTTTGAACGGATCCCTGCTTTGACGAGAGAAATAATCCCTGTCGATTGACCTGACTTCCACGTTGTAAAGTTGAACCGCGCACTTCTGTCTTTGAAGTTATCCCCATTCCACCACCACTTCTCAACGGAATACAAGAGTCAAAGGCCTTCACGTCAACAATACAGCCTGCGAGCTTGATGTTATCCCCATTCCACCACCACTTCTCAACGGAATAGAAGAGTCAAAGGCCTTCACGTCAACAATCAAGTGCCGCCTGGCACACAATACATTATGGTCCATATGAAGAGGTACATTCACGGTTGTTTCTCAAGTATCAGGCTGAATTTAGAACTACTTCCACGAAAGAAAATTGCAAAATAGAGCCGCATAATTTGTAGATACAAGAAAGGTGTGCCTCACAAAAAAAGATACCACATTTATCTTATTTTTGGCCATTCCAATCATCAAAACCACATGATTTTGCATCTCTTGTATACATGGAAATCATTCATTGAGAGACTGAGTAATAGTGTGAGTGGGAGTGAGAGTAGGAGTGAAAGTGAGAGAGAAAATTTATCGAGGTGTGGTCCAGAGGATCAAGCTCCTCTCAAAGTTCTCATTTCTCACTCGAGTATGAATATAGTACAATTGGATCAACTTCGATTATTTCAATTGCTTGAGTGTGTAAAATCATCGATTGCGAGTAAGAAAGAGGTGTGTGGAAACATTGCCTCAAACTGGTATCAAATCTCCTAGGTTTAAAGAGATGAATTGCCAAGAATTACTACGAGGATGGAGGAGAAGGACAATTGGATTACTAAGAAGGCAACAACTTGGGAAGGAGAAGTTGCTTGGCTGGACAAAGACAAGAAGGCCCTTGCTATTCAAGTAGCCTTAGGGTTAAGTGACTTGTACATCCATCACATTCATGGGTGTGACACATCACATGAGGCTTGGGTACATCTTGAAATTGTGTCTGTTGCAAAACGAAAGTGCTCCAAGTTTATCTTGCTAATAAGTTTTTTGAACTAAGAATGAATCCAAAGGACTCTCTTCCTTCACATCTAAACTCAATGAAAAGCATTGACAAGAATCAAGATTTTCATTTCTGGATTTTTAAACTTCTCTCTTAGAGAAGAAAAGGAACATCAAGAAAAGTAGCTTAATATCCAATGAAAGGGGGGCTTACTTCTTAAAATAAAAGCAGAAAAGTTACTCAAACACTAACAATTTCTACAAGGGCTTCACCAACAAAGCTAATAAAGAAGCAGATGATTAAGTGGAGGCCTTGCAGAATAGGCTAATCTCATCGCCGTGGACTGGGCCTTTTAGGCTACTCTTGCTACCAAGGACCTCTTGGCCTAACATTTGACAAGAAACCTCCAACTAGGATTTATAACAATCCTATGGGTTTTAAATATCTAGTGTATCGTCTATATCAGTATAGACGTGCATATAGATGCGCATATAGACGTGCCTATGGACGCATATAGACGTGCCTATAGACGCACTTATATTCACATAGTTGGAATGAAACCATAGTATTTTGATCATAATCCTCCAAAATATCTAGTCCATTGTTTTACAATCAAAGTATCATCCTGACTCTCCGTTGAAGACAAGCTAGTCAACTGAGATCCAATTTCAAGTTCCAGTTCACATAGATAATTCCTTATAAGTCCATCCATATCTTCCTCGACATACGCATGGGTGTCCCAGCAACTGCGAGCCCGTGCATCGCCTGGTCAGAATCCTCTAGGATCCTCCTTAGGTGTCCTAGCACTTCACTAAGGGACCACTTCGTCGTCCCTCGCCCATCGTACTGGAAGCGCAACATTTTAACCATACCGAGGCTTGGTCAAGACCTTGGCAGGCTTTGTCCGAGCGACATCCTTTGATGACTCCCCGTAAGCTGTTGCCAATGAAACTTTTCTTAGTTTAAACCATAAGCCAAATGCTTCCTCCACCATTATGGCGTAAGACAGTCCTTTCCAAAAAAAAACAGAGTTTCTAATGCAAGTAAGAATTTCCCGTTGAATTTGATTCCATAAGACCCTTTTTCTCAAAATCCAAAATTTGTTAATGAAAATCACGAATCTAGTGTCTCGATAACCGAGCCATCAATTACAATGAATTTCTAAGAATGATTTCAGATCTAAGGAAAACTTCTCTAAATCGGCCAGTATTCCATGCTTTGTACTGAAGAAATGGGAATGGTCACAATATAATTATAAATAGTTCTATTGGAGAATAATGGAATTTTATAAAGATAACTCGTTTTCCAATAATCCATTTGTGAATATGCATTCATCATTTTATTGATTTATTCGCATAGAAACATCTTAAAATATTCTTTCCTCCATTTTGATCCTCAACATTAATATACCATATATTTTTACACAAAATTATGGTGAAACCTTCTCTTTTTACACCGAATTTAATTTATGCATTTTCTAACTGAAGGACGATGAAAACTCCTCTTTTAAATAAATAAAAATACCCATGTTTAGAAAGATGCCAAGAATTCCTCTTTTAATATTTAAATTATTTGTATCTAGAATATCATGAAAATTTCTCTTTTTGCATCTAAAATTTTATGTATGCACATATATAAAAATAAGTATAATAAAAATTTTATCTTTTCTCTATTTAAACAATTATGCATAAAGACTATAAAAGTATTTTCCATAAATATGACAAAAATCATTCTTTTAGCATAAAAATATCTATGCCTAGAATATGATGGGAATTCCTCTTTTTGCTTTATTAAATTTATGCATAAAAATAAGATTCATCTTTTTTTCTGGAAAATTTTACCATAGCTTCGCTGTAATTTCTAAGAATGTTCAATTTTCTAATCTAAAATAAATACTCATAATTGAAATGTGTTAGGAACTCCTCTTTTAAACTAAAATTTTATTATGCATACTTCACATAATTATAATCATAATTATAAGCATAATTATAATTAAATTTCTTGGTTATTCTTGAAAATATCCATTCATCATTCCTATGTGAAAATACTTGTAAAATGTTAGCATAACTCTCTTTTAAACTTAAAATGATCTCATATGATTTTTCTTAATCATACACAAGCTTAAAAGAATTAATCATCATTTTTTACTAGATTAAAATCATAAAAATATTTAATTTTCTTCTCTAGCTTATCAAGCCTAGAGTTTTGATTAAGATAATAGGATTATCATTAAGATCCATTCTTCTAACAAGGATCTAACTTTAAAGATGATAAATCTTTCAAAAGAGATATTTACTAATTAAAATATTAAAATTAAGCATAAAGATTAGCATTAAACCATTTAAACATTATGAATCATTAAAAATCTTGATTTCAAGAAAAAAACCATTGATTAAAAAGCTTCCCAAGCATTAAAGGGGTTGGGAAGAAGATAACCATTGAGAAAGATAGAAAAACACCATGGATTAAAGCTTACCCTTGATTTTTGGCTTGATTCTTTCAAAAAGAAGTGAAGCCCACAAAGCAAGCTTGGCCATCAAGATGGGGAGGGTAATCTCCAAGAGAGGATGGAGATTTGTGAATCTCCAAAGCTTCCAAAAGTAGAGGCAAAATAGAGGGATAATAAAATTACACTAAAATGAAGATAATACTGGCATGTAAATACACAAAGATGAAAATACAAAGGAATTAGGGTCTGTTTATAGGTGGGAGAGGCCACCAACCAAAATCCAGCTGGGTTATATAGGTTTCCAACTTCAGTTTGACCAAATTTGGACAAGATTTGGACCAGTTTAGCTCACTTTTTGATTCAGTTTACAGGAGAAGAGAGGAGAGATAAAAATATCTCATTTTTTTGAATTAAAAATGCAAGGTAATGATGAAAAAAAGGTGCCTACTTCATGAGCCCTCTCCCTCCTTACTGAGGTGTCAAAAATTACTTTTTTTTACTAATAAACCTTAATTTTTAACTAATAAACCCTGTACCTGGTCAACTCTTCATCTTATGTGAGCATTTACTCATTTTTGGGAGATTTTCTTTTATTATTTGTATTTTTGTCATCCCAACAGTTGGATTAATCCTATTGGCCCTTTAGAACCTTATTTGGACCTTAATAAAAAAAATTTGAAAACGTGGACCCTTAGGCTAAGGTCTCTAATACACATATTCAGTTAATTTCTAATGCACATTGGAAAATTATTTTTGAAATTATGTTTTAGGGAAATTCATCTTAAATATAAGGAGAAACTTTGTATCCAAAAATATCTCAAATTTGTATTGTCTCTCTCTATAACATTTTCAGGCCAAGAACAAGGAAAAATAATATTTTGTTGCATTCTGAAATAGGGGATTATTACAGGGGACTGAGATGAGATCTTATACATCATTTAGGGTTGAGGAGGAACCTTACATCCTCTCCAACTTGAAAAATGCGAGATTTCCTCATCTCACAAAAGTGGGGGTAATCCTTTACCAGCTTTTCTTCTTTCTCCCAAGTGGCGTCCTCTAAAGGGTAGAACTTCACTTGACCAAAAATTCTCTGAGGACTCTGCTCTTGAGAATCTTATCCCAAACTTCAAGGATTCCTTGAGGTTGGAGTACCATGTGGCCTTGAGTCGGAGAAATCAATTGTTCATCATCAAGTACGTGACTCGAGCTGGGTACATACTTTTTAAGTTAACTGACATGGAACACATTAGGTACCTTGATATGGGGAGAAAAAAGAAGTTCATAAGCTACATATCCTACTTTCTTTATAACAGCATACGGTCCACAATATTTGGGAGAGAGCTTCTTGTACTTCCCTAAAGACAAAGAAGTTCTTTTGGGTTGTACTCGAATGAAGACCATTTTTTATTCTTCAAACACTCTCCTGATCTCTTCTTATAAGCATACTACTTTTGCCTATCCTGGGCAGCCTTAATATCTTTGCGGATTCCCTGTATTTGCTGCTCCATTTTATCAAACACTTGTCTGGACATCTCGACCCTCATCAATGGGTCAGACAAAGTTAATGGTGTAAGGCAATCTTGTCTGTAGAGAGCTTTGAATGGGCTCATCCCGATACTTCCTTGGTAAGAGGCATTATAAGCAAACTCAACTAGGTGCAAATAGCTTAACCACTTCTTGGGTTCCCTGCCACAACATGACCAAAGGATATCTTCTATTACCTGATTCACTCTTTTAGTCTGGCAATCTGTCTCGGGGTGATAAGCTGTACTGAGATCCAAGAAAGTTCCTACTGCTTCAAAGAATGCAGTCCATAACCTTCACGTAAATTTAGGATCTCTGTCGCTCATTATCCTCCTGGGGGGCAAGCCATTCAACCTGAAAATCTCCTTGAGCAATACTCTGGCAACATCCATTGCAGTGTAGGTTTCTTTTACTAGAATCAGATGTGTTACCTTGGTTAGTCTGTCAACTACCAAAAAAATGGAGTTGTAACCCGATTGCTTTGAAGGTAGTCCAGTAACAAAATCCATACCAATACAATCCTACTTCATCTCTAGAATGTCTAGGGGATGCAGCTTTCCTAGCATCTTGACTCTCTCTGCCTTAACTCTTTGACATATTAAGCACTGACGCATATGATCAAGTACATCCTTTTTGAGTTCTGGCCCCAAGAGAAGCTCTTCTTTACCGACATGTACATTTTTATGAACCATGGATGTCCAGATTTCATGGGCTTCTCTCAAAATATTTCCCTTCATTACCTCATCATTGAGAATGCATAGCCGATTATTATAATACATGCATCCTTCATCCGATTTGTACCGCCAAGAACTCGACTTAATTCCTGAGGAGTCTTGCTTTCCTACATCAGTAGGGTAGCAATAGGGGCAAAGACTTTGTCCTCCATAATTTTTTCTCTTGCTTCAGTGATCAACGGATTTGACACCAATGTTATTGCAAGCAAGGAGGATTTCCTACTGAGCGTATCTGCTACCACATTTTCTTTCCTTGGTCGGTACTTAATCTCAAAATCAAACTCCTACAGGGTCTACATCCATCTTCTTTGACGCATGTTGAGATCCTTTTGGGTGAAGATCACTTCAGACTTTGATGATCAGTCATCAGGGTGAATCTTTGTCCACAACTTTAGAGAATAATCTATTGAGAGTAACTCCAAGTGGACAACATAATTCTTCTCATGTGTTTTGAGCTTTCTGGATTCATAGGCTACTGCATGACCTTCTTGCATAAGTGCACCTCCCACGGCAAAACCACTGTCATTTGTCACTACCGCAAAGGGTTTGGAAAAATATGGCAACTTAAGGACCAGGTTGGTTACTAAAGTTGTCTTCAGCTTATCAAAAGCATTATGACACATAGCACTCCAATGAAATAGGGTACTCTTCTTGAGAAGGTTAGTCAAATGGGATGCTATATTTGAGCATATCTCGGTATAAAGATTCTATACCACCCAGTTAATCCTGAAAAACCTCTCACTTCTTTGACTTTCTTGGGCTCTGGACAATCCACACCTGCTTGGATTTTTGCGAGGTCAGGAGAAATCCCATCCTTGGATACTATATATCCCAAGTATTCGACATGGTCAACAGAGAAGGTACATTTACTCTTTTTTGCAAAGAGTTGCTGCTTCCTTAGGATCTCCAAGACCTTACGCACATGATCTAATGCATTCTTAGAGTATACTAGGATGTCATCAAAGAAGACAAGAACAAAATCATCCAAGTATTCTTTGAGAATATCCTACATGAGGTGATTAAACGTCACTGGGGCATTAGTTAATCCAAATGGCATGACTGTGAATTCATAATGCCCATTAGAGTATTGAAAGTTGTCTTTGGGATATCTTGTTCCTTGATTGTGATCTGGTAATACTTGGATTTGAGATTTATCTTTGTGAACATTTGGGTTCCAATTAACCGGTCCAGAAGTTCATCGATCCTAGAGATAGGATACCTATTTTTAATTCTTAGTTGATTTAATCCTATGTAATCAATACAGAGTCTTAATGTTCCATCTTTCTTTTTCTGAAAGAGAACAGGCGTATCCCAAGGTGAAACACTCGGTCTTATGAATCTTTGCTCTAGCAGTTGCCTTAACTGCTCCTTAAGTTCTATGGCTTCTGGAATTGGCATCTTGTATGCATGCTGGGCTACTCGCCGAGCTCCAGCGTTTAGCTCTATCTCATGATCTACTTCATGAGTCGGAGGCATCTCAGTCACCTCTTCTGGGAACACATCGGCATACTCACTTAACCACTCTGGCTCCTTAGCCTTGAATTTGCTGTTTACTGGATTCATTTTAACAACATAGACAGATTGCCTCTTTCTGAGTCCCTTAAGCAATTTTGAAGCTTTGACTAATTACAGCACTAGGGATCTAAAAATTCCAGTTCCTTGAACTTTATTCCTGTGAAGGTCAAGGAAAGAGATGGTTCCCTTGTGACAGTGAATGTCAGCTTGATTCTTATGGAGCCAATCCATCCAAGGATTCCATCATAAATTCCCAAGGGTAGGACTCTAAACTAGCAGTCTATTATGTTTCCATCTAGATTAAACTGAATACATAGCCAATTCCACTTGCATAGGTTTCCTTGATTTTTGATTTAGGACTAACTTACGTAGACATCCTAAGGAAATAAAAGAATGTGTACTGCCTGAATCAATCAAAAGCTAGAATTACTTACCCTTGTACTCTGCTGGAGTCTGGAGGACTGAGAATTGACGATTTTTCCCTTGATGTTCAATGGCGGCATAAATCTGTCCTCTTTCTTCCTCCACTACTTCATCTCTATGCTCTGGCTGCTGCCGTCTGGGATGGAGTTCTCTCTCTTTGACTTTCCCAATTCTGGGAGGGAGTTCTGAGACTACTCTGCATTGAAGATATAGGTTGAGCTGGCACTCTTCTAGGGTTGCCCTGATTTTGGTGAGGGGGACCCTGATTGGATTGATACGAAGAAGGAGTCGGTCTCTAAATTTTGGAACATTGGCTTCCTTGTCCCATTCACATAGAAGGAGTTGGGAAATCTTTGAGCTGGTGCCCAAAACCTTGACAACCAAAACACATGTTTTCACTTCGAAGTTCTTCTTTAAGCATCCTGGAAAGAGTCGGAGTTCCAAAGAAAGTGCTCCGAGGAAAAGGACTTCCTTCATTTTTTAAACTTTCTATCTCCTGGTTCTGATTGGAACCTTGGTGTCTTTTAGGAGGCGGAAGGTTGGAAGTACTTCCCGGTGTTTGGAACCTTTTGAAAGAAGAGGGAGCTGGCTTTGGTGTGGGACCTTAACAACAAAGGCCTTGGAGAAGTCCTTTGCCATCCTCGAATGAGCCTAGCCATGGAAACTGGCTTGGTATTCTTTTCCAAGGTATTGAAAGGTTCGTTCATTCCCCGAATGAACCTAGCCATCAGCTGTTCTTCATCCAGTGGTGGCGAGTATTTGAGGAGGAGGGTGAACGTTTGGTGATACTCTTCAATAGTTCTGCTCCCATGGGTTAACTCCAAGAATTCATTCATCTTAGTTTCCAAGAAGCCAGGAGGGCATAATCTCTTCGTGATGTATGTCTTAAGATCGTTCCACATCTGGGTGTTTTGATCGAGATGGTTTGCATCATAGTGGTTTCTCCATGCTACTCTGGCTATTTCTACTATCTTTAGCCTTGCAAGAGCCATTTTACTCTTCTCATTGTATCCAGTGACATCAAAGTATTCTTTCATTGCTTCGATTCACTTTTCCACACCCTTGCCCAAGTTTTCCCCTTCACCCTTGAAGGGACCTGGCTAAGATCTATAAAGGGCTTTGGGAACATCAGGGTCAAGCTCTTCCTCATCTGTGAGAGGATCTGGCTATCTTCCATACGGTTCGCACGTCCCATGATTCTGCCAAAACAATACATCATTAATTTTCTATTTGATTTCATCATCGAGATCCTAAAACTTAAGAAGTTTGAAAAACAAGATAATCGATCTTTTTAAAGATCTATGACATACATCCAAGGAAACATATCTTATTTCTTTAAACTCGATATCTGATAGTCAAATAACTTAGATAACTCGAAATTTTTTGAAAAATATTCTTCATTTACATAAGGTTGCAATATATACTTAGAGCAATATGGCTCCAGAAAATCAAAGCCTTCATGGTATACGCATGAGACAGCAATACTGGGATACTGACATGTTGCGATACAATTGTTCCCTTACCGCTCAAGATGTTACAATCTTACTTCTTGAGATAAAACAACTGAGAAGTCTATAAATACGGCAAGAAAGCCTAAAATCTCGAGGTGTGGCGTGATACACGATAACATCGCGAACCACCTTTAGCCTCAATAGGACCATGGCTAAAGAAATATTTTTTTTTAGCATCAGGTGTGCTCTTTGCAAGAGGCGTGAACATATTGCCCTGCATACCACTTATGATGTTGTCTCTCGGCAGGGTTTGGAAAATATAACTCCTCGAAATGATTAGCGAGTCTTGCTCTACTCGTTCGAGTCATTAGCGGAGGAGAGGATATGCTCAAAAGCGAAAGCAGTCATATCTTGAGATTGAGTAAGATCGAGAATACCCGATAAATATGGGATGTCCATCTATAAAATCCAATTCATCAATTAAAAGTCTTCATTAATGAAGCTTAATCTGAATGAGGACACAACATGAAAATGCATCTTTCTATGTTTTTATTATAAATTTCTGATAAAATTTATTTTTCCTTCTTAAGCTTTCAACAAAGCTCTGATACCAGCTGTGAGACCCCTTCCCTCTCTGCGCAGCCTTCTCCAGGGTGCTAGTAGTGGAAGTAGCAGCCTCTCACACACAGGGCAGGGATTCCCACTCGGGGCAAGAATGTCCGGACAAGAGACTAATCCAGTAGTTCCTCCGAAACCGAGACCAAAAAAACTTCCCTCGCCCAGAAGGCACCGGCGATACCACTAGGAGGATCATCTAACAAAAAAAATATCTAACGAGTCAAGGACTTAACTAACTTTTCTATTCCGACTCGAACCCATAGGTCAAATAGCTAGATCAAGGAAGGGACTTACACTTGGTTCATAGAAGTCATTTCTTTTTTCCCCTTAGGCAAGGCACAGCCGTTGATGCTTTCCCATAGAACAAGAATCTTCCTGGGACTTATTCTAACTAACGTAACTTGAACGTATCTAAACTATATCGTAGGAATCTACCAATTCAGCCTACCGGCCCATGGGTCTGCGAGCCGCCCAACCACTATATTGGTGGGATCCCTTTATACTAAAAATTGGTTGAGTTTTTCCCCCCCGGTACCAGGGAAAAGACTTCCCAGGCCCCCTAGTCGGCGCACTGATGCAAAATACAATTTAGACACACCTATTACGCACCCAATATGAAATTACCTTTTTCACAAATTTAGTTGTCTTTAAAACAGAGTTGGAATGAAACCATAGTATTTCGATCATAATCCTTCAAAATATCCAGTCCATTGTTTTATAATCAAAATATCATTTGGACTCTCCGTTGAAGACCAGCTAGTCAACCAACGAGATCCAATTTCAAGTTCTAGTTCACATAGATAATTCCTTATCAGACCATCCATATCTTCCTCAACATATGCATGGGTGTCCTAGCAATCGCGAGCCCGTGCATCGCGTAGTCAAAACCCTCTAGGATCCCCTTAGGTGTCCTAGCACTTCACTAAGGGACCGCTTTGTCAGCCCTTGCCCATCGTACCGGAAGCACACCATCCTTTGATGACTCCCCAACAACTGTTGCAAATGAAACTCTCCTTAGTTTAAACCATAAGCCAAATGCTTCCTCCAGCATTCTATCGTAAGAGAGTCCTTTCCAAAAAAAATAGATTTTCTATACAAGTAAGAATTTCCCGTTGAATTTGATTCCACAAGAGCCTTTTTCTCAAAATCCAAAATTTGTTAATGAAAATCACGAATCTCGTGTCTTGATAACCCAGCCATCAATTACAATGAATTTCTGACAATGATTGATTTCAGAGATGGGCAAGCATCTTTTTACTGGTCCACCTTTCTCGCGTGGTCTAAGTGGTTGTGGTCTAATCGTGAATTACTCAAATTCAATCCTAGATTTGATTCCTACATATTTTTGTCATATTTATCTGATAAATTAATGGTGATTTCCAGTCATAAGGGAAAAATCTAAAATTATAAAAATTCATTCTTTCCTGATCACAATAGAATTATAAATAGTTCTATTCAAGAATAATGGAATTTTATAAAGATGACTCTTTTTCCAATAATCCATTTGTGAATATGCATACATCATTTTATTGATTTATTTGCATAGAAATATCTTAAAATATTCTTTTCTCCATTTTGATCCTCAACATTAATATACCATAATTTTTTACATGAAATTATGGTGAAACCTTCTCTTTTAACACTCAATTTAATGTATGCATGTTCTAATTGAAGTATAATGAAAATCCCTCTTTTAAATAAATAAAAATATCCATGTTTTGAAATATACCAAGAATTCCTCTTTTAATATTTAAAGTATGTACCCAGCTCGAGTCACGTACTTGATGATGAACATTTGATTTCTCTGACTCAAGGCCAGATGGTACTCCAACCTGAAGAAATCCTTGAAATTCGGGAGAAGGTTCTCAAGAGTAGAGTCCTCAGAGAATTTTTGGTCAAGTGCAAGTTCTACCCTTTAGAGGACGCCACTTGGGAGAAAGAAGAAAAGCTAGTAAAGGATTACCCCACTTTGCGAGATGAGGACATCTTGCATTTTTCAAGTGGGAGAGGATGTAAGGTTCCTCCTGAGCCCTAAACGATGTATAAGCTCTTCTCTTAGTCCCCTATAATCATCCCCTATTTCAGAAAATGCAACAAAATATTATTTTCCCTTGTTTTTGGCACTAGAAAATATTCTAGAAAGAGGTAATATAAATTTGAGATATTTTAATATACAAAGTTTCTCCTTATATGTAAGATGAATTCCCTTGAAATAGAAGTTCAAAAAGAAATTTCCAATGTGCATTAGAAATTAACTGAATATGTATATTAGAGACCTTAGCCTAAGGGTCCACATTTTCAGAATTTTTTGATTAAGATTCAAATACGGTTCTAAAGGGCCAATAGGATTAATCCAAGTGTTGGGATGACAAAAATACAAAGAATAAAAGAAAATCCCCCAAAAATGAGTAAATGCTTACATAAGATGAAGAGTTGACCAAGTACTGGGTTTATTAGTTAAAAATTAAGGTCTATTAGTAAAAAAATCAAATTTGACACCTCAATAAGGAGGGAGAGGGCTCATGAAGTAGGTACCTTTTTCTCATCATTAACTTTCATTTTTAATTCAAAAAAATGAGATATTTTTATATCTCCTCTCTCCTCCTTCAAACTGAATAAAAAAGTGAGCTAAACAGGTCCAAATCTTGTCCAAATTGGGTCAAACTAAAGCTAGAAACCTCTAGAACCCAGTTGGATTTGGTTGTAGGCCTCCCTCACCTATAAATAGACCCTAATTACTTTGTATTTTCATCTTTGTGTATTTACATGCTAGTATTATCTTCATTTTAGTGTAATTTTATTATCCCTCTATTTTGCCTCTTCTTTAATTTGATATCCTCTTTAAAATGAGTTAATATGATTTTTGTTAATCATAAACAAGCTTAAAAGAAAACGTAGAGGTAAAATAGAGGGATAATAAGATAATATTTATTTTAATTCTATCTAAATTGTATAATAGGAATACCAGATAAACACGACGTCCATCATCGATTAAAAGTCTTCATTAATGAAACTTAATCTGAATGAGAATAGAACATGAAAATGCATCTTTCTAAGTTTTTATTATAAATTTTTGATAAAATTCGTTTTTCCTTCTTAAGCTTTAGCCGATACTAGCTGTGAGACCCTTGCCCTCTCCGCGCGGCCTTCTCCGGGGTGCTAGCAGCGGAATTAGGAGCCTCTCACGTGCAGGGCAAGGATTCCCACTTGGGGCCTCGCCCAACGAATCCTCGGACGACACGAGACTAATCCGACGGTTCCTCCGAAACCGAGACCCAAAAAACTTCCCTCGCCCGGAAGGCATGGGCAATTCCACCATGAAAATCATCTAACGGAAAATTTATCTAACGAGTCAAGGCCTTAACTAACTTTTCTATTCCGACCGAACCCGTAGGTCACATGGCTAGATCAAGGATGGGACTTGCACTTGGTTCATATAGAAATCATTGTTTTTTTCCCCTTAAGCGAGACACAACCGTTGATTCTTTCCCATAACACCAAATTTAATTTATGCATTTTCTAATTGAAGTACGATGAAAATTCCTCTTTTAAATAAATAAAAAATACCATGTTTTGAAATATGCCATGAATTCTTCTTTTAATATTTAAATTATTTGTATCTAGAATATCAACTGTGTAATCATATAATCTCTCCATGGTCACACGTAAATAATTCCTCTCATCCTCTCCATGCATATGGTGAGCTAGTGTCTCCACCAATGCATGCACTAAAGAATCCTTGAGAATGATATCTTGGAGAGCTCAATCGTCCCCTTGACAATCCATAGACCCCCCGAAAGGTGAAGATGGTGAGTGGATGTTGAAGTATCTTTAGACCACAAACTTTTGGGGAGATATTAGGGTTGAAGTAGACATAGATGGAGGCATGACGTATGGAGGAATGGATGGAGCTGCCAATGCAAAATGGGTGGCCTCAATACATGGAAAGAATTAACGGGATGATTAGAGGTTAGAAGGATATGGTATATAAGGGTGGGGGTTGGATTGTAACCAACTTGTGACATAAGTTTTGCCCCATATCTTTGGAAGCAACATCCTTTATATCTCTCACATGTAGCAAATATTGCATAAAGTTCTAGATCATAAAGCTCAATGAAAACTATATCGATGCATAGGGAGATCTATCCGTAAGGTAGAGACATATGCATTCATAGAGATCTCCATCCGTAAGGTAGAGCCATATGCATTCATAGAGATCTCCATCCATAAGGTAGAGCCCTGTATGTATGCATGGAGCTCATAGACAACCCTATGTATGCATAGAGAGCTATAACGCGATGTGTAGAGTACTCCATGCATGCTTAGAGATCAGAGAGACCTCTATGCATGATAGAGAGCTATATCCATAAGGTAGAGCGTTCTATGCATGCATAGAGCTCATAAAGACCTCTATGCATGATAGAGAGCTATATCCATAAGGTAGAGCCTTCTATGCATGCATAGAGCTCATAAAGAACTCTATGTGTGCATAGAACTCATAGAGATCCATGCATAGATACCTAAATTTATGAGTAGAGCACATAGAGAGCCCTATGCCTACATGGCTCTATTTCTACATGGATAAGGGCTTAATGCATTTGTATAAGGGCTCTACATTATGAGCATATAACTCAAAGAGAGATCCATGCATGCATAAGGTAATAGATCTATGCATAATCTCTATCTATAGAGCTCAATAGAGCTACATAATCTCTATCCATAGAGCTACATGCATAATCTTATGTATACACTACAAGAAATAGAGGGGTATAGCTCTGTTTCTATCCACAAAGAAAGAAAAGGACCTAGGGATTAAAAAAATCATGTGCTTCATGGTTGTAAACATGGTTGACAACATGTCTATAGGTTCATGGATTGGGATGCATTAGAGCTACTTTTATAACTATGTTTTAACCACATTTTATAATTACGGTTATAACTAGGAAATGAATAAATATCATTCAAAATTTGGAGCCCCCATTTTGTCCCAAGTTTTTTTTAATAAAAAAAATTAGGTACTGATTATTAAGAGCAAGATAAAGAGGTCATACAATTTAAGAGCATAGAGTTATATTACATTTCAAAGCATAGAATGATAGCATACTTAATAAAAAAATTACCAAAAATACATTTATGATATTGAGGCAGTCCGGGGCGGGCAACAAGAAGAGCGGCCTCTAAGAACTCCTCAAGGCTCCCGTGTTGCTCAATGGGCTTGGGACACAACGCAACACAAACATAAGAACCCCAAAACCACACACTCAACAAGAAAAGGGGCACCACCTAGTTATATGTGTGAACTAGGACACCAAAGATCTTTCCTTGTAGCCAATCAACACAAGCTAACCATATACATAAATCGAAAGGCACACACACCCTCAACAAACACTCATAACATTTGATATTGTGTGTGTAGGAGACTAGCATAACACAAATAGATGCACACCAAGATGCACACCAAACTTGGAGAAGAACTTAGAGAGACAATATAAGCTTGATTTTGTTGTCGGTATACACATGGTCTTAAGGTTACGGCGGGAGCCCTCACACCATACAACCCTCTTACCATGGATTGAAAGGCAACAAATCAAAAACAGGCCCTCAAACCGCCAAAATACAAAGATCGAATTTACCTTAAATCAAACATCGGACCGCTTTGCTAAATCAACTTTGGAGATGTAGGAGTCCAAGATTTTGTACACAATTGCATCCAAACTACTAATCTTATTTATGCAACAAAGGCAAGATACACTTATGATAGGGAGTATGGCATCACTCAAGCCCTCACAATGAGATAACTAGCTTCAAACTTCTCTAAGCAATCAAAGCTATTGATGTATAGAGAGAGCTCACAAGTTCACTATCTCCTTACACACTAGAGTTGGGAGTGGTGTACAATGTGTGTAATCCCCCTCTCCACAAGGAATGGAGGGGCTTTATTTATAGGTTTGAGAAGCCTCAATTAGGATTAAGCCTAATTAATTTTATTATAAAAAATCATAGATTATGGATTTTTTATTTTGAAATGAGAGTGGGCCTCTTCTTATCCCTTGAGTCTCATGGATGTGGGCTCAAGGTGAGAAAATTATTGAAGGTGAGAGGAGAGTGTAATGTAGAGGTTTGAGCAAATAACTTGTAGTAATGCCTACTCAAAAAGTAGTAGAATGGGTGCTTATTTACATATGTTTAGTGGGGTTAGTAGTTAGTAATCACTATAAAAGGTTAGCAGTACAATGTACAAATGGGTGAGAAGGGCTCAGAGGTTGAGTGAGAGGAGTAAAGATTCGGAAAGATCCTTTGTGTGGTTGAAAGCTCAAAGAAGCTTGGACTCTCCCATGTGTAGATCTTTAAGTTAACCGCCGGTCTCCTTCTTGCATTCGACGCCACAAAAGTTGATTGAGGTGAAGAACATGGGGGTTTTCGTAGATAAAAACCCCATATTTGCAGAGGTTCATATGATACAGTCATGCTGAATTTTTATGTATTTTTTGAGATTGGGAAAAGAATTTAGTAACATGGGAGTAGTAGGGAGAGAAATAGAGATGAGGTATGAGTGTAGAGTAGATATGTGTAAGATTCCTCCCCAGCCTCTCAAAATGTCCAGCATCTTCCCCTGTAATCAATCCCTCTTCAGAAATATAAAAGACTTGTTTCTAACCGTTTAACCTAGAGAGAGAAAATATTCTAGAGAGAGAATATTTAGATTTTTAATATTTTTGGATAGAAAATTATCTCATCTTATTAAAATAAGTTCCCCTGAAACAGAAATTCAAAAAGAACTTTCCAATGTGCAATTGGAATTAATTGGAAATGGGTATAAAGGACCTTAGCCTAAGGGTCTAGATTTTCAAAAAATTTTGGATTATGGTCCAATTAAGGTTCCTATGGGCCAATAGCATCAATCCATGTGTAGGGAGTAGATAAATCCAATTTGTAAAAGAAGATACCCAAAAATGAGTAAATGCTCACATAAGATGAAGAGTTGAAAATGTACAAGGTTTATTAGTAAAAAACTATGAGCAATATTAAAAATATGAGATATTTTGGGTATCCAAAAATGAGTAAATGCTCACATAAGATGAAGAGTTGAAAATGTACAAGGTTTATTAGTAAAAAACTATGAGCAATATTAAAAATATTAGATATTTTGGGTATAATGATTCCATTTTGACACATATGTAAGGAAGGGGAGTTCTTTAAAGGAGGTACATATTTCACATAAGATGAAGAGTTGAAAATGTACAAGGTTTATTAGTAAAAAACTATGAGCAATATTAAAAATATGAGATATTTTGGATATAATGATTCCATTTTGACACATATGTAAGGAAGGGGAGTTCTTTAAAGGAGGTGCATATTTCACATGCTTGAATGAGTTTTAAACTCATAAAAATTGAGATATTTCATCTCTCCTCTCTCCTCATTCAAGTCTAGTTCCAAAAAGTTAGCTTAACTGACATAAAAATAGTCAAATATTGACCAAACTGATTTAGAAAATTCTAGAATCAGTTTGTTTGGTTAGAAGCTCAATTTTTCCTATAAATAGAAGCCTCCCCCTTGTTGAAAAATATATAGTGTTTATGCATCGTTACTCTACTCCACCTAAGCCAAGAACTGTGAATTCATTAATAATTCACTCGTTTTTGGAGCTTCCCTCTTTCTTCAATCCCCATTGGTGGCTCCATCAACATACTTAACCAATTGATTGGTTGGGGGCCTCTACCGTGAACAAAGAATCAAGCAATTTGTAAGGTAATTAGTGAATTTTGATCATTTTCTATAAATTCACAATGTTTCTCTCTTCTCAACCCCTCTCAAGCTTGAGAAGCTTAATTGGAATGGTTTTTGAATGCTATTGAAGTTAATTGATGAATGTTAGTAAAGAGTTACATAATTTGATGAATACTATTGAAGTTAATTGATTAATGATAGTTAAGAATTACATAAATTTCCATTTATGCTTAATTCTAATGGTTTTTATGTAATTTTTCTCTCTCACTCAAGAAATGGTCATACTCATGATCCATTCTCAATCCAAATGAAGCTTTTCATAAAGCTTTTCCTTAATCCAAGATTAAGCTATGCTTGAGACCAAATTAATGGCTTTTTTCTATGCTTTTAGTTTATGTATATTGATGATTCAATCCATTATGGATTAATGATCCAATTAGAGACCATTCTAATTGTTTCCTTAATGATAAGCTTTATCTCTTAATTTTTTTTTGAGATTTATCAGTCATAACAGCGCAGCGGAGCTATGGCAAAATTTTTATAAAAATTATGCATAAAATAATTTCATTCAAAGCATAAAAAGAGGACTTCCTACATATTCTAAGAATTATCATCCTAGATTAATTGAAAGATATTCATTGTAATCCTAGAGAAATTAATTTTTATATTATGCATAATTGATTTTCATGCATAGAGATATGCATAAAAGATTATTATTTTAACATAAAAGTGTTAATTTTATAATAATTAGAATTCATGCATAAAGGTATGCATAAAAGATTATTATTTTAATATAAAAGTGTTACTTTTATCATATTTCAATTTCATGCATAGAGGTATGCATAAAAGATGATTATTTTATTATAAAAATGTTACTTTTATCATATTTGAATTTCATGCATAGAGGTATGCATAAAAGATGATTACTTTATTATAAAAGTGTGACTTTTATCATAATTGAATTTCATGCATAAAGGTATGCATAAAAGTTGATTATTTTATTATAAAAGTGTGACTTTTATCATATTTGAATTTCATGCATAGAGGTATGCATAAAAGATGATTATTTTATTATAAAAGTGTTACTTTTATCATATTTGAATTTCATGCATAGAGGTATGCATAAAAGGTGATTATTTTATTATAAAAGTGTTACTTTTATCATATTTGAATTTCATGCATAGAGGTATGCATAAAAGATGATTATTTTATTGTAAAAGTGTTACTTTTATCATATTGGATTTCATGCATAGAGGTATGCATAAAAGATATTCTTTTTATACTAAAAGTGTGATTTTCATCATAAATGGATTTTATGCATAATTTAGATGCATAAGAGAAACTCTTTTATTCTAAAAGTGTAATTCCTACCAAATTGAATTTATGCGTAAGAAGATGCATAAAAGTTTGATTTTTAATTCAAAGTGTCATTCTCATCTAAATTGAATTTATGCATAGGAAGATGCATAAAAGAATAAGATTTCAATTCAAACGCATTATTCTCATCCAAATTGAATTTATGCATAGGAAGATGCATAAAAGATGGATTTTTAATTCAAAAATGTCGATTCTCATCCAAATTGAATTTATGCATAGGAAGATACATAAAAGATTGAATTTTAATTCAAAAGTGTCATTTTCATTTAAAATGAAATTATGCATAGGAAGATGCATAAAAGATTGATTTTTAATTCGAAAGTGTTAGTCTCCTTAAATGGAATTTATGCATAAATAAAAATGTAGAGAAATCTTATATCAAATATAAGAATTCTCTTGTATTCTATAAAAAGATATAAAATGTGATAAGACGTGATAAGAGGTGTATGAGATGTGATAATATGTGATAAGATGCGTATGGGAAGTGATAAGATGTGATAAGAGGTGTATGAGATATGATAAGATGTATATGGAATGTGTAGGGCGAGAATGGATGTAATATGGATGTATGGATGTAGATACGGATATGTATGTATGAATGTGAATGTGGATGTGGATGTGGATGTATGGATGTAGATACGGATGTGGATGTATGTATGAGGAAGTGGATGTATGAATGAGGATGTGAAAATGGATGTATGCATGGATGTGTATGTAGAATAATGAATGTGAATGTGTATGAAAAATAATGTGTTGTCGATATGAGTGAATGGATGATGATGAATACATATGAATGGGATGTGGAATAAGTAATGTGGACTAAGGAGGATAAAATGGAAAGACGAGAGTTCGATATAGAAACTGTATTTTGTGAACTGTTTGTAAATGAATGTTTTATGTCAAGAATGCTGGGGAAGCATTTTGACTGTCTTGTAGATTAAGGTCAAGGAGACCTAACTGATAAAGTTGCAACTGCTGAGACGGAGAGTCAATGGAGGATGTCTCGTGTAGCAAGGTCGGCTGAGGTCTTGACCAGCCTCGGTTCGATTTAAATGGTGAGCTTCCGGTACGGTGGATTAGGGACCAAGGAAGCGGCCTATGAGTGAAGCGCTAGGTCACCTGCGAAGGATCCTAGAGGGTGCTAACCATACGGTGCTCGGGCTCTGGGTCACCAAAGATACCCACACGTGCGTCGTGGAAGATATTGGAACAAGGAGTAAGAGTTGTTTTCTGAAACCGGGCATGGATCTGGTTGATTAACCTTGCTGGTCCTCAACGGATGAGTCCATGGCTCTTTTATATGGATCTGTGGGTTGATCTTGCTGATCTTCCACGGAGATTCCATTCTGTTATATGAATATATTGCCGGTTACTATGAGCTAGGAACTATGGAAAAGGCCCCTGAGTGAATAGGTGGTGAGCGTTCTGGTTGCCAATGATGCCATAAGTACACCGATGTGAATGAATGACGGGAAATAAGGATTCAACCAGAGACTTTGAGGATTGTCATCAGTGATATAATGGTTTCATTAAAGGATTATTTGAAAGTTAGTTGATGCTAAGAAAAAGGCAATTTCATATTGGGTGTGTAAGTGGTGTGACTAGTTTTATGTTTGCATGAACTTCCGGCTAGGGGGCCTAGGAACTCTTTTCCCTGGTACCCGGGACAAAACCTAACCAAATTCCTAATTGGATCCCATCACTACAGTGGTTGGGAGGTTGGCTAACCCATGGGACTGGATGGGGTTAGGCTGGACTGATGGATCCATAAATCGAGATTTAATTTCTATTATTACGATAGATGAAGTAAATCCCGGATAGTAATTGTTCTATGGATAGGAATCAACGGCTGTGCCTCTTGATGGGGAAAAAAGCATTGATCCCAATGATCCAAGTGCAAGTTTCTTCCTTGATCCGACCAAGTACCGTTAGAGGTGTAGTCAGATCAGTTTGATCAGTAATGATCTTGACTACGTTAGAGTAAAGAGTTATCCTGGTGGAATCGCCCGTGCTTTCCGGGTAAAGGAAGTTTTTTCGGTTTTGGTTTTGGATAAACCGACGGATTAGTCTCTTGTTTGGATATCCGTGGGCGAGGCCCCGAGTTTGGGACTCCTGCCCCGCGCATGATGTGCTACTTCCGCTGCTAGTACCCCGAATCTGTTGCACGGTGGAGACAGGGATCTCACAATATGAGAGCAAATGGAGATGGAAGGAGAGGGAAAAGGTGAAGAGGGTGAGAGAGGACATGAAGTTTGCAGGTTTGATGGAGTGAGAAAGGAATGAGTAAGTGTGTAGGTGATGAATGTGTAAGGGAGGTGAGAAGAGACTAGGTGTACCTTGTCGAAAAGTGGGCAAACTAGGGTCCAATAAAAAATTCATATCTCACCGCCATTAGCTCCAAAAGTTCTCAAACAATTTGAGCATATTTCTGAGCTCACGAGCTAACTTTTGTCTCTTGTTGACCAGTCCAAATTCGGAGCGGAGGTGGGCGCAAAAATTTCAGCAAAATCATTTATTTTCTGAATTTTCAAAAGTTGAAGCATATGTACAATGATGGTCCAAAACAGGGATTTAATATTCATGTGATCACAAGATTTTTTGTGATAATAACACATGTGAATAAGTTATTCACATGTTCTCATGTTACCGTTCACAAAATAACAGGTCACTTGCCATTTGGGAACCCCTTAAAAGCTTGGCTACACATGGGAATAAGCTATTCACATGTTCTCATGTTACCATCTTCACATAATAGCAGGACAGTGGCCACCTAAGAAGATTTTTTATGCCTGATAAAGATAATTTTTTATGCCCGATAAAGATAAATTTTTAAGGCCCTTGTGAAAGCTTTGTGAATATAACATGTGATCACAAGATTTTTTGTGTTATTAACATATGTTATTAACATGTTCACATGTTCTCGTTTACGTCAGTGAAATCCATGGTCCAAAAGTATTATGAAGAAATAATAATAATAATAATAACTAATAAATAAAATAAACTTAGGTTTTGTAATACACACACCTAATGAAGTACTTACATAATTAGAGAAAATAGAGACCCCCATATTTAGGCCCTTATATGAAATGAAATATTTACACAAAATGGGCCGTAATAATTTTATTTATTTTTGATAAGTAGCTAGTATTTTTTTTAATAATATAAAAATATATAAAAGATATGGGTAAAGTCCCTAACACACACACGCCTATTTATAGTGAAAAGGTATTTATGACAAAGAGTTAATGTGATTTTCCTTGGCCGAGGATAGTCGAAAAAACAGCTATCATAGCTCCCTGTGTGGTAAAGTGGATAGTCGAAAAAACAGCTATCAATATATATGATGTATATAAAAAGAGGAATCATCCTTAACAATGTGTTCTAAACAAATACAAACTTTCAAGAGTGGTCTATTTGTATTCATCCTCAAGCTCATGTTTATTATTATCATCATCATCCTATACAACTACAAAAGAAAAACGTTATGGAGATTTGTTTACAAAAGATAAAATAGAATATGGAAGGGAAAAAATACATTAAGAACTATAATTTTGTTAGAAAAAGATAAAGAGAATATAAAAGAACCTTAAATTCACCTCATAGGATCTTGGACTAGTACCCCGTTTTCAAGAAGCCATTGTCATGTTTCTTTCTCGTTAGATATGTCTTCGACAACTACCATGTACTACTTTTGTTGTGGAGAGAGATTACCTTGTGCTTTAGAAAAAAACATTAATCATCTCAAGAAATTATATATATAGATGAAAAGATGAGATTAGAGAAAAGTGATAATACTTACACATTTGGCATAAAAGGTGGAAACCTTAGTGTGCCCACATCCTAACTATTTGTTCTAAGCTACTTTCCTTTGATGTGCACGGCCTTGTGGGTTCCATTTGAACTACTTCTCTTCAATTCTCTACTTCTTCTTTGAGAACCTTATTTAAGCAATAGCTAGGATAAGGGCCATTATGATTTACCCATTGGTAGATGTAACATGCCGATCTTCAATAATACTTATTGCCCTTAAATTTATGATCTTTTGTGGTGTAAAAATCAAACATTTTAAAAAGAAAACTATTTCCTTTTAGAATCTTAGAAATATGAGTCCAAATTTGGAATCTGCAAGTGATTTTACCCTAATATAGGATTTTACAGCATCCAAAAACGGACACCGGATCGAGCCTATACATAAATTTTTAGTTATTTTCAGTTAAAATATAGTAAACTTAATTTTTCCTAATGTGCTTAAATTTTACATAACTTCAACCACTACGAGTGAAAATTCATAAATGTGAAAATCTAGTACTCTATAAATAAAGAAAACAATTACAAGAATATCTCTGACATATGTAACTATTCAACTATATTTCTAACATAAGTAACTATGGAACTATATTTATGACATAAGTACAACATGGAATTAGAAGATATTGATTGGAAATAGTGGCATTTATTACAAGAACTTGAATATATCTTGACGCAGACTTAGTATTTTCAAAAGTTTTTTTCAGCCCTTAATAAATGCACGACCGGGTGTCCAATTGACGGACGGTCTGCACCCCTATGACCAGGGAGACACCTTGGATATTTTTGTCAGAATTTTTTTTTTGCACTGTCGGGCACTTCGACACGCATATCAAGGCCAACACCCCAAATTAGGGGTCCCTGTCCCAAAAAAGGGTGTCATACATACACCCAAGCACCCATACAATGCCCGTAAAAGAACCAAAGGATGACCACCCTAGTGTACAGTCCACACAGTGCCACGTGGATGCCCATGCTGCCTCTGACCCGGAAGGTACATGCATACCATAGCTTTTTTCCACGCACAGGTAACCATTCCTTTCCCCAGTCCCAAGCAAGCCACAAGTCAGTGTACTTTCACCATACACTGTCCTTTTCACCCACACTTTGCTCTTCCTTTCCCTCCACATGTACCCGTATAGCACCCCATGGTCGAGACACCCACACTTTGCTCTTCCTTTCACCATACACTGGCCTTTTCACCCACACTTTGCTCTTCCTTTCCCTCCACATGTATTGTACAGCACCCCATGGTCGAGACACCCAACACCCTACTCTACCCGTGCTTGACACTATGTATAGTGAATGTACCCGACAGTCCATACCCGACGCTCCATGTGGGACTATACCCGACAACCCTCTACACCCCTCTTCTAGCAAGCCATTTTGCCCATGTCCAAGTAAGCCCTCTGCAGAATTTTTTTGGCCCATCTCACCCTTCTTATGGATAAAGTGTCCTTAGCTGCTCTCTCTCTCTCTCTCTCTCTCCTCCCTCCCGTGTGAATAGACCTAAGGAAGGACTCCCCCTTCTCTCCCTCCAAGTGTAGCCTTCTCCCTTGCAAATCTAGTTTAAGGACACTTTCTCCCCCCTATTAGTGGTGACTTTAGTAAGGGCTTTTGGGCTCTTAGACATGGTTCACAATTAGGAGTTTTTTTATCATAACTTTAGCAAACGATCTCTAATTTGTGATCCACCTAAAGCGTTGGATTCACGGTGATGTGCTCTACAAAAAGGCGGACATAATGGTACCTTCACAAAAACACCAAAATATCACCTCGAGAGACACTCGCAACAACAAGTCTGGAGAGGTTGCTCTAGATGCCGCCCCATCTATCCCCTTGGGAGCCCCACAAGGAATTAATGGCTAGGTTAGCTTGTTCATCGTTTAAAAAGAGATTTTTGATTAATATTTAATGTTAACTTTAAGAAATTAAGAAAGAAGATGTCACTTTTCTTTATACCAAAATTTCTATGAAATTGTGGTTTTCTCAAGAAAGTGATATTCAATGGTTTAGTTTATAAATTATTATCTTGATTGACTTAAGAAGTTTAGGTACATCTTCTCCCCGCCTCAACGCTAACCCCGTTTCCTTGGTTATGTAGCTAGGCGACGATGTTAGTGAAGCCCGAAGTAGACCCAAGAAGGTATCCCTCATACCACTGGGAGAATGAGATTTTGCCAATGGAGGTGAGTATTGTGATACTGCCTAGTTCTACGGGCCCAGGCTAGTGCGGTAAATAAGCCCTCCCTAGTGCCCTCCCTAGCGTGTAGACATCCCTCTCAGGAGGGGTGGGAGGATCAAGCAATGGAGCTTGAGAGGACAACAGGATGGCTTGGGTCCTCACCAGATACTGACGATGAGGTGTATGTTACCGTAGGGATTGCCCAATCTATAGAGGCTTGAAGGCTGAATTGTAGATCATCAGCAGAAGCAGAACAAAGTAAAGAGCCTGGATTTGGCTACTATGAATAATTCTTAACATTGTATCTATTGTTTTTAAATCCATTGTTTGTAAGCATTGTTGTATCATTGATAAAGACTATTTAAACGAACAATATGTAAGGCATTTAATTAAGGAACTTGTTTATTTATGTCAAACAATGTGGTAGGATTAATTAGAAAACAAATTGACGTGTGAATTGGGTGGAAAGTGGGAGGATGGAATGTCCTCTGACGACATCCTATGAACGGGTGGACCCGATTAGCGAGGTAGCTTTCGAATAAATTAATTGAAGATCTACGTTAGGTAAATGAGTCCTTGGGCAATCCTACTCTAAAGGACTAGGTGAGCAGCTATGCCTTGCATAGATGAGGAAAAAAGCGTTGTTTTTAGAAGTCAAGAATAGAGTTTGCCCGAGTTAAGGTTGATCACTCTATGAGTGGTTTGATTTTAGAAATCCTTTTGAAAGACCATGCTCCCCCTGCGAGATAGAACTAGATCTTATGTACTAATCGTATCCTTATATCTTACATGTTTAAGGTGTTTTGACGAGTAGGAAATTATCCCAAGTTAGACTTAGTACACTATCTTAAAGGTTTCCCCTATTTAGGAAGGGGGGATCTTACAATTGGTATCAAACTCGGGGGGGGTTCACTATAAGTAAATCCTCTGTATCATGTGCGTTCAATTCCTTTTTTAAAAATCCCTTATCTATGAATTTTTCATGCATAAAACATATCCTTTCTCTATTCAACCTATGAATACCCCATTTAAATGATACCCTTCTGTATGTAAAAAATTGTGTAAAAATGGGATTTTAAAAATGTGTTGAACCCACATGCTACACTTACATATTTATGAGTGACCCCCCCCTCCCCCCCTCGGTATCAGAGCCGATCTTAGTTCCTAGGACTTGTTATTTAAGATTGTTTTGAAATGTATGTTTTACCTAATGCCGATTGATAAAATAACTTACTAGAACAATTTGAATTGGTGATTGAATGATTGTAGGAAGAGGGTGATGCCTACTCGAGATCCTTAGTCTTCCAGTGCATTTTCCAGACGGCTTGTCACTCTTCAAATTTCGAGTTCGGGATACTTGAGAGAGTGTCCCTCCCTTATCCCTCTCGTATCTAAAGAGGATGGGGTAGATATCACCTTTAGAATCGTAGGTCGAGGTATGTTTTCATTAGAGCGAACCAAACAGGGAACATCACTACCGATTTAAAGCGGATTCATTGGATCAAAAAGTTGAAGATGGTCCGTTTATTTTGGTTTATTGGGTACCCCTAGGCCCGCTCGGTATATGACCAAGTAATGCAAGTCTTACTTGCTGATAGAGTAGCCGTTTTGGGACACAGCCCAATCTAGAGTCTACCACCCTTACCATCAGTCTTCCATGTCTTAGAAACTACGATGGGACCCCCATATTTCACCTATGTGGACCGCTCTAGTCTCAGGTCTAGTTGAGCCTAGGATTTTCTTTTATGATGAATAAGACTTATTATATTAGTCTCAAATCTTTGTAATAAAACTTGTCCTTGTAATTATTTGAGAAATAAAAATGATTTCAAAGTTTTACTTTTAAAAGCATGAGCGTAATGTAAAGTATAAATCTTGTAATCCTAAAATTTAATCTTACGATGATGGCCAGGACGATGAGCCTCCACTTCCCAACACGCTATATTAAGATGTCCAATAGAAGAAGCTCCTACTCAAGCAAATTCAACCTCCCTCCTTTTTAAGGGGGAAGGTTCAAAGATTGAGAAGGATGCTGAGGTTTGGATCGAAGCAATGGATGATTATTTCTCAGTTTTGCCGATACTAGAGTGGCAAACCAATCCGTGCTTACATGACTTCCTCTCACTGGGGATGCTAAACTCTAGTGGAAGCAATGGTTCTATGACAAGGGAGTCACTGAACACTCCCAAACATGGGAGGATATCAAGCAAGCAGCGAAGGAACAATATCTCTTGCCATCTCATGAATCCATCAAGATGAATGAGTTTTTTAGTCTCAAAAGCAACTCAGTTTAACCTTGGAAGAATACTATTCTAAATTCATCACTCTCCGGAAGTATGGCCCAACCATGACTACTTCCTAGCAAGTGGATCATTTTTGCCAAGGCTTAAATGAACCCTTGGATTTGTACCTCGAAGCAATGAGGCCAAGCACATTGCAAGATGATTTTATACAAGCAAAGCCTCTTGTGAAAGGACTAAAGTCTAGTAAAGCTAATCCTCAGAAGAGATCTTTCCCTTGAAGTAAACCCTAAAGATCAATCTTACAAGAAGCCCCAACAGAATGCTCCCTACTTCAACTGAGGGTGGCAAACCAACTCCTTTGTTCCCTGCTCATATATTGCTCCTTCTAGAAAGGCACCTCTTTGTTTTGAATGTAATGAGCCAGGGACACTTTAGGGCCAACTGCCCCAAGCTAGCATCATCTTTTCCTCAAAGTGGTCGAACAAATCAAGGTCGTGGGACCCCCACCGACGAAGGTGCAAGAGGTGGTGGATGTGGCACATGCCATGGAGTAATTGCTCGCACCGCCTCTGCTATAAGTGAAGAACCAACTCTGGAGATCGGCTAAAGAAGAACGTGCCACCGTCCATGCGTCGGTAGAACATCAGGGTCCAAATAAACAATTTGGTGTTATTCAAGCCCTAGCCACTCATCACGGTAAGCCATTCTAGATTTTGATTGACTATGGTAGTACCCATTCATTTCTTTCTCCAAGGTGTTTACAAAACTTAAACTTGGGTCAAAAACCAGCTAGTAGAAGAATGGTTGTAGAACTAGCTAGTGGAAAGGAAGTAGTGTCTGAACATTATGTAGGAAATCTTGATTTTGAATTGGGTAGTGATCAAACTCCTAGCCATTTTAGAGTATTTCCATTAGGAATTTATGATGGGATCCTTGGGATGGACTGGTTAATTACAAAAAATGCTAGTAACCAAGGAAATATCACTTTTAAAAACGAGCATAGCCAAGTAGTATCAATTCAGGGGAAGACAGGTAAAACTAAGTCTAGGGTAGTCAGGGAAAAGCATCTTCTCAAGGGAGGACGTAGGGGAGAACACGTTTTCCTAGTTAAGCTCAACAAAGTTTCTGAACCTAGTAAATAAACAGAACCCTCTTGGCTCCAAGAATTCTCCAAGAGCTTACAGGACTACTACCTCCTTGACAAGTCGATCATGAATTCGAGGTGATCGTTGGTTCTCAACCTATCTTTAAAACACCCTATAAAATGTCTCTTCATGAAGCCATTGAGCTTAAGGATCAACTTTCCCAACTCATTGAACAAGGATTTGCATGCCCCAACAACTCTCCTTGGGGAGCACCCATTCTTTTCCAAAAAAAGAAGGACGTCACTATTCATCTCTACATAGATTATCGGGGGCTAAATCAAGTCACTGTCAAGAATAAGTATCCTATCACTTGCATCGACAAGCTTCTTGAGAGGCTTCATGGAGCCAAAGTTTTCTCAAAAATAGACTTAAGTTCTAGGTACTACCAGATCAAAGTCAAGGAAGTAGATATACCCAAGACATCTTTCAATACCCATTATGGCAACTATGAGTTTACTATAATGTCATTCGAGTTAACTAATGTTGCTGAAATCGTGAACCACCTAATGCAAGATATATTCCATCCCTAATTGGATGAATTTTTTCTTATCTTCTTAGTCTACTCCAAGTCCATGTGGAAGAGCATAAGGAGCATGTGCGAAGAGTTCTGCAATTGTTGCACAAACATAAACTCTATGCCAAGAAGAGCAAATGTACCTTCTTTACTCTCATCAGATTGAGTATCTTGGATTCATTGTCTCCCAAGATGGTATCTCAGTAGATCCCGCCAAGGTTAAGGATATACTGGAATGGCCAGCCCCTAAATCAGTCCATGAAGTTTGTGGATTTTTGGGAGTCATAGGATGGTACAGGATTTTCATCAAAGATTATGCCCTGGAAGCTGCACTCTTGATGGATCTTCTTAAGAAGGATTGCAAAATAGTGTGAGTGCCAATCCATCAAGTCAGTTTGATAAACTCAAAGCCATCATTACCTCAGTTCCAGTCCTAAAACTCCCTGATTTCACCAGGGAATTTGAAGTGGTTACTGATGCGAGTAGTCTAGAACTTGGTGGTCTCTTAGGACAAAAAGGACATCTAGTGGCTTATACTTCTTGAAAGCTGAAGAAATATGAAAAAAACTATGACACCCATGATTTGGAGCTCTTAATAGTTGTTCTTTGTCTCAAATTATGGAGACATTATCTCTTAGGGGGTAATTTTCAGCTTGTAAACTGACCACAAGAGTGTGAAGTGGATCTTCACCTAGCTTAACCTAAACATGAGGTAGAAAAGATGGATTGAAATCCTATAAGAATATGACTTCAACATCAAAGTCCACCCTGGGAAGGATTATGTGGTAGCCGATGCGCTCAGCTCGCAAATGTTTCTTAAGTGAAATTTTGATACCAAATGATCCCATACTGGACAAGGTCAAAGAAGTCTTATCTCATAATCCTAATTACTAGAGGATGGTGAAGTTTGTAGAAGAAGGGGGAACTTCAAATAAAGAGAAAAATCTAATCAAGGGGTACTTCATCCATGATGGGAGCCTTTACTTCGATCACAAGCTATGTACTTCTAAGGATCTTACTCTAAAGAAGCTAATCCTCCATGAAGCTCATGATAGCCCCTTTGCAGGTCATCCAATCTATACAAAAACATTGAATGTTTTAAGGAGGAGCTATATTGGGTGGGCTTGAAAAATGATGTCCTTTGGTACTTGAAGCAATGTCTCTCATTTTAAAGGATAAAAGCTGAAAGAGTCAAGATGCCTGGGAAGCTTCAACCCTTGGACATCCCCCAAATAAAGTGGAAATGCATCAGTATGGATTTTTTCACAGGTCTTCCCACTGTACAAGGATGATATGATTTCATTTTAGTGGTGGTGGACTTGCTTACCAAAGTAGCTCATCTTATACTAGCAAAGAAAACATTTAAAGCTTCTAATGTTGCCCGATTATTCATCAAGGAGGTCTTCAAGCTTCGTGGTCTCCCAAAGAGGATAGTCAGTGATCGGGATCTTGATTTCACTTCAAAGTTTTGGCAGTCCTTATTTCAGGCCTTGGGAACTCAACTTTGCTTTAGTACAGCTTATCATCCAGAGAGTGATGGCCAGACTAAGAGAATCAACCAAGTAATTGAAGACATTCTCATAGCATATTGTGGATGGAAACCAAGAAAATGGATTCAATACCTTCCTCTCGTAGATTTCGCTTATAGTACATCCTACATTAGAGCATAGGAATGTCACAAATCAAAGAACTCTATGGGCAAGAATGTTTATCTCCTCTAAATTTCTCTGATCCAATCATAAGAGTTAAGGCATTGAGAAAAATGCTCGAAGAGATGGAGCAACAGACCAAGGAAATCTAAAAGGATATTAAAGCTACTCAAGGCCGGCAACAACATTATGCTGACACAAGGAAGTCTAAAAGGATCTTCAAGGAAGGAGACAAAGTTCTTCTATGAGTGCGACCCAAGCGTAGTTCTTTGTCACTTGGGAAATATAAGAAACTCAACCCAAGATATTGTGGGCCCTATATAGTTATCAAGTGTTTGGGTAGAAGTGCCTGTAAGCTCCAGCTACCAATCCATATCAAGGTCCATAATGTATTTTATGTAAGTTTGTTAAAGCCTTATGTACCTAGTCTCGATCATATTCTTGATGATGATGAGCCAGTTGTAATCCCAACTCAGGGAGTCCTTGAGTTGCAGTCTAGTAAGATCATAGATTCTAGAGAAAGGCAACTCCCTAATAGAACTCTTGTAGAATATCTAGTATAGTGGGAAGATTACCCTGAAGAGGATGCAACTTGGGAAGATGAAGCGACACTCTTAAAGGATTATCCCAAATTTATGAGACGAGATGAGGACATCTCGATTTCTTTAAAGGGGGGAAGGATGTAACATGCCCATCTTCAATAATAATATATGTCCATGAATTTATGGTCTTTTGTGGTATAAAAATAAAAAATTTCAATAAAAAGGCTATTTCCACTTATAATCTTACAATTATGAGTTCAAATTTGGAATCTCCATGCAATTTTACCCTAATATTGGATTTTACAGCATCCAAACCGGACACCGGATTGAGCCACGTAAACTTTTAGTTATTTTCACTTAAAATATGATAAACTTAAACCTTAATAAATGCACGACCAAATGTCTGATTGACAGACGGTCTGCACTCCTACGATCAAGGAGACACGAGGAGATTTTTGCCAATTTTTTTTTTTTGCACCGTCGGGCACTCTAGCATGTATATCGAGGCCAGCATCCCAAATTAGGAGTCCGCGCCCCAAAAAAATATCATACACACACTCGAGCACTCGTACAATGCCCATGCAAGGAGCAAAGGCCGACTGCCCTAGAGTACGATCCACAGAGACTACCACGTGGATGCCCATGTTGTCTCTGACCTTGAAGGTACATATGTACCATATCTTTTTCCCATGCATAGGTACCATTCCTTTCCCTAGGCCCTTGCAAGTCACAGGTCGATGTACTTTCACCGTACACCATCCTTTGCACCCAAGCTTTTCTCTTCCCTTCCCTACACACGTACCCATACCTTTACTTATATAAACCTCCAACACCCTTCTCTGCCCACACCCAACACTTTGCACAGTGACTGTACCCGGCACTCCATGCACGATTGTACCTGCTGACAGTGCTCTGCACCCCTCTTCTAGCAAGTGATTTTTTCCTATCTCCAAGTAATTCCTCTCAGATTTATTTTTGGCCCATCTCACCCCTGTGGTGGCTGTCACATTCCATATTGAGGATGTGGTTGTATATATATTTTTGTAACTGAAGCCATGGGCTACTTCGACATATGGACTCCCTTGTATATATGTGTACACATAAAATTTTGATAGTAATATTGAATCGTGAATCGATAGTATTGCATTCATGTCTGTCTTGAATCGTGTATTGACAATGTATGCATTCATGTCGTTCTTGTCTTAAATCTTCCTCGTGGATGGTGCAATGCATCCTAAAAAAAAATCCAGAGAGTGTTATTGGGTGCTGGAATGTTGGAACAGTATTCAGGTGCCAAATAGCACTCTCTAGAATTTTTCTTTTTGCTCTCTGTTCGCATGTAGACGCATCAACTCTGCAAAAAGTCACGTGTATATACGCGGATAATCTGTGAAATGCGTGTGTATAGACGCATCAAATCTGGAAAAATCGCGTGTATATACGCGGATACTCTGTGAAATACGCGTATATACGCGCAGCTAAACTGACAAAACGCGTGTATACACCCTCCTATCAGTGCGTCTAAGCGCAGCTAAAGTGACAAAATGCGTGTATACGCCCGTGTATTAGCGCGTTTGACTATTTCTATACACGCGCTTTTACACGCATGTCTCTGGCCGCGATGATACACGCGCTGATACACGGGCCTCTTACCTTTTTTCCACAAGTCATTTTTAGCGGCTAGGAGCGCGGGTATGAGCCCAATCCCTTGTAGTGGGTTAGCCAACTGCCCAACCACTATATTGGTGTGGGATCCCTTTATATAAAAAATTGGTTGAGTTTTGTCCCGAGTACCAAGGAAAAGAGTTCCTAGGCCCCCTAGCCGGCACTCATGCAAAATACAATTTAGACACACCACTTACACACCCAATATGAAATTGCCTTTCAGCTGTCTTTAAAACAGAGTTGGAATGAAACCATAGTATTTTGATCATAATCCTCCAAAATATCTAGTCCATTGTTTTACAATCAAAATATCATCGGGACTCTCCATTGAAGACCAGCTAGTCAAAAGAGATCCAATTTCAAGTTCCAGTTATCATAGATAATTCCTTATAAGTCCATCCATATCTTCCTCGACATATTCATGGGTGTCCCAATAAGAACTGCGAGCCCGTGCATCGCCTGGTTAGAACCCTCTAGGATCCTCCTTAGGTGTCCTAGCACTTCACTAAGGGACCACTTCGTCGGCCCTCGTCCATCGTACCGGAAGCGCACCATTTTAACCATAGCGAGGGCTGGTCACAAGACCTTGGCAGGCTTTGCCTGCGTGACGACGAGCGACATTCTTTGATGACTCCCCGCCAGGTGTTGCAAACGAAACTCTCCTTAGTTTAAACCATAATTCAAATGCTTCCTCCACCATTATGGCGTAAGACAGTCCTTTTCAAAAAAATAGAGTTTCTAATGCAAGTAAGAATTTCCCGCATTGAATTTGATTCCACAAGACCCTTTTTCTCAAAATCCAAAATTTGTTAATGAAAATCACAAATCTAGGGTCTCGATAACCGAGGCATCAATTACAATGAGTTTCTGAGAATGATTTCAGATCTAAGGAAAACTTCTCTAAATCGACCGGTAATCCATGCTTTGTACTGAAGAAATGGGAATGGTCACAATAGAATTATAAATAGTTCTATTGGAGAATAATGGAATTTTATAAAGATTACTCTTTTTCCAATAATCCATTTGTGAATATGCATTCATCATTTTATTGATTTATTCGCATAGAATTATCTTAAAATATTCTTTTCTCCATTTTGATCCTCGGGCTTTGGGTCGCCGAAGATACCCACGCGTGCATCAAGGAAGAAAATGGAACAAGGAGTTAGAGTTGTTTTCTGAATTTGGGAATGGATCTAGTTCATTGTCCTTGCTGGTTCCTCAACAAATGAGTCCATGGCTCTTTTATATGGATCTGTTGGTTGATCTTGTTGTTGCTGATCTTTCAACAATGGAGAGTCCATCTGGATTTTTTTATGTGATTATATTGCCGGGTACTATGAGCTAGGAACTATTGAAAAGGCCCCTGAGGGAACAGGTGGTGAGCGTTCTGAATGCCAATGATGCCATAGGTACACCGATGAAGGAATGATTTGAAATTAGAATTCAAGCTGGATATTTTGGAGGAATATGATCAGTGATACTATGGTTTCATTAAAAGATTTTTTTAAAGACAGCTGAATCTGTGAAACATGCAATTTCAAATTGGGTGTGTAAATGGTGTGACTATCTTAAAGTTTGCTTGAAGCGACGGCTACTAAGAGGCCTAGGAACTCTTTTCCCTGGTACCCAGAGCAAAACATAACCAAATTTCTAAATGGATCACATCACTAGAGTGGTTGGGCGGTTGGATAACCCATGGGATTGGATGGGGTTAGGCTGGACTGATGGATCCCTAAAATGAGACTCAATTCTGTTAAGTTACGATAGTTGAAGTAAATCTCGCATAACCCTTGTTCTATGGAAAAGAATCAATGGATGTGCCTCTTGATGAGGAAAAAAGCGTTGCACTCTATGATCCAAGTGCAAGTCTTTTCCTTGATCTGACCATGAGACTTACGGGTTTAGTTGGATCAGTTTGGTTAGTGATGACCTTGACTACATTACAATAAAATTATCTTGGAGGAATCGCCTATGTTTGTTGGGCGAGGGAAGTTTTTTCCCGGTTTTATTTTGGAAGAACGGAGGGATTAGTCTCTTGTCCGGATATCCGTGGGAGCGAGGCCCTGAGTGAGATCTACCATGCACAAGGAGTGCTACTTCCGCTGCTAGCACCCCTGAATTCGTTGCGCGGAGGGGATCTTTCAGAACAGGGACTGGGGGGACCACTGGAGGAGGTGATCTTCTGTACTTCCACCGAGGGCAAGCTCTGGCAAGGTGGCCCATATATGTGTAAATGAAACACTCATCGAGAAGGCTTGATTACTTAACTCCTTGAATGATGGGATCTCCCTGAAGGCAAGGAACGGATATGACATGGGGCCTTGTCTCTGGTGGCAAGGCAATACAAATGCATAGGGATGGAATCCTGGCCGCCCATGTGAGGGACAAAGCAACTGTGGGGGGGGGGATTCCATCACTCTCTCATCACCAATCACACTAGGAGGAGAGGAAGGTATTCCTTTTTGAGGCTAACTAGACCACAGAATATCACTTTCTTGAGAAAACAACAATTTCATAGAAATTTTGGTATAAAGAAAAGTGGCATCTTCTTTCTTGATTTCTTAAAGTTAACATTAAAGATTTATCAAAAATCTCTTTTTAAATGATGAACAAGCTAACCTGGCCATTAATTCCTTGTGGGGATCCCAAGGGGAGAGATGGGGTGGCATCTCCAGCAACCTCTCTAGACTCATTGTTGTGTGCATCTCTCAAGGTGATATTTTGGCACTTTTGTGAAGGAGCCATTCTACCCACCTTCTTGTAGCCCACGTCACCGTGAATCCAACACTTCAATTGGATCACAAATCGGAGCTTGTTTGCTCAAGTTATGAGAAAGAAACTCCTAGGTGTGTGAACTACCTCTAAGAGCCCAAAAGCCCTTACTAAAGTCACCGCTAATGGGGGGAAAGGTTTCCTTAAACTAGATTTGTAGGGGAGAAGGCATAAATTTTTTGATGAAAGAGGAATTCCCACCATAATGGAATCCAATTAATTAAATGAAGAAAGTGTAATTCCTAGTGCAAAGGAATTAATGAAGATTTTTTTTAATTTTTAAGATTAATATATTTAATTTAAGAAAAAGAGGAATTCCCATGATAATTGGATTGCACTCATGAAAATGAGAAAAAGAAAGATTTCAAGTTTTTATTCAAAAAAATAGGTATTGGTATTTTAGTTAAAAGATGAACTTCCATGAAAATTGAGAAAAGATGGATTTGAATTAAATTCTAATGTCAAAAGATGAATTCTACCTAATGAATTAAGGTTGAGAATTTATGTGGGAAAAAGAAAATCTTGGATAATTGAATTGGAAAAATCACTAAATGGATATTTACCCAAAAACTAGATGTTTAGTTGAAAGGAATCCTGGTAGAACTAAACTGAATGAGTTTAGTTAGACTACATGAGATCGGACAGTAAACCTAATTGTCCTTCTCTCGAACTGAATCAGATAAAAACTTCGTGACCAATTCCAGTTACTAAATCCAAAGAATAGACTACCGGAACTAATCTAGTTTTTCCCTAACCAATCTCACCAAGAATCTAGTTGGATAAATGGATAAATTGACGGGTAGATTACCCTCATAAGAGATCAAGGATCCTCATTATTAAAACTGGGAATTATTGGAAAAAGGGTCTTTGGAACCAATCTCAAACTGGAATCTCACTTGCATTAGAAACTCTGTTTTTCATTCAAAGGACTGTTTTACGCCAGAATGCTGGAGGAAGCATTTGGCTTATGTTTTCCTAAAGGAGGTTTGTTTTGGAATAGCTGGCGGGGAGTCGTCAAGGGAAGTCGCCCGCGGCAAAGCCTATCGAGGACTTGACCAGCCTCGGTACGGTTAAAATGGTGTGCTTCCGGTACGATGGGCGAGGGCCGACGAAGCGGTCCCTGAGTGAAGTGCCAGGACACCTAAGGAGGATCCTGGAGGGTTCTGACCAGGCGATGCATAGGCTCGCGGTTGCTAGGACACCCAGGTAAACATTGAGAAAGATATCTGATGGACAAATAGGAAAGGTTTTTGGGAACAAAAATTTGATACTGGATCTCGTTGGTTGGCCAGCTGGTCTTCAATGGAGAGTTCAGATGATGCATTTTTGTAATACAATGGACTTGGAATTTTGGAAAATGATGATTTTATTCAAAGATTGTCTTAAAGCCAATGGAATCTGTTATAAATGGCAATTTCATATTGGATGTGTATGTGGTGTGCCTACTTGATTTTTGTATGAATCACCAGCTAGGGGGCCTGGGAACTCTTTTCCTCGGTACCTGGGCAAAAACCCAATCAAAGGAATCCCACCAATTTGGTGGTTGGGTGGTTGGCTAACCCATGGGGGGCCGGATGGGGTTAGGCTGGATCGGAGGATTCCTGAGAAACAACTAGATACGATTAGTTACATTAATCAGTTTAAATCCTAAGAAGACCTTGTTCTGTGGGAAGGGATCATCGGCTGTGCCTTAGAAATGAGGAAAAAAGCGGTGATTCCATGGATCAAGTGCAAGTCTCTTCTTGATCTGACCATGTGACTTCAGGCTTGGTCAAATCAGTTTAATTTAGTCAAGACTTGACTCGTTAGAGTAATCTCCTAGTTAAAAGATTTTTCACCTTCCTGGTGGAATCGCCTGTGCCTTCCGGGCGAGGGGAGTCTTCCGGGCCCGGTCTCGGAGGAACGGCCCCCGAGCTAGCCTCTCGTCCCGGACATCCACGGGCGAGGCCCAAGTGTGCAGGACCCCCACCCCGCGCGGGAGGCCGACGCCGCTTCCGCCCCGCCGCCGCCGGCAAGACCCCGGAGCAGGCGGGCGGGGACCTCACACTTTAAGAGTCTTTTTTGCAAGGATTTCTTGAACACTGGGAAAACTCTACAATTTTCCTCCAAAAATTTCTCTATTATTTTATTGGTTTTATCATCAAATGATTAATCATAGGAGAACAACCACTAGAAACCCACAATACCCCAACATCATCCGCATCTAGATTTTACCTCCTTAAGGAACCACCTCTAAGAGTACATGATGCTATGCAAAGAATGTGAGACGTAGCTCTTACCTCACTTACCATGTGGGGTCTACATATGGCCGCACCACTACAATAGCACGATGAGTGGCCAATGTATCCAAAGTATTCCTCTTCTTAATTGTGGAAACATATGAGCAACAAACACTATTGGACCTCAACCAATCTCCTCTCTAGAAAGAACCCTACACTTGGCCAAGTCAGGATGGTCAATAAAGGATGTGAGAACAATAGATTATTGTGAAGGGAGTGAGATCCTAAAAAATGTTTTAAATTATCTTGGGCACACATCGATGTATAGCTAGCTTGCCTATGGTGGCTATTACATCCACACTTCTCACTAGAAGGAGGAGTAGGAGGAGGAGGAAAGGGAGGCTCACAAACAAGGGACCAATAGTAGGGAGAGGTTGATGAGGCTCGTGTGGAGGAGGTGAGGGGATTGGTGGCCCCCACCAACATTAGAGGGCATGTTTTCCACTCTATGAGAAAAGGGATATGGATCGTGGAAAATGGAAAAGACAAGAAGCCAACAACTCGAGAAGGAGAAGTTGCTTGGCTGGTCAAAGACAAGAATGTCCTTGCTATTATAGCCTTGGGGTTAAGTGACTCATACATCCATCATATTGATGGGGGCGACACATCACATGATGCTTGGATACATCTTGAAATTGTGTTTGTTACATGAGGAAAGTGCTCCAAGTTTAGTTTTTTGAACTATAAAATGAATCCAACAGACTCTCTTCCTTCACATCTAAATTCAATGAAAATAATGCTAACACAATTGGCAGGACTCACGATTATCATTGATGAAGAAATCTCAATTGCAATCTTACTTAAAAGTATTCTAAATAAAGAGTAAGATACTGACATCAAATTTTGTAGATATTGAAGCTTTTTTTTAGACAAGGAAAGAAAGATCAAGAAAAGGACCTCAATCTTCAATGAAGGGGACGCTTACTTTCATAAAATAGGAGCAGAAGGATTACTTGAACACTAACAATTTCTTCAAAGGGATTCACGAACGAAACTAATAATGGATATGGATTCCGTGGTAAGAAAAATCATAGGGAAGATGACTATTTTTTGAAGCAAAATAAAAAATCTTTAATTTTTGAAGATAATCAAGAATAAGAAGATGAAGTGGAGGCCTCAGCAAAAGAGGCTAATCTTGCAATTGACTTGAATTGGTGGGCCTTTTAGGCTACTCTTGCTACCAAAGGACCTCTTGGCCCTACATTTGATCAAAAACCTGCAACCCAAATTTGCATCAATACTACGGGTATTAAATCTATGATGTATCTAGATATGTATCGCTTATTAGAGCATTTATGTATCCATCATTGTATCATTCTATGCTTTCAAACATTTATTAGTCCCTAGGCATTATGTCACTTATTAGAGCATCTTTGAATCCAAATATGTATCAATCCCTAGGTATTCAAACATTTTCTTATAGGGGGCATGCTTTTTTTTTCATAATAAAATGAAAATAATACTTAATTAAATAACCTCATAAACAAGAAAACTATACATAGATATGCACCATGATCAAGAGCCCATCTTAGCTTGGAAAACATGTTAAAAATCCTAATATGGGATTGATCATAGTGATTAACATAGATTAAGCATGCTAACTAAGGTGGGTTAAACCATCATATGAGGTCCTTGGGTTGTCCATTGTGGGATCGTTGGGCCGAGTCGTATTGCACAAATATGTCGGCCATCTCGAAGGTCTTGAAGTGTTTGGGAACTTGTTTGGTCTCTTCTACCCTAGTGCTTTCTTTGCCTATTAGTTTTTTGGCTTCCTTTTTTACGAGTGCTAACTTCTTATTACGTGCTTTGTGCACATAGCGGCAAAGCTTTTCCGGTTTGGGTTTAGGATCAACTACTAGAAACTTCTCAAGAGAGGATATCCCTTTGCCCGTCTCTATGGTTTGCATTTCTATAGAATTCCTGTACCACCATGTTCTCAGATTTCCTTCAAAGAAGGTGAATAGAGTGAGCATTACCTAATTTGGATCTTTCTGATGAATGGAAGTTTTTCTAAAGAAATCGGTTGTCATTCTGTTGAGGATTGCTCTGGCTTGTTGCTTTATAACGCCATCTAGGTTTATTGATTGCACTTCTGCTTTGTTGAGTAGCATTGTTTTGCTGATGGCTTTTCTTTCTCAAAGGGGACCACTTCCATGTTGATCTTACCGTTGTTGTCTTCTGATTAGTTTGGCTTTTGCAAGCCATCTGTTGTAGTCAAAGACCCTTTAAGAGTTGTCCACTTTCTCTTCCCAAATGAATGTGAAGAATTTTCCATGTCCCATATCTTCATCATCTATTACCCATGCAACTGGGAAAATAGGTTGGTGATTCGGGGTGTAGGGAGATCTTCTTGTGATATTATTTATATCTTCTTCAGGGAGCTTTCTACCATATGTGCCTTCATGAGAGATGCATTCTCTCCATCCAATATCAGCTTCTGAGAAGTTGATGGCAGAAGGGACTTCTTGCAGCATGAATGCTATGGGTTTTGTGTCAGCTTCCACACATTCTAGGGCTTCTTTGTCTTTTGAATCTGTAGACAATTCTTAAACTATTTCAAAATTAGGCCTTGGGCTCAAACCTGATATTATGGCTTCATCTACCTTTTGGGATTATTCCATCCTTCTAGCAAGCTTCATCGTTTGAGACATTTCCATAACATTCTCCCATTTTTCTTTTGCAGCTTTGATGTTGGCTGAATGTTATCTCCCCTGTAAGGCTGTATTGCCGCCACCATTTCTATAGTGAGAGAGGATTTGTGGATTGGCGAATATGGCTCGTATGTTTGCCGAGGACATATTTCTTTAAGGATCCTATTTAACCTTGCCAAGTTTTCTTGAAGTGAATTCTTCACTTTGATGTGGTTGAAAAGCATCCTTGACTTGATTTGGTTGAGTCTGTAATTTGCTTGCATGATAGCCTACATGTTTTGTATTTCCCTTTCATTTACTACAGAAAGAGCCTTGGAGTGCCAGTTTGAAATAGATATACTAGTGTTTACTACTTGGTCGATTGGTTGGTCTCCATATGGTGCATATACCTGTAGGTATCCTTGCTTTATGCCTTCTTGGTCAATGGCTATGGTTACATCCAGGCTAGGGAATAGATTTTTGATGTCACCTTGTTGTCTACCAACCAGTAGGTGCACCCATGATAGATACTCTGCCTTTAGCTTTAACCACCATGCAACCATAAGTTATGACAAGCTTTGTATTTCCTTTGGTGATGGTTTGGGAGTGATCACAAAGATCAAGCCTCATCGTACATAATTTTTGGGACAATTCTTCAAGCTGCCTCAGCTTGTCTTTTTGACCTTGGTTTAACATTTGTAGATACACAAAGAGACTTGCTGGTTGAAGCCTTAGAGGATTCTTCTCTAATCTTCAACTTCACTAGAGAAGGGAGTTCTTTGGGTAGTTTCTCGATGTCGAAAGTCCATTCCTTTGGAATCTTCAGATCTCACCACCTTGTGACCACGAGCATAATACTACTAGATCTTCTGTCTAGCTTCATGTGAATACTATCATGCTTTAATCTGCATCTTGATGGGTATTCATGTATCCAATCTTCTTCTTCTCCTCCTCTACTATATGCTTTAGCAAAGGAATTCGAGCATTTACATATATGTTACACATTCTCCACTGCAAAGACAGTTTCTGTGCAATTCATGAAATCTTCTATGTCAAGCGTTACCATGCATGATTGCAAGGAATTTAAGATAGTAACGATCTATGATGGATAGAAGAGAGTCTGGATAGACTGTCGAGAATTAGGGTCCTTGAGAGAGAGAAGTGTCCCAAGCAGTAATTATAAACTTTTGCATGTCGTTGACTCTTGTATCCATAAGAAAAACTAGAAGTTTAATGGGTTTACCCTTTCTATATAGTGGAATGGTGTCTATATAGATGACGCCTAGACGTACATAGTTGTATCCTAGTTCTAAGGCACTCCTGAGATTATCTTCTGTATCTAATGTGGGTAGAAGTAATGAGTTTTGTTAGAACCAAACCCTATGTCAGTAGTAGACTTAGAAAGAGAGAACTCGATAGAAGACTTAAGTTTGAACTTTCTATCTAGATCATACAAGGCTTCTAGGCAAATCTCAAGAATGCTCCACTTAGGTTGTGTAGCATTATCTAAGACAGAAAGTGAAGAAGAGGTTACCATATTACTTGACGTGATTCTAAACCTCTTAGAGATAGACTTGATGAAAGGTAACATTGCCATTGATAAAGGTAAGAGAGGAGTTTGCTATGCTTGATCGTTGCGTGCAAATTGCTTACAGTGCCTCAAGGTCCAAATGCCTGAATGTTTGATGTGGCACCCCCTGGCTGCTGTGCTTAGCGACTTAAAAACAATGGAATAGGCTTCAAGCAAAGTAGCACCTTGGACTTTTAGAGATAGATACTCTATTACTCCAATACAGATGGTTGAATGATGATCAATAAGAATGTTTAAAGATAGATTAACAAGCTCTCATAATCAAGGAAAGCAATAAGGATTGATGACAAGAAGATTGAAGGCTGGAGCTTCGATACTAGAAAGCTATTTGAGGAAAAGAGAAGTTAACTTGGGCTTATACAAAGTGGTTATCTTAATAGTTGTATTAATAAGAAAACTTGTCAAGAGTATGACGAGAGAAATAAACACAATTATTCATGCCCTCGACATGTTCACACTTGAACTTCCAGCAGGCAAACCATCTTGCCCATCTCGGAGAAGTTGACCGTTGCCAATTTTTTGCACATTTTATGAAGAGAGAAAGCCTATGAAATTATTGAGATCTGTCTTTAGTGTGAATTCCATGGGAAGAACAAACAGCAAGAAATTCTCAAAACAAATTTTGGTGGATAGAATTCCCTTGTGGATGGAAGGGTAGTTTAGTTATGCATCATGAAATCTTCCTGTAACAACATATCTGCAAATTTCTTCCTTCCCTTCCTTAGATTATGTGAAAATGCCACCCCAATATTTGTCAGAGGCATCTGAATAGATTGTAAGGTGTCCATTTGTGGGGAGACGCATCTTTTAAAGAGAGAGGCATTTTTATTTGATCTTCTTGACCGCTTTTGTCTATTTTCTAGTCCATTTAGACTTGTGAGTCAAGAACTTGTGGAGGGGTTTCTGATCTTTTGTGAGGTTGACGGGATAGATCCAAGAGACATAGTTGAGACATCCAAGGAACCTTTGTGCAACCTTGACATCGGAAAACTTTTCGGGAAAACTACAAATCTTTTGTATGACATGTTCTAGGAGCATTATTTATCCAAAATATATCGTTACTCCGAAAAAAAATATCTTTAGAAGGAACATATGTAGATTTGTTTCAGAAATAAAAAATCAAGATTTCTAAGCTTATTGAAGACTTGTTCCAGGTGTTCGAGGTGCTCTTTGAGACATTTTGAGAAAATTAAAATGTCGTTTAATGTAAGGAGCTACAAATTTCCTGAATTGCCTAAAGACCGAGTCAATGCATCTTTGGAATTTCGAGGGTGTATTCTTTAATCTGAACAGCATTACTTTTCATTGAAATTGTCCCTATGGGACTACAAAGGCCGTTTTATGTTTATCTTTTGTAGCAATCTTGATTTGATGAAAACCTAACTTCATGTCCATCTGAGAGAACCATTTTGGTAGAGATTGACTTGATCAGGTTGTCCTTGTTGGGGATGGGATACCTTTTATCTAGTTTTTTGTATAGTCAATCACCATTCTCTTTTTGTATAGTCAATCACCATTCTCTTTTTCCTCTTTTGGTCTCATTATGGTTGTTGACAAAGAAAGTAGGAGAGGATGAGTCTGAATCTGCTTCTTTGACCAATATTCTTCAAGATTATTAGGATTATTTCCATGGTGAGAGGCTTTGGTTTGGACTGGCTCCTTCTTTGAGTGGTAGCTCGATTTGAAATTTTGATCTTTCCCATCTGGCAAGGGGGTCCTCAAAGAAAAGAGTTAGATACTTTTTATGCATAGCATTTCTGCACTATACCTTTGCCTTTCAATGTTGAAGAACGCCTGTGTAGAATCGTCTTTGTTTGGTAGCTCCACTACCTTCTTAATAAGATTACTTGTAAGAGCGGATACTCCTTTTATCTTCAGATCATTGTAATAACCATGTTTAATCTTGATTTTGAAGATGTTCATTTCAGGATACACTGCATACATTTCAAAGGTATGCACGAATTCGGTGCCAATTAAGATATCATAGTCATGCTTCTCATGAACATACAATATAATGGGAACTGATAGATTGTAGATTAGGATATCCATGATAAATGTTTCTGTGATTCCCTTTAGTGCCATTTGCACAAGTGACATCTATTCTGCATTTGTTCACCTTTTCGGGTTGACTGAGCCCTCGCTTAATTAGGCTTATTGTGGCACCGGTGTAGATGAGCATGTAGAGGGGGAGGAAAATAAATTGATTGTTGGAAATCTTTTTTCTGAGCCTTGTTCCTAGAATTATTTGACCAAGAGAGTTACTGACCATCTTGATACTAGTTTCGAAGGAATTGGCATGTGTTTCTATGCATTGTATTTGTAGTAGCTCCATTTTGGCTAGGAGCTCACTATTCTTTTCTAGTAGATAATCAAGAACTTCCTGCTAACTTTTTATACTTTGCAAGTTCCTCTTTCAGTTGCATATTATCTTGGGCAGATGATTGATTATCCATGATGGCCTGGTTATAGTAGCAGGTCACATGTCTTAGTTCTTTTGATTGCTTAGTCAGTTTTGCTTTAAGCTTTGTCACTTCTTCCATGTTCATCTATAATTTTCCTTTTACTTTGACTGGCAGTCTGGGTGGAGATTCATCTCTACTCCAAGAAAATACTTTGTTATTTTTGCTACCTGCTATAGGGTGAGATGATTCTTCTTCTTTTAAGAACGTCCCTCTTCCTCTGAGGAGTCATGTGTTTGTTACAGTAGTTCTTCAAGTTGTTTGTACTATTTTTTTAAAGATCAGGTTATTGTAGTGGAGTTCTTCTTCTTTATTATGGTCGGGTTTGTCCGAGTGGTTATTGTTATTTCCACCATGCCTGCGTTGAGGGTGTCCAATAGTGCTTCCCTTGTGCTGATACTCCTTTTGCTTCCAATAACCATCAGTGCTTCCTTGTTACTGTTGGATTTGCTTCCATTTTTTATTTTTCCGAACCCAAAAACTCAGGTTCAATTCCAAAGCGTTGATTTTGATAGTTTTTACTAGTTCTTCTCTGAAGTTAGACGAGGATTCTTCTTTTCAACTTCTAGCTTTCTTTAGTATCTTGGCTATTCTCACTATGGTGGGTACAATTGATATAAAGGTGGACTTGGCTTATATGAAATTGATGCCCAATAGGCCCTTTCTCTCTGGTATGATGTCTCCGACCTTTGGGAAGATGGATATAGCCCTAGAACACCATATTGGGGAATATGGGAATTTCCCACAAGTTTGGGACATGTGGTCAAAACTTTGGATTTTCCATAACTTGAACACCATTAATCCAAAATGAGTGGTTTACGACTCTTTAGATCCCATTTTTCAAGCGCTTTCCAATGATAGGTCACATGATAGGGCTTTGAGAAACTTACAAACATGTTATCCATGTCCCCCCTTTTTTAGTATTCAAAAATGGGAATTGGGAGATTCCCAAATTCTCTAATATGGTGTTCTAGGTTTAGCATGGTTCTTTGCGCCATGTATGGATTGACCACCCCTAAGACAGGCATGGCTCTCTGGTGGTTGATTCTGGGTTTGATGGCTCTCACTTTGCCCAATTTTTTCTCTATGATCTAGAGATGGAGTGGGATCACTTTCTTGTTGATGTTCCATACCTCTCGCCCTAGGTTGTGGCTCTTCCAACTGTGTGTTTCCCAGGATAAAGTTGTGGAGCCTCAAAGCAAGGCTTCTCTCTGAATGTGTGGGAGAGGTAGGGTCTTACTCCTAGATAGGTGGTCTGTTATCTCTCACCAAGTCTATCTCTAAGAGGTTTAGAATTGCATCAAGTAATATGGTAACCTCTTCTTCACTTTTTGTCTTAGATAATGCTACACACCCTAAGTGAAGCATTCTCAAGATTCACCCAGAAGTCTTGTATGATGTAGATAGAAAGTTTAAACTGAAGTCTTCTACAGAGTTCTCTATTTTTTAGTCTACTACTAACATAGGGTTTGCTTCTAATAAAACTCATTACTTCTACCCATTAGATAGAGAATATGATATCAAGAACTAGGATACAACTATGTACATCAAGGCACCATCTGTATAGGCACAATTCCACTATATATATAGAAAGGGTATGCCCGTTAGGCTTCTAGCTCACTTCCTGCACACCTTTGAAATGTATGCAATGTATCTTGGAAGGAACATCTTCATAATCAAGATTAAAAAGGGTTATTACAAAGATTTGAAGATAAACGGAGTAGACGCCCTTACGAGCAGCCCTATCAAGAAGGTAGTCAAGCTCCCAAACCAAGAGAATTCTATAGATGCATTCTTTAACATTGAAAGGAAAAGGTATGCTATCGATATTGATGCTATGCACATAAATTATCAAACCCTTTGCTCTAAGGACCCCCTTTCGAGATGGAAAAGATCAAAATTTGAAGTCAAGCTACCACTCCAACCAAAGCCTCTCACCTTGGAATGAATCTTGATGATCTTGAATAATGCAAAAGCCTTACCCAAGAAATTCTAGCCAAAGGATTGATCGAAGAAGTAGATTTAGACTGGTCCTCTCTTGCTTTCTTTGTCAACAACCATAATGAGATCAAAAGAGGAAAAAAGAGAATGGTGATTGACTACTGAAAACTGAACGAGCATCTGATAGATAAAAGGTATCCCATCCCCAACAATGATGACTTGATCAAGTCAATCTCTGCTCTACAAAATGGTTCTCTTCTCAGCTGGACATGAAGTTTGGTTTTCATCAAATCAAGACTGCCGTGCAAAAGATAAACATAAAACAACCTTTTTAGTCCCATAGGGATAATTTTAATGGAAGGTAATGCCATTTGGATTAAAGAATGCACCCTAAAAATTCCAAAGATGTATTGACTGGGTCTTTGGGAAATTCAAGAATTTTGTAGCTCCTTTCATCAAAGGAGGATAGATTAACAAGCTTTGATACAAGAAAGCTATTTGCAGAAAAAGAGAAGTTAACTTGGGCTTATACAAAGTGGTTATCTTAACTATTGTACTAATAGAGGCCATAAAAAAAAAACTTTTCAAGAGTATGACAAGAGAAATAAACACAATGATCTCAATAATCATATATTGTGAGGTCCCGCTGCCCCCTCCACGCACCCCCTCCGTGCACCGGACTCCCGGTATAGCTGACAGAGTGGAAGCAACCCCCTCATGCACGGGGCAAGGTTTCTCACTCGGGGCCTTGCCCACGATTGTCCGGGCACGAGACTAGGCTGGTGGTCACTCCGAAAACCGAAACCGAGAAAATTTTCCATGCTCCGAAAGCGAGGACGATTCCACCTTTTTTTTAAATTTTCTTAACGAATTTCTCTAACGAGATCAAATCTAAACTATCCTTCACCTGAATAAACCAGATAGAAGGAAACTATCACTGATATAATTTGATCATCTGAGCAATTTCAATGCTTTTTTCCTAATCAAGATCAGGCAAGCACAGCCGTTGATCCACTCAATTGAGAAATTTATTAGGGGATTAACTAACTACTTGAATCCTAGCGTAATCCTAAGATTTTTCAATTTGATTATTAAAACTCCACTGATTCCAACCTAACCCCATCGGGCCCATGGGTTAGCCACCACCCTACCACTGGAATCGGTAGAACCACACAAGTACTCACCCACCCATAATTGAATGCCTTTCTCTTAACTTTAGCTTTAGAAAACAGGTACGCACACACTCCTCTTTAAAACTTTAATATAAAAATAATCCATTGATAAAATAGATATGGTCACAGATTTCATAACTCAATATTTCCATTTAATCCCTTGTTTCAAAAAAAGGGCCCCACTCTAGACTCTCTGTTGGGACGAGTTGATCAACGAGATCCAGTAATAACAGATTACAATAATCATTTCATCAACATTCATATATATCTTCCATGACATACGCATGGGTGTCCTAAGCACCGCGAGCCCGTGCATCGCCTGGTCAGAACCCTCCAAGATCCTCCTTAGGTGTCCTGGTACTTCACTTAAAATGCTAATCAAGCTTTGACCAAGCTAGTGGTCTAGGCCTGAAAATGCATTTTTTCTTTTCTACAAAAAAGAAAATAGGCCAAAAGGTGATCTAATCATTAGATCTTCTGTCCTTGGGAAGGAATATGGACCTAACGGCCTTTTTGTCTTGTAGTGAAGTACCTTTCACAAAGAATGTTTGAAAATTTTTGTCACTTTGTTCCCTCCCTTTTTGGAGGTGCTGCAGATCCCACTCTCTCTCTACACTCTCTCTCTAAAACACGTTTAGGGTGTTTTACTTGGGTGAGGGCTTCTTTTTCTCTCTCTAGGAGCCATGGCCTGCAGATCTGGACCTCCTACTCCATCATCCTCTCCACCAGCTCTCATGGAAGAGCTCACCATCCCCTCTTGTGAAGGTACAGATCTACACATCCTTGCAAGCTGAAGCTCTCCATCTCCATCACTAGCAAGCTCTCCATATCTATCATCCTCTCCACCAGCTCTCATCGAAGAGCTCACCATCCCCTCCTGTGAAGGTACAGATCTACACATCCTTGCAAGCTGAAGCTCTCCATCTCCATCACTAGCAAGCTCTCCATATCTATCTCCTCAAGGCCTCCATTTCCATCTCTGTATCCATCTGCATCTCCTCCACCTCCATCTCCATCACCATCTCCATCTTCATCTCCTCCATCACCATCCACATTTCCATCCTCCACCTCCATCCTCCATCTCCATCATCTCCATCACTATCCACATTTCCATCTCTGTATCCATCTACATCTCCTCCATCTCGATTTGCTAGGTACAATGGCTCTACGGGACATCACCAACAAGCAATCAAAGTTTCGCTTGCACGTGGACTTAGACGAGGAGTATGCCACAATGCAAAGTAATCGAACGAAGGGATGTATTCCTGCTGAGGTGCTACGACTTCAACGTGCAAAAGCCATTGATCTTTGGACTGATGGAAGCATTTATCCCCTTGATCCACAGACTGGTGCACCTCCCCCTTTTCGTAATATCACGCAGGTCGTACGCTTCTTGGGTGACGGTTATAATGGTTTCTTAGGGTACTGCTAGAGGCTCTATTCTTTGTACTTGCAGGAACTCTCAAATCAAAATCACCTCAGGAAGCTTCTAAAATTATGCAAGGCAGAAAAGGAAGAATGTGCGTCAACTTTCATGGCCACAAAGGAACATATGCTGGCTCGACTCAAGGATCTAGAGAAGGAGGATGCAGAGCAGAAGATGAAGCTTGATCAAGGTGTGGAAAGCAAGGATCGAGCTATAGAGAACTATCTCCGTCTTCGAAACTCAACTCGAAACCTTCGTCGACGTGTCGATCATTTCACTCACCTCCCCGTGGGATATAATGCAAGGTAGCCAAAGCGCAAGCCTCTGAGTCTTCTTTCCAAATATGGGGGGGCTCGCAAGCGACGTGTGCGTCAAACAAGGTAATCACAGCTTCAAAACTAGCATTACATTCCTTTTTCATATAGTTATGTCATTGACTCTGAACTATGTGATGTCCAGGGAATGTGCTAAAGCAATATTAGGTTGTTCCAATACTGAGGAGTCTATCCTTGAGCACATTATTCCATAGCAGAAAGTAATCAATATGATAACCAATCCAGTAAATGGTGCATTGCGTGACAGGATTCAAAAGTATTTTCTCAAGGAATTCGAGCAGATTGTCAGTCCCGTTGACATGCTCACTGTGTGCGACACAGCAGGTATCAGTGATAAGGGATAAAGGGCTTTGTATACTTGCATCACAACACATCTACGAGGCAAAGGAATGACACGATCTATACTTCCAACACCATACAATATAGTTATGGCAAGGAAGTCAGCAAACAACAATATTGCCGACTTGCTAGGCGGCTACAGATGGGTGGATGGTAGCATGCCAATGTCAAATTCAAAAGATTTTGCTTACAACAAGTTTAACAATGTTTACGTCGAGGTGGAGGCGCTTCAACGAGCTATGATTCAGTTTTATGATATGACATTAGAGGAGACAGATGGAAAGGCTATATTTGTCCTCAAATTGGATGAATGTCAGGTTGTAAAGGGCCAAAGGGTGGAACGTACAAGTCTGACACTCATGAGTAGGACATTGAAGCGAAAGAGCTTAGACGGCGAAGATGAAACAGGTGATGCAGAGAATAACTTGCACACAAAGCGATGCAAGCAAGATTACTTTGGAGTGCAGTCTGAGAAGAACATATGGTGGCAGGCGGCATGGACCCTTCCACATGAGGACCATGACAGTCTGAGGTGGTACTTCACCCGTACAGGTATTCAAGGAGTGATACACAGGCAATCAAATGGTGAAGTCTTGCATGTGCCTGGCACTAGTGACTTTGAAATAGAGTGGCACCTTGGTGGTGATCTCAAGACCCTCAAATGCATGTTGGGAACTAAAAGCGGTGCTAACACTTTGTTTTCATGCATCTTTTGTTGTCATCCAAGGATGCCAAGTGTCGCAGTGGGGAAGGCCAAACAAGCAACCAAGGTGAAAGGTCGTAAAAGCAGACAAGTGCAAAGGGCTCAAATCAATTACAAAAAGGGAAGGGTATGCACGTCTGGCTCAATGGAATTATGAGCTGCAATCAAAGCAAGGCACCATCTCGTGCAGAGGAGGATGCTACTTGGAACCCTATTCTTTCAATTGCACTGTCTCAAGTACATGTGTGTACCTTGCACGCAAGACTTAGAATTTCAGACAAATTGTTGATGCTCCACATCAATTATGCTTGGAACATGGAGCCAGAGTCATGGCGAGAACAGTGCATCCAAGAGCTTGAAGTTGTTTTATCATCCGTGGGGCTTCACGCAGGTGCTGTCACCCTCTCTAAGGATCGCAAAAACCCATCAAGTACCCAAGATAACCCTAATTAGATATGTATGGGTGGTGCAAAAGCAAGACACCTGCTCTCAAACTATGGTGAGGCTCAAAGCCATACACATTTTGAATTATGGAAGCAGATTTGTGATGTAACAACCTATCGAGGCAATGAGGCGACACTAGGATTGAAGCGTGCACACATGTGTGGGAAGCTTGTGATGTAACAACCTATCGAGGCAATGAGGCGACACTAGGATTGAAGGGTGCACACATGTGTGGGAAGCTTGTGATGAGATGATGAGGCTTCTTGAGCGCCCGTATCTTGATGAAGAAGAGATAGCTACATTCAAGATTTCGATTGATAGATTCACAGAAGAAATGATCAATGCTTGGGGGGAAACTCATATAACACACTACATGCATATTCTCTTTGCGCACAGTTCCTTCTTTCTAGATGAATATGGGTCTCTTGCACTCTGGAGCAACCACCAAGGCATGGAACGATCACATTACCAAGCCAAGGCGGCCTATTTTAAGAACACGGGTCATGGCAGTGGCAAGGTTCGCAGCAATGCGTTTCAGGAAATGTTCAATTGGTTTTACCGTGCACTTACTGGGAGAAAGGCCCAAAAGCGAGCCAGAAATTTATCTTTGAGGCGCAAAATCATGAAGGTGGTAGGTGCAAGGCGAAAGAGAAGGGTGCAATGCGTCAATGGCAGGTGAAAGAGCGAGGCAATGGCACAGTGGTCGACTAAGAAATGGCCGCGTGTGGTTACCCACCCAATAATTCTTGTTCGCCACTTTTTGGCGCGTTCATTGTAAATTGACTTTTTTGTAATTTTGGCCCCCTATAAATATCAAAGTGATTTTTATTGTCATTTTTTAAAGTCTTGACTTGTGAGCTCTCTCTCTCTCTTCCTCTCCCCTTGACTCTCTTGCGCTCTCTCTCTCTCTCTCTCGCTCGTGCACTAATATCTCACGCACATGGAGCCCCCAAATGATCCTCCCTCCAATACACAGGATGACATTTTCAAAGACCTTGGGCCCTTACCGGTGGCACATAGAATTGAAATCCCAAACATTTACCCACAAGCCCAAATGGATCTGGAAGCTGAGCATGTGAGGCTTGAGCGAGAGGCCCAAGAAGCCCAAGAACGCCAAGAAGTGGAGAGATTACAGAAAGAAGCAGAGGACATGGAGGCAGCTGAGAGAGCAAGAAAAGAAGCCGAAGAGACCGTCAGAACACAGGAGGAGGATGAGGCAGCAAAGAAATCACAGGAGGATGAGGCAGCAAAGAAAGCACAGGAGGATGAGGCTGCCAAGAAGGCGGAAGAAGGCAAGGCAGATAGGAAGGCGGAGGCAAATAAGAAGGCTGCAGAAGAAGCTCAGGCCGCCGCAAGCAACGAGAGAAGATTAGCATTCTTTGCTGTGGAGGAGGATTGGCTTAACAGACAAGCTCGCGGATTTGTTGCTGACCTGCGAATGGCCGGATACGAAGATGACACAATTTTGGAAGCGGCTATACAAGGTCTTCGAGCAGAATATACAAAGAGGAGAAATGAAGACACAGTAGAAAGGGAGCACCTGCCGAGTAGTAGGATTCTCAATGCAATGTTAGACAGAGTCTTGGCTCATGCACTTGGTAAAGGAAAGAGAAAACTCTCAGCTGAGGAAGTAGAAAATAAGAGACAGAAGCTTGAACGAGAAGCCAGGGCAGCAAACGCACGGAGGCTTCATGAGGAAAAAGAAAGGAAAGATGAAGAGGAGCGAGTAAGGAAGGAGGCAGAGCAGAGAGCAGCTTAGAAGACTCCATCTGCAAAGGCAAAGAAAACTCCAACACCTGCAAAGGCTAAGAAGGGGAAAACCATTCCTAAACGCATAGAACCCCCTTCCGATAACTTCCAAGAGCAGCGACAAAAGTTCAAAAATGACACGCCAGCTTGGACTCGCCACGCACAAGCACCACCGCCCCCAACAACGCAGAAGAAGCAAAGGTGGAGACCAGGGACACTTGCCCTTAGAGAAATTCACAAATATCAGAAGAGTTGCACACCAATTATTCCAAAGGCACCTTTTGCGCGTCTCGTCAAAGAGATTATCCTGGACCAGCGCCGGGATGTCAATCGTGTGCAAGCGGCAGCACTAGGCGCTCTGCAACAAGGTGCCAAGGATATTTTGGTTTCGCTTTTCCAAGACGCGGTTTTGTGCATGGTGCATGCAAAACGTGTCACTATGAAGTCATCTGATCTTCGTCTAGCTAGGCGTATCCGTGGAGACGACACTCTCTTTCACTAGATAGGAGAAGCCTTTGTAATGCAACAAATCCGTGTTTTGTAATCTCAATTTGATTAATGAAAAACCGTCTATTTTCAAAAAAGTTGTTTTCTATTGCAAGGTAATTGTAGTCTTTTGCATGTAATTGTTGTCGCTACGTACATTCGACCTCATGTGAACGCTCGTCTGCCACCATCCGTCCGACTTTGGCTCGACTCGACGGGCCGATTTCTCTTGCGTATGGCCCCAAAAGGGTAGATCAGATGTGCGGGGTGCGCCGGGGCCGACGGGGGGGGTTGGTGGTCGTGCCGTGGAACCTATGCGCCACGGAGGGACTGTAGCCTGTTTGACCTGGACGGAGCGACTGTAGCCTGTTTGACCAGGTCAAACAGGCTACAGTCGCTCTGTGGTGCACAGGTTCCACGGCGCGACCACCACCCCCCCCCTCCCCCCCCCGTCGGCCCCGGCACACCCCGCACATCTGATCTACCCTTTTGGGGCCATACGCAGGAGAAATCGGCCCGTCGAGTCGAGCCAAAGTCGGACGGGTGGTGGCAGACGAGCGTTCACAAAAAATGATTGAAACATCATGACACGACACGACAACAACATATAAACACATCAAGAAAAAACTTAAAATCAGCTCGACAAACATCTTGATGTCATTAATTGTTTGATTTTCACAAAAGGCAAATGAGTACATTGGATCTAGCCAACTCGCTTGATGAGCTTGGTGAAAGCCTCGTGGGTGAGAGTCTTTACCGATGGTTTGTCACCAATGCATTCGGCTATCTCTTTGGCATCAGTGATGCCTTGTCCAAGGCTAAGGCCACAAAATCCTAGGAAAGACTCCGCACTTTTATCACCAAAGCTATAGATAGCTGCTTCCCTATTTACAAGAATACATTTATGGGCATTTTGGGCTATAGGGGCTTCAGACAGGATGGCGCTTAGGGCTCTGCACTTCAAAAATTCAGCTTGCGCGTCATTTGAAAAGTCGTTGTGAATCACGCGAAGCATCTCGGCATTGAAGCTCGGGATGTAGTGCCATAGCGCAGCATCTTTCCCCTCCACCTCCTTTCATGCTCCACCCTTTCGGCTTGCGAACCAGTCCATTTCTCTTGCGGCCTACAAAGTAGATAGAAGAATGAGTTGACTTCAAAAGATTACAAATTAAGAGGGAAAAAATTGGGTGTACTACCTCAGTGGCATCATCATGATCCGCAAGGTCCGCATCACTAATATTGATGCTCCCGAGGCTGACGGAATCCAAAATGGCAAGTGGCTTGTGAGGGGCAAAGCTAGTTTCTGGCACACTCTCGTAGAAATCCTTGCACTGGGATATTTGTACAAGAGTCTCTGCCACAAGGGACTCTATTGAGGCATGATTTTCCGGGAGCGCAAGAACCTTTGTGACATCTGCGGAACTGAAGTCAATGCAGATGTCATCATCTTTGGACGGCTGTTGTGTGTCTCGCATGCCTGCATACATAGCAATGACTGAGAGAGTTTCATCCTGGTGCAGCCCGAGGACATGGGCGATGTCATCCAAAAATAAGAACTCTACACCTTCTACTATGATGGGGTGTAGAGTTCGCACTTCGAGCTCTAGAACTTCATCCATGACATCGTCCCCTTCGATGTCTCGTTTCACAGCCTCAGCTTGCGGCTCTTCCGCCAGAGTCACAAGTGCAAGAGATGCTTCTTGCACTGGGGTGACAATCTCCTCCTTTGGGTCAGCTTCCTTGATCAAGAGATAAGGTGTGGCTTTGGAGGAGTGGCCTTCCTCTTTCCCTTGCTTTTCTCTGTTCCCTCCAAGATCAGGAGGGCAAGAGTCATGTCCCACCTCAAAAAACTTGTGCCGATGTTGCCCATTCCAAGACCTACCAGGTTATCTTCTTCCTCTTCCCTTAGATATGTGCTACTAAGGCCTTTGAGGAATCTTGCAAGCCTGAACCTGAAATTTTTGTCCGCTTTGTAGGTATGCTTTGATAAGATCCACAGGCACCCAAGTCCCCTTTTCGTCTTCAAAGTTGACACAATATTCAGCCATGTATGTGTCCATGTAGCTAGTGAACGCCCCAAACACGTCATTATGGAGTTCGGCGGTGCCTTCCATGTCAATAGATGTCTGAAAGATGGGCGCAAGCTTCTCGATCAAGTGACCGAGGTCAAGCTTGTGCAATTGAGATAGGAGAGCTTGGGTGGGGGTGGCCATGCTTGAGTAGCGAAGAAGGCGAGGGGACCGCAAAGATGCCAAGAGTGAGGAGATGAACTCAAAGTGGCCAAAAGTGACTTATAAAGAGGTCTTTAAAACTTTTTTTATGTTTAAAAATTCATTTAAAACCTCCAAAAAAATAAAAACACGCGACATAACTTAAAAGTGCACAAAATTGAACGCAAATTGCGAGTAGCCAAAATTGTTTTGAATTAATCTCTCAAAATCTGTTACATAGCTTGCTTGATATGGATACATCTAGGGAAGGGAATGCTTTTACAAAAGTAAGATGGCTCTTTCCTCTTACGTAGAGGTGTGTTATCAATCACAAATGAAAAGTCACCTTTCGGTGCAAACCTAAGGCCTAAGTACTCCTTTAGGTTCGCCATATTCCAATCAGCATTTACTACGATATCCCACACATCAGCTTGCGTGCTAACATGTACATCAAGCTATTCTACATCGTTGATGTCCGAATCGAGTGCTTGCCATTCACCTCCAGTCAGCTTCCAACGTCTGTAAGGAAAGATAATAGAGAGTTGTTGCTTTCTAAGCTGGTACCGAACGACCATCTTCTCCGACACCACCATGCACTTTATCTTGTCACCTTGATGTTGAATAACCTTCAAATCCCACGAAGGTGGCAGAAAGGCACTCATTGCTGTGCCTCCCTTTGCAATCCACATTGTAGGAGTCCGGTGAACATCAGCCTCCTTGAACAAAAACACAAACAAATGTAAAGGCATGAAGAATAAGAGAGTCACACGATGTGACCCATAGGTGCACTTCATTGCATTGCACACATCAATCTCAATCCGACGTCTGGTTAGTGCAACCAAAGTATTGTTGGGCTTTGGCCAATCATGGTCCATGAGACTTGGTGTAGGGAGCCTCCGTAGAGTCCCAAAACCATCTCTTAACCTGGGTACAATATCCTCTGCATGAAAGAAGAAAACTGAGCGCTCTAAAAGCTCTGATGCCGAACAACCAATATATAGTAGCTTGCCGATTTCAAAGTGGTGCGCCTCAAAGGTTCCAGAAAGGGCCTCTAAAGGCTCCCATTCCACAAATGTCGACGGAAAGATGTCTGCACAGAACATTACAAGAACGCACTTGAAAAAATCAAGCTTCCGTAACATGAAATGATATTAGCATGTTTGAGTGCAGCCCATAAAAAAAGAAGCACAAATAAAACTTACAATTTGCAGGAAAGCGTTTGTGATTGGCATTGTCAACACGGAGTTGCGATGCCTTGTAGACGTGTTGGATCATCACCTGCTTGCTTCCGTTAGCCGCCTGCTTGATATTCACTATGCGACCCTTCCAATGGTGCGACTTTAACCCTATGTATCTGCGAGAGACTTTGTGGGCTCCCCTTGTGCTTGGATGCATTGTCACCCACATTCCTTTTGCAAAGGTGCTTGTAACCCACAAGCCAGTGTCGTCTTGTTCGTTGCTGCTACTAAGGACTCCACCCTTGAACGAGGTCGGCAACTCATTGTGCTTCGCTAACTAATTAAGCTAAATGCTATGAAGTTGTAGGTATGTAAGAAGATCTCTGCAACCTAATGCTAGCAAAGCATATAAGCTGGCAAGAGGAGTCAAGAATGTGTATAAGCTAGCAAGAGAAGAGTGAAGAATGTGTGCAAGCAAGAGAGGATGGACTTGATGGGAAAAAAAGTGGACTGTTTTCCAAGCTTTCCATAGCCAAGAAGATCTCTGCAACCTAATGCTAGCAGAGCATATAAGCTGGCAAGAGGAGTCAAGAATGTGTATAAGCTAGCAAGAGGAGAGTGAAGAATGTGTGCAAGCAAGAGAGGATGGACTTGATGGGGGAAAAAGTGGACTGTTTTCCAAGCTTTCCATAGCCAAGAAGGCATAGAAAGATAGATCTAACTTTAGGAGGGAAGGGGAAGGCTGAATGGGGAGGGAGGACGCCAAAAAAAGACTCTTTTAGTTAGAGAGAGACTCAAAACCGAATTGCTAGTTTTAGAGAGAGGAAGAGGGAGTGGGGAGAGGAAAAAGTAGCTTTAAATGCGGGATAATGATGGGGGGCGTTTTTGGCCCTAGCCCACTTTTTGAGGTGGGGTCATTCATACAAGTTTGAGCTGTCTTTATTAAAAAAAGGTGGGAAATTTGATTTTATTCAAAGATTTTGCATTTTTCATCCCAATTTCTTAAAAGAAAATGGTATGATTCAAGTTTGACCCCTACATATTAGGGACAGGGAAACCCAACATTTTTCTCCACATGGCCTTCTCCCATTGCACCACTCCTTAATGACTGTCATTAGGCTTGGGGCAAATTAAAGGGCCCAAGAAGACCCCAAACAAGTCCTAATGTGATGACCTTGACTACGTTAGAATAAAATTATCCTTGAATTGGGTATGTTTGCGCTGGGCGAGGGAAGTTTTTTCTGGGTTCGGTTTTGGAAGAACGGAGGGTTTGCGTGGAGGGGATCTTTCAGAATAGGGACTCGGGGACCATTGGAGGCGATCTTCTGGACTTCCACACCGAGGGCAAGCTCTGGCAAGGTGGCCCATCTATGTGTAAGTGAAACACTCGTCGAGAAGGCTTGATTACTTAACTTGTTAAATGATGGGGTCTCCCTAAAGGCAAGGAACGGATATGACATGGGAAATTGTCTCTGGCAAGGCAATACAAATGCATAGGGATGGAATCCTGGCCGCCCATGTGAGGGATAAAGCAACTGTGGGGGGGGGATTCCATCACTCTCTCATCACCAATCACACTAGGAGGAGAGGAAGGTATTCCTTTTTGAGGCTTGGGAAGTAGACTATCTCATGGGAAAGCCTGAAATGCCAGCTAGAGGGTCGGCTGTAGGGTTGAAGCCTTGCTAGCACCACACAAAGAAGGCCTAGGCCATACGCAATGCAACGAGGCTCAAATGCATGACTTGATCTCGCATAGCTGGCTAATCAAACTTAACCTGATAGTAGCCACACCCTAGAGGATGAATGTACGTTATCTTTGTAGGTCCACCAAGGAGGTTACCTTCTAGAAGATCTTTGCGTTATCCACGCATTACCAACAATCTTGTATGCCACTCTCAAATATGATTTTACCTCCCCGTTTTTGCGGAATACACATGAGGAGATCAATTGGGCCACCCGATTAGACCTCTTAAAACAACACATACAAGAAACCTGGATCACACCAGCAGAGGCGTTGGTCACTAAGATGGCCATCTATAGAGATCACTTTCTTAGCCTCACTAAGGATGGCTTCATCCGCTCGCCCCGCCGCCGCAGACCCAACTACATGGATGTCCACATGTCACATTCCATGAGGATTGCTATAGAGTTTCATAGACATAGGGAGATTCTTCTCAAAAATCCTCGCCCCCTTGTATGCCCCCCGCCAAGCCATGGTCACTAGTGTCTTGGATGCCCATAGCCACCATAACGGAGGACTCTCTCTAGGCGACAAGGCTAGATCAGAGACATACTGCAACGACACACCAAGCCTTTCGCTCTCAGTCAATTGGATCCAAATCCTGCTAATTGCACCATTAAGGACTAGAAGAAGGCAAAGAAGCAAGTCAAGGAGGGTACTCAACACCTTCAACAAAAGGTTGCACATGCGAGTCAAATGTTGAAGTACGATATGCGACAAAAAATGGATTTGGAGGAAAGGCATGATGGCTCACAGGTTTTGTAAGTTTACTCTTTGCCATTTCCTACTAAAATTACTTCATCTATCGCGTGATTTTCATATCTCATGCATGTTGTGATTTGTCATAGGAAAGGGTAACATGTCGCTCCTAACGTTCAGGGAGAATAGGTACCACAAACATCATAATGAAGCCGACACTTGGGAGTGGCTCAAACACCAAGGAGTGGTCACTAAAATAGATATCCAACGAGCTCAGCATGGCAACTTGGTGAGACTCTAAACTTGGATTTTAATTATCACTCAATTTGTTTTGTTTGTGGCTAACTTTTTTGCATTGTATCACTATTTAACGTAGGAAGATGACGATGCTGAAAATAAGAGTGATGATGAAGGTGGTGGTGCACATGGTGAAGATGCAAGCAAAGATGAAGATGAAGATAAAAAAAACAAGATGCATTAATTTATCTTTATCTTTATCTTTATTCATTTTTGGACATGAACATCTTATGTAATTTGCAATATAATCCCTGATATTATTGTATTGTACTTATGTTTTGCATTTTAATTGTTGATGTGTTCTTAAAAAAATGTGATTAACAAGGTTTCTAAAAAATCTAGGACATGTATGTATATGGACCCCACCCTCACTCTTGCAAAGTTTGGTCACCATTGGAGCACTCAATATGCGGACTAAAGGCCTTATTTCAAGAGGACCCTTTAAGGCCATGACACATTGAAAACTACACATCTATGGCACACGCACATTGCAATCAAATGTGTTCCCATGAATAAATTTTGTAAATTTTTATATATGAACCCCAGCCTCACTCTTGCAAAGTTTAATCACCATCAAAGCACATTTGGTTGTAATGTGTCGGCCAAAGGCCCACAATTTCAAGTGGGTTCTCTAATGCCACTACACATTGAAAACCAAGCCTGTAGCATACACAATGCAATCCAAACATTCTTTAATGTTGACTAAACTTTACATGTATGTATATCTGGACCCCACCCCTCACTCTTAAAAAGTTTGGTCACCACCATCGAAGCACATTGGGTTGCATTGTGTAGGCCAAACACCAAATTTCAACTCTCTAAGGCCACGATACATTTAAAACCATCCATTTGACATGTAAATTTAAATTAAATGTGCTTTAATGGGCTTTAAAATCTTTATGTGTGTATATGTGGACCCCATTGTCACTCTAGCAAAGTTTAGTCACCATAGAAGCTCAGTTTGTTACAAAAATGTCTAGGCCAAAGTGCAACCAAACAAATAGAAGCTAAAAGAGACAAGACATTAGGTGAAAGAAAAATACATGTTTGGATAAGTTTTCTGAATATGAATGTTTGTTTATATTATGTAGGTGGATTGGAGTGTGTGTATGTGTGAATTCATGGGCATTATGTAGGTGCATGTGAGGTTGTGTGTGTCGGTGTGTATGTGTGTGTGTAAATGTCTATATGCATGTGTGCCTTGAATAGAGAGGGGGTGAGCGAGAAATGATACACTTCTATGGAACTAAAATGGGATAATGTATAAATATAAGAGAGTAATACATAGGAAAAATCATAAAACTATAACATAAGGGTGCTAGGTCAACTACTCTAGACTTAACCACCAGACAACATAATGGTGCTAGCTCAGCTACTCTTGGCTTAGCAACCAAATAATAGTACAAGACATCAAATAATGACTACAAAAGTAAGTACTAACACAACTACTCTAGGTTAAGTCATTGTCACTATCCAAATATAACTAATTTGGATCATCATCTTTTAAACGCCACTAGCAACACAGTGCCCTAGTGCATGTGGTAGTACGCATGTTTGCACTGCCTCAAGAGCCCTATGGGCCTTTGTGTTTCATGACGTGCATAGTCTTGCCTATCTCTCTAGACAAAGAGTGATGTCAGCACAAACACGTATCTCCCAATAACACATGTAGTCTACTCAATAGTCATGGCTCTAAGTCCAAGGCGATGTGCCACTTGGACCAGCACTACCAACACACTACTCAAGTGCCATGTTCTTTCTCTCCTCTAGAATAGCATGTAGCTACTAAAACACTATCTCGATCTACTCTAACTATGCTGCTCCTCAAAGCCCTTTAGGAGGGTATGATCATGAGAAATAGCTAGTAGGTCTTCTCGTGTCGTGTGACACACCAGCCTCCCTATTTGTGGATTAATCATAGCTTTACCTAGGAAAAGCTCATCAATTTTCCAAACACGATAGGTTTCTAGGTCAATATTGTCATATCCACACACTAGGCATCTAGCCCATTGCATAAAGTGCCGGGAGATGCAAGAGAAGTGGAACAAATGACCATGCCCTAGTGTTGTGTATTCCCCTATTGCATCAAGGAGCTAAAAAATAAACTAATTACTCTCGCTCGCGTAGAATCTGTGGGGACTGTAGAAAAAAATGGTCGTTTTTGCTAGAATCTTAGATGGAGGCTGAGGATATAGAGTAAGATAAGGACATTATGTACTCCTTGACTATGTGCCGTTTTTTACCCCACCTTATGCTCGGCTATGTAGTGTTGTTGTGACCTTCTCATAGAGCTTCTGTCTCTACTCTCTCATCTATACTCTCATCTACTCCATCTCCGACCTCATATGCCTGCAAATGAGTCTCTCTGCAGGGCCTGTGGTAATGCTTGCTCCGTAGTAGTATGTGCAAGTAGTGTGGTGTGAGTATGGTGTCTATGTGAAAGAGCAAACACAAGTAAGATATATAGCAAAAATACACAAGAAATTAACATACATGTAAGTGAAAAAATTAAAGATAGGTTCCAACCTCAATCACTGTAGGTGAGCTATGTGGGAAAATAGTTTCACATGCTCATGCTCTTGAGTCTTTAGGGAAAGGTGCACGTCGGTGCTAACCCATGATCTAAGAGTGTCAAAACTCAAAAGTGGCACAAAGGTTTGTTCTACATTAATAACTCAAAGGGTCGGGGGTCACGCCTACCCTACTCACCCAAGCTACCCCTGCATGCACCACTACCAAGACAGGTGATACTATAGTCCACCTCTATTCCCAATACAAACTTTGCATATAATTGCTTTGTAAAGTATAAGGGAATCTTGCAATGGAGCTTGTTGCAGAGATAACAAGGGTTTCATTGTCAAGGGGTAGCTTGAAGCCCTAGTGTGTGAACTCTCTTTATGAGTATACTAGTGTGTGTTTGTGTGTGAATAGCCTCTAAGGTATAGTTTGACCTTAATCTTAGTTACAAGGCCTAAAGTCCAATTAAAAGATCGTATTCATAACATTGTACATAAGATTAAGATCGTGACTATATCTGACATATAGAACTCAACATCTTCTTGGCCTCATCTCGGGATTGTGGGATAAGATTCTGGGATAACATTGTTGTCAGGCAATAGCATTTTTCATTGTATGCGGTAATAAGGAGAAAAATATATCTTTTTCTGTGTGGCACACCTTTCTTGTATCTACAAATTACAAATTATGAGAATTATGAGGGAGTTGTGACTCTATTTTGCAATTTTCTTTTGTACAAGTAGGCCTTCCTTGAGAAACAACAGGGAATGTACCTCTTCATATTGACCTTAATCTATTGTGCCATGTGGCAATTGATTGCTGACGTGAAGGCCTTTGACTCTTCTATTCCGTTGATAAGTGGTGGGATAACTTCAAGCGGTGCCAGGTGAGTCAACATTAGAACAGGTTCTCTCGTCAAAGCAGGGATCGGTTTAAAGAGATGATATTTCGGCTGAAGCGCAACTATTTCTCTCGTCAAAGCAGGGATCGGTTCAAAGAGCGGTTTTGGGCAGTGTGTATGAGATACGCAAGCCTAAATTTTCTCATCAAACAAAGGCGCATGAGAACGGTTCTCAATGAACGGCTTCTATACTGTATGCGATCGAACCTTCTGTATTATCGCGTGAAGCTGATTCGTACCATCTCTGCCATCGCGCTGACCATTATGTATATAAATCTTCATGCTGGACTGCTCGTCCCACATTCATACACTGTGCTTGTTGGCTCAAGCTCATTAATCTGTAATACAGTGTGTGTGTGCGTGTGTGTGTGAGTGAGAGAGAGAGAGAGCCATCTTGCTTGCCTCAAACACACACAGGCACGGTGCTACGTACGTCAAGCTTATTAATCAATCTTGGGAGAGAGAGAGAGAGAGAGAGAGAGCGATGCTTGCAAGCAGATGTGCTTTCATGATCCTGATCTTGATAGTTTGCAGTCCTTGTAACAGATCCATTCCTGCCGCTGCCCGTCGATTTGGCTCAGACAGACACACTACTAGATCCAATAGCCTTCCGCATGCAGACTCTTCGTGTCGCCTGACTGAAAGGCTTGATTGTCGTACATTCTCTACTGACAATTCGATGCACTTTGGTAATGGGGAGTCTCAATATAATGGGGAGATCGATGATCAGAGCACACACATGAGCTACGATATCCTGAGGCATCGTACTGGTAGCCCTGGAAGACCCCCGGTCATCCACCGTGCTACAGATGCCGCCGCCGCTACTAGTGTAGTGAAGTCTCAATATAATGGGGAGGTCGATGATCAGAGCACACACATGAGCTACGAAATCCTGAGGCATCCTACTGGTAGCCCTGGTAGCCCCCCAGTCATCCACCACGCTGCAGGCAACTCTGTGGCCATGTAGAAAAGCTTCGAGTATCCACAATCTAAGGACAATCAGAGGCAGCACACAATGGTAAAAGCTCAGGAGTAGACATATTCTTACTATCTTTACCTCATTCAAAACAGGATTTTGAGTTGAAGACCCTTAACTTAATACCTTCATTGTGCGAGAGAAGAAATCAACTATAATGCTATATGCCCAAAAAAGAAAAAACGTAAGAACTTGAAGATCTTCTATTACCAAATTATGAGATTGGTTCGCTTGTCAAATGAGGTGAGTTTGAAGTCAACACCTAATTACATAGTTCTCTTATACGTTGCCTTGTTTGGTAAAAAAATTATCAATCAAAGTAATACACCTGCATATCTACCTCGAGCTCTCTAATCAATGATCATGAAAATTAGAGCGCTTTGAAATAGATAAGAAGATAGGCTACTTCTTCATGGTATGTGATTTCTAAAGGTTGTACAAAAAACATTCCATGTTAATTAAGTGTTATATTCTAAGTATGCAGCACTATGCATTAGAGCCTATGCATTGTACATCAGATTCAATATGCATAGGCTCTAATGCAGCACTATGCATTAGAGCCTATGCATTATACATCAGATTCAATATGCATAGACTTATCATGCATTAGCTTTGATGAATTATGCATAGAATCTATATTATTCATACATAGCTATGCATGGACTCATCACGCATTAGCTCTAATGAATTATGCGTAGTCTCTATATTTCATAGAGGTCTATATGTATAAGAGCCTATGAGTTAAAACTCTCTTGCATAAAAGCTCATGCGTACGCTCTCTAGAAATTATGCATAGGAGCTCTATTCATAGAGCTATTTTTTAGCTCTAATATGTATGTATTTGTATCCATTAGCTCGCTAGCTCTATGCATAAGAGCTCCATTCATAAAAGTTGTATGCATAGAGCTATGTACAAACTCTATACGCATAAAGCTATGCATGAGATCTATGTATAATACATAAGATCTAATGAACAAGATCTTTTAAATAATCTTTACCGGATTTCAACTTTATGCATTACAAGAGTTATGCATATACATTTATAGGACATTGAAAGATCATTTTAATGCACATAACAATGCTATATGTTTATAAATAAGAGTGAGGAGGACCAAATTCTAATTACTAAACAACTAATACACATTTTAAGTAAAAGAAGAGGCCTCAAAACGTTGCACTACACAATTATAAAGAGAAGGTTGACATAATCTCTATCCAATTACTTTGACATTTGGCATGAAAGGTGGATTTCCTACCCAAACCCTACAGTGCCACATCATAACCAATTTGTCCAAAGATACTTTCCTTTTATGTGCATGGCCTTGTGGGTTCTCTCTAAACTACTTCTCTTCAATTCTCCACTCCTTCTTTGAGCACCTTGTTTGAGAAATAGCTAGGATAAAGACCATTATGATTCACCCATTGGCGATGATGTTTTTTTAGCTCTTTGGCCCGACTTTCATCAAAGAACTGGCATCTGGGATAACTTTCTTCAATACATCTATTATGTACTTCATGTCCCTTAGACTCTTTTGCTTGGTCCACTTGATATGTGAAACCCCTGCCCTCTCTGCGCCGCCTTCTCTAGGGCATTGGCACAGCGGAAGCAGCAGCCTCTTGCATCGGGCAGGGTAGGGATTCCCACTCGGGACCTAGCCCAGGAATGTTCGGGACAAGAGACTAATTCGGCGGTTTCTCCGAAACTGAAGCCCAAAAAACTTTCCTTGCAAGTTGCCTGGAAGGCACGGGTGATTCCACCCCAGGAAAATCATCTAACGAAAAATTTATCCAACGAGTCAAGGCCTTAACTAACTTTTCTATTCTGACCGAACCCGTAGGTCACATGGCCACCAGATCAAGGAAGAGACTTGCACTTGGTTCATAGAAAACATTGCTTTTTTTCCCTTAAGCGAGGCACAGTCGTTGATTCTTTCCCATAGAACAAGAATATTCTTGGGACTTATTCTAACTAACGTAACTTGACTGTATCTAACATGTATCGTAGGAATCCACTGATCCAGCCTAACCCCAACCGGCCCATGGGTTAGCCAACTGTCCAACTACTATATTGGTGGGATCCCTTTATATAAAAAATTGGTTGAGTTTTGTCCCGAGTACCAAGGAAAAGAGTTCCCAGGCCCCCTAGCTGGCACTCATGTAAAATACAATTTAGACACACCACTTACGCACCCAATATGAAATTGCCTTTTTCACAGATTCAACTGTCTTTAAAACAGAGTTGGAATGAAACCATAGTATTTTGATCATAATCCTCCAAAATATCTAGTCCATAATATCATCCGGACTCTCCGTTGAAGACCAGCTAGTCAAGTGAGATCCAATTTCAAGTTCCAAGTCACATAGATAATTCCTTATTAGTCCATCCATATCTTCCTGTCGACATACGCATGGGTAACTGCGAGCCCGTGCATCGCCTGGTCAGAACCCTCTAGGATCCTCCTCAGGTGTCCTAGCACTTCACTCAGGGACCACTTCATCGGCCCTCACCCATCATACCGGAAGCACACCGTTTTAACCATACTGAGGGGTGGTCAAGACCTTGGCAGGCTTTGCCCGCAAGCAACATCCTTTGATGACTCCCCCGCGAGCTGTTGCAATGAAACTCTCCTTAGTTTAAGCCATAATTCAAATGCTTCCTCCACCATTATGGAGTAAGACAGTCCTTTCCAAAAAAAATAAAGTTTCTAATGCAAGTAAAAATTTCCCGTTCTATTCCTTGATCTGACCATGAGACTTACGAGTTTAGTCGCATTAGTTTGGTTAGTGATGACCTTGACTACATTACAATAAAATTATCCTGGAGGAATCGCCTATGTCTGTTGGGCGAGGGAAGTTTTTTTCGCGTTTGGTTTTGGGAGAACGGAGGGATTAGTCTCTTGTCCGGATATCCATGGGCGTTGCCCTGAGTGAGAGGCCGATTTGCCCTGCACGCAAGAAGTGCTACTTCCACTGCTAGGACCCTGAATTCGTTGCGCGGAGGGGATCTTTCAGAACAAGGACTCGGGGACCATTGGAGGCGATCTTCTCGGACTTCCACCGAGGGCAAGCTCTGGCAAGGTGGCCCATCTATGTGTAAATGAAACACTCGTCGAGAAGGCTTGATTACTTAACTTGTTAAATGATGGGGTCTCCCTAAAGGTAAGAAACAGATATGACATGGGGCATTGTCTCTGGCAAGGCAATACAAATGCATAGGGATGGAATCCTGGCCGCCCATGTGAGGGACAAAGCAACTGTGGGGGGGTGGATTCCATCACTCTCTCATCACCAATCACACTAGGAGGAGAGGAAGGTATTCCTTTTTGAGGCTAGGGAAGTAGACTATCTCATGGGAAAGCCTGAAATGCCAGCTAGAGGGTCGGCTGTAGGGTTGAAGCCATGCTACCACCACACAAAGAAGGCCTAGGCCATACGCAATGCAACGAGGTTCAAATGCATGTCTTGATCTCGCATAGCTGGGAACTTAACCGGATAGTAGCCACACCCTAGAGGATAAATGTACGTTGTCTTTGTAGGTCCACCAAGGAGGTTACCTTCTAGAAGATCTTTGCGTTATCCATGCACTACCAACAATCTTGCATGCCACTCTCAAATATGATTTTACCTCCCCATTTTTGCGGAATACACATGGGGAGATAAACTGGGCCACCCGATTAGACCTCTTAAAACAACACATACAAGATACCTGGATCACACCAGCAGAGGCGTTGGTCACTAAGATGGCCATCTATAGAGATCCCTTTCTTAGCCTCACTAGGATGGCTTCATCGGCTCGTCGCCGCATACCCAACTACATGGATGTCCACATGTCACATTCCGTGAAGTTTGCTATGGAGTTTCATAGACATAGGGAGATTCTTCTCAAAGATCCTCGCCCCCTTGTATGCCCCCCGCCAGGCCATGGTCACTAGTGTCTTGGATGCCCATAGCCACCACGACAGAGGACTCTCTCTAGAGGCGACAAAGCTAGATCAGAGACATACTGCAACGACACACCAAGCCTTTCGCTCTCATTCAATTGGATCCAAATCCTGCCAATTGCACCATTAAGGACTAGAAGAAGGCAAAGAAGCAAGTTAAGGAGGGTACTCAACACCTTCATTAAAAGGTTGCACATGCGAGTCAAATGTTGAAGTACGATATGCGACAAAGTATGGATTTGGAGGAAAGGCATGATGGCTCACAGGTTCTGTAGGTTTACTCTTTGCCATTTTCTACTAAAATTACTTCATCTATCGCGTGATTTTCATATCTCATGCATGTTGTAATTTGTCATAGGAAAGGGTAACATGTCTCACGTCCAGGGAGAATAGGTACCACAAACATCATAATGAAGCCAACACTTGGGAGTGGCTCAAACACCAAGGAGTGGTCACTAAAACAGATATCCAACGAGCTCAGCATGGCAACTTGGTGAGACTCTAAACTTGGATTTTAAATATCACCCAATTTATTTTGTTTGTGGCTAACTTTTTTGCATTGTATCACTATTGAACGTAGGAAGATGACGATGCTGAAAATAACAGTGATGATGAAGGTGGTGGTGCACATGGTGAAGATGCAAGCAAAGATGAAGATGAAGATGAAAAAAACAAGATGCATTAATTTATCTTTATCTTTATCTTTATTCATTTTTGGACATGAACATCTTATGTAATTTGCAATATAATCCATGATATTATTGTATTGTACTTATGTTTTGCATTTTAATTGTTGATGTGTTCTTAAAAAAATGTGATTAACTAGGTTTCTAAAAAATCTAGGAGATGTATGTATATGGATCCCACCGTCACTCTTGCAAAGTTTGGTCACCATCGGAGCACTCAATATATGCGGACTAAAGGCCTTATTTCAAGAGGACCCTTTAAGGCCATGACACATTGAAAACTACACATCTATGGCACATGCACATTGCAATCAAATGTGTTCCAATGAATAAATTTTGTAAATTTGTATATATGAAGCCCACCCTCACTCTTGCAAAGTTTAATCACCATCAAAGCACATTTGGTTGTAATGTGTTGGCCAAAGGCCCACAATTTCAAGTGGGTTCTCTAAGGCCACGACACATTCAAAACCAAACTTGTAGCATACACAATGCAATCCAAACATTCTTTAATGTTGACTAAACTTTACATGTATGTATATCTGGACCCCACCCCTGACTCTTACAAAGTTTGGTCACCATCGAAGCACATTGGGTTGCATTGTGTAGGCCAAACACCAAATTTCAACTCTCTAAGGCCACGATACATTTAAAACCATGCATTTGACATGTAAATTTAAATTAAATGTGCTTTAATGGGCTTTAAAATCTTTATAAGTGTGTATATGTGGACCCCATTGTCCCTCTAGCAAAGTTTAGTCACCATAGAAGCTCAGTTTGTTACAAAAATGTCTGGGCCAAAGTGCCACCAAACAAATAGAAGCTAAAAGAGACAAGACATTAGGTGAAAGAAAAATACATGTTAGGTGAATGTTTGTTTGTATTATGTAGGTGGATTGGAGTGTGTGTATGTGTGAATTCATGGGCATTATGTAGATGCATGTGAGGTTGTGTGTGTCAGTGTGTATGTGTGTGTTCATGTGTTTGTGTGTGTGTAAATGTCTATATGCATGTGTGCCTTGAATAGAGAGGGGGTGAGCGAGAAATGATACACTTCTATGGAACTAAAATGGGATAATGTATAAATATAAGAGAGTAATACATAGGAAAAATCATAAAACTATAACATAAGGGTGCTAGGTCAACTACTCTAGGCTTAACCACCAGACAACATAATGGTGCTAGCTCAGCTACTCTAAGCTTAGCAAACCAAATAATAGTACAAGACATCAAAAAGTGACTACAAAAGTAAGTACTAACTCAACTACTCTGGGTTAAGTCATTGTCACTATCCAAATATAGCTAATTTGGATCATCATCTTTTAAACACCACTAGCAACACACTGCCCTAGTGCATGTGGTAGTACGCATGTTTGCACTGCCTCAAGAGCCCTATGGGCCTTTGTGTTTCATGAAGTGTAGTCTTGCCTATCTATCTAGACAAAGAGTGATGTCAGCACAAACACGTGTCTCCCACTCACACATGTAATCTACTCAATAGTCATGGCTCTAAGTCCAAGGCGATGTGCCGCTCGGACCAGCACTACCAACACACTCCTCAAGTGCCATGTTCTTTCTCTTCTCTAGAATAGCATGTAGCTACTAAAACACTATCTCGATCTACTCTAACTATGCTGGCTCCTCAAAGCCCTTTAGGAGGGTATGATCATGAGAAATAGCTAGTAGGTCTTCTCGTGTCGTGTGACACACCAGCCTCCCTATTTGTGGATTAATCATAGCTTTACCTAGGAAAAGCTCATCAATTTTGCAAACACGATAGGTTTCTAGGTCAATGTCATATCCACACACTAGGCATCTAGCCCATCGCATGAAGTGCAGGGAGATGCAAGAGAAGTGGAACAAATGACCATGCCCTAGTGTTGTGTATTCCCCTGTTGCATCAAGAAGCTAAAAAATAAACTGATTACTCTCCCTCGCGTAGAATCTGTGGGGACTGTGTAGCAAAAAATGGTCGTTTTTGCTAGAATCTTAGATGGAGGCTGAGCATATAGAGTAAGATAAGGATCATTATGTGCTCCTCGACTATGTGCAATTTTTGCTCCACCCTATGCTCGGCTATGCGGTGTTGTTGTGACCTTCTCATAGAGCTTCTCTCTCTAGTCTCTCATCTATGCTCTCATCTACTCCATCTCCGACCTCATATGCCTGCAAATGAGTCTCTCTGCACGGCCTGTGGTAATGCTTGCTCCGTAGTAGTATGTGCAAGTAGTGTGGTGTGAGTATGGTGTCTATGTGAAAGAGCAAACACGAGTAAGATATATAGAAAAAATACACAAGAAATTAACATACATGTAAGTGAAAAAATTAAAGATAGGTTCCAACCTCAATCACTGTAGGTGAGCTTTGTGGGAAAATAGTTTCACCACATGCTGATGCTCTCGCGAGTCTTTAGGGAAAGGTGCACGTCGGTGTTAACCCATGATCTAAGAGTGTCAAAACTCAAAAGTGGCACAAAGGTTTGTTCTACATTAATAACTCAAAGGGTCGGGGGTCACGGCCTACCCTACTCACCCAAGCTACCCCTGCATGCACCACTACCAAGACAGGTGATACTATAGTCCACCTCTATTCCCAATACAAACTTTGCATATAATTGCTTTGTAAAGTATAAGGGAATCTTGCAATGGAGCTTGTTGCAGATAACAAGGGTTTCATTGTCAAGCGGTAGGTTGAAGCCCTAATGTGTGAACTCTCTTTATGAGTATACTAGTATGTGTTTGTGTGTGAATAGCCTCTAAGGCAAATATTATGTGAGTGTATATAAAAGCAATGTTGTCACAACTTTATGACATGCATCATTTTTTTTGTGTGTGTGTGTCTCTTAGTCAAAAGATATGGCTTTATGCCTTCAAACAACATGTACTCATTGGTGGAGAAATACACATCAATAAAAATGTATCATTGAGTCGTGCTACATATTTAGTCTTGAATTTTGTCACACCTTATATCTCTCTCTCTATCTTCCAGATGCTATGGAAGCTCCAAACCTCTAGAGCTTCTCTAAGCTTTTAACCCTAGGATCTAACTCTATTACATGGTATCACAGCTAAGAGTTGCAATTCTCATTGTATCAGAGCTAAGTGTTGCAATTCTCTTTGGCGACGACGACCAGCTTCTGTGGCACCCTACACCTTGTATCACCAATGTTCTCAATAGTAGCTGCGATGATGTCTGTTGCTTCTCTGCTCGCCTACATGTATGTAGAGTTTGTTCTCTCTATGTTGACCCTCTCCAGCCACTGAGCCACCTTAATGCCTGTATTTGCTAAATACTGCACCATGATCCATTGGTCTTTGTAGCTTGCTCTTGGCAGCTCTATTCACGCACCCATGCTCGCTTCTGGCCCATCCGTAGGTACCCCGACCTATGCCATCTAGAACATACCACCTTTGCTCCAAGCTAGACCCCGACTGCTTTTGTGCTGGTGTTGTCTGTGCTCGCCCATGCATTGCCACATCCATGTTTATGTATGTCTTGCCTTGACATGATCTCCCTAGCCTTGCACGACCAAACACAGCTAACATCCACCAGCCTGAGCAGCACCTTCTTTGCTCTGCTCACGATCCCACCTGCCAACATCGACTAGCTACTTTTCATGCCATGGACAATAGCCATGTGCTCTACCAAGTGTAACTGTTGCATCCAACAGCTCGACACAACACCACCCACCTGCCATTTCTCTATTGCAACCTCATCTACTATGTAACTACTGCATTCAATAGCTAGACATGACACCTTACAATCCTAATCTGTATAATCTTACAACAATTAATTTTCTCCTTCTTCCCATCTAAAAAATTCACTTTTGAAATCCTAATCCATCTTTCTGCATACTATTGGAAGATTACACAACATCATCTTCCTGTGGAAGATATAAACATACCCAAGGCTGTCTATCTTGATGAACCTACTCTCCGTCCAAAGTAACACACATCCTCTTCCTCTAAAAGATTAAAATGTACCGGAGGTGTCTCTTAATCTTAATGAACCTACTGTCTGTATTATCACTGGTATAGTTTGACCTTAATCTTAAGTACAAGGTCTCGTATAGTCATGACCTTAATCTTAGTTACAAGGCCTAAAGTCCAATTAAAAGATCGTATTCATAACCTTGTACATAAGATTAAGATCATGACTATATCTGACGTATAGAACTCAACATCTTCTTGGCCTCATCTCGGGATTCAGGGGTAACATTGTTGTCAGGCAATAGCATTTTTCATTGTATGCGGTAATAAGGAGAAAAATATATCTTTTTCTGTGTGGCACACCTTTCTTGTATCTACAAATTACAAATTATGAGAATTATGAGGGAGTTGTGGCTCTATTTTGCAATTTTCTTTTGTACAAGTAGGCCTCATCCTTGAGAAACAACCGGGAATGTACCTCTTCATATTGACCTTAATCTATTGTGCCATGTGGCAATTGATTGCTGACGTGAAGGCCTTTGACTCTTCTATTCCGTTGATAAGTGGTGGTGGAATGGGGATAACTTCAAGCGGTGGAGAAGTGCCGTCAGGTCAGCCAACATTAGAACAGGTTCTCTCGTCAAAGCAGGGATCGGTTCAAAGAGCGGTTTTGGGCAGTGTGTATGAGATACGCAAGCCTAAATTTTCTCATCAAACAAAGGCGCATGAGAACGTTCTCAATGAACGGCTTCTATACTGTCTGCGATCGAACCTTCTGTATTATCGCGTGAAGCTGACTCGTACCATCTCTGCCATCGCGCTGACCATTATCTATATAAATCTTCATACACTGTGCTTGTTGGCTCAAGCTCATTAATCTGTAATACACTGTGCTTGTTGGCTCGTACCATCTCTGCCATCGCGCTGACCATTATCTATATAAATCTTCATACACTGTGCTTGTTGGCTCAAGCTCATTAATCTGTAATACACTGTGTGTGTGTGTGTGTGAGAGAGACAGAGAGAGAGAGAGAGAGAGAGAAGAAGAGCAACCTTGCTTGCCTCAAACACACACAGGCACGGTGCTACGTACGTCAAGCTTATTAATCAATCTTGGGAGAGAGAGAGAGAGAGAGAGAGCGATGCTTGCAAGCAGATGTGCTTTCATGATCCTGATCTTGATAGTTTGCAGTCCTTGTAACAGATCCATTCCTGCCGCTGCCCGTCGATTTGGCTCAGACAGACACACTACTAGATCCAATAGCCTTCCGCATGCAGACTCTTCGTGTCGCCTGACTGAAAGGCTTGATTGTCGTACATTCTCTACTGACAATTCTAAGCACTTTGGTAATGGGGAGTCTCAATATAATGGGGAGATCGATGATCAGAGCACACACATGAGCTACGATATCCTGAGGCATCCTACTGGTAGCCCTGGTAGCCCCCCAGTCATCCACCGTGCTACAGATGCCGCCGCCGCTACTAGTGTAGTGAAGTCTCAATATAATGGGGAGGTCGATGATCAGAGCACACACATGAGCTACGAAATCCTGAGGCATCCTACTGGTAGCCCTGGTAGCCCCCCAGTCATCCACCACGCTGCAGGCAACTCTGTGGCCATGTAGAAAAGCTTCGAGTATCGACAATCTAAGGACAATCAGAGGCAGGACACAATGGTAAAAGCTCAGGAGTAGATATATTCTTACTATCTTTACCTCATTCAAAACAGGATTTTAAGTTGAAGACCCTTAACTTAATACCTTCATTGTGCGAGAGAAAATTTACTCATTTTTGGGTATTTTATTTTGTTCTTTGGATTTATCATGTCCCAACACTTGGTTTAATCTTATTGGTCCAGAGGAACCTTAATTGGACCATAATAAAAAAAAATTCAAAAATTTGGACCCTTAGGCTAAGGTCTTCTGAATCAATTTTAATTAATTTCAATTGCACATTGGAGAATCTATTTTGAACTTTTGTTTTAGGAAAATATTTTTTTGATATTTGAAGAATTTATTTATCCAAAAATATCCCAATTTTGATTTACCACTCTCTAGAAATTTTTTATCTCACTAGACAAATCAAAGAAAAATGATATTTTATTGTTTTCAGAAACATAGAATGATTACAAGGGATTGAAGTAGAGGATTATTTGATATTGAAGTAGAGGATTATTTGATATTTAGGCTGAGGAGGAATCTTACATCCTCTCCCACTTGAAAAACGCGAGATGTCCTCATCTCGCAAAGTGAGGGTAATCCTTTGCCAACTCTTCTTCTTTCTCCCAGGCGGCGTCTTCTAGAGGGAAGAACTTCCACTTTACTAAGAATTCTCTGAGGACTCTGCTCCTAAGAATCTTCTCCCGAACGTCAAGGATTTCCTCAGGTTGGAGTACCATCTGGTCTTGAGTCATCGGAGAGATTAATTACTCATCTCATCAAGCACGTGATTCGGGCTAGATACATACTTCTTAAGCAAACTGACATGGAATACATCATGTACCTTGAGATGGGGAGGCAGAAGAAGTTTGTAGACTAGATCGCCCACTTTCTTTATGATAGCATACGGCCCATAGTATCTGGGAGAGAGCTTCTTGTACTTCCCTAAGGATAAGGAACTTCTTTTTGGTCGTACTCGAATAAAGACCATATCTGATTCTTGAAACTCTCTCTCATATCTCTTTTTATCTGCATACTGCTTTTGCCTGTCTTGGGCTACCTTTATATCTTTACGGATTGATTGCATGTGCTGGTCCATGTCATCAAGCATTTGTCTGGACATTTCGACTCTAATCAATGGGTCAGACCAAGTCAACGGTGTAAGGCAATCTTGTCCATACAAAGCTTTGAAAGGACTCATCCCAGTGCTCCGATGATAAGAAGCATTGTAAGCAAATTCGACCAGATGCAAATGACTTAACCACTTATTTTATTGGGTTTCCTGCTGCAGCATGACCAAAAGATATCTTCAATTACTTGATTCACCCTTTCCGTCTGGCCATCTGTTTCGGGGTGATAGGCTATGTTGAGATCCAAGAAAGTTCCTACTGCTTCAAAGAATGCAGTCCAGAATTTTGATGTGAATTTGGGATCTCGATCACTTACTATCCTCTTGGGTAAACCATGCAATCTTAAGATCTCCTTAAGGAAAACTTTGTTAACATCCACTGCAGAGTATGTTTCTTTCACTGGAATCAGATGGGCAACTTTGGTTAGCCTGTCAACTACCACAAAAATGTATTGAAGGTAATCTAGTGACAAAGTCCATACTGATGCATTCCCATTTCATCTGTGGAATGTCTAGAGACTGCAATTTCCCTGGCATATTGACTCTCTCTGCCTTGACTCTTTGGCACATTAAGCATTTTCTTACATGATCAAGTACATCCTTTTTGAGTCCTGGCCACTACCAGAAGAAGCTTTTCTTCACATACATATAGGTTTTTATAAACCCTGGATGTCCAGCTATCAGGCTATCATGGACTTCTCTCAGAATTCTTCCCTTTATTCCCACATCATTAGGGATACATAGCCGATTATTATAGTACATGCATCCTTCATCCAGTTTGTATCCAAGAACTCGACTCATTTCCTGAGGAGTCTTGCTTTCCTGCATTAGAAGGGTAGCAATAGAGACAAAGAATTTGTCCTGCATAATTTTTTCCTTTGCTTCATTGATCAATGGATTTGACACCACTGTTGCAAGCAATGAGGCTTTTTTGTTGAGCGCATCTGCAACCACATATTCTTTCCTCAGTCGATACTTTATTTCAAAATCAAATTCCTGCAGGGTCTGCATCCATCTCCTTTGACGCATGTTGAGATCCCTTTGGGTGAAGATCCACTTCAGAATTTGACGATCTGTCATCAAGGTGAATCTTTGTCCAAAAAGATAATGTCTCCACAACTTTAGAGCATACACTACTGAGAGTAACTCCAAGTCATGGACGGCATAATTCCTCTCATGTGTTCTGAGTTTTCTGGATTCATAGGCCACTGCATGACATTCCTGCATTAGAGCACCACCTAAGGCAAATCCACTAACATCAGTACCTCAAAGGATTTGGTAAAATCTAGCAATTTAAGGACAGGGTTGGTTACTAAGGCTGTCTTCAACTTGTCAAAGGCACTCTGAAACATTGTAGTCCACTGAAAAAGTGTACTTTTCTTGAGAAGGTTAGTTAAAGGGGATGCTATCTGAGCATACCTAGGTATAAAGATCCTATACCATCCGGTTAACCCTAGGAATCCTCTGACTTCCTTTACTGACTTGGGTTCTCGCCATTCAACTATGGCTTGGATCTTTGTGGGGTCAAGAGAAATCCCATCCTTTGACACTATGAATCCCAAGTATTCCACCTGGTGAACAGAGAAGGAACACTTGCTCTTCTTTGCAAAGAGTTGGTGTTTCCTTAGGATTTCCAGGACTTTGCGCACATGATCTTCATGGTCCGCAGCATTCTTCGAGTATACTAAGATATCATCAAAGAAGATAAGAACAAAATCATCCAAGCATTCTCTGAGAATATCTTGCATAAGACAATTGAATGTCGTCGGGGCATTAGTTAATCCAAATGGCATGACTATGAACTCATAATGCCCATAGCGAGTATTGAATGTTGTCTTCGGGATGTCTCACTCCTTGATTCTGATCTGGTAGTACACCCGGATTTGAGATCTATCTTTGTAAACATTTGAGGACCACTTAACCGATCCAAAAGTTTATCCATCCTAGGAATAGAATACTTATTCTTAATTGTTAATTGATTCAGTCCTCTGTAGTCAATACAGAGTCTTAACGTTCCATCTTTCTTCTTTTGAAAGAGAACGGGCGCACCCCAAGGTGAGACACTGGTGGGTCTGACGAATCCCTGCTCTAACAATTGTCTTAACTGCTCCTTAAGTTCTATGGCTTCAGGGACTGTCATTTTTTATGCACGCTGGGCTACCGGTTGAGCTCCAGGGGTTAATTTGATCTCATGATCTTCTTCACGAGACGGAGGCATCTCAGTCATCTCTTCAAGAAATACATCTGCATACTCATTTAACCACTCTGGTTCTTTAGCCTTGCATTTTATGTCTACCGGATTCATTTTAACAACATACACAGCTTGCCTTTTTCTGAGCCCTTTTAATAATTTGGAAGCCTTGACTAATTGTAGCACTGGGGATCTGGAAATTCCAATTCCTTGAACTTTATTCCCGTGAAGGTCTAGGAAAGAGAGGGTTCCTTTGTGACAATGAATGTGAGCTTGATTCTTTTGGAGCCAATCCATTCCAAGGATTCTTTCATATATTCCCAGGGATAGGACTCTGAACTGGCACTCTGTTACGTTCCCATCTAAGCTAAACTGAATAAGGTCAGTCTCAAGGTGAGTGAAAAGAGTCTTCCCAACTGGCTAATTCCACTTGTAAAGGTTTCCCTGATTTTTGATGTAGGACTAATTTACACAGACATCCTGGGGAAATAAAAGAATGAGTACTGCTAGAATCAATTAAAAGCTTGAATTTCTTACCCTGGTACTCTGTTGGAGTCTGGAGGACTGAGAATTGATGGTTATTCCCCTGATGCTCAATTGCTGCATAGATCTGTCCTTTCTCTTCCTCCACTTCCTCAGCTATGGTGACTGCTCTGGATGCTAGAGTCTAAGGTGGAATTCTCTCTCTTTGGTTATTCCAATTCTGGGAGGGAGTTTGGAGACTGCTTTGCATGGAGGCTGCAGGCTAAGCAAGCACTCTTATGGGGTTACCCAGGACCCTGATTTTGGCGCTAGGGATCCTAATTGGACTGATATGAAGGAGTCTGTCTCGGAACTCTGAGACCCTGGCTTCCTTGGCCCACAGAAGGAGATGGGCAATCCTTGAGCTGGTGCCCAAGTCCCTGACATCCAAAGCATCTATTCTCGCTTTCGAAGGTCTTCCCTTTGCATTCTGGAGAGAGCCGGAGTTCCTGAGAAGGTACTTCAGGGGAAAGGTCTTCCTTCATTTTTGAAGCTTCCCGTCTCCACATTCTGGTTAGTAGGACCTTGGTGTCTCTTTGGAGGTGGAAAGTCAGAAGAACTTCCCGGTGTATGAAATCTCTTGAAGGATGAGGGAGTTGGCTTTGGCGGGACTTTTACGATGAAGGCTTTGGCAAAGTCCTTCGCCATTCTGACAGATTCTGCCATGGACACTATCTTGGCATTTTTGACCACTGTATCCAAGGGTTCGTTCATTCCCCGAATGAACTTGGCCACCATGAGTTTCTCTTCATCTAGAGGTGGTGAATATTTGAGTAGAAGAGCAAAGGCTTGGTGATATTCCTCGTCGATGGTTTTGCTCCCCTGCTTTAGCTCTAAGAATTCGTTCATTTTGGTTTCCAAAAATCTAAGGAGACAAAATCTCTTTCTCAAATAGGTTTTAAGGTTGGTCCAGAAACGACTGAGTATTTCTGTCCAAATGGTTGGTGTCACAGGGGTTCCTCCATGCCACCTTGGCTGTTTCCACTATTTTTAGCCTCGCAAGAGCCATTTTGCTCCACTCATTGTAGCATGTGACGTCAAAATATTCTTCCATAGCTTCCACCCATTTCTCCACAGCCACATCCAGGTTCTCTCCCTTCTCCTTTGAAGGGTCCTGTGGCTGAGAAAATGCTTTTTTTTGAGTTTTTATCAATTTCTGATAAGAATTTGTTTATCCTTATTAGCTTTCAACAACGCTCTAATACCAGCTGCTATGACGTCCTCGTCCGCTCGCTCCGGGTTCCTAGCGACGGCGGTGGAAGCAACGTCGGGGGTCCTGCACACTCACGGCCTCGCCCGTGGGATGTCCGGGACGAGAGGCTAGCCCGGGGACCGTCCCTCCGAGACCGGGCCCGGAAGACTCTCCTCGCCTGGAAGGCACGGGCGATTCCGCGAGGAAGGTGAAAAATATTTTAACTAGGAGATTACTCTAACGAGTCAAGTCTTGACTAAATTAAACTGATTTGACCAAGCCTGAAGTCACATGGTAAGATCAAGAAGAGACTTGCACTTGATCCATGGAATCACCACTTTTTTCCTCATTTCTAAGGCACAGCCGATCCCTTCCCACAGAATAAGATCTTCTTAGGATTTAAACTGATTCACATGACTAATCGTATCTAGTTGTTTCAGGAATCCTCCGATCCACCAGCCTAACCCCATTCGGTCCATGGGTTAGCCAACCACCCGACCACTGAATTGGTGGGACTCCTTTATAAAGATTTGATTGGGTTTTTGCCTGGGTACCGAGGAAAAGAGTTGCCAGGCCCCCTAGTTGGTGATTCATACAAAAATCAAATAGGCACACCACATACACACCCAATATGAAATTGCCATTTATAATAGATTCCAGTGGCTTTAGGACAATCTTTGAATAAAATCATCATTTTCCAAAATTCCAAGTCCATTGTATTACAAAAATGCATCATCTGAACTCTCCATTGAAGACCAGCTGGCCAACCAACGAGATCTAGTATCAAATTTTTGTTCCCAAAAACCTTTCCTTTTTATCCATCAGATATCTTCCTCGACGCACACTTGGGTGTCCTAGCAACCGCGAGCGTGTGCATCGCCTCATCAGAACCCTCTAGGATCCTCCTTAGGTGTCCTAGCACTTCACTCAGGGACTGCTTCATCGACCCTTGCCCATCATACCGGAAGCGCACCATTTTAACCGAGGCTAGTGAAGACCTCGATAGGCTTTGCCGCAGGCGACGTCCCTTGACGACTCCCCGCCAGCTGTTCCAAAATGAACCTCCTTTAGGAAAACATAAGCCAAATGCTTCCTCCAGCATTCTGGCGTAAAACAGTCCTTTGAATGAAAAAAAGAGTTTCCAATGCAAGTGAGATTCTAGTTTGAGATTGGTTTCAAAGACCCTTTTTGCAATAATTCCCAGTTTTAATAATGAGGATCCTTGATCTCTCATGAGGGTAATCTACCCGTCAATTTATCCATTTATCTAACTAGATTCTTGGTGAGATTGGTCAGGGAAAAACTAGATTAGTTCTGGTAGTCTATTCTTTGGATTCATTAATTCCTTTGCACTAGGAATTATACTTTCCTTATTTAAATACTTGAATTTCAATATGGTGGGAATTCCTCTTTCATCATAAAAGTTTATCTATACAAAAAGATAGATTTAACTAAAATCTTTCATAAATTATACATTATTTTAACATTCCAATTTTATTCTCTAAATCATTGGAATACATGGATTTCAAATGTCTTGGGAATTACTCTTTTAACATAAAAATAAATTATCAAAATTTTCTCTTTTTCCTAATTTAAGACCGTATAAGGTAAAGTGGGAAAAATCCCATTCCCACATTGAAAAATTGTATGCATTTAATCTAGAATCTACCTTCTTCAACCTAGTATAAAAAATTTAAAAATGGTTTGCTTTATGAAGTGATGCTAGATCGAACCTAGCTTGATCTTAGAAATAGAAAGGTTTCAAGATTTTTCAGATCCACCACTTGAAGGTATCCTTATATACACAACCACTACAAATTAACATTATTAAGGATAGAAAGAGTCTCCTTGGATTAGGATGCACTTTGTGAAAATAACGATTATAAATTTTCATTTTGATGAAGCTAATTCTACTAAAGAAATAATAAAACTTTTGCATTAACAACCAAAAGATAGGTGGATAAAAGGAGTCCCCTTAAAGTAGGATGCACATTGTGGATGCATAAGAGGAGTCTCCTTAGACTAGGATGCACTCCATCTATGAATTTATTTATTGTGTTAAAAATTGTTCAATGCATTGCAAAGATAAACAATTGAACAGTCTGCTCCCAAAGTTGGCCAAATTACAAAGATCCTCTATATTTTGTTATAATAGAGACCATATTCAAAGACCATTTACATTCAATTATAAAATGAAGTAACAAAATGTGCTAGTATCATGGGGGTGTAATTTTGATTTTAAGGGGTTCTAGCTCCACCACATGGTAGAGCTAGAATTTTGAGCTAGCTCTACCATGTGGAGCTACAACACATTGAGGAGGATTTAAAGATTTTTAGATCCACCACTTGGCCATTCTACAGTCCATAAGAAACCAAGATATAACATTTGATTGATCTAGACCCCCAATTACAAACATTGATACAAGAGATTGTATTTTGAGAGTCCCCTTAGAGTAGGATGCACTCTCCAATTTTAAAGCTTCATTGTAATGAACAAGACAAAATGAACAAGATTTTATAAATTGAGGTGGTGAAGGTATTATACTTATATATACAATCGCTACAGATTAACATTATTAAAGATAGAAAGTCTCCTTGAGTAGGATGCACTTTGTCAAAATTACGGTTAAAAGATTTCATTTTGATGAAGCTTATTCTACTAAAGAGTCCCCTTAAAGTATGATGCACTTTGTCAATAGATAAAAGGACTCTCCTTAGAGTAGGATGCACTCCATCTACGACTCCATTATAATAAAACATTGTAAATGAAACTGAATTTATTTTTTTGTGTTAAAATATGTTCAATGCCTTGCAAAAGGCACACAATTTAACAGCACGCTCGCGAAGATGTCTAGATTACAAAGACCCTTTATATTTTATTATAATAGAGACCATTTACATTCAATTACAAAAGGGAGTAACAAAATGTACTCGTGTCATGGGGGTGTATTGGTTGAATGAGGTATTGAGCTTCTTTTTAAGCATGTTCATTTTGTGTACTCACAAGATTACACACTTAGATTATTCTCTCAATTATTATCTTGATTATCATCTTGATTGTTGAACACATTGTAGTAGCTATCATCGAGTTTCAATGTATTCTTGTTGTTGTACAAAACATGGAGACCCCAAAAGAAATGAACTTTTTTGAAGAAAACTCGTGTAGTTATTTATCTGAAATGGACAATGTAGCGAGATATTTGCCTTGTTGCTCATATTGAGGTGTCTAGCTAGCATGGGCTAGCGGTCCAACGTCAATCACTTTATCTCTTCACTTTAGATCTAGCACTTGTCTGTTATAGAGCTGAAAAGGATTTCTTGATCCATGACTTATCCATTCTAGATCCTGTTCCACCACTTGGACATTATAGAGCTAGACTTCAGTGGATGTAAGCTCCACCAAACGGTAGATCTAGACTCAAAATTCTAGTCGTCTACCACACATGGATACTAGCTCCACCATGTGGACAAAATTCCATGAAGAGACCATGGCTGCTACCTCCACCACATGGTGGAGCTAGAGCTCAATAAGATACCACATGGTGGAGCTAGCTAGCTCCATGAAATTATACAGCTAGACTTCAATGGATGGTAGCTCCACCACATGGTAGATATAGACATAGAATGCTAGCTCTACCACGTGGAGCAAGAACGCATTGAAAGAACTAAGATCTACCATTTGTTCAATCTAGACCCCCAAGTAAAAACATTGATACAAGAGATTGTATATTGAGAGTCCCCTTAGAGTAGGATGCACTCTCCAATTTTAAGACTGCATTGTAATGAACAAAGACTAAATAATTTGAAACAAGAATTTATAATTTGACATGGTGAAAGTTTCCTTATATACACAACTACTACAAATTAACATTACTAAAGATAGAAAGAGTCTCCTTGCAGTAGGATGACCTTTGTCAAAATGATAGTTAAAAGTCTTCACCTACTCTTACTAAAAAAATAATAATTTGCAAAGTTTGACCAAAAGATAAAAGGATAAAAGGAGTCCCCTTAGAGAAGGATGCACTCCATTTATGACTCAATTATAATAAGACATTGTAAATGAACATGAATTTATTGCTTGTGCTAGAATTTGTTCAATGCTTTGCAAAGGCAAACATTTGAACAGTATGCTCCATAAGAGGCCTGATTACAATATCATATTTCAATATATGGCTTTTTATTACATTAAAAAAAGGTCAAAATACTTGCATCCTCTACATTTGATTATATTAGGGACAAACAAAATGAGCTTCATGGTGGTGTATTACTTTCATGATGCCTCCTCTTGTTGCTTTGCTTGATTTTCACTCTCTGCTTGTTGCCTCTCTGCCTCAGCTTCAGCCTCCTCTCTTTGCTTTCTTTGAATTTCAAGTTGTTCCTGCCTCTCTGCCTCAACATCTGCCTCCTGCTGTTGCTTCCACACCTCTGCCTTTTTTCTATTCTCTACTTCCAATTTCTCTTCTTCATCAAGCCATTTCTTCATCACATCATCTGAGAATTGGTTAGGTTTTTCTTCAAAGGCATTATCCCATGTGTACTCTTGCCAATCTTCATTCTGTAGCCATAAAAACAACCAATTTCTTAAATCTTCTATCAAAAAACTATACCTTTCCTTGGAAGGTTGATGATATAATTCTCAGACTATTAACCAGGATCCTTGTTGTACAAAGGATGGAGACCCCAAAAGGTCTCAAGCTTTTTAAAGAAAACTTGTCTATTCTGCACAACCCATGTGGATTTTGAACATTGCTCTTGTGAGAGAACACCTGCAAACTTGGGCTTTTGTTGTGGAGATACTGTGTCAATTATTCCAGAGAGCTTAGTTCTCCTACATGCGCTCCAAATAAAAACATAAAAGAATTGAATACACCAATCTAAGAACTCATGTGCATCCTTGTGACATAGGACATATCAATATTGGTTAATTGGATATTTTACCAACTCGTTGCTATAAGGAGGATCCTTCTCATCATATTGGGTTTCGACAACATGGCACAACAAACCATTAAGGTTTAGAATAATAGCCCTCCTATCATCCTCTTTGCGTAGGGGTACGCATATTGGGTCTGACGAATACCATGTCAGTATGATAACCCCCTCAGAGGGATGCACAAAGCGCAACCTTGCATCAATTTCCTGTAGACGGTCAAGACGGCGCTGAACCAACTATCTTCGTACACTCTAGATTTTCTTGGACATGTGATGTACTAATGCTCTGTGACGAATAAGTCCCCTCTGCCAATTAGAATCAATCACATGACCTGGAAAAAAATGAGCATGCTTAATGATAAAGGTGGGCATGTGGGGGAAGGCATGTTACAACTACTTTTATGCAAAGATAGATTTTAAACAATTACAAAACAAATGTGACTATGCACGCTAACATTAAACTATATACTTTTATGCAAAGATAGATTTTAAACAATTACAAAACAAATGTGACTATGCACGCTAACATTAAACTATATACTGTTCTAAAATGTTGACTTTAGTTGCATTACAAAATGACCCAAGATGCAAAGACTCTTTCCATTTGATTCTAAAAAGACGCGACAAAATGTGCTAGCAAGTATCAGAATGTGGTGAAATTAGAATGCATTGATCTAGATCAACCACGTGGTAGAGTTAGAATGCACTGTTCTAGCTCAACCATGTGGTAGGGCTAGAATATTTTTAAATCTAGTTCTACCATGTGATAGAGCTATATCAAAGTATTCTAGCTCAATCCCATGGCAAAATTAGAAATAATATTTGAAGTCCAGCTCTAGCACGTGGTAGAGCTGTATCAAAATATTTTAGATACACCCCATGGTAGAACTAGAATGGTTTGAAGTCCAACTCAACCATGTGTGGTGACGTGGAAGAGCTAGAATGCATTGATCTAGCTCTACCATATGGTAGAGCTAGAACGCTTTCAAGTCTAGCGCTACCATGTCGTGGAGGTAGGATGCTTTGAAGTCTAGCTCTACCATGAGGTGGAGCTAGAAGGCATTGATCTAGCTCTACCATAGTCCATATATGTAGGAATTAAAATCATAAGACAAAGATCAAGCTTCCATACATTTTCAAATTAGGAGGCCCCTTATAGTAGAGTGCACTCCAACATTTATAAAATTATTTGAAGAGTAATACATTTGCCACTACTTTAAAAACAAGACAAAATTTCTTGTCAATTCATGATTACAAAAAGATAAAATTCCTCCAAAAAAAATACAATCCTTGGTGACAAATGGCTTCTTTAAGTGAATACTCCTTGGAACAATATCCTTGAAATAAATCTGCAAGAAACCATCATAAATTAAGTTTCTTCATTGTGAATACACAATTAAGTTTCTTCATAAATTAAGTTTCTTCATTGTGAATACACAATTGTTGTATAAAATCATGTATTTAGTTATAATTATCATTTATGTTGGGTAGTACCTTAGTTATTTCTATCCCGTTGGAGAAGATTGTACTCATTTAACACCTTGTTTATGAAAGCCCTTGCATTGGCTGTCTTCAACTGCGTTGTGGTAGAACCCAATTTTCTAGCTAGAGAAATCACTTGTGGTCCCCTCATGCTAGCAATACTGACTCGTTCTTTTGCCATAATTTCTATTATCTCTTCTCTTTTGTTTTCATATTGTCTCGCTAATACCTCTTGATTGTCGACATACTTTTGTATAATCTCTGATAGTGGTAGCCTATCAGTGTAGATTGTCTTCTGTGACCAATTTAAATTGCACTTTCTCCAAAAATCTACCACACCTCTGTATTCATTTTCATTGGATACTGGAGGTTGTTCGTAGCGATTAGAGCCAATGATCTCAGGCACATCTTCACTCTCATCAAGCTGCAATAAGTAAGGGAGCAGCTCATCAATGAGAATATTGTCGACCATCTTTTCTTCATCAAACTTTGCAGGATATATACAATTATTATCAGGAGAAGCACATCCCTTGTATGGAGAGTCATCAATAAGAACCGTTCTACGAGCATCACAATCAAAACATGAAGCAATTTTTGACAATGGCTTGAACATTACCTGAACTGTTGGATTATCAGGTCTAGCTATTTTACCACTTTTATCCTTCTCACAAGCCTCTTGAGCCCAAACTACAAAAAAAGGCAATATCTCTCCTGCTCTGTCTTGTAATATTCTCAATATTTGAAGAACATTACTCTCTGTCGCTGTTGACCAGATCCCAACATTAATATTTTTTAATAAAATCTTCAAGAATTGGATACATCCTGGCCTTAGTACAATATATCATTTTGAATCCATTTGAATAGTTTCATGTATCGAAGATGGTTGTTGTTGACAACGTTTCAGTAGTAGACCATTCAGGTCCAACACAATTATTAACACTGGAGATAGCAGTGTCGGTACTTCTTGGTACTTCTTCTTCGGGCTGGAAACTCTCACCCATTGCTTCATTTGTTGGAGATTTAGGTACCCCAATCTCATTGTCAACATTTGTCTTTAAACCTTCTGGATGGACATCACTGAATGTGTGGGAGAAGCTCTCATCCACAGTTTGATTGTGGCATTCCGTAGCTACTTCACTTGGTGCTACTATCTCAATTTCGGGATCTAAAAGAAAAAAAAGTAACATTGACTCAACAATCTTTCAACTAAAAGAATTTACAATTGTAACACTCACTCTTAACACATGTTTATTGGTGTAATCTAAAAGGAAATCATGTTTGGATACCAATTATCAATTCTAGTTGCTCACTCTAGAATTGGAGGGTTTAAAATGGATTTCCAAATACACCCATTATTCTAGCTCTACCGTTTGGTAGAGCCAGTTTGCAAGGGAGCTCTTGTTGGAAGTAGGCCTTGAGATCCACTCTTGAGCTGGAGGTGAGAAACACAAAACCACTCAACTATATGGTAAAGCTAAAATTTTAGATGTTTTAGATTTTCCATATGGTAGAGCTGAAATTTATAAGTCTTGCTTTACCACGTGGTTGAGTTGGGAATCAAGATAGCTTCTTTATGGGTGGAGCCAGTAGACTTCCATAGGTTCTAGGTCTAGACTTCAATGGGTTCTAGCTCATCGCTCGCAAGTGACAAGAACCAAGGAGCTAGAATTGCATTTGAACTAGCTCTACCATGTGGTGGAACTAGAAATGCATTGGCCTAGCTCAACCATATGGTAGAGCTAGACTTAAATGGATGCTCTGCAAAAACTGTCTTTGGGGGGTGCATTGGCCTAGCTCCACCACTTTGAAGAGGTAGCTAGACTTTACTTGATTCTTGGTCCACCACTTTGAAGAGGTAGCTAGCTCCACCAAATTGTAGACCTATTAAAATCTAGATCTACCACAGGGTAGGATTGAAGTAAATGAGAGGATCTCTAGCTCTATCATCTTAGATTTATAAGCAAGATTTTCAGATTCACCAACTGGCCATTGTGCGACCACTAAGTAGGCTTTCTAAATTCACCAATTGGTTATGTAAAAAGTGAATTTGTCAATGAACATGTTAGGATCCATAACTTGGTGATTCTAGATTCCAAAGCCCAATTTGGAGAGAGCTACAAAAATACTACTAAAAAATGAACCAAGGATATAGCAAGTCAAAACATCACCAAATCAAAGTATTGAAGATACAAGGAAAGCCCATTAAGAAGTTACATACTGTCTTCAAAATCCAAAAAATCTCGAGCTGAACGAACTTCACCATGGCTCGATCTTTCCGTGGTATTCCTTGGATTGTTAGAAATAGGCAGTACTGGTTGCTCATTTCTTGACTTTGCAAAGTCAAGAAGCCTTGTTCCCATCTTTCTTTGATCTTCAATACTCTCCACTAGGCAAATCACTTCCTTATTTAGTGCTAGCCCTAGCTCGATGATGTAGCCATTACTGAAAAGATCAACAAGCTTGCAGCCTTCTCTACAATTCTTTCGAATACATTGCTTGATCAAAAGATTCTTCTTGATTCTTAGAAACTCAATGTCTGGGATAGTTTTAACATCTTCATTATCTATATCAAGAAGTCCAGTATCCAATATTGTCGCTTGTGTACCTGGATCAGGAACATCTGCTAGTCCTTGAAAGGTATCTCCCTTGCTGAAAAACACTAAGGATGTGAAGAACTCTATTGCACCAATGCATCGGTTGTCACATCAAAAATGCAATGCCCCATTATATTGTTCCTTTGCTATGCCACTCAAATTTTTTAAAGCATTTTGCAAGTGAATAAAATCTGTAATATTTAGAAAGGTAAGCACCACATATTGGGATGGCAAAGATCTACCAGCTACTGTAATGATCATAATGCCATTCAAAAGATTGCAAAATGATTCCACATCCCAATGCATATTTCTTCCCAAATCTTCAGTGTTATCCAGAACACATAACCCAATGGAAATTGGATTGTTGAGGTGGCGCTTCAAGTAGTAACTCCCGTCGAATGGAAGACTCACAGCATAAATACACCAAGGAAGATCCAAGGACAAGGTTGAACTCCCGTCGAATGGAAGACTCACAGCATAAATACACCAAGGAAGATCCAAGGACAAGGTTGAACTTTCTTTGCTAAGGCTAATATTCCACTCCACATATTGCCTTGCTTCTACTAGAAAATCAATCTTCTTTGATCCAACCTGTAGCTTTGACTTTATATACACATCACATAACTTCAAAAGAACTGAGTATACAACCTCATTGATGCTATAGGTGATAGTCAATTTTGACCAATCTTGACATTGTTTGTCCTTGTTCAGAGTGTTGAACTCTACAAGCAATGCATCTTGAATAATTTTATCTTGCTTGAGCTGCTTGATACACTCTGGCATGTCAATCACATCTACATCCTTAGTACCCTTTGAAAGAACATTTTTTCCAGACCTGATTTCCGATTGTATTTGTTTGACTTCTTGTTCATCTAGCCCAGCAAGACATCTGAAAACTATGGCAGTTGGTTTCTTATTTTGCTTCTCCATGATTTCAAGCCAGCCTTTCAAAACTTCATCAGAGTAAATGACCATGTGAGACTGCTTTGAAATGAAGGATGCTCCCACCGTAATTCTAGCCATTCGTAAAAATTTCTGCAAAGAAATAAAAGAAAAAAAGATCAAAATCAAGTATTTTTTTCAAAACATATAATTATAAGAGAGCAAGGGATATGGACATACATCCCAGTCTACACGAGATGATGAGCCCTCTGTTACTCCAGATGGTGGCCTTGACGGAGAATTATTGAAGATCCACTGACTCCTCAAGTGCTGCAAGACATCATAGTATGGTTGTTTGACATATAATGATTGGGCCTCTTCATTAGCTATAGCACATATGGCCGTCGCAACTTGTGGCTCTGGATCTACAACAATTCGAGCCTTCCTTTTTTCATACACTTGTATCAGGTCTTGAGCACGACCATCTTTTTCCATTTCTTGATATCGTAATAATTTTGCAGCATAGATGGAATGTTGGCCATCAATAATCCAATATGAATACTCAGTGAGTTTCTCCTCTGTTACCTCACTTAGTTTCATTGGAATTCCTTTCTTCTTGCCAGCATTCTTTATAGGCATCAAGTATGCACACGCTCATGGCCTGTTTGCACTTGCACCAAAAAATAACACGCATTCATCCACACGGTGAGATTCTATTTGATGGGAGTTATAGTGATCAGGAGCTAGCCAGCATTGATCTATAGGTATCTCATACTCTCTGTACTTGAATGGAAAATACTTAGAGTATTTTTCCATACCCCCTGTATCACTCTTTTGTGCCTTTTGCACCTCATTTTCCAAAACTTTGGGATCCACAAATCTTATTTTTGTTGAATTTTCCAAGCCTATTTTCTCTACTGTAGATTTAAGAACTACTTCATCTACATCCATAATACCTGTACTGCTTTTTGCCTTTTTTTGAACTGGATTTTCAGAGGGCGTTTTCTCTTTTTTTTTTTTGCCTTTCACACAATAAGCAATGGAAGCTTGCAACTCTTCAAGAGTTATTTCTTGACTTGCACAATCTAACTTCCACCCTCGCGAGAGAACATAGTATCTTGTTTATCTCTTACTATTCCTTCAATAATTAATGCCTTGGGATCTAGTTGATACTCATGGATCCCAGGTACCCCAATATTTATGCATTCAATATCGGGATGAGAATCAACTACAGAAATATAAGATAGAGTCATTGGTCCTAGATCCTCAAAAGTATCCACACCCACATCACTAGCAACAAATAGATGAATTTTGTTAAATTGTGAACCCTGAAGACCCCAAATATCTAAGTACCACTGTCGTCGTTGATCAGCAGAGGCAAAGTTAACACTGTCCAGAACTTCCACCACTTTTCTTTTCTGAGACATCTTTCACCTACAACAAAAACCACAATTGTTAATTATAGTTATTGTATTCTTACACTTTAAAAAAAACTTACAATATCATATTCAAAAATCACAATATATATCCATGAAAACACCGTGGAGGAGATGAAGAGTATTTCCATCTTGGAGATCTCAATACATTTGTTAGTCTTGCTCTACCACATGGTAGAGCTAGATAAATGCATTCTAGATGGACTTTAAAGTATTCTAGTGCTAGTTTTTCAATGGATATTATCTCTACCGGGTGGCTGAGCAAGATTAATAAATGTATTGACCATAATGCTTTGAAATGTAGCTCTACCATGTGGTGGAGCTAGAATGCATTCTTCTAGCTCTACCATGTGGTAGAACTAGACTTCAATGAATGTAACCGGCTGAGCTTGAATGTTACTGTGGTAGAGCTGCATTCTACCTAAACCTTACTGTAGAGATAAAATGCTTTGAGGTCTAGCTCTACCATGTGGTGGAGCTAGAATCGTAGAGGTAGAAAGCTTTGAGGGCTAGATCTACCATGTGGTAGAGCAAGAATGCATCCATCTAGCTGTGTTCCATACACATCAACAAAACCAATTACTCCACGAAGAGACCTACTTCTCATGACAAGAATCAAGGAGCTAGAATTGCATTTGATCTAGCTCTACCACGTGGTAGAGCTGTATTCTGCCTAGACCACATCGTAGAGCTAGAATGCTTGAGGTCCACCTCCACCATGTGGTACCATGTGGTAGAGCTAGACTTCAATGAATGTACCGGCTGAGGTTGAATGTAACTGTGGTAGAGCTGTATTCTACCTAAACCACATTATAGAGATAGAATGCTTTGAGGTCTAGCTCTACCATGTGGTGGAGCTATTATTGCATTTGAGGTCTAGCTCTACCATGTGGTGAAGCTAGAATCGTAGATGTAGAAAGCTTTGAGGTCTAGCTCTACCATGTGGTGGAGATAGAATCGTAGAGGTAGAAAGCTTTGAGGTCTAGCTCTACCTTTTGGTAGAGCAAGAATGCATCAATCTAGCTATGTTCTATACACATCAACAAAACCAATAACTCCAAGAAGAGACCTACTTCACATGACAAGAACCAAGGAGTTATAATTGTATTTGAGGTCCAGCTCTACCATGTGGTAGGGCTGTATCCAACCTAGACCACATCGTAGAGCTAGACTGCTTTGAGGTCTAGCTCTACCATGTGGTGGAGCTAGAATTACATTTGAGGTCTAGCTCTACCATGTGGTAGAGCTGTATTCTATCTAGACTACATCGTAGAGCTAGAATGCTTTGAGGTCCAGCTCTACCATGTGGTGGAGCTAGACTTCAATGAATGTACCGGCTGAGGTTGAATGTAACTCTGGTAGAGCTGTATTCTACCTAAACCACATTATAGAGATAGAATGCTTTGAGGTCTAGCTCTACCATGTGGTGGAGCTATTATTGCATTTGAGGTCTAGCTCTACCATGTGGTGGAGCTAGAATCGTAGATGTAGAAAGCTTTGAGGTCTAGCTCTACCATGTCTAGCTCTACCATGTGGTGGAGATAGAATCGTAGAGGTAGAAAGCTTTGAGGTCTAGCTCTACCTTGTGGTAGAGCAAGAATGCATCGATCTAGCTATGTTCCATACACATCAACAAAACCAATTACTCCAAGAAGAGACCTACTTCACATGACAAGAACCAAGGAGCTATAATTGTATTTGAGGTCCAGCTCTACCATGTGGTAGAGCTGTATCCAACCTAGACCACATCGTAGAGCTAGACTGCTTTGAGGTCTAGCTCTACCATGTGGTGGAGCTAGAATTGCATTTGAGGTCTAGCTCTACCATGTGGTAAAGCTGTATTCTATCTAGACTACATCGTAGAGCTAGAATGCTTTGAGGTCCAGCTCTACCATGTGGTGGAGCTAGAATGCATTCTTCTAGCTCTACCATGTGGTAGATCTAGACTTCAATGAATGAAACGGGATGAGGTTGAATATAACTGTGGTAGAGCTAGACCTCAAAGCTTTCTATCTCTACGATTCTAGCTCCACCACATGGTAGAGCTAGAGCTCAAATGAAATTCTAGCTCCACCACATGGTAGAGCTAGACCTCAAGGAATTCTATCTTAATTACTCCATCTTGGAGCTCTCAATTATACATTTATTAGTCTTGCTCTACCACATGGTAGAGCTAGATAAATGCATTCTAGCTGGACTTTAAAGTATTCTAGTGCTGGTTTTTCAATGGATATTATCTCTACCAGGTGGCAGAGCAAGATTAATAAATGTATTGACCAGAATGCTTTGAAATCTAGCTCTACCATGTGGTGGAGCTAGAATGCATTCTTATAGCTCTACCATGTGGTAGAGCTAGACTTCAATGAATGTAACTGGCTGAGGTTGAATGTAACTGTGGTAGAGCTGTATTCTACCTAAACCACATTGTAGAGATAGAATGCTTTGAGGTCTAGCTCTACCATGTGGTGGAGCCCTAGCTCTACCATGTGGTAGAGCAAGAATGCATCGATCTAGCTGTGTTCCATACACATCAACAAAACCAATTACTCCAAGAAGAGACCTACTTCACATGACAATAACCAAGGAGCTAGAATTGCATTTGATCTAGCTCTACCATGTGGTAGAGCTGTATTCTACATAGACCACATCGTAGGGCTAGAATGTTTTGAGGTCTAGCTCTACCATGTGGTGGAGCTAGAATTGCATTCTTCTAGCTCTACCATGTGGTAGAGCTAAGCTTCAATGAATGTAACCGGCTGAGGTTGAATGTAACTGTGGTAGAGTTGTATTCTACCTAAACGACATTGTAGAGATAGAATGCTTTGAGGTCTAGCTATACCATGTGGTGGAGCTAGAATTGCATTTGAGGTCTAGCTCTACCATGTGGTGGAGCTAGAGTCGTAGAGGTAGAAAGCTTTGAGGTCTAGCTCTACCACGTGGTAGAGCAGAATGCATCGATCTACCTGTGTTCCATACACATCAACAAAACCAATTACTCCAAGAAGAGACCTACTTCACATGACAAGATCCAAGGAGCTAGAATTGCATTTGATCTAGCTCTACCATGAGGTAGAGCTGTATTCTACCTAGGCCACATCGTAGAGCTAGAATGCTTTAAGGTCCAGCTCTACCATGTGGTGGAGCTAAAATTGCATTTGAGGTCTAGCTCTACCATGTGGTAGAGCTAGACTTCAATGAATGTAACCGGCTGAGGTTGAATGTAATTGTGGTAGAGCTGTATTCTACCTAAACCACATTGTAGAGATAGAATGCTTTGAGGTCTACCTCTACAATGTGGTGGAGTTAGAATTGCATTTGAGGTCTAGCTCTACCATGTGGTGGAGCTAGAATCATAGAGGTAGAAAGCTTTGAGGTCTAGCTCTACCATGTGGTAGAGAAAAAATGCATCGATCTAGCTGTGTTCCATACACATCAACAAAACCAATTAGTCCAAGAAGAGACCTACTTCACACAACAAGAACCAAGGAGCTAGAATTGCATTTGATCTAGCTCTACCACGTGATAGAAATGTATTCTACCTAGACCACATCGTAGAGCTAGAATGCTTTGAGGTCAAGCTCCACCATGTGGTGGAGCTAGAATGCATTCTTCTAGCTCTACCATGTGGTAGAGCTAGACTTCAACGAATGTAACCGCCTGAGGTTGAATGTAACTGTGATAAAGCTGTATTCTACCTAAACCACATTGTAGAGATAGAATGCTTTGAGGTCCAGCTCTACCATGTTGTGGTTCTAGAATTGCATTTGAGGTCTAGCTCTACCATGTGGTATAACTGTATTCTATCTAGACTACATCGTAGAGCTAGAATGCTTTGAGGTCCAGCTCTACCATGTGGTGGAGCTAGAATGAATTCTTCTAGCTCTACCATGTGATAGAGCTAGACTTCAAAGAATGTAACCGACTGAGGTTGAAAGTAACTGTGGTAGAGCTAGACCTCAAAGCTTTCTACCTCTACGATTCTAGCTCCACCACATGGTAGAGCTAGACCTCAAGTGCAATTCTAGCTCCACCACATGGTAAAGCTAGAACTCAAAGCATTCTATCTCAATTACTCCATCTTCGAGCTCTCAATACATTTATTAGTCTTGCTCTACCACATGGTAGAGCTAGATAAATGCATTCTAGCTGGACTTCAAAGTATTCTAGTGCTGGTTTTTCAATGGATATTATCTCTACCAGGTGGCAGAGCAAGATTAATGAATGTATTGACCAGATTGCTATGAAATCTAGCTCTACCATGTGGTAGAGCTAAAATACATTCTTCTAGCTCTACCATGTGGTAGAGCTAGACTTCAATGAATGTAACCGGCTGAGGTTGAATGTAACTATGGTAGAGCTATATTCTACCTAAACCACATTATAGAGATAGAATGCTTTGAGGTCTAGCTCTACCATGTGGTGGAGCTAGAATTGCTTGTAACCGGTTGAGGTTGAATGTAACTGTGGTAGAGCTGTATTCTACCTAAACCACATTGTAGAGATAGAATGCTTTGAGGTCTAGCTCTACCATGTGGTGGAGCAAGAGTCGTAGAGGTAGAAAGGTTTGAGGTCTAGCTCTACCATGTGGTAGAGCAAGAATGCATCGATCTAGCTGTGTTCCATACATATCAACAAAACCAATTACTCCAAAAAGAGACCTACTTCACATGACAATAACCAAGGAGCTAGAATTATTGCATTTGATCTAGGTCTACCACGTGGTAGAGCTGTATTCTACCTAGACCACATCGTAGAGCTAGAATGCTTTGAGGTCCAACTCTACCCTATGGTGGAGCTAGAATTGCATTCTTCTAGCTCTACCATGTGGTAAAGCTAGACTTCAACGAATGTAACCGACTGAGGTTGAATGTAAGTGGCTGAGGTTGAATGTAAGTGGTTGAGGTTGAATGTAACTGTGGTAGAGCTGTATTCTACCTAAACCACATTGTAGAGATAGAATGCTTTGAGGTCTAGTTCTACCATGTGGTGGAGCTAGAATTGCATTTGAGGTCTAGCTCTACCATGTGGTGGAGCTAGAGTCGTAGAGGTAGAAAGCTTTGAGGTCTAGCTCTACCATGTGGTAGAGCAAGAATGCATCGATGTAGCTGTGTTCCATACACATCAACAAAACTAATTACTCCAAGAAGAGACCTACTTCACATGACAAGATTCAAGGAGCTAGAATTGCATTTGATCTAGCTCTACCATGAGGTAGGACTATATTCTACCTAGGCCACATCGTAGAGCTAGAATGCTTTGAGGTCTAGCTCTACCATGTGGTGGATCTAGAATTGCATTTGAGGTCTAGCTCTACCATGTGGTAGAGCTACAATGCATTGATCTAGCTGTGTACCATGCAAATTAACAAAACCAATTACTCCAAGAAGAGACCATGACGAGAACCAAGAAGCTAGAATTACATTTGATCTAGCTCTACCACGCGGTAGAGCTGTATTCAACCTAGACCAAATTTTAGAGCAAGAATGCTTTAAGGTCTAGCTCTACCATGTGGTGGAGCTAGAATTAATTTGAGGTCTAGCTCTATCATGTGGTGAAGCTAGAATGCATCGATCTAGTTGTGTACCATGCGGATCAACAAAATCAATTACTCCAAGAAGAGATCTACTTCACATGACAAGAACCAAGAAGCTAGAATTGCATTTGATCTAGCTCTACCACGTGGTGGAGCTGTATCCAACCTAGACCACATCGTAGAGCTAGACTGCTTTGAGGTCTAGCTCTACCATGTGGTGGAGCTAGAATTGCATTTGATGTCTAGCTCTACCATCATGTGGTAGAGCTATGCATTGATCTAGCTGTGTACCATGCAAATCAACAAAACCAATTACTCCAAGAAGAGACCATGAGGAGAACCAAGGAGATAAACAAGTGTGTTGAATGGCGCTGGGACCCAACTTTGATGCTGGGAGAAGTGATTGCGTTGCCCAAATCCATACACGGAGTGATGTGGACATAGAGCAACTTCCCTAGCAAGTCCGTGTGGTCCGTTCTCTGATGGGGTAATGGATCCTCAACTTCTAACTGTCCGAATTCGGGTTCTCGAAAAGGATGCACGAGCGTGCCAAATGGCAAAAATTTTCAACAGGGGCCCAAACAGCGCCAAAGAGGCATGAAATTCGAATCATGCATGGACAAATGTGTGGCAACCAACCCGGATCTTTCTTGTTGTGTTCAGATGCGATTCGGACTCATTTCGGATCCGAAACTCTGCTATGGCGATTTTGCACTATCTTCGCCGGGACCCAACTTTGACGCGCTGGGAGAAGTGATTGCGATGCCCAAATCCGTGCACGGAGTGATATGGACATAGAGCAACTTTCCTAGCACAAGTCCGTGTGGTTCGTTCTCTAATGGGGTCCCAACTCCATTTTGCATCTTTCTATGCAAAGAAATTAATTTTAATAATTAATAGCAGTGGTATCCATGCATATTCATAGGTGAATATGTACATGGAGCAAATTAAAATTTTTCTATAGAATGCACAAAGAGGGGGAATTACTCTTTTGGAATAACATAAAAACATACTCTTTTCCACAAAAATATGAAAAATTTTGCCATAACCTCCTTTGTATGGCTGACCGTTTCTCATTTTATCATTCTAATTCTAACTTAAATTAACCCCAATTAGATGTATAGTACTCTAATCTACACAATTCTTAATTTCCAAGAGAATAAACAAAAAGAAAAGTTTAATTAATTTTTTTGTTAATCATTCTAGGATAAAGAATAGCTGGAATGTAAAGAAGAGAAGGAGGTGGCCTATTCATCAAGGCATAGCAATAGAATTTACTTTAATCAACTATAAAACAAGAAAATCAAGAAAACCATGGATTTAAAATTTAAAAAAAAGAAAAATTTAGCTTACATGGAGTTGTAAGCTTTCCTTTGTCTTGAGGGATTGAGGGTTCTACTCTTGTTTTAATCAAGAGTGGCCACCAATTACTTTGGACATAGAGCAACTTCCCTAGCACAACTTCTAACTGTCCGAATTCGGGTTCTCGAAAAAGATGCACGAGTGTGCCAAAAGGTGGAAATTTCCAACCATGGCCCAAACGGCGCCAAAGAGGCATGAAAATGGAATCATGCATGGAAAAATGTTTGGCAAAAAACCCGGATCTAGCTGTGTACCATGCAGATCAACAAAACCAATTACTCTAAGAAGAGACCTACTTCACATGACGAGAACCAAGGAGCTACAATTGCATCAGATCTAGCTCTACCATGTGGTGGAGCTAGAATGATCGATCTAGCTGTGTACCATGGAGATCAACAAAATCAATTACTCTAAGATGAGATCAACTTCACATGACAAGAACCAAGAAGCTAGAATTGCATTTGATCTAGCTCTACCACGTGGTAGAGCTCTATCCAACCTAGACCACATCATAGAGCTAGATTGCTTCGAGGTCTAGCTCTACCATGTGGTGGAGCTAGAATTGCTTTTGAGGTCTAGCTCTTCCATGTGGTAGAGCTAGAATGCATTGATCTAGCTGTGTGCCATGCAAATCAACAAAACCAATTACTCCAAGAAGAGACCATGACGAGAACCAAGGAGATAAACAAGTGTGTTGAATGGCACTGGGACCCAACTTTGACGTGCTGGGAGAAGTGATTGCGATGCCCAAATTCGTGCACGGAGTGATGTGGACATAGAGCAACTTCCCTAGCACAAGTCCGTGTGGTCCGTTCTCTGATGGGGTCCCGGATCCTCAACTTCTAACTGTCCGAATCCGGGTTCTCGAAAAAGATGCACGAGCGTGCCAAATGGTGGAAATTTCCAACCGTGGCCCAAACGGCGCCAAAGAGGCATGAAAATGGAATCATGCATGGAAAATTGTGTGGCAAGAAACCCGGATCTAGCTGTGTACCATGCAGATCCACAAAACCAATTACTCTAAGAAGACACCTACTTCACATGACGAGAACCAAGGAGCTACAATTGCATCAGATCTAGCTCTACCATGTGGTGGAGCTAGAATGATCGATCTAGCTGTGTACCATGGAGATCAACAAAATCAATTACTCTAAGATGAGATCAACTTCACATGACAAGAACCAAGAAGCTAGAATTGCATTTGATCTAGCTCTACCACGTGGTAGAGCTCTATCCAACCTAGACCACATCGTAGAGCTAGATTGCTTTGAGGTCTAGCTCTACCATGTGGTGGAGCTAGAATTGCTTTTGAGGTCTAGCTCTTCCATGTGGTAGAGCTAGAATGCATTGATCTAGCTGTGTACCATGCAAATCAACAAAACCAATTACTCCAAGAAGAGACCATGACGAGAACCAAGGAGATAAACAAGTGTGTTGAATGGCACTGGGACCCAACTTTGACGCGCTGGGAGAAGTGATTGCGATGCCCAAATTCGTGCACGGATGTGGACATAGAGCAACTTCCCTAGCACAAGTCCGTGTTGTCCGTTCTCTGATGGGGTCCCAAATCCTCAACTTCTAACTGTCCGAATCCGGGTTCTCGAAAAAGATGCACGAGCGTGCCAAATGGCAGAGATTTCCAACAGGGGCCCAAACGGTGCCGAAGAGGAATGAAAATCGAATCATGCATGGACAAATGTGTGGCAACCAACCCGGATCATTCTTGTTGTGTTCAGATGCGATTCGGACTCTTTTCGGATCCGAAACTCTGTTATGGCGATTTTGCACTATCTTTGTCGGGACCCAACTTTGACGCGCTGGGAGAAGTGATTGCGATCTCCAAATGCATGCACGGAGTAATGTGGACATAGAAACACTGAATTAGATAATTTGGGAAAAAAGTGGGAGCATGGTGAACTTGTCCAAAAGTTTGTCAAAACCCTCTCATGTGACATATCATCAGAAAGATCTTGAAGAGTATAATCTAAATCTATAATCTCCGACAAATTTGGAGCTAGTATGTTTAAGATATGTCCAAAACTATATGGAGTAATTGATTCCCAAAATGTGAGATTTTTTCCAAATTACCTAATATTGACTTTAGAGCATCTTTCCTAGCACAAGTCCGTGTGGTCCATTCTCTGATGGGGTCCCGAATCCTCAACTTCTAACTGTCCGAATCCGGGTTCTCGAAAAAGATGCACGAGCGTGCCTAATGGCGGAAATTTCCAACCGTAGCCCAAACGGTGCTAAAGAGGCATGAAAATGGAATCATGCATGGACAAATGTGTGGCAAGCAACTCGGATCTTTCTTCTTTTGTTCAGATGCGATTCGGACTTATTTCGGATCCGAAACTGTGTTATGGCGATTTTGCACTATCTTCGTCCTCGGGACCAAACTTTGACGCGCTGGGAGAAGTGATTGCGATCTCCAAATTCATGCACGGAGTGATGTGGACATAGAGCAACTTCCCTAGCACAAGTCCATGTGGTCCGTTCTCTGATGGGGTCCCGGATCCTGAACTTCTAACTGTCTGAATCCGGGTTCTCGAAAAAGATGCACAAGCGTGCCAAATGGCGGAAATTTCCAACCGTGGCCCAAACGGCGCCAAAGAGGCATGAAATTCGAATCATGCATGGAAAAATGTGTGGCAACCAACCCGGATCTTTCTTGTTGTGTTCAGATGCGATTCAGACTCATTTCGGATCCGAAACTCTGTTATGGCGATTTTGCACTATCTTCGCCCGGGACCCAACTTTGACGCGTTGGGAGAAGTGATTGCGATGCACAAATCCATGCACAGAGTGATGTGGACATAGAGCAACTTCCCTAGCACAAGTCCGTGTGGTCCGTTCTCTGATGGGGTCCCGGATCCTCAACTTCTAACTGTTCGAATCCGGGTTCTCGAAAAAGATGAACGAGCGTACCAAATGGCGAAAATTTCCAACCCTGGCCCAAACGACATTGAAGAGGCATGAAATTCAAATCATGCATGGAAAAATGTGTGGCAACCAACCCGGATCTTTCTTGTTGTGTTTAGATGCGATTCGGACTCATTTCGGATCCGAAACTCTGCTATGGCGATTTTGCACTATCTTCGCCCCGAGACCCAACTTTGACGCGTTGGGAGAAGTGATTGCGATGCACAAATCCATGCACGGAGTGATGTGGACATAGAGTAACTTCCCCAGCCCAAGTCCGTGTGGTCCGTTCTCTGATGGGGTCCCTGATTCTCAACTTCTAAAACTGTCCGAATCCGGGTTCTCGAAAAAGATGCATGAGCGTGTCAAATGGCAGAAATTTCCAACCGTGGCCCAAACGGCGCCGAAGAGGCATGAAAATGAAATCATGCATGGAAAAATGTGTGGCAAGAAACCCGGATCTAGCTGTGTACCATGCAGATCAACAAAACCAATTACTCTAAGAAGAGACCTACTTCACATGACGAGAACCAAGGAGCTACAATTGCATCAGATCTAGCTCTACCATGTGGTGGAGCTAGAATGCATCGATCTAGCTGTGTACCATGGAGATCAACAAAATCAATTACTCCAAGATGAGATCTACTTCACATGACAAGAACCAAGAAGCTAGAATTGCATTTTATCTAGCTATACCATGTGGTAGAGCTGTATCCAACCTAGACCACATCGTAGAGCTAGATTGCTTTGAGGTCTAGCTCTACCATGTGGTGGAGCTAGAATTGCTTTTGAGGTCTAGCTCTTCCATGTGGTAGAGCTAGAATGCATTCATCTAGCTGTGTACCATGCAAATCAACAAAACCAATTACTCCAAGAAGAGACCATGAGTGACGAGAACCAAGGAGATAAACAAGTGCGTTGGACTCAACTTTGACGCACTGGGAGAAGTGATTGCGATGCCCAAATTCGTGCACGGAGTGATGTGGACATAGAGCAACTTCCCTAGCACAAGTCCGTGTGGTCCGTTCTCTGATGGGGTCCCGGATCCTCAACTTCTAACTGTCCGAATCCAGGTTCTCGAAAAAGATGCACGAGCGTGCTAAATGGCAGAAATTTCCAACAGGGGCCCAAACGACGCCGAAGAGGAATGAAAATCGAATCATGCATGGACAAATGTGTGGCAACCAATCCGGATCATTCTTGTTGTGTTCAGATGCGATTCGGACTCTTTTCGGATCTGAAACTCTGTTATGGGCGATTTTGCACTATCTTCGCCGGGACCCAACTTTGACGCGCTGGGAGAAGTGATTGCGATCTCCAAATGCATGCACGGAAAAATGTGGACATAGAACACCTTTCCTAGCACAAGTTCGTGTGGTCCGTTCTCTGATGGGGTCCCGAATCCTCAACTTCTAACTATCCGAATCCGGGTTCTCGAAAAAGATGCACGAGCGTGCCTAATGGCGGAAATTTCCAACCGTGGCCCAAACGACGCTAAAGAGGCATGAAAATGGAATCATGCATGGACAAATGTGTGGCAAGAAACCTGGATCTTTCTTGTTGTGTTCAGATGGGACTCATTTCGGATCCGAAACTCTCTTATGGCGATTTTGCACTATCTTCGTCGGGACCCAACTTTGACGTGCTGGGAGAACTGATTGCGATGCCCAAATCCAAGCATGAAGTGATGTGGACATAGAGCAATCTCCCTAGCACAAGTCCGTGTGGTCCGTTCTCTGATGGAGTCCCGAATCCTCAACTTCTAACTGTCCGAATCCGGGTTCTCGAAAAAGATGCACAAGTGTGCCAAATGGCAGAAATTTCCAACTGTGGCCCAAACAGTGCCGAAGAGGCATGAAATTCGAATCATGCATGGAAAAATGTGTGGCAACCAACTCGGATCTTTCTTGTTGGGTTCAGATGCGATTCGGACTCATTTCGGATCCGAAACTCTGTTATGGCGATTTTGCACTATCTTTGTCGTCGGGACCCAACTTTGACGCGTTGGGAGAAGTGATTGCGATGCACAAATCCATGCACGGAGTGATGTGGACATAGAGAAACTTCCCTAGCACAAGTCCGCGTGGTCCGTTCTCTGATGGGGTCCCAGATCCTCAACTTCTAACTGTTCGAATCCGAGTTCTCGAAAAAGATGAACGAGGGTGCCAAATGGCGGAAATTTCCAACCGTGGCCCAAATGACGCCGAATAGGCATGAAATTCGAATCATGCATGGAAAAATGTGTGGCAACCAACCCGGATCTTTCTTTTTGTGTTCAGATGTGATTCGGACTCATTTCGGATCTGAAACTCTGTTATGGCGATTTTGCACTATCTTTGCTGTCGGGACCCAACTTTAACGCGTTGGGAGAAGTGATTGCGATGCACAAATCCATGCACAGAGTGATGTGGACATAGAGCAACTTCCCTAGCACAAGTCCGTGTGGTCCGCTCTCTGATGGGGTCCCTGGTCCTCAACTTCTAACTGTCTGAATCGAGGTTCTCGAAAAAGATGCATGAGCGTGCCAAATGGCAGAAATTTTCAACCGTGGCCCAAACGGCGTCGAAGAGGCATGAAAATGGAATCATGCATGGAAAAATGTGTGGCAAGAAACCCGGATCTAGCTGTGTACCAAGCAGATCAACAAAACCAATTAGTATAAGAAGAGACCTACTTCACATGATGAGAACTAAGAAGCTACAATTGCATCAGATCTAGCTCTACCATGTGGTGGAGCTAGAATGCATCGATCTAGCTGTGTACCATGGAGATAAACAAAATCAATTACTCCAAGATGAGATCTACTTCACATGACAAGAACCAAGAAGCTAGAATTGCATTTGATCTAGCTCTACCACGTGGTAGAGCTGTATCCAACCTAGACCACATCGTAGAGCTAGATTGCTTTGAGGTCTAGCTCTTCCATGTGGTGGAGCTAGAATTGCTTTTGAGGTCTAGCTCTTCCATGTGGTAGAGCTAGAATGCATTGATCTAGCTGTGTACCATGCAAATCAACAAAACCAATTACTCCAAGAAGAGACCATGATGAGAACCAAGGAGCTAAACAAGTGTGTTGAATGGTGCTGGGACCCAACTTTGACGCACTGGGAGAAGTGATTGTGATGCCCAAATTTGTGCACGGAGTGATGTGGACATAGAGCAACTTCCCTAGCACAAGTTCGTGTGGTCCGTTCTCTGATGGGGTCTCGGATCCTCAACTTCTAACTGTCCGAATCCGGGTTCTCGAAAAAGATGCACGAGCGTGCCCAATGGCAGAAATTTCCAACAGGGGCCCAAACGGCACCGAAGAGGAATGAAAATTGAATCATGCATGGACAAATATGTGGCAACCAACTCGGATCATTCTTGTTGTGTTCACATGCGATTCGGACTCTTTTCGGATCCGAAACTCTGTTATGGCGATTTTGCACTATCTTCGTCGGGACCCAATTTTGACGCACTAGGAGAAGTGATTGCGATCTCCAAATGCATGCACGGAGTAATGTGGACATAGAGTAACTTTCCTAGCACAAGTTCGTGTGGTCCGTTCTCTGGTGGGATCTCGAATCCTCAACTTCTAACTGTTCGAATCCGGGTTCTCGAAAAAGATGCACGAGCGTGCCTAATGGCGAAAATTTTCAACCGTTGCCCAAACGGCGCTAAAGAGGCATGAAAATGGAATCATGCATGGAAAAATGTGTGGCAAGCAACCCGGATCTTTCTTGTTGTGTTCAGATGCGATTGGGACTCATTTCGGATCCGAAACTCTGTTATGGTGATTTTGCACTATCTTCGTCGGGACCCAACTTTGACGCGCTGGGAGAAGTGATTGCGATCTCCAAATGCATGTACGGAGTGATGTGGACATAGAGTAACTTCCCTAGCACAAGTCCGTGTGGTCCGTTCTCTGATGGGGTCCCGGATCCTCAACTTCTAACTGTCCGAATCCGGGTTCTCGAAAAAGATGCACAAGCGTGCCAAATGGCGGAAATTTCCAACCGTGGCCCAAACGGCGCCGAAAAGGCATGAAATTCGAATCATGCATGGAAAAATGTGTAAGAACCAACCCGAATCTTTCTTGTTGTGTTCAGATGCGATTCGGACTCATTTTGGATCCGAAACTCTGTTATGGCGATTTTGCACTATCTTCGCCAGGACCGAACTTTGACGCGCTGGGAGGAGTGATTGCGATGCACAAATCCATGCACAGAGTGATGTGGACATAGAGCAACTTCCCTAGCACAAGTTCGTGTGGTCCGTTGATGGCACGGAAGCGGTAAAGCTGTTTACGCCCTTATAGGATGCCACACTTTCATACATGCACATAAACACACCAAAACACCAGACCAAAGAGCATGAACAAGACTTGTATTTCAGATCTGGCTGTCTCAACTTGTACCCAAACAAACACTGAAACAAAAATAACTCTCTGACATCACCAAACACCAGCCACAGCTAATCAGCAAAAAAAACAACACCCCTGGCCTGAAATGCCAGTAGGTAGTAACCCACAAGAAGAACCACTTACTCTCTCTCTCTCTTACTTCTCAATCAGTTCTATGTAGCTATGCACATCAACCCCCTTGTTACCAGAGACTACAGCATCAATACTATCATCACTTCCCGCTTCACAGCTACACTGCTCCCATGTTCTTTCACTGCCTGAATTCCTAGCTGCCTTGTAGTTGCTACCAGCCCAATCCTTCTCTCAGTGTGCCACCACTTCGAAATGGTGGTCCCAACACCATAAGGTACCGCTTGTCTCCGCCACCACCAACCTTTGCAAAATCAAGACAACTTTCCCTCTAGCATCTGCGCAAATACCTGCTTGCCCGGCTCTACTAAGCTCCTTCGCTTGCTTCAGCCAACCACTGCTGACGTCAAAACCAACTAAGCAATTCCATTGTTCTGCCCTCACCAGCGCCACATGGCCTCTCACTGTCCTCCTTGCCATCGCCAACACCAGTGTTAATATATCTAGCCTTCTCATCGTCGCCAGCAGCTACACCAGTGAACACCTCTTTACGGGAGTGGCTTCTTCTAACCGGCCCACACTCCATGCCCAAACGCTCCCTCTTCTACCTTCGCACCCCCACGCCAGGCACCATAGGCGGCATCCTTTCCTCTCTCTCACTCTCTAGAGGTGGCTCCTTCCTCAGTCGCCAGCCACCCCGTCTCTTGCCCCCTTTTCTTTCCTTCGTTGTTAGCTTCTCTGTAGCAAAAACAGCATCCTCTCCACCTCTACCGCGACCCGCCTCCTCCTTACATGATGGATGCTTTTCTCTTTCTACCGTCGACTGCAGTTGGTGTCAACCTTCGCTATTCAGCAGTGCTCGACAGCATATTCGGTGACACAAACAATTTAAGGCCACACCATCTATGTCCTCTGGGGTCACTCGCATAAGAGAATTGGCGGCCACCACACTACGTACCCTACCAAACTTCTCTACCTGCGTGCTACCAGCCACGCCAACCACACAGTGAACATCTGTTTTCTTGCTTCCCCAGGCGACCAAAAAGAGAGACCTCCCCTATCATCGCCTGTGCACAGAGGTGGCTAACTTCACAAACGATCTTTGGATCACGGCGGCTCCCCTGTACTGCGCCAGCCTCTCTCTTCATTACAGCTGGTACGCTAAGAGGACCACTTTCTCTGTCATTCCCCACCTGTATGTGGAAGCAGCTTTTTAGCCAGCACTCACACTCTTTCCCCTGCAACCCCAGCAACGCCCTTCTTCTTTTGTCCCGTAGCCATCTCTCTCTTTCAGCGTTGCGAAGTTGCCATCCGAATAGTAGGCGGCCTAGAACCTGAAAGTCAACACTTCCATACATGTTGGTGTCTCAAAAATTCTAGAGGATGGCCACCCAAGAGGGCCCTTTATACAATTTTCCTCGTGTGCTTCATAGCAAGACCTGCACCAGTGTTGAATATCCTTCTGGATGGAAGGCCATACATAACCCTCCAGTAATATCTTTTGCAAGGTGATCTTAAATGCATAATGACCCCCACATGCTCCCTCATGATTTGAAGATAGAATATAATAAATTTCTTCCCTCCAGGGAATTCTTCTTAATACCTCATCAGCTCCTTGCATGTATAATTCATCTCCAATCATGACATAATGCTTACTTTTCCTGATAAAATGATACTTTTGGCATTTTTTGAGTTCTTCAGGCAAGCGACCTGAGAGTAAGTAATCTACCACTCTGGATAGGTATTCTCTCCCTCTGTATAATGGCTCTTCGATTTTTGCAATTACCCGATCTTGATTAATTGCCTTTTGAGCCAAGTCATGTGCCAAATAATTTTCCTCTCACCGCACATGTTGAATACTCCATGCTGTAAATTGATGTAGCAGCCTTCTAACATTAGCCAGACATTCTTTTAATCTCGGATTCTTTGCTCGCCAGCTACCCAAGACCTGCTTTACTACTAATAGAGAATCTCCCTTTATGATTAGCTTTTGAATTTTCTGCTTTAAAGCAGCCTGCAGCCCTTGAAACAATGCTGTGTATTCAGCTTCATTGTTACTTTCAGCTTTTAGAAGTATCCCACCCTTTAGAATCAGCACGCCTTCTAAATCCTGGATTATATACCCCCTGGTGGCCTGACGTATAATCCTCTTATATGAACCGTCAAAGAATAAAACATGAGCTCCAGGAATGATAATTGGTTCCTCTTTTTCTATCTTTGAATCCACTTCCTTCACCAGTATTGGGCCATCCTTGTATGTTAGAAGATCTGCCAGAGTTGCCTTGTAAGTATCTTCAATCAAAAATGAGAAATCATACTCTTGAAGCTCCACTAACCATCGCATCATACCTTTTGAGAGTGAAGTACCATTCACCAGCTGAGGGAGTAGAGTATAATTTGTCAGCACCACAAATGGTCTCATCAGGAGATATGACTTGAATTTCCTGTAAGCATATACCAGACTTGACAAAACCACTTCAGCCTCAGTGTATTTCCTCTCTGCTTCTGTCTTCACTCTACTTGCATAATACACAGGCTTCATATATCTGGATTCATCTCCTCTCTGCAGCATTAAGATTGCTCCAACTACATCCGGACCAAAAGATGGATTCACATAAAAGACCTGAGAGAAATCCAGAGCTTTTACACTGGAAATACCTCCCAATACTTCTTTCACTTTCTCAAACACTTCCTCGCATTCTTCATTCCATTGCAATGGTTCCTTCTTCATAGCCTGCTGAAGAGGGTAAAGCAGTTGAGACATTAAAGGAACAAATCTTGCCATATATTTTACCTTCTGGACAAAAGTCTGCAGAGCTGCCTGGATGTTGATGGTGCAGATAATAAGACAAGAGCTTTTATCTTCTCTAGATCAGGTTCAATTCCATTCTGAGATATCATATGCCCCAACAGCTTCACCTTTGAATATCCTAAATAGCACGTCTTTGGATTGAGTTGTCCACCTGCATCATCCATTTTAGAAAATACTTGCTCCAATTTACTACCATGCTCCTTTTGAGAACTATATACACATATATCATCCAAAAAATCTCTTACAAAATGATCTGTAAGAGGTGCAAGTACTCTATCAGTGTTTCTCTGATACCACGAGGGTGCATTTTTCAAACCAAATGGTACTACTCGGTAACAGAAGCAACCCCACGGTGTAATGATAGTGGTTTTAGCCTGATCTTCCTCAGCAATTGAGATCTGAAAATACCCAGAGAAACCATCGCATACACTATACCTCTCATATCCAGCTACCCTGTCCAAAATATCATCAATGAACGGCAGAGGATAGTGATTGCTTTTTGTTGCAGCATTCAGAGGCTTGTAATCAATACAGACTCTCCACCCACCTGTATGCTTTGGAGTAAAGACCACTGGATTTGCCCAATCTGAGTGATTTACTGGATAAATCAACCCTGCTTTTAACAACTTACTCAGCTCCTCTCTTAATACAGGCAATAGCTCTCTATTTATCCTCCTCAGTTTCCGAAACACTGGCCTCACACCCTCTTTCAATACTATAGGCATTGGTTCACATTTGAATCCTCGGATCTCTTCATATGAAGTAATGAACAAATGAGGGAATTTATGTATTACCTTCATATACTCTTCTTTCTCCACTGGCTGTAATCTAGGATTTAGCATGCCCTGTAAACAGCTTCTCTTTCTCTGTACTGGGTGATGGAGGCTGCATCAGACTGTCCATATCTTCAAGTCTGCTCTCTTCTTCCTCCCTTAACTCCTCTTCAGCCTGCATCACATGCTCATTTTCTTCCTTCATTATAAATGATACCTGGCTCTCATCATCAGAAGTACAACTCTCTTCTTCAGTTTCACTATCTGTATACTCATCAGCACTTGTTTCTTCAGGCTCACTCTTCATTTCCCGCTTACTACTCATATTGAACTTCCTGGCTCTTCCTCTCTTATTATGTACTGTTATAGTTCCCCTTTTCCAATTTTGAATGGCACCCACCTGTCTGAGCCAGGGTCTGCCCAAAATCAGTGGATAAGCTCCCAAACCAGCCAGCATAATATTTATGTTGTAAACCACACCAAAAGCAGTCACTGGCACTTCTGTACATATACCCAGACACTTCACTTTTGCATGATTTGCCAGACGAAGTCTAAAATCTAAACTAGCATTCAGCTTTAACCCCAATCTCTCCATGCAGGACTGAGTCATTACACTGATTTGTGCACCGCCATCAACATATGCTTCTCCAACACTCACACTTCCACACCAAGCATCATGATGGACAAATATCAGGAAGGTCTTCCACCATAGACATCAGCTCCATTTCGCCTTGTGTGGGATCCTGCTCATTTACTTTCCTCGGATTTGCCAACTTCTTCCACTCTCTCTTAAGCTTCGGACACAATCCAAGCAATTGGGCAAAAGTTATATTGGCTACCCTTCCCTTTAAATCTCCCATCAATGTATACTCCTCCTGACCTTGACCAATATGCAAATCTGAAGTTTTATAATGTCTTCTTGGCTTCCTCTTCTTCTTTTCTGGTTGAGGGCTTATATCAAATTGGACATGTTTACCTTTCTTAGAAGATGGTTCAGGTTCTGCCATTGTACTCCTCGTCCTCTTGGCCACAGGCATGATCTCTGGAATGGTCTCCACTCCTATGAAGCTGAGAGCCGGTCCCTTTCCTTTATCCTCCCATTTGATTCCACTGGTAGAGGGTTGATTTGGATCTTTTACTTCAACACTATGATCCCCCGATCTATCATTAGTCCTCTGCATCACAGGATACATTCCACCACTTGCTCTGGGTGGTTTGTCACATTGAGGGCTGATATGTCCCTGCTCCCCACAGTTCCAGCATTGGACATTACTTAAATAGTAGCCCCGTCCTCTCCCTGTTCCTCCCATATTCCCTTCACCTGTTGACATATTGTCTCTTCTATTATTTGGTGCACCTCGGCTTCTTCCCTTTCCACTTGCTTCCATCCAATTCAAACTTAGAGACTTCATGAGCTCCACTGCATCATGTATGTCCCTCTTAAAAGTGTCCTCCTGTTCAGGAACAACAACAGCTTCCCTTTCAGGATGTATACTCTCAATCTCTGGCATTTTCATAAACTTCTTCGGCTCTTCCTGTATTCCCATCTGCCTCAGACGCTTCACCTTCCACTCCTTCTCTCGAGCTACTCTGACAGCCTCCTCAAAGCTATCCAGGTCCTTCAGCTCCACCTTCACACAGAGAGTTGGCTCCAGACCAGCCACAAACCGGTCTCTCTTTATCATCTGCAGGGGTACTTCAAGAATCAAAGCCTCACACCATAGACTCCACAGTCTACCAAACTCTATCAGATACTGATCCACATCTTGACCATCCTTCTGCTGAATGCTACACAACTCCTTCCACACTTCATTCGGACTCCTCACATGGGCAAACTGTGCCAAGAATGCAGCTCTGCTGACTACACGGTACTCAAGATCCTATTGATGAATGTTCCTGTGTGTAGTCACAAACATCTGTAGCCATGTTTTTGCATCACCCTGCAAGCAATAAGTCAAAATCTGAGAAAGGATCTCCGGAGTTGCCCTGTCTTTCATCAAGGTTGTAAATTCCATCTTCTCCACAAACCTGATTGCACTCTCCTGTGGCAATCCCCAATACTCCGGAAAATCCTGAGCCATCTTTCCAAATGTTGCTTCACACAGCCCCTGTCTTCTTTCACAAACCAGAGGAAATCTGCTCCTCTGTGGAGGCACCAAAAAGTGATGGCACGAAAGCGGTAAAGCTGTTTACGCCCTTATAGGATGCCACACTTCCATACACGCACATAAACACACCAGAACACCAGACCAAAGAGCATGAACAAGACTTGTATTTCAGATCTGGCTGTCTCAACTTGTACCCAAACAAACACTGAAACAAAAAGAACTCTCTGACATCACCAAACACCAGCCACAGCTAATCAGCAAAAAAAACAACACCCCTGGCCTGAAACTCCAGTAGGTAGTAACCCACAAGAAGAACCACTTACTCTCTCTCTCTCTTACTTCTCAATCAGTTCTATACAGCTATGCACATCAACCCCCTTGTTACGAGAGACTACAGCATCAATACTATCATCACTCCCCGCTTCACAGCTACACTGCTCCCATGTTCTTTCACTGCCTGAATTCCTAGCTGCCTTGTAGTTGCTGCCAGCCCAATCCTTCTCTCAGTGTGCCACCACTTCGAAATGGTGGTCCCAACACCACAAGGTACCGCTTGTCTCGTCACCACCAACCTTTGCCAAGACAAAAGCAAGACAACTTTCCCTCTAGCATCTGCGCAAATACCTGCTTGCCCAGCTCTACTAAGCTCCTTTGCTTGCTTCAGCCACTGCTAACGTCAAAACCAACTAAGCAATTCCATTATTCTGCCCTCACCAGTGCCACACGGCCTCTCACTGTCATCCCAGCCACCGCCAACACCCCACCAGTGTTAATATATCCAGCCTTCTCATCATCGCCAGCAGCTGCAGCAGTGAACACCTGTTTGCGGGAGTGGCTTCTTCTAACCGGCCCACACTCCACGCCCAAACTCTCCCTCTTCTACCTTCGCACCCCCACGCCAGGCACCATAGGCGGCCTCCTTTCCTCTCTCTCACTCTCTAGAGGCGGCTCCTTCCTCAGTCGCCAGCCACCCCGTCTCTTGCCCCCTTTTCTTTCCTTCGTTGTCAGCTTCTCTGCAACAAAAACAGCGTCCTCTCCACCTCTACCACAACCCGCCTCCTTCTTACATGATGGATGCTTTCCTCTTTCTACCGTCGACTGCAGTTGGTGTCAACCTTCGCTATTCAGCAGTGCTCGATAGCATATTCGGCGACACAAACAATTTAAGGCCACACCTTCTATGTCCTCTGGCGTCACTCGCATAAGAGAATTAGCGGCCACCACACTTATTACCCTACCAAACTTCTCTGCCTGCGTGCTACCAGCCACGCCAACCACACAATGAACATCTGTTTTCTTGCTTCCCCAGGCAACCAAAAAGAGAGACCTCCCCTGTGCACAGAGGTGGCTAACTTCACAACGATCTTTGGATCACGGCGGCTCCCCTGTACTGCGCCAGCCTCTCTCTTCGTTACAGTTGGTACGCTAAGAGGACCCCTTTCTCTGTCATTCCCCACCTGTATGTGGAAGCAACTTTTTAGCCAGCACTCACACTCTTTCCCCTGCAACCCCAGCAACACCCTTCTTCTTTTGTCCCGCAGTCGCCTCTCTCTTTCAGCGTTACGAAGTTGCCATCCGAATAGTAGGCGGCCTAGAACCTGAAAGTCAACACTTCCATACACGTTGGTGTCTCAAAAATTCTAGAGGATGGCCACCCAAGAGGGCCCTTTCTACAATTTCCCTCGTGTGCTTCATTAATACATGTGGTGCCAATACCTTTCCATAATGAACTCAAGGGCTGCATCCATTATTTCATTAATATTGATGGTTCTGCTTTCACTTCCCTCACTCAGCAAATTTTATCTCAAATAAAACTCAAGTTGTCCCAAACTAGTTACATATTTCGTGACACTCTCAGTACTCTGTACAGTATGTACACATTATCAGCCTCTATTTTTGTCCACACACCGTTCTCTGATGGGGTCCCGGATCATCAACATCTAACTGTTCGAATCCGGGTTCTCGAAAAAGATGAATGAGCGTGCCAAATGGCAGACATTTTCAACCCTGACCCAAACGACGTCGAAGAGGCATGAAATTCAAATCATGCATGGAAACATGTGTGGCAACCAACCCAAATCTTTATTGTTGTATTCAGATGCGATTCGGACTCATTTCGGATCCGAAACTCTGTTATGGCGATTTTGCACTATCTTCGCCCCGGGACCCAACTTTGACGCACTGGAAGAAGTGATTGCGATGCACAAATCCATGCACGGAGTGATGTGGACATAGAGCAACTTCTCTAGCACAAGTCCGTGTGGTCCGTTCTCTGATGGGGTCCGTGATCCTCAACTTCTAACTGTCCGAATCCGGGTTCTCAAAAAAGATGCATGAGCGTGCCAAATGGCAAAAATTTCCAACCATGGCTCAAACGGCGTCGAAGAGGCATGAAAATGGAATCATGCATGGAAAAATGTGTGGCAAGAAACCCGAAACTAGCTGTGTACCATGAAGATCAACAAAACCAATTACTCTAAGAAGAGACCTACTTCACATGACGAGAACCAAGGAGCTACAATTGCATCAGATTTAGCTCTACCATGTGGTGGAGCTAGAATGCATCGATCTAGATGTGTACCATGGAGATCAACAAAATCAATTACTCCAAGATGAGATCTACTTCACATGACAAGAACCAAGAAGCTGGAATTGCATTTGATCAAGCTCTACCACGTGGTAGAGCTGTATCCAACCTAGACCACATCGTAGAGCTAGATTGCTTTGAGGTCTAGCTCTACCATGTGGTGGAGCTAGAGTTGCTTTTGAGGTCTAGCTCTACCATGTGGTGGAGCTAGAGTTGCTTTTGAGGTCTAGCTCTTCCATGTGGTAGAGCTAGCTTTTGAGGTCTAGCTCTTCCATGTGGTAGAGCTAGAATGCATTGATCTAGATGTGTACCATGCAAATCAACAAAACCAATTACTCCAAGAAGAGACCATGACGAGAACCAAGGAGATAAACAAGTGTGTTGAATGGCGCTGGGACCCAACTTTGACGCGCTGGGAGAAGTGATTGCGATGCCCAAATTCGTGCACGGAGTGATGTGGACATAGAGCAACTTCCCTAGCACAAGTCCGTGTGGTCCGTTCTCTGATGGGGTCCCGGATCCTCAACTTCTAATTGTCCGAATCCGGGTTCTCGAAAAAGATGCACGAGTGTGCCAAATGGCAGAAATTTCCAACAGGGGCCCAAACGGCGCCGAAGAGGAATGAAAATCGAATCATGCATGGACAAATGTGTGGCAACCAACCCGGATCATTCTTATTGTGTTCGGATGCGATTGGGACTCATTTCGGATCCGAAACTCTGTTATGGCGATTTTGCACTATCTTCGCCCGCCGGGACCCAACTTTCACACGCTGGGAGAAGTGATTGCGATCTCCAAATGCATGCACGGAGTAATGTGGACATAGAGCATCTTTCCTAGCACAAGTCCGTGTGGTCCGTTCTCTGATGGGGTCCCGAATCCTCAACTTCTAACTATCCGAATCCGGGTTCTCAAAAAAGATGCACGAGCATTCCGAGTGGCAGAAATTTCCAACCGTGGCCCAAACGGCACTAAAGAGGCATGAACATGAAATCATGCATGGAAAAATGTGTGGCAAGCAACCCGGATCTTTCTTGTTCTGTTCAGATGCGATTCGGACTCATTTCGGATCCGAAACTCTATTATGGCGATTGTGCACTATCTTCGTCGGGACCCAACTTTGACGCGCTGGGAGAAGTGATTGCGATCTCCAAATGCATGCACGGAGTGATGTGGACATAGAGCAACTTCCCTATCACAAGTCCGTGTGGTCCGTTCTCTGATGGGGTCCCGGATCCTCAACTTCTAACTGTCCGAATCCGGGTTCTCGAAAAAGATGCACAAGCATGCCAAATGGCAGAAATTTCCAACCGTGGCCCAAACGGTGCCGAAGAGGCATGAAATTCGAATCATGCATGGAAAAATGTGTGGCAACCAACGCGGATCTTTCTTGTTGTATTCAGATGCGATTCAGACTCATTTCGGATCCGAAACTCTGTTATGGCGATTTCGCACTATCTTCGCCGCCGGGACCCAACTTTCACACGCTGGGAGAAGTGATTGCGATCTCCAAATGCATGCACGGAGTAATGTGGACATAGAGCAACTTCCCTAGCACAAGTCCGTGTGGTCCGTTCTCTGATGGGGTCCCGAATCCTCAACTTCTAACTATCCGAATCCGGGTTCTCGAAAAAGATGCACGAGCGTTTCGAGTGGCAGAAATTTCCAACCGTGGCCCAAACGGCACTAAAGAGGCATGAAAATGAAATCATGCATGGAAAAATGTGTGGCAAGCAACCCGGATCTTTCTTGTTCTGTTCAGATGCGATTCGGACTCATTTCGGATCCGAAACTCTGTTATGGCGATTGTGCACTATCTTCGTCGGGACCCAACTTTGACGCGCTGGGAGAAGTGATTGCGATCTCCAAATGCATGCATGGAGTGATGTGGACATAGAGCAACTTCCCTAGCACAAGTCCGTGTGGTCCGTTCTCTCGGGTCCCGGATCCTCAACTTCTAACTGTCTGAATCCGGGTTCTCGAAAAAGATGCACAAGCATGCCAAATGGCAGAAATTTCCAACCGTGGCCCAAACGGCGCCGAAGAGGCATGAAATTCGAATCATGCATGGAAAAATGTGTGGCAACCAACCCGGATCTTTCTTGTTGTGTTCAGATGCGATTCAGACTCATTTCGGATCCGAAACTCTGTTATGGCGATTTTGCACTATCTTCGCCGCGACCCAACTTGACGCGCTGGGAGAAGTGATTGCGATGCACAAATCCATGCACGGAGTGATGTGGACATAGAGTAACTTCCCTAGCACAAGTCCATGTGGTCCGTTCTCTGATGGGGTCCCGAATCCTCAACTTCTAAAACTGTCTGAATCCGAGTTCTCGAAAAAGATGCATGAGCATGCCAAATGGCAGAAATTTCCAACCGTGGCCCAAACGGCGCCGAAGAGGCATGGAAATGGAATCATGCATGGAAAAATGTGTGGCAAGAAACCCGGATCTAGCTGTGTACCATGCAGACCAACAAAACCAATTACTCTAAGAAGAGACCTACTTCACATGACAAGAACCAAGGAGCTACAATTGCATCAGATCTAGCTCTACCATGTGGTGGAGCTAGAATGCATCAATCTAGATGTGTACCATGGAGATCAACAAAATCAATTACTCCAAGATGAGATCTACTTCACATGACAAGAACCAAGAAACTAGAATTGCATTTGATCTAGCTCTACATCGTAGAGCTAGATTGCTTTGAAGTCTAGCTCTACCATGTGGTGGAGCTAGAATTGCTTTTGAAGTCTAGCTCTTCCATGTGGTAGAGCTAGAATGCATTGATCTAGCTGTGTACCATGCAAATCAACAAAACCAATCACTCCAAGAAGAGACCATGACGAGAACCAAGGAGATAAACAAGTATGTTGACTGGCGCTGGGACCCAACTTTGACGCGCTGGGAGAAGTGATTGCGATGCCCAAATTCGTGCACGGAGTGATGTGGACATAGAGCAACTTTCCTAGCACAAGTCCGTGTGGTCCGTTCTCTGATGGGGTCCCAGATCCTCAACTTCTAACTGTCCGAATCCGGGTTCTCGAAAAAGATGCACGAGCGTGCCAAATGGCGGAAATTTCCAATAGGGGCCCAAACGGCGCCGAAGAGGAATGAAAATTGAATCATGCATGGACAAATGTGTGGGCAAAAAACCAACCCGGATCATTCTTGTTGTGTTCAGATGCGATTCGGACTCTTTTCGGATCCGAAACTCTGTTATGGCGATTTTGCACTATCTTCGCCATGCCGGGACCCAACTTTGACGCGCTGGGAGAAGTGATTGCGATCTCCAAATGCATGCACGGAGTAATGTGGACATAGAGTAACTTTCCTAGCACAAGTCCGTGTTGTCCGTTCTCTGATGGGGTCCCGAATCCTCAACTTCTAACTGTCCGAATCCGGGTTCTCGAAAAAGATGCACGAGCATGCCTAATGGCGGAAATTTCCAACCGTGGCCCAAACGGCGCTAAAGAGGCATGAAAATGGAATCATGCATGGACAAATGTGTGGCAAGCAACCCCGATCTTTCTTGTTGTGTTCAGATGCGATTCGGACTCATTTCGGATCCGAAACTCTACTATGGCAATTTTGCACTATCTTCGTCGTCGGGACCCAACTTTGACGTGCTGGGAGAAGTGATTGCGATCTCCAAATGCATGCACGGAGTGATGTGGACATAGAGCAACTTCCCTAGCACAAGTCTGTGTGGTCCGTTCTCTGATGGGATCCCGGATCCTCAACTTCTAACTGTCCGAATCCGGGTTCTCGAAAAAGATGCACAAGCGTGCCAAATGGCAGAAATTTCCAACCGTGGCCCAAACGACGCCGAAGAGGCATGAAAATCAAATCAAGCATGGAAAAATGTGTGGCAACAACCAACCCGGATCTTTCTTGTTGGGTTCAGATGCGATTCGGACTCATTTCGGATCCGAAACTCTATTATGACGATTTTGCACTATCTTCGCCAGGCCCAACTTTGACGCATTGGGAGAAGTGATTGCGATGCACAAATCCATGCATGGAGTGATGTGGACATAGAGAAAATTTCCTAGCACAAGTCCGTGTGGTCCGTTCTCTGATGGGGTCCCGGATCCTCAACTTCTAACTATTCGAATCCGGGTTCTCGAAAAAGATGAACGAGCGTGTCAAATGGCGGAAATTTCCAACCCTGGCCCAAATGACGCCGAAGAGGCATGAAATTCGAATCATGCATGGAAAAATGTGTGGCAACCGACCCGGATCTTTCTTGTTGTGTTCAGATATGCGATTCGGACTCATTCCAGATCCGAAACTCTACTATGGCGATTTTGCACTATCTTCGTCGGGACCCAACTTTGACGCGCTGGGAGAAGTGATTGCGATTTCCAAATGCATGCACGGAGTGTTGTGGACATAGAGCAACTTCCCTAGCACAAGTCCGTGTGGTCCATTCTCTGATGGGGTCCCGGATCGTTAACTTCTAACTGTCCGAATCCGGGATCTTGAAAAAGATGCACAAGCATGCCAAATGGCGGAAATTCCCAACCGTGGCCCAAACGGCGCCAACTAGGCATGAAATTCGAATCATGCATGGAAAAATGTGTGGCAACCAACCCGGATCTTTCTTGTTGTGTTCAGATGCGATTCAGACTCATTTTGGATCCGAAACTCTGTTATGGCGATTTTGCACTATCTTCGCTGCCGGGACCCAACTTTGACGCGGTGGGAGAAGTGATTGCGATGCACAAATCCATGCACGGAGTGATGTGGACATAGAGCAACTTCCCTAGCACAAGTCCGTGTGGTCCGTTCTCTGATGGAGTCCCTGATCCTCAACTTCTAGCTGTCCGAATCCGGGTTCTCGAAAAAGATGCATGAGCGTACCAAATGGCGAAAATTTCCAACCATGGCCCAAACGGCGCCGAAGAGGCATGAAAATGGAATCATGCATGGAAAAATGTGTGGCAAGAAACTCCGATCTAGCTGTGTACCATGCAGATCAACAAAACCAATTACTCTCAGAAGAGACCTACTTCACATGACGAGAACTAAGGAGCTACAATTGCATCAGATCTAGCTCTACCATGTGGTGGAGCTAGAATGCATCGATCTAGCTGTGTACCATGGAGATCAACAAAATCAATCACTCCAAGATGAGATCTACTTCACATGATAAGAACCAAGAAGCTAGAATTGCATTTGATCTAGCTCTACCACCTGGTAGAGCTGTATCCAACCTAGACCACATCGTAGAGGTAGATTGCTTTGAGGTCTAGCTCTACCATGTGGTGGAGCTAGAATTGCTTTTGAGGTCTAGCTCTTCCATGTGGTAAAGCTAGAATGCATTGATCTAGCTGTGTACCATGCAAATCAACAAATCCAATTACTCCAAGAAGAGACCATGACGAGAACCAAGGAGATAAACAAGTGTGTTGAATGGCGCTGGGACCCAACTTTGACGTGCTGGGAGAAGTGATTGCGATGCCCAAATTTGTGCACGGAGTGATGTGGACATAGAGCAACTTCCCTAGCACAAGTCCCTGTGGTCCGTTCTCTGATGGGGTCCCAGATCCTCAACTTCTAACTGTCCGAATCCGGGTTCTCAAAAAAGATGCACGAGCGTGCCAAATGGCGAAAATTTCCAACAGGGGCCCAAACGGCGCCGAAGAGGAATGAAAATCGAATCATGCATGGACAAATATGTGGCAACCAACTCGGATCATTCTTGTTGTGTTCAGATACGATTCGGACTCTTTTCGGATCCGAAACTCTGTTATGGCGATTTTGCACTATCTTTGCCGCCGGGACCCAACTTTGACGCGCTGGGAGAAGTGATTGCGATCTCCAAATGCATGCACGGAGTAATGTGGACATAGAGCATCTTTCCTAGCACAAGTCCGTGTGGTCCGTTCTCTGATGGGGTCCCGAATCCTCAACTTGTAACTGTCCAAATCCGGGTTCTCGAAAAAGATGCACGAGCGTGCCTAATGGCAAAAATTTTCAACCGTGGCCCAAACGGTGCTAAAGAGGCATGAAAATGGAATCATGCATGGACAAATGTGTGGCAAGCAACCCGCATCTTTCTTGTTGTGTTCAGATGCGATTAGGACTCATTTCGGATCCAAAACTCTGTTATGGCGATTTTGCACTATCTTCGTCGGGACCCAACTTTGACGCACTGGGAGAAGTGATTGCGATCTCCAAATGCATGCACGGAGTGATTTGGACATAGAGAAACTTCCCTAGCACAAGTCCGTGTGGTCCATTCTCTGATGGGGTCCCGGATCCTTAACTTCTAACTGTCCGAATCCGGGTTCTCGAAAAAGATGCACAAGCGTGCCAAATGGCAAAAATTTCCAACCGTGGCCCAAACGGCGTCGAAGAGGCATGAAATTTGAATCATGCATAGAAAAATGTGTGGCAACCAACCCCGATCTTTCTTGTTGTATTCAGATGCGATTCGGACTCTTTTCGGATCCGAAACTCTGTTATGGCGATTTTGCACTATCTTCGTCGTCGGGACCCAACTTTGACGCGCTGGGAGAAGTGATTGCGATGCACATACATGGAATCTTCGGAATCAACCAAGTGCCAGCGGTTTATTGACTAGTAAAAGACAAGAAGGCCCTTGCACATGGTTCATCCAAAACCAAGGAGGCTAATAGTAGGGAAAGGTGGAGGAGGTGAGGGTGGTGGGTCACCCTGCCAACATTAGAGACTACCCATTGGCATTCTTTCCACTCTATAAGAAAAGTGATATGGAGCTTGGAAAATGCATAAGAGAAGAAGGCAACAACTTGGGAAAGCGGAGGCCTCTGTAGAAGAGACTAATCTTGTGGTCAACTTGAATTGGGCCTTTTAGGATACTCTTGCTTCCTAACAATTAACAAGAAACCTCCAACTACAATTTATATCAATCCTATATGGGTATTAAATCTATGATGTTTTAGATATGTATCACTTATTAGAGAATCTGTGTATCCAGCATTGAATTAGTCCCTGGGCATTCGAGCATGTATCACTCCCTAGGCATTGTATGATTTATTAGAGAATCTATGTATTTGGAATTTTATTAGTCCCTAGGCATTTGAGCATGTCTTGTAGGGCATATGTTGGAGATAACATGTGTTATCCTACCATTTAGCGAGAACTAGAGCTAGAACTAGCTCTATCATATGGTAGAGATAGAACCCATTAAAGACTATCTCTACTATGTGGTGGAGTTAGACTTCAAAGCATTCTAGCGATACCATGGTGTCTAGATAGATTATTTTGATATAGCTGTACCACATGGTAGAGCTAGATCAATGAACTCTAGCTCTGTTACATGATATAGTTACATTGATGCAATCTAGCTCCACCACATGATATAGTTACCAGATAGTATAGCTAGTTCAATGTATTCTAGCTCCACCACATGGTAGAGCTAGACCTCTAGGCATTCTAGGTCTACAACGTGGTTTATGGTACAGCTAGATTGATGCATTCTAACTCCACCACATGGTAGAGCTAGACTTTAAAGTTCTACGATATGGTCTAGATAGAATACAGCTCTACCACGTGGTAGAGCTGTATCAAATACTTTGAGGTCTAGCTCTACCATGTGGTGGAGCTAGAATGCATCGATCTAACTGTGTACCATGCAGATTAACAAAACCAATTACTCCAAGAGAGACCTACTTCACATGACAAGAACCAAGGAGCTAGAATTGCATTTGATCTTGCTCTACCACATGGTAGAGCAAGAATTGCATTTGATCTTGCTCTACCACGTGGTAGAACTGTATTCTACCTAGACCACATCATAGAGCTGGAATTATTTGAGGTCTAGCTCTACCATGTGGTGGAGCTAATGCAGATCAATAAAACTAATTACTCCAAGAAGAGACCTACTTCACAAAATGAGAACCAAGGATCTAGAAAAAAGGTCAGACTCCATTACTCCTAAAAATAGGTTATTTATAAACTTAAATTATATGGGTTTATATATAAATAGGTTTGATTTATATAGCTATATAAAGTCTATAAATAAGTAAAGTATAATTGTAAACTATAAGCATGCTTTAAGTTACTATAGTTAACCTACATATTTAAATATAGCTTTAATCCTATTTAAATAAGCGCTTCACGGCCCATCGCTTCACAGCCCATCGCTCGCCTCTCTCTCCCATCCGTCCCATCAAGGGGCCATTCCCACGTGCCACTTCCACAAACACTAGGGTATTTTCACATTACAATTAAAAAAAGACCTAACGAGGCTTGAAAAAGGTAAGTTGAAGAAGTTATAAATATCTATGCCAAATAATGATCAAAACTAGGGCAATGTTCAGTCTCAATACCTGTTAACTTGAGGCTCTTGATCATCAATTAATACACACATAAGCATAAATTTGTTGGTGGTTCTAGATTTAGAAGGTGAGATGGGGCCACGTATCAACTTGACCCATGCCCAACACATGACCTCAAAAACATCATATTCGACACAAGCCTCACCTTATTGTTATAATTATTCCTATGCTTTACAAGGATTATCACAACCCTTTTTTGCAACCCGAGTTGGAATAAGTGCCTATAGGCACGGTGAGTTGGAATAAGTCCCTACGAGCATAAATCCCAAAAAAAAACTTAACCCTCGCCTTCTTAAACTTATCTAGTTTCAATCGGAGCTCCAGGTTCACTAAATCAATTATAGAAATCACCTTTTATAAAAAATTACCATTACGGTTTTTCCATAAGCCTATATGATGCATGCTTAACAAGGCTCAAATTGATAACTTGAGGTTCACCAAATAGAAATCACTATAATATCTTGCTCTTTTTTCCAAGTTCTCTCAATTCTCTCAATAATTGATAGAAATAGCTTTAATTTTTTGAAACTCATACAACATCTAGTCCCGAGCTATGTCGGTCCGCTATGCGCGCACACGTGTGTATGAATGCATAAGGAGCATAGATGAGGCTAGTAGGGAACTATGGATTAGGCGTCAAGAGCCGAGGACCTCAATATTGATTTTGCACAAGTGCACATAGCCATTGCATGTTCAGAAGATAAAACAAGGTGATTTGTCAAGATAAATTCGCAATAATTGATCTTCATAATTTAAGTAAATCCAAGAGCAAAAAAAGAATTATATGAAATTATCTTTGCTCTTGATTTTGTATTTCAAAAGTGTGTACATGACGGGATGGCCTAATCCCAAATGTATGGAGAAATGAAGAGATCTTTGGAAACTTTAAGATCTAGAAAATTACCAAAATTTTGTAACTTAAAATTTGGTATAATATGTTACCAATGCTAATTTTATGTTACCAATGCTAATTTTATGAAAATCTCGAATTTAGACTAGTAATCCTTATCCTCAACCTTATCGTGGTGGCGAACGTATCCGGACGGCTCTCTCTCTCTGCGGGTTCAGTTCTGGGCAGCTCTCTCTCTCTCTCTGCAGGGCGCACGTTCATGGGCGGCTCTCCCTCCATCAACACAAGCTACACGGCTACAGGGGCGCATGTTTGTCTGTTTGCTGCTCTTACCTAGCGTGGCCTGCTTCTCTCTGGGCGGCTCTCTCTCTGCAGCCACTCGCCCCTTCAGCAGCCTCGGGGGGGGTCACTCGTATAAATATGTAAGTATCACGTGGGTTCAACAGAAGGACATTTTAAATATTTAAAACTTACAGAAATATATTTACAGAGGGGATTTATTTATTGTATTTTTAAAAAAAAATACAGATTTGAGTAGGAAAGGATACATTATATTCACTAAAAAATTCACAGATAAGGGACTTTTTAAATAGGCCTTGAACGCACGTGATATAGAGGATTTACATATAGTGACCCCCCCGAGTCAGCAGCTCCACCTTATTGTTGTGTCTGTTTGCTGCTCTTACCTAGCGTGGCCTTCTTCTCTCTGGGCAGCTCTCTCTCTGCAGCCACTCGCCCCTTCAGCAGCTCCACCTTATTGTTGTGTCTGTTTGCTGCTCTTACCTAGCAGCTACTCGCAGATATTTACTTCCAAATCAAAGGATGCCTAGCATTATGTACACCTGCCAGTGGGGTTATAATTTATCTAAGCTTATCCGTCCCTCCACAGCCATGCAATCTGGATTCTAGCAGGTATATGGGCGTCTCTTAAACTCTAATTTTTTGATTTTCTCTTCTGAATCAGACGATAAAAAAGATAGAGCATGTTACAATAGTAGTCGTAGTTTCATTAGCAACCATGTAGTCTAAGAGCATTGTAGGTCATAAAGGGCAATAAACAGGCCCTGGCCATAAATCTCTCATGCTTGGTTTTCTTTAGGCGTCTCTTATTGCTGTGAGCAGGCCCACTCTCCTACGCAGCATATACAAGACATTGCATAGTTGCAGGCCACATCTATAGCAATAAGAGAGAGTAGCCAGCATAAACTCGTCTACGCAGGTCCATTCCTGATTTTCTCTTCTGAATCAGGTTTTTTCTCTTCAACCATTCTTGAGTTTTTGAATTCTTGCATGCTTTTATTTTCTACTCTATGTCAATGTGTATGATCTGATTTTTAATGATGAGAGAGTTGCGATGATGAGCCATGGATCTAGCTGAGGATGAGAGAGTCAATGATGAGTTATAACATCTTAATTCTTTTTTATTGACAAGAAATACTTGAGTTTGGTCACAATTTTCTTGTTTGGGACTATTAATGCAAGCTTTAGCAGACAATTGTTGTGGTTTCTTGTAAATACTGCTACATATGTCCTTGTATTTGGGATCATTAGTGCAAGATAGACAAGTATTGTTATATTAATTTCTTATAACTATTTATACACATCTTTGTATTTGTTTGAAAAGTAACTAAAAATTAGAGTTGATAAGGACTATGAGAACTAAAAACACTTGAACTTTTTTCACAAATATCACCAAACAAAAAAACAAAAAACAAATATTTTCAATGCTATTATCACATCATGCACGATGCTGATTTTGATGCTTATTTGGACCTAATCATAGATGGTTATTTTCACTGTCATTTTGATGCTTATTTTAATGACATGAGTACCATCAAAACTGGACGTCAAAGACTAAAGATCTTGTAGTAGTGAGTCCCTCACGTATGTGATGATAGGAAATGCTTAAGAGAGATGCCCAACGTCTTTTATATCCAATTGTATGATGGTTCTCTATATCTCTCTCATATATACACATTACAATACTCCTCTCTCTCTCTCTCTCTCTCTCTCTCTCTCACACACACACACACACACACACACATGTATGTGATGATGGGAAATGCTTAAGAGAGATGCCCAACGTCTTTTATATCCAATTGTATGATGGTTCTCTATATCTCTCTCATATATACACATTACAATACTCCTCTCTCTCTCTCTCTCTCTCTCTCTCTCTCTCTCTCCATCTTTGAAATTGGATTGAGCACACATTAAAGAACTATCTCTCTCTTGAAGGTGATGCACACAAGTGAGCAAAGATCAACTCAACATGGCATATTATAACACTGATATTCACATAATTATACTTCAACAATATACATGTGTGCATAAAGTTGAACAAAAATAAAAACTCATGTAAATATATGTAAGCGTACAAGAGTAGGAAGTATATAAAGTGATCAACTGTTTGCAAATGTAAAATCTAATGGGTATAAATGGTAGAATGTAATGCCAGAACATTTTACCTAATCCTATACAAATGTTGTGGTGGGTAAAAGTATAACTGTGTACGAGCTATGTACATCCCCTCCAAATACAAAATGGGCATGAAATAAGTTATTAGGGATCTATAGCAAGGAGGAGGAGGGATATCTAGTCTCCATGATTTATACCCTTGTCATCCTCATAATCATCGTCCGTAGGCATAGGCTACTTTGTCAACGTACTTTAATTAGAAGTAGAGATATATTTTGTGAGATCCCTGTTCCCACCGCGCAACGGATTCGGGGTACTAGCAGCGGAAGTAGCACTTCTAGCGCGAGGCAGGGTCCCACACTCGGGGCCTCGTCCACGGATATCCGGACAAAAGACTAATCCGTCGGTTTTTCCAAAACCAAACCCGGAAAAACTTCCCTTATCCGGAAAGCACAGGCGATTCCTCCAGGATGACTTTTTACTCTAACGTAGTCAAGACCATTAGTTATCAAACTGATCCGACTACACCTATAAAGATACTCGGTCAGATCAGGGAAGAAACTTGCACTTGGATCATTGGGATCAACGCTTTTTTCCCCATCAAGAGGCACAGCCGTTGATTCCTATCCATAGAACAATTACTATCCGGGACTTACTTCATCTATCATAATAACAGAAATTGAGTCTCGATTTATGGATCCATCAGTCCAGCCTAACCCCATCCAGTCCCATGGGTTAGCCAACCGCCCAACCACTGTAGTGATGGAATCCAATTAAGAATTTGGTTAGGTTTTGTCCCGGGTACCAAGGAAAAGAGTTCCAAGGGCCCCTAGCCGGAAGTTCATGCAAACATAAAACTAGTCACACCACTTATACACCCAATATGAAATTGCCTTTTTCTTAGCATCAACTAACTTTAAAACAATCCTTTAATGAAACCATTATGTCACTGATGACAATCCTCATAGTCTCTCGTTGAATCCTTATTTCTAGTCATTCATTCATCGGTATACTTATGGCATCATTGGCAACCAGAACGCTCACCACCTGTTCACTCAGGGGCCTTTTCCATAGTTCCTAGCTCATAGTAACCGGCAATATATTCATATAACAGAATGGAATCTCCATGGAAGATCAGCAAGATCAACCCACAAATCCATATAAAAGAGCCATGGACTCATCCGTTGAGGACCAGCAAGGTCAATCAACCAGATCCATGCCCGGTTTCAGAAAACAACTCTTATTCCTTGTTCCAATATCTTCCACGACGCACGTGTGGGTATCTTCGGCGACCCAGAGCCCGAGCACCGTATGGTCAGCACCCTCTAGGATCCTTCGCAGGTGACCTAGCGCTTCACTCATAGGCCGCTTCCTTGGTCCCTCATCCACCGTACCGGAAGCTCACCATTTAAATCGAACCGAGGCTGGTCAAGACCTCGGTCGACCTTGCTACGCGAGACGTCCTCCATTGACTCTCCGTCAGCAGTTGCAACTTTAACAATTAGGTCTTCATGACCTTAATCCACAAGATGGTCAAAATGCTTCCCCAGCATTCTTGACATAAAACAGTCATTTATAAACAGTCACAAAATACAGTTTCTAAATCGAACTCTCGTCTTTCCACATTATCCCTCCTTAGTCCACATTACTTATTCCACATTCCATTCAATGTGTACTCATTCTCATCCATTTCCTCATATCGACGACACATTAATTCACATACACATTCACATTCACATCCATACATCCACATCTACATGCATACATCCATTTTTACATCCTCATTTATACATCCACATCCCATATCCACATTCATACATACACATCCGTATCCACATCCATACATCCACATCCACATCCACATTCACATCCATACATCCACATCTACATGCTTACCTCCATTTTCACATCCTCATTTATACATCCACATCCCGTATCCACATTCATACATACACATCCATATCCACATCCATACATCCACATCCACATGCATACATCCACTATCACATCCTCATTCATACATCCACATCCACATACATACATACATCCACATCCACATTCCCATTCACATCTATACATCCACATCTACATCCACATACATACATACATCCACATCCACATTCACATCTATACATCCACATCTACATCCACATTCACATACATCCACATCCACATTCCCATTCACATCTATACATCCACATTCACATACATCCACATCCACATTCCCATTCACATCTATACATCCACATCTATATCCACATACATACATACATCCACATCCACTTTCCACATTCACATCTATACATCCACATCTACATCCACATTCACATACATCCACATCCACATTCCCATTCACATCTATACATCCACATCTACATCCACATTCACATCTATGCATATACATCTTCATGCATACATCCATTTTCACATTCATACATCCACACTCCCATCTCCACATCCACACATCCACATACATACATCCATTTCCACATTCCCATTCATATAACCCCATATGCCTTCACATCTAATCTTTTACATCACATCCATTCTCGCCCTATCACAACCCATATACATCTTATCCTATCACATACACTTCTTACCTCATCCCATACACATCTTAATTCATCTTATCACCTCCTAACTTATTTCATAAGCATCTTATCACCTCTTATCACATCTTATACACCTCTTATCACATCCTATCACATCTCATATCTATTTATAGAATACAAGAGAATTCTTATATTTGATATAAGATTTCTTTACACATTTATTTATGCATAAATTCTATTTAAGGAGATTAATACTTTCGAAGTAAAAATCAATCTTTATGCATCTTCCTATGCATAAATTCATTTTAAATGAAAATGACACTTTTGAATTAAATTTCAATCTTTTATGCATTTTCCTATGCATAAATTCAATTTAGACGAGAATGACACTTTTGAATTAAAAACCAATCTTTTATGCATCTTCTTATGCATAAATTCAATTTGGTAGGAATTACACTTTTAGAATAAAAGAATTTCTCTTATGCATCTAAGTTATATATAAAATCCATTTATGATGAAAAATCACACTTTTAGTATAAAAAGAATATCTTTTATGCATACCTCTATGCATGAAATCCAATATGATAAAAGTCACACTTTTATAATAAAATAATCATCTTTTATGCATACCTCTATGCATGAAATTCAAATATGCTAAAAGTAACTCTTTTATAATAAAATATTCATCTCTTATGCATACCTCTATGCATGAATTTCAATTATGCATAATATAAAAATCAATTTCTCTAGGCTTACAATGAATATCTTTCAATTAATCTAGGATGATAATTCCTAGAATATGGTAGGAAGTCCTCTTTTCATGCTTTGAATGAAATTATTTTATGCGTAATTTTTATAAAAATTTTGCCATAGCTCCGCTGCTATGACTGATAAATCTCAATTTTTCTAAGGGATAAAGCTTATCATTAATAAAAATAATTAGAATGATCCCTAATTGCATCATTAATCCATAATGGATTGAATCATCAATATTCATGAAATACATAAACTAAAAGCATAGAAAAAAGCCATTAATTTGACCTCAAGTATAGATTAATCTTGGATTAAGGATAAACTTTATGAAAAGCTTCATTTGGATTGAGAATGGGTCATGAGTATGACCATTTCTTGAGTGAGAGAGAGAAATTACATAAAAACCATTTGAATTAAATATAAATGGAAATTTATGTAACTCTTAACTATCATTAATCAATTAACTTCAATAGCATTCATCAAATTATGTAACTCTTCACTACCATTCATCAATTAACTTCAATAGCATTCAAAAACCATTCCAATTAAGCTTCTCAAGCTTGAGAGGGGTTGAGAAGAGAGAAACCTTGAGAAATTATAGAAAAGATCAAAATTCACCATTTACCTTACAAATTGCTTGATTCTTTGTTCACGATAGAGGCCCCCAACCAATCAATTGGTTAAGTATGTTGATGGAGCCACCAATGGGGATTGAAGAAAGAGGGAAGCTCCAATTTCTTCAATTTGGAGAGAATTTTAGAGAATAGTAGAAACTAGCATTATTTCAGCATAACTCTAGTATATTAAAATTCTTCCTTTTTTTCAAAGGACTCATGTTCTATTTATAGGAGAGGGAAGCTCTAACCAAAGCTAACTGAATTCTAGAATTTTCCAGATTCAGTTTGGTTGAATTTGGACTAGATTTGAATCTAGTTTGGTTACTTTTTGATTCGGTTTGGTTCCATTTTGATTTGGTTTGGTTCAAGAGAGAGGAGAGATAAAAATATCACATTATTTTTGAGTTTAAAACTCATTCAAGCATGTGAAATATGCACCTCCTTTAAAGAACTCCCCTTCCTTACATATGTGTCAAAATGGAATCATTATACCTAAAATATCTCATATTTTTAATATTGCTCATAGTTTTTTTACTAATAAACCTTGTACATTTTCAACTCTTCATCTTGTGTGAGCATTTACTCATTTTTGGATACCCAAAATATCTCATATTTTTAATATTTCTCATAGTTTTCTTACTAATAAACCTTGTACATTTTCAACTCTTCATCTTATGTGAGTATTTACTCATTTTTGGATACCCAAAATATCTCATATTTTTGATATTACTCATAGTTTCTTACTAATAAACCTTGTACATAGTCAACTCTTCATCTTATGTGAGCATTTACTCATTTTTGGGTATCTTCTTTTACAAAATTGGATTTATCTCCTCCCTACACATGGATTGATGCTATTGGCCCATAGGAACCTTAATTGGACCATAATCCAAAAATTTCTGAAAATCTAGATCCTTAGGCTAAGGTCCTTCATACTCATTTCCAATTAATTCTAATTGCACATTGGAAAGTTCTTTTTGAATTTCTGTTTCAGGGGAACTTATTTTAATAAGATGAGAAATTTTTCTATCTACAAATATTCAAAATCTAAATATTCTCTCTCTAGAATATTCTCTCTCTCTAAGTCAAAACAGTTAGAAACAAGGTCTTTTATATTTCTGAAGAGAGGATTGATTACAGGGAAAGATGCTGGACATTTTGAGAGGCTGGGGAGGAATCTTACATTCTCTCCCACTTGAAAAACGTGAGATGTCCTCATCTCGCAAACTTGGGATAATTTCGCAAGATACACGAACATGAGACTTAGAGAAAAATTTAATTAAGATTAACCACCAAATAAAAAAGTCTCAAAGAGAGTAAGGGTCAAGACAAGAACAAGATTTAAACTTTATTCATTCTTGGAACATATACAGTAAAGATAAAAGAACTCTTTACACTTCCATAAGTTCGTCCATCATATGATCACAAAAGCAGCACTCACAAGCTGCGCACGTATAAGGTAACTCATCTATGGGAATAATTCTGTTGGTTATTGCCGCACCTATCTGAGTGGTATGAGGTGATCTAACAAAAGGACCTCTGAGAGGCAAGCCAAAAACGGGGTAAAGGCATATCTTCTGATGAGGAAGAAAACACGCCAGTAAGAAGACCCGCTCAGAAAACCCAAGATGTCTTGATCTCATGACGTAGTAGTATCGAGGACCCAAACCCAAAGCTTCAATAACCATGGCCAAGCGGACATTGTTACGAAAGTGCTGCTGACCCCAAGGTGTTACCCTAGTTATGTCTTGATAGGTCCGCCATTTGGTCTGAGCTACAGAAGTTCCTAGGTGAGGAAAAAGTGAGCGCTCATACTGTTCTATAAAATCTTTCTTCACAGACTCGCGTCTTGAAGGTGAGAAATCATCATGGATAAAACTAATTCCTGTTGCCAAGCCATGAAGGAGATAAAGAAGAAGGGAGATCGATGGAAGTAAGATTACTGTGAGCGATAGGTAAAAGTTACGACTTATATAAAGGAAGGAACTATCGTAACTTAGAAGCCAACGGTATCTTGCCACTGAAGTTTTATCGTCTTTCCATGATTTGGGTTTGGTACATATTTCTATAAAATACATTAAGAACTTTGAGATGAGGAGGTAAAAGAAGCTTGTAGGCTAAGTCACCTACTTTCATTGAATTCAGATATAAGGCTCACAATATCTAGGGGATAACTTCTTATACTCCCCAAGAGATATTAAAGAACTTCTTTTAGGCCGTACTCGAATAAAAACCAAAACCTTCGTATCCAAAACACCGATTTTCACTTCTGAACTCATTGTTCTGAATCCTTAAAACCTGCGTGACTCTTGAGAAGTATTCTAGGGAGAGGGTCTTCCTTTTTTAAACAAAATCTTTCTTTTATTTTAGAGAGGGAATAATTATAAGATAAAAAAGGGAGATTCCTACTCCTGTATACCTCGAAGGCTGGGGAGGAATCTTACATTCTACCCCACTTAAAAAAGTGCGAGATATCCTCATCTCGCAAGGTAGAGGACAACTCTTTTTCTTAAGATCCAATTTTATTCTGGGGTTCCTTATATTCTGGTCAACCCAACAGAATACTGGGATAAATATCCCTTAGAACTCATCATTAAATAACAATTCATTCAGATCATATCATTCATATCTTTAACATGATAATGGTCCATTAGACCGAAAAATTTCCTTCTGAACATTCCTCCACGGGAATTTCAGTCAAGTAAGTTCTCAATTTGTCATCCCTTAACTTGATCTAACGGTCAAGTGTTAACAGTAGCAATGATCCACTAATCTCATAGTGATTTGTTGAAATCATTATCATCATTTATCATCACACGGACTCGTCCCATTCATCCTCATTGTAGTTTTGCTCAGGTTATTATATTTCAACTAAATTTCAGAAATCATCATTTTTCAATCAGAATCCAAATCAATTCATCAGTTCAAACAAAATTAAAATCATATCAACCACATTCGAAATCATCATCTGGATAGCATTAACGCTTATAATTTCAAGTCTTGGATTTACTCGTATATACTGCCGGTAAAGAGCTGCAGTTATACCCTTGGTATATACGGGTCGTCATAATACTTGGAACTATAAGGTAAATACCATCATGTCTAGGCCTCAAGCAAGTCAGGGTTCCATATAATTGCGGTACTTCCATTTGAAGACCCAATTACTAATTTATGAATTTTCAGATTGAATATCAATTTGTATGAATTATATCACACAATTACAACCTTTTTGATTCTTGATAAATTTTTGATATATTTGGCTTCTCGGTTGATCCTTATTAACCAAAAAGCTCTGATACCAACTATGAGATCCCTGTTCCCACCGCGCAACGGATTCGGGGTACTAGAAGCGGAAGTAGCACTTCTAGCGCGAGGCAGGGTCCCACACTCGGGGCCTCGTCCACCACGGATATCCGGACAAAAGACTAATCCGTCGATTTTTCCAAAACCGAACCCGGAAAAACTTCCCTTATCCGGAAAGCACGGGCGATTCCTCCAGGATAACTTTTTGCTCTAACGTAGTCAAGACCATTAGTGATCAAACTGATCCGACTACACCTATAAAGATACTTGGTCAGATCAGGGAAGAAACTTGCACTTGGATCATTGAACACCATATTGGGGAATATGGGAATTTCCCACAAGTTTGGGACACGTGGTCAAAAGTTTGGATTAACCATAACTTGAACACCACTAATCCAAAATGAGCGCTTTATAGCTCTTTAGATTCCTTTTTTCAAGCGCTTTCCAACGATAGGTCATATGATAGGGTTTTGAGAAACTTACAAACATGTTATCCATGTCCCCTTTTTTAAGTATTCAAAAATGGGAATTGGGAGTTTCCCAAATTCACTAATATGGTGTTATTGGGATCAACGCTTTTTTCCCCATCAAGAGGCACAGCCGTTGATTCTTATCCATAGAACAATTACTATCCGGGACTTACTTCATCTATCATAATAACATAAATTGAGTCTCGATTTATGGATCCATCAGTCCAGCCTAACCCCATCCCCAGTCCCATGGGTTAGCCAACCGCCCAACCACTGTAGTGATGGGATCCAATTAAGAATTTGGTTAGGTTTTGTCCCGGGTACCAAGGAAAAGAGTTCCAAGGCCCCCTAGCCGGAAGTTCATGCAAACATAAAACTAGTCACACCACTTATACACCCAATATGAAATTGCCTTTTTCTTAGCATCAACTAACTTTAAAACAATCCTTTAATGAAACCATTATGTCAGTGATGACAATCCTCATAGTCTCTCGTTGAATCCTTATTTCCAGTCATTCATTCATCGGTATACTTATGGCATCATTGGCAACCAGAACGCTCACCACCTGTTCACTCAGGGGCCTTTTCCATAGTTCCTAGCTCATAGTAACCGGCAATATATTCATATAAGAGAATGGAATCTCCATGGAAGATCAGCAAGATCAACCCACAAATCCATATAAAAGAGCCATGGACTCATTCGTTGAGGACCAGCAAGGTCAATCGACCAGATCCATGCCCGATTTCAGAAAACAACTCTTATTCCTTGTTCCAATATCTTCCACGACGCACGTGTGGGTATCTTCGGCGACCCAGAGCCCGAGCACCGTATGGTCAGCACCCTCTAGGATCCTTCGCAGGTGACCTAGCGCTTCACTCATAGGCCGCTTCCTTGGTCCCTCATCCACCGTACCGGAAGCTCACCATTTAAATCGAACCGAGGCTGGTCAAGACCTCGGTCGACCTTGCTACGCGAGACGTCCTCCATTGACTCTCCGTCAGCAGTTGCAACTTTAACAATTAGGTCTTCATGACCTTAATCCACAAGACAGTCAAAATGCTTCCCCAGCATTCTTGACATAAATCAGTCATTTATAAACAGTCAAAAAATACAGTTTCTAAATCGAACTCTCGTCTTTCCACATTATCCCTCCTTAGTCCACATTACTTATTCCACATTCCATTCAATGTGTACTCATTCTCATCCATTTCGTCATATCGACGACACATTAATTCACATACACATTCACATTCACATCCATACATCCACATCTACATGCATACATCCATTTTAACATCCTCATTTATACATCCACATCCCATATCCACATTCATACATACACATCCGTATCCACATCCATACATCCACATCCACATCCACATTCACATCCATACATCCACATCTACATGCTTACCTCCATTTTCACATCCTCATTTATACATCCACATCCCGTATCCACATTCATACATACACATCCATATCCACATCCATACATCCACATCCACATGCATACATCCACTATCACATGCATACATCCACTATCACATCCTCATTCATACATCCACATCCACATACATACATACATCCACATCCACATTCCCATTCACATCTATACATCCACATCTACATCCACATACATACATACATCCACATCCACATTCCACATTCACATCTATACATCCACATCTACATCCACATTCACATACATCCATATCCACATTCCCATTCACATCTATACATCCACATTCACATACATCCACATCCACATTCCCATTCACATCTATACATCCACATCTATATCCACATACATACATACATCCACATCCACTTTCCACATTCACATCTATACATCCACATCTACATCCACATTCACATACATCCACATCCACATTTCCATTCACATCTATACATCCACATCTACATCCACATTCACATCTATGCATATACATCTTCATGCATACATCCATTTTCACATTCATACATCCACACTCCCATCTCCACATCCACACATCCACATACATACATCCATTTCCACATTCCCATTCATATAACCCCATATGCCTTCACATCTAATCTTTTACATCACATCCATTCTCGCCCTATCACAACCCATATACATCTTATCCTATCACATACACTTCTTACCTCATCCCATACACATCTTAATTCATCTTATCACCTCCTAACTTATTTCATAAGCATCTTATCACCTCTTATCACATCTTATACACCTCTTATCACATCTCATATCTATTTATAGAATACAAGAGAATTCTTATATTTGATATAAGATTTCTTTACACATTTATTTATGCATAAATTCTATTTAAGGAGATTAATACTTTCGAAGTAAAAATCAATCTTTATGCATCTTCCTATGCATAAATTCATTTTAAATGAAAATTACACTTCTGAATTAAATTTCAATCTTTTATGCATTTTCCTATGCATAAATTCAATTTAGATGAGAATGACACTTTTGAATTAAAACCAATCTTTTATGCATCTTCTTATGCATAAATTCAATTTGGTAGGAATTACACTTTTAGAATAAAAGAATTTCTCTTATGCATCTAAGTTATGTATAAAATCCATTTATGATGAAAAATCACACTTTTAGTATAAAAAGAATATCTTTTATGCATACCTCTATGCATGAAATCCAAACGTAACACTTTTACAATAAAATAATCAACTTTTATGCATACCTCTATGCATGAAATTCAAATATGATAAAAGTCACACTTTTATAATAAAATAATCAACTTTTATGCATACCTCTATGAATGAAATTCAATTATGATAAAAGTCACACTTTTATAATAAAATAATCATCTTTTATGCATACCTCTATGCATGAAATTCAAATATGCTAAAAGTAACTCTTTTATAATAAAATAGTCATCTCTTATGCATACCTCTATGCATGAATTTCAATTATGCATAATATAAAAATCAATTTCTCTAGGCTTACAATGAATATCTTTCAATTAATCTAGGATGATAATTCCTAGAATATGGTAGGAAGTCCTCTTTTCATGCTTTGAATGAAATTATTTTATGCGTAATTTTTATAAAAATTTTGCCATAGCTCCGCTGCTATGACTGATAAATCTCAAATTTTCTAAGGGATAAAGCTTATCATTAAGGAAATAATTAGAATGATCCCTAATTGCATCATTAATCCATAATGGATTGAATCATTAATATTCATGAAATACATAAACTAAAAGCATAGAAAAAAGCCATTAATTTGACCTCAAGTATCGATTAATCTTGGATTAAGGATAAACTTTATGAAAAGCTTCATTTGGATTGAGAATGGGTCATGAGTATGACCATTTCTTGAGTGAGAGAGAGAAATTACATAAAAACCATTTGAATTAAATATAAATGGAAATTTATGTAACTCTTAACTATCATTAATCAATTAACTTCAATAGCATTCATCAAATTATGTAACTCTTCACTACCATTCATCAATTAACTTCAATAGCATTCAAAAACTATTCCAATTAAGCTTCTCAAGCTTGAGAGGGGTTGAGAAGAGAGAAACCTTGAGAAATTATAGAAAAGATCAAAATTCACCATTTACCTTACAAATTGCTTGATTCTTTGTTCACGGTAGAGGCCCCCAACCAATCAATTGGTTAAGTATGTTGATGGAGCCACCAATGGGGATTGAAGAAAGAGGGAAGCTCCAATTTCTTCAATTTGGAGAGAATAGTAGAGAATAGTAGAAACTAGCATTATTTCAGCATAACTCTAGTATATTAAAATTCTTCCTTTTTTTTTCAAAGGACTCATGTTCTATTTATAGGAGAGGGAAGCTCTAACCAAAGCTAACTGAATTCTAGAATTTTTCAGATTCAGTTTGGTTGAATTTGGACTAGATTTGAATCTAGTTTGGTTACTTTTTGATTCGGTTTGGTTCCATTTTGATTTGGTTTGGTTCAAGAGAGAGGAGAGATAAAAATATCACATTATTTTTTAGTTTAAAACTCATTCAAGCATGTGAAATATGCACCTCCTTTAAAGAACTTCCCTTCCTTACATATGTGTCAAAATGGAATCATTATACCCAAAATATCTCATATTTTTAATATTGCTCATAGTTTTTTTACTAATAAACCTTGTACATTTTCAACTCTTCATCTTGTGTGAGCATTTACTCATTTTTGGATACCCAAAATATCTCATATTTTTAATATTTCTCATAGTTTTCTTACTAATAAACCTTGTACATTTTCAGCTCTTCATCTTATGTGAGTATTTACTCATTTTTGGATACCCAAAATATCTCATATTTTTGATATTACTCATAGTTTCTTACTAATAAACCTTGTACATAGTCAACTCTTCATCTTATGTGAGCATTTACTCATTTTTGGGTATCTTCTTTTACAAAATTGGATTTATCTCCTCCTTACACATGGATTGATGCTATTGGCCCATAGGAACCTTAATTGGACCATAATCCAAAAATTTCTGAAAATCTAGACCCTTAGGCTAAGGTCCTTCATACTCATTTCCAATTAATTCCAATTGCACATTGGAAAGTTCTTTTTGAATTTCTGTTTTAGGGGAACTTATTTTAATAAGATGAGAAATTTTTCTATCTACAAATATTCAAAATCTAAATATTCTCTCTCTAGAATATTCTCTCTCTCTAAGTCAAAACAGTTAGAAACAAGGTCTTTTATATTTCTGAAGAGGGGATTGATTACAGGGGAAGATGCTGGACATTTTGAGAGGCTGGGGAGGAATCTTACATATTTCACCAAGATTACTTAAAAAAGTAGTTGGTGGAGGTAGCTAGGTCTTGAAATGCATATAACCTTGATAGGTGACCATCTCTATCTCTTCAGGAGTGGGCTCACGAGATGACCATAGTCCTTCTTGAGTTATGGGTTGATATAAAGAACATGATGCATACCTACATGCATGTATAAGACCAAATGTAGAAATTCTAATAATTACTTACAAAAGTGGTAATAAATCCCTTCTTACCCACATGGAAGATCACATCAATCACCATACAAAATTGAAACACCACTCCAACTACAATTGTTTTATTGCATGGAACAATACCCAACAATATCATCATTAAACAAGACTCACCGAAACAAAATTGCCAATCATGTCTCCCACACAAACACAAAAACCATGTGTTGCATTGTCCACTACATACACCAAAACAAATCAAGTTGAGTCACACTCATCGTCTATAAAAACATGACGAGCGTGACGTCGATCTACAGGTCCTTCTCAAACCGTGCATCTCGAACCATGGTTCTTGCTATTGCTTTCGCATACTGATCTCCCTATCCTTGCATATTGTCTAATCTTGGGTGAGGATTTTTTCATGTGCTCATGAACTATGGTGCAAGATACATTGTTTGTGCCATTTATAAAACCCCTGCCAATAGCAATATAATCCCCAACAACAGCCAAACACTTTGGACCATCCCCACATGACACATCCGAAACTGGCACATGTGGCTGGTAGACATATGTTATCATTCTTTTAGAAAGTATCGAGGTTGTTTTGTCGTGAAGGCCCTCATCTTCACAACAACCCAAATAAAGATTTAATATCAAACAACTTTCCTTATTCATTCCATTGTATATAGGATAGTCAGAAACCAAAATCATAACCTAACATAATGTAGTATCAACACAACAAAAAGAAAATCCCAATCTCAATTTTGGAGACGTTGGAAAATACTTACCATCATCATGAGCATCCTCAATATTCATTTCTATCTCATCATCCATAAGTCCACCCTTGGCTGCTCTTCCACAATTTTGTCTTTGTCTTACACAAAAAAATTAAGCAACAAGCCACTCAAGACCAATAGTTAGCAGATGCCTACATTGATAAAGAACCCGACTAACCTCTCCTTTGTGTAGGTATCTTTTTTAGCACCTCCTCATCAACCACCTTCTCCACATCGAGAGGCTGCCCAAGCTTGAAATGTTGATGGAGATCTTTCTCCCGCTCCAAAACATGACCTTTCTTAAGTTCAATCCACCGAGAGCACATCTCCAGCTCCCACTTGGACAACTTATGCATACTTTGGGGAAACATACATAAAGCCTCATTATCTAGAGCCAACCATTTCTTTTCTCTTACAGGCATGAGAGAAAAACAACCCAAAAAACAACCTATGATTGAGAATGGTTTTTTTAGTTAAAAAGAATGTAACATTTTCTTAAGAACATTTCCAACACCACTTGCAAAAAAAATAAACCTGTAAATCAACCTTCTAGGCAGCCATCTGGACCATGTTAGACTTCTTTGTTACCTTTTTAGCACTCTTTTTTTCCCTTGTGTCTTGGCGTATCTCAAGAGGGAACAATTGCTTTCTCTTCTCACTCTTTATCTCATCGTAATATATGTTTTGTCCCGGGTACCACGGAAAAGAGTTCCCAGGCCCCCTAACTGGCGCTTCAAGCAAACGTCAAGATAGTCACACCACTTAAACACCCAATATGAAATTGCCTGTTTCATAGATTCAGCTGTCTTAAAAACAATCTTTTAATGAAACCATAGTATCACTGATCATAATCCTCCAAATATCCAGGTTGAATTCTAATTTCCAATCATTCCTTCATCGGTGTACCTATGGCATCATTGGCAACCAGAACGCTCACCACCTGTCCACTCAGGGGTCTTTTCAATAGTTCCTAGCTCATAGTACCCAAAAATATATTCACTTATAAAAATCGAGATAGACTCTCCATTGAAGATCAGCAAGATCAACAAACAGATCCATATAAAAGAGCCATGGACTCATCCACTGAGGACTAGCAAGGACAATCAACCAGATCCATGCTCGAGTTCAGAAAACAACTCTAACACGTTGTTCCATTTTCTTCCTCGATGCACGCGTGGGTATCTTTGGCGACCCAGAGCCCAAGCACCGTATGCTCAGCACCCTCGAGGCTCCTTCGCAAGTCACCTAGCGCTTCACTTATAGGCCACTTCCTTGGTCCCTCATCCACCGTACCGGTAGCTCACCATTTAAATCGAACCGAGGCTGGTCAAGACCTCAACCCCGACCTTGCTATGCGAGACGTCCTCCGTTGACTCTCTGTCAGCCTACAACTTTATCAATTTGGTCTCCGACCTCATTCACAAGATGGTCAAATTGCTTTTGCAGCATTCTTGACATAAAACAGTCATTTAAAAACAGGTCATAATTCCAGTTTCTAACGAACTCTCATCTTTCCACATTGTTCCACATCATTTCTTGTTATTCCACATTCTTCTACATCAATCACATTGCTTAATCCACATCCAATCATATGTATTCCCATCGTCCTTCATATATTCTCATCCAATCACATCATATTACATCTCATCACATCTATCCTCATTCATTCACATCTACCCATATCCATATCACATCACATCACATCCATTCACATTGCATCTCATCCATTAACATCTATCCTGATTCACATGACATCACATCAAATCCATTCACATCACATCTCATCCATTCCCATCTATCCCGATTCACATCAAATCTCAATCATTCACATCTATCCCGATTCACATCAAATCACATCACATCACATCTCATCCATTCACATCTATTTACATCACATCACATTCACATCTATCTCAATTCACATCACATCCATTTCAGATCACATCATATCCATTCACATCACATCTCATCCATTCACATCTATCCATATCCTCATCACATCACATCACATCCATTCACATTGCATCTCATCCATTCACATCTATCTAGATTCACATCACATCACATCCATTCACATTGCATCTTATCCATTTACATCTATCCCGATTCACATCACATCCCATCCATTCACATCACATCTCATTCATTTCATCCACATTACATCACGTCCACATCATATCTCATTCATTCCATCCACATCTATCCACATCATATCTCATTCATTCCATCTACATTACACAACATCCACATCTTTCCACATCTCATCACATCCATACACATCCCATCTCATTCATCCACATCCATCCAGTCATTCACATACACATCTATCCACATCCATCCATTCAATCACATTCACATCCACATATATTCACATCACATCACATTTCATCCACATCTCATCACATTCACATCCACATCCCTTTACATCACGTCACATCTCATCCACATCGATTTACATCACATCACATCCTATCACATCCACATTCATTTGCATCACATCACATCTTATCACATCCACATCCACATTCATTTGCATCAGACCACCTCTTATCCAGATCCATTTACATCACATCACATCCTATCACATCCACATCCACATCCATTTACATCACATCACACCTTATCACATCCACATCCACATTCATTTGCATCACACCACATCTTATCACATCCATTTACATCACATCACGTCCTATCACATTCACATCCACATCCATTTACATCACATTACACCTTATCACGTCCACATCCACATTCATTTGCATCACACCACATCTTATCACATCCATTTACATCACATCACATCCTATCACATCCACATCCACATCCATTTACATCACATCACACCTTATCACGTCCACATCCACATCCACATCCATTTACATCACATCACATCCTTTCACATATCCTCACATCTCATTCTCATCTCCTCATTCACATCCACATCCATTTACATCACCTCACATCCTATCACATCCACTCACATCTTATTCACATCTATTCACATTTAGTAACATTTTCTATTTCGTTATCGATGGGACTTTTCTAATTTTCTGCCAATTGCTTGGCCTAGTTAATAAAGGTACTTTTTCTCAATGGATATTTTCGTATTCTTTCTCAAATTTCTCAACTGAAATATATTCAATATTCTTCTCTCGAGTAAAAGATTCATGGGATTCACAAAAATAAACTCTACCCATATTTCGCAATAAAATGTATAATGCTCAAAATTCCACTTTTGATAAATACTCATAATTTGAATTATGGTAAAAATTCCTCCTTTTCCATTTAATTTCTTGGATCTCAAATATCATGAGAATTCCTCTTTTTGCATTTAATTGATTGAATTCCAAATGTCATGGGAATTCCTCTTTTATCATAAAATAAAAGTATCTAAAATTTCTCTTTTTTTTAATAAAAATATCCATTATTTCAAATATGTCAAGAATTCCACTTTTACCATTTAAATGATTGAATTCCAAATGTCATAGGAATTCCTCTTTTATCATTTAATTTTTTTCATACATAAAATAAATTTATCTAAAATTCTTCTTTAAATTCAAATAAAAATATCCATTAACTCAAATATGCCAAGAATTCCACTTTTACCATTTAAATGATTGAATTCCAAATGTCATAGGAATTCCTCTTTTATCATTTAAATTTTCTCATACATAAAATAAATTTATCTAAAATTCCTCTTTAAATTCAAATAAAAATATCCATTAATTCAACTATGCCAAGAATTCCACTTTTACCATTTAAATGATTGAATTCCAAATGTCATCGGAATTCCTCTTTTATCATTTAAATTTTCTCATACATAAAATAAATTTATCTAAAATTTCTCTTTAAATTAAATATTTATTATTTTAATATACCAAAATTTCTCTTTCTCCATTTAATTACATGGATCTCCATTTCTTTTAGCATAGGATGTCCAGTCCTAGAATATGGTAGGAAGTCCAAGCCAGATGGACTCTCCGTTTAAGATTAACAAGATCAACCAACAGATCCATATAAAAGAGCCATGGACTCATACATTGAGGACTAGCAAGGACAAGCAACCAGATCCATGCTCGAGTTCAGAAACAACTCTAACTCCTTGTTCCATTTTCTTCTTCGATGCACGCGTGGGTATCTTGGATGACCGAGAGCCCGAGCACCATATGATCAGCACCCTCTAGGCTCCTTCGCATGTCACCTAGCGCTTCACTCATAGGACGCTTCCTTGGTCCCTCATCCACCGTACTACCGGAAGCTCACCATTTAAATCGAGCCGAGACTGGTCAAGACCTCGACCGACCTTGCTACGCGAGATGTCCTCTGTTGACTCTCCGTCAGCTGCTTGCTGTTGGAACTTTATCAATTTGGTCTCCACGACCTCATTCACAAGATGGCCAAAATGATTTCCCAGCATTCTTGACATAAAACAATCATTTTAAAATAGGTCATAATTCGAGCTTCTAACGAACTCTCATCTTTCCACATTGTTCCACATCATTTCTCGTTATTCCACATTCTTCTACACAAATTCACATTGCTTTATCCACATCCAATCATATGTATTCCCATCGTCCTTTATCCATTCTCATTCAATCACATCATATTACATCTCATCACATCTATCCTCATTCATTCACATCTAACCATATCCATATCACATCACATCACATCCATTTACATTGCATCTCATCCTTTCACATCTATCCTGATTCACATCACATCACATCACATCCATTCACATCACATCTCATCCATTCACATCTATTTACATCACATCACATTCACATCCATTCACATCTATCTCAATTCACATCACATCACATCACATCCACTTCACATCACATCACATCCACTTCACATCACATCTATCCATATCTACATCACATCACATCACATCCATTCACATTGCATCTCATCCATTCACATCTATCTCGATTCACATCACATCACATCCATTCACATCACACCTCATTCATTCCACCCACATTACATCACATCCAAATCATATCTCATACATTCCATCCACATCATATCTCATTCATTCCATCCACATTACATCAGATTCACATCTATCCACATCTCATCACATCCATACACATCCCATCTCATTTATCCACATCCATTCAGTCATTCACATGTACGTCTATCCACATCCATCCATTCATTCACATTCACATCCACGTATATTAACATCACATCACATTTCATCCACATCTCATAACATTCACATCCACATCCCTTTACATCATGTCACATCTCATCCACATCCACATCCATTTACATCACATCACATCTTATCACATCCACATTCATTTGCATCACACCACCTCTTATCACATCCATATCCACATCCATTTACATTACATCACATCCTATCACATCCACATCCACATCCATTTATATCACATCACACCTTATCACATCCACATCCACATTCATTTGCATCACACCACATCTTATCACATCCATATCCATATCCATTTACATCACATCACATCCTATCACATTCACATCCACATCCACATCCACATCCATTTACATCACATCACACCTTATCACGTCCACATCCACATTCATTTGCATCACACCATATCTTATCACATCCGTATCCACATCCATTTACATCACATCACATCCACATCCACATCCATTTACATCACATCACACCTTATCACGTCCACATTCACATACATTTACATCACATCACATCCTTTCACATATCCTCACATCTCATTCTTATCTCTTCATTTACATCCACATCCACATCCATTTACTTCACCTCACATCCTATCACATCCACTCACATCCTATTCACATTTAGTAACATTTTCTATTTTCGTTACCGATGGGACTTTTCTAATTTTCTGCCCATTGCTTGGTCTAGTTAAAGGAGCTTTTTCTCAATGGATATTTTCATATTCTTTCTCAAATTTCTCAACTAAAATATATTCAATATTCTTCTTTTGAGTAAAAGATTCATGGGATTTACAAAAAAAAACTCTACCCATATTTCCCAATAAAATTAATAATGCTCAAAATTCCACTTTTGCTCAAAATTCCACTTTTGATAAATACTCATAATTTGAATTATGCTAAAAATTTCTCTTTTTCCATTTAATTTCTTGGATCTCAAATATCATGGGAATTCCTCTTTTTGCATTTAATTGATTGAATTCCAAATGTCATGGGAATTCATCTTTTATCATAAAATAAAATAATCTAAAATTCCTCTTTTCTTTAATAAAAATATCCATTATTTCAAATATGTCAAGAATTCCACTTTTACCATTTAAATGATTAAATTCCAAATGTCATAGGAATTCCTCTTTTATCATTTAAAATTTCTCATACATAATTTTTTTTATCTAAAACTCCTCTTTTCATTCAAATAAAAATATCCATTCATTCAAATATGGCAAGAATTCTACTTTTACCATTTAAATGATTGAGTTCCAAATGTCATAGGAATTCCTCTTTTATCATTTAAATTTTCTCATACATAAAATAAATTTATCTAAAATTTCTCTTTAAATTAAATATTTATTATTTTAATATCCCAAAATTTTCCTTTCTCCATTTAATTACATGGATCTCCATTATCATGGGTATTTCTCTTTTTGCATAAAAATAAAAATACCAAAAATTTATTTTTTCTTAATTTAAGTATTTATGCATAAATACTAAAAACTTATTTCCTATGAATTTGATGAAAATCATTCTTTTAGCATAGGATGTCCAATCCTAGAATATGGTAGGAAGTTCTCTTTTCACATTATGCATAAAAATGAGTTATGTATTAATTTCTAAAAATTTTACCATAGCTTCGCTACTGCTACTATTACTGATAATTTTCAATATTTCTAGAAAGAATAAGACTTTGTAATACAATTATGATAGAATAACTATCCTTAGAATTAAATCTAATTTATGAAATTATATCATAAGTTTACCATAATTTTATTAGCATAAGAGCATAAAAAGCCATTTTCTTAACCTCTAGCTTAACAAGCTTAAAGATTGATTTAGAATTAAGAATTTATAATGTCTTGCATACTTTAATCCATGATTGTGATCACAAAGGCAAGGTAAAAGAGCTTCCCAAGGTGTACCCAAAGTTCAATACGTACGAGCATGAAGGTGGGAAAGGTATGGAAGGGATGGAGAAAAAATACGAGGGTAACATTTGGACAAAGCCACAAACGCAAACTAGGGCCAATAAAACTTTTGTTCTTAGGAAGAGCTTCTGCGGGGGAACCTTCCAGTGCATGAATGAGCACTGCTCCTTTAGGACACGTATGAATCAACCAAACAAACTCCATTGGAATGGGCAGCTGATAAAATCTCCAAAAGATGGAAATTTAGCAATTGGGAGCTTCGGGAACCTTGAGTGTTTTTTCTGCAAGCATGTGCCAATGTGTCTTAAAGAATGTCCTGCCTATGTCTATTATTTTATGCCAAAATAATCAATGCACAACAGACTATTTATTCATTATGGCAAACATACACACATGGTTTCCAAGGGAATGTGCCGAGCATCGATACGAAATATCAAGGCCTTTGTAGCATGTGCAGTGGGCATCGACCACAACGCTAAGCCCAGAAAGGTACAAATGATTCTGCCAAGGGAGGTGGTTCTAAGAGCGTTCACTGATGATGACAAGGCACAGGGAGAATTCATGACAGAGAGGGAGCTGCAGGAGATGTCGCAAGAGTTGCAAAGTTTGATAAATGTCAAAAAGTACGTAGGAAGTGCAATTTAGCAAAGAATAGTATGCAATTATCATCTTTAATACACTAAGTATGCTTTATGAATGCAGGGTGACGCAGATGGTAATGCAAACACGCAAAACAACATGGCCTCTGGGTGAAGGATATGAAGCCATTCTTAATCTAAAAAGAACATGGCATTTTGAGTTCTTCCATGGTTCTTGATTTCCATTGTAAGCCACCACTACTACTGAGCGTTGCTTTATCTTTAAGATGTCTACTACTGGACCTGGTTCTGGGATTAACATTGTTCGATGAATGGACAAGGATGGTAATGGGGATCTTCATCAAGCATGGGTCTACTTTGATCATGTGCATCGAGTGGATACTGGATGGCATACAATGGGAGCAAATGTTTATGACCACATGTAAGTTACAAGCGGTAGAGAGCATTGCTTGTTTTGTGTCTTTAATATAACTCTATTTCCATTTGCGGCATGCACGATTGGTGAGCTGTTTTGACAATAGCAACTTGTGAATTCAGAGAAGAGGATGAGGATGCTCAAGTCATGTTTTGGGAAAACATGAATCTGGTAATGGTGGAGCACACAGGGAAGGTAGCAAATTTTTTTGGGTTTATGGCGGATGAGGCTGGCGCTAACTGGAATGCAGTGAGACGTGTCTTCAACGACGGCAAAGTGGAGATGATTGAAAGGGAAAGGTCATGTTTATGGTATTGGGAAGACAACCTTCGTGTCCACACGCAGAGGTACATCTATAGCCCACATCAAGAAAAGCACAGGGAGATGTGTGAGAAGTGGAGGACTGCCCCAAACAAAGAAAGTGCCCTTCAGCAATTTCGCAGGATACGAGCATGGTGGGCAACTGGCAAGGCAGCTGGTAGAAACATCCCTAAGCTTGTTAGCTGGTTGAGTTGGTGGCACTATAGGGTTAGTCGATGGGGTCATTTCATTTTAAAGGTAATGTTTGTAAGAGATTATTCATTGTATTATGGTGTGCCTCCTACTTATGTGCACTGCATTGTTTTTAATCAATTTCTACCACTCTCTTGTAGGATGGAGAGCCTATTGTCAATTCTCTTGTCCCAAGGACAAATATGTCAGAGACCAAGCATGCAAGCTGGTTTGCAGGGGAGGGGTATAGGCAAAAGATTAGTCTTTATGATGCTTGTGTGACAGATCTAATCAATGCTTACTTCCAATGTGCCAAACAACTGGCTTTCTTGGAAGGAAAATACACAGGTTGTGGGCCTACATTGGAGCTTTTGGTTGAGAGAGCTCTTTCTCGATAGAAAGTAAGTCCATCCCCAATAGCTACCTCACGAGCAGTGGATGATGCACTGGCGGGGACCCCTATGTTTTCAAATAGGGTAAAATTCAAGGGTGAGAATAAAACTATTCGAGCCAAAAGGCCACTACACGACTCGACAGAAGAAAACTTTGGCAACTCTAGCCATAGGCCTGAGTTTAACTATGTGACAAGAGAGAGGTTAGAGCCTGCAATAGAGGTCAAAGAGCAATGCAAAGTTTTAGAGAGCCTTGAAAGTGATGTGCATGATACAAAGTGGGCCTTGCGGAGGATACCAATAGTGAATCGAGTTGAGTGCAACCACTGGGCATCGGGGAAAAAGTGTAGCTCAAAGTTGCGAGGGGGTGATGTCATCCTTATTTTTGGAGTGATTGTCAACTATCCTCCTGGAAAAAGGAGAAGTATTGCTATTTTTGTAATACAGATGTTAGACACACTTGGAAAATTACAAAGACAAAATTACATCCACCAGAGGATGTCCCTTGTGTTTGGCCCAGGATAGACAGAAGTAGTATGTAGATAAGAAGAGGTCAGATAGAAAGTTCGAAGAAGCAGATATGGTCTTCATTCGAGTACGCCCCAAAAGAAGTTCTTTATCTCTTGGGAGGTACAAGAAGTTATCCCCCAGATACTGTGGGCCATATCTGATTACAAAGAAAGTAGGTGACTTAGCCTATAAACTTCTTCTGCCTCCTCATCTCAAAGTACATAATGTATTTCATGTCAGCCTACTTAAGAAGTATATACCGAGCCCGAATCATGTGCTTAGTGCTGAACTCTTAACTTCTTCAACCCAAGGGCTGATGGAACTCCAACCTGAAGAAATCCTTGATGTTCAAGAGAAGGTTCTCAGGAACAGAATTCTAAGAGAATTACTAGTCAAATGGAAGTTCTATCCTTTTGAAGACGCCACCTGTGGAAGAAAGAAACCGAACTGTTGCGGGATTACCCCCAGTTTGTGAGATGAGGACATCTCGCATTTTTCAATTGGGAGAGAATGTAAGATTCCTCCCTAGCCTCTCAAGATGTCCAGTTTCTTCCCCTATAATCAATCCCCTTGTCAGAATAATAAAAGATCTTGTTTCAACCTGTTTTGGCATAGAGAGAGGTAACTTTGGTTTTAGATATCTTTGGATGGAAAAATATCCTTTCTTATTAAACTCAATTCCCCCGAAACAGAAGTTTAAAAAGAATTTCCTAAGGTGCATTAGAAATAAATTATAACCTGCTCAAGTCCTTAGCCTAAGTCCTTAGCCTAAGGGTTCAGATTTTCTAAAAATTTTGGATTAAGGTTTTGAGGGACCAATAAGATTAATCCAAATGTAGGGAGGAGATGAATTGAAGAAATAAAGAAAAACCCCCCACCAAAAAATGAGTAAATACTCATATAAGATGAAGAGTGGACTAAGGACCCAAGGAAACATTAAAAAAATGAATTTTTGACACCTCTCTCAGAGTGGGGATTCCCCCTCATGAAGGAGGCACCTTTTTCCCATCATTGCTTCCCAATTTTAAATCAATTAGGTGAGATATTTCATCTCTCCTCTCTCCTATTTCAAGTCTAGTTCCAAAAAGTAAGCTGAACTGACCCAAAAATGGTCAAAAATTGACCAACTTGATCTGGAAAATTCTAGAATCAGTTTGCTTACTTTGAGGCTCACGTTTTCCTATAAATAGAAGCCTCCCCCTTTGTAAAAGCTTGATGGTGTTTATACATTGTTACTCTACTCCTACCCAGAGCCAATTACATTGATTTCTCTTGATAATTCAAATGTTTTTGACAAAATCCTCTCCAAAGAAATTGGTGGCCACTCTTGATCCAAACAAGACTAGAACCCTCAATCCTTCAAGCCAAAGGAAAGCTCACAAAACTCTATGTAAGCAAAAAAAATCTACTTTTTAATTTCAAATCTATGGTTTTTTTATTTCTTTGTTTCTTTTTTAAGTTGATTAAAGTGAATCTTGATGTTATGCCCTTATTAAAAGGCTACCCCCTTCTCTTCCTTAAGAATTTAGCCTTTCTTTATCCTAGAATGAGTAATAAATAAATTGATTAAACTTTTCTTATTGTTTACTCACTAGAAAGTGAAAATTGAGTAGACTAGAGTACTTTACTTCAAATTGGGATTAATTTTAAATTGATATTAGAATGTTAAAATTTGAAAAATGATCATCCATACAAAGGAGGTTATGGCAAAATTTTCTTGAATTGAGTGGAAAATAAAGTTTACTTTTATGTTATTCTAAAAGAGTAGTTTAATTTCTACAAGTATTTGATAAATGAATAAGTAAATACTCTATGAGAGAAATTTGTATCGTTTTATATTCACTCGGATTGTAAAGAGAAAATTCAAGAAATCTATCGAAGTCGAAATATTCAGATAAATGATTACTCTATTTCTCATTGGAATTCGTGATTAATTTAGAAATCAGTTAAGTGAATATTCAATGAAATGAAATTCAGTAAAATAGTAACTGAAATATCACCCCCCTTTTTGAGAAATCAGTTAAGTGAATATTCAATGAAATGAAATTCAGTAAAATAGTAACTGAAATATCTTCCCCTTTTTGAGAAAGATAGCTCAGGAGAAACCTTATCAGACTCGAACCCTGAATCAGACTATGACCAACACCAAACTCTTTCGTCAGTTTTGAGGAAAGAAGATGTGACCAGTTGAGGAAAATACGCTCAAATCTCCCACCAAATCTGAAACTAAGTTGAGACCCTTTGAATTGATCTCAGGATCAAGGTTACAGAATTCGAGGAATTCTGTTTTGAAATTCAGTATTACGATTATGAAGTTTTGGGGATACTGATTCTAGATATACTCATTGTATTCAAAAGAAAATCAAACTGAAAACTTGCATAGAAACCCTGTTTTCTTAAAGGACTGTCTTACGCCACAATGCTGGAGGGAGCATTTGGTATATGTGTTTTTCTAAGGTAAGTTCGGTTTGCAATAGCTGATGGGGGAGTGTTCAAAGCATAGCTCACGCGGCAAAGCCTACCCAGGTCTTGACCAGCCGCAATATGGTTAAAATGGTGCACTTTTGGTACGATGGACGAAGGCCGACGAAGCGGTCCCTGAGTGAAGTGCAAGGACACCTAAGGAGGATCTTGGAGGGTTTTGACCAGACGATGCACAGGCTCGCAGTGCCTAGGACACCCATGCGTATGTCGTGGAGGATTTGTATGATGGACCAATGATTATTGTAGTCTGTTATTGGATCTCGTTGCTGACCAGCTAGTCTCAACGGAGAATCTAGAGTGATACTGTTTTTTTTTTAGAAACAAGGATTGGATGGAAATTTTGAGTTATGACATCTGTAATCAATAACTGTTTGTGAATGGGATTGTTTTATAAGTTAAAGTTTAAAGAGGAGTGTGTGTGTATTTGTATTCGAAAGCAAAAGTTAAGAAAGGCATTCAATTATGGGTGGGTGAGTAACTGTCTGGTTCTACCAATTCCAGTGGTTGGGCGGTGGCTAACCCATGGGCCGCGGATGGGGTTAGTAGGCTGGAATCAGTAGAATTTTAATAATGAAATTGAATAATAGGAACACCCTTAGAACTCGAATAGCTAAATAATAACTTGAAGACTTTCTCAAATGAATAGATCAATGGTTGTGCCTGATTTCAGTTAGAAAAAAGCATTGATTTCTTCAAATTAAGTTGGTTACAGTTTTCCTTCTATCTGGTTTAATCAGTTGAAGGTTAGTTTAGTCTCTTGACCCCGTTAGAAAATTTGTTAAGAAAATAAAAAAGGTGGAATCGTCCCCATTTTCCGGGCAAGGAAAATTTTCTTGGTTTCGGTTTCGGAATGACCACCACCAGATTATTCTCGTGTCCGGACATTCGAGGGTGAGGCCCCAAGTGGGAAACCCCGCCCTGCGCAAGAAGAAGCTACTTCCGCTCTACTAGCAACCGGGAGGGGGCAGTGGGATCTCACACTTTGGGTTGACCAAAGCCCCGAGAACCTTCCAACTCTTTGGGAATATCTCAAGAAATTCCTAGAAGTCTTCATGGATGACCTATGTGTCAATTCTTCTTAGAAGGAGCACCTCACATGTTTGTGTAAGGTGTTAGAGCAATGCAAACTATATTGCATCTCGCTGAACCCTCTTAAATGCCAATTCTGGGTTCAATACGGAGTGATCCTAGGACACATCATCTCCAGGCAAGGAATATCGACTGACACAGCAAAGTGTGGCTCATTCTCGAGCTGCCCCCACCTACTAACTTCAAGGGCGTCCAACGCTTCATGGGGCATGTTGGCTATTATCGGTGATTCGTTTGTATGTATGCTAATATTGCTAGACCCCTTTACGAACTCCTTATAATATTTAAGTGGATAGAAGAATGCCACAGAGCTTACACTACACTCAAAAAAGCCTTGGCAAGATCTCCAATCCTTTGATCCCCCAACTCGGATCTCATCTTCCATGTCCATATTAACGCCTTAGCGTTTGCTATAGGGTGCGTGTTCGTCCAACTCAGAGAGCACAAGATGGACATCCCCATGAGTTCCACCAACTCAACGAAGCTAAGAGGAAGATGAGATCAACAGCCAAATTTCTCTATGAGTGTGTAATCCCACGCTTTGGGTGTCCTCTCGAGCTTGTCAGCGACGACAATTGAACACATTTGATCAACAAAGTAATCAAATTCCTTTTACAAGAGTTCGTTGTCACCCATAAGAAGTCCTCCCCTTACTATCTTCAAGCAAATGGCCAAGACAAAAGTACAAACAAAATCATGTGTGTCATTCTGACATGTGTGCCATTCTGACCAAAACAGTGGGAGACCAGCCGAACAACTGGGAATAGAAATTGGCAGGGCTGCACTTTGGGCTTATAGAACTTCATATAAGGCAGCAACTAATGCTACTCCCTTTAGTTTAACCTATGGAACTAAAACAGTCATGCCCATGGAGTTCTTCGTCCCAAGCCTACATGGTGTCATAGTGCACGAAAAACTCACCAAAAATGCTTTAAGCGGTTGCCTATTTGAACTTGAAAAGATCAATGAAACCCACCTCCTTGTAGTCTACAGCATGATTGTTGAAAAGATAAGGTGTAAACAGTGGTTTGACGACCAACTCAAGGACAAACAGATGAATGAGGGTGACATGGTCCTCTTATTCAGCACAAACACACATAATAAAAAGCTTAAACTCCATGGGTTAGGACCTTTTTTGGTCTTTGAAATTACACCACAAGGTGCTATGCACATTGAAACCCTTGATGGTGTTGAGATGGCAGGATACTTCAATGGTAGCAAACGTAAACGCTACTATGGCCCTCTCACTGAGGCCACTTTGAAGACCATCCATGATAAAAAACAATGAAAACAATAAAAAACAATGAAAACAATGGAGGGGAAGTTTTATGTGATGCCTGCAGGAACTATGAGTGAAGAGATCATCCTCGATAGGGGATGGATGGACCATAACAGATGCAACATCGATTCAGATGCACAGACTACCACCCTACAATTGGCTTCTGGCCATGTTACCGTTCTAATGACAGATGAAGAACTAGTTACCGTTACTCCCCCAATGCCACGAACTCCCATTCCCACCACCCACAAATACCCCAACACCTCACTCTTATCATTTCTGTTCCCATGAGAAAGAGGCCTCTAAACAAGAGAAAGAGGCCTCTAAACATGCCATCCACACCAAAGCCTCTCACACCCACACAACCACCACACAATGTGGCAGCACACTCTCACATGGCCAAATCACAAGAAGCTGCCACACCACATCATACTAAACAATCTAACACTACTAACCAAACTAACAAATCTTCACTGGGTTTGATATCTCACCACCACTGGGCTCCCAAGCAACTTCTTGTAGAACAAGGCTTCTATGAGGGAACATCTCCATTGTAAATCCCCAAAAGGTCCCACCATCCCCCTTGCCAACCGGCATTCAAAGTTTCTTGTCTCCAAAGTAGGCCCCCCATTCGCCAACCTCAAGCCTACAAGGTACAAGATCCACACAAATCTACGTGCCCTCCTAGGAGCTCTGACCCTTGACCCAATCCTAAACCCATGCACTCAACCCTTCGGTGGATCCCAAAATCTCTTCTCCTTGCTCAAAATTACTATGAAGGTAATCATACCCTATGGATCCCCAAATCTCTCCAACCTAAGCTCCTGCCTCATGTCACACCTTAATCATCGACCCTTCATGATGTGAACCCAAGGCAACATCTTCAATCCAAATTACTCAAGACAAAGGGAAGCAAAAAGTCCTATGTGACAGACTCACCCTCGATCCACCACTGACAAAATTCATTATAGATATACCTTCAATGTCAACAATGCCTCCGCCTCTCATTCTGAGGCTTGACAGGATCGCAAAACTCCCTTCAACTCCCTCAGCCCCAACTATGTCCTTGCCACTCACATTAAAATCTCTTCAGGAAGTGCTACCCCCTACTTCCCCATTACCTAATTGGCATAAACTCCTTTCGTTTTGGCAAACTGGGCACTTACAAAACCTGCAATGTGGTGGTAGTAGCATAGCCTCCGTCTACAAAACCTATGAGGGGTACAAAAAAAAAATCAAATTAGATTCAAAGTGTCACGGCCATTCCTTTCTCAGAATTATAAGCGCCAAGGCCGCTCCATCCTCAAAAACAAAGCCCATGGCCCAACTTTCACACGACCGATTCCTTCTCAAGACTGACTTGCGACGAACGTTCCCAGTCTAGAATGGCCATTCCCTCTCTTGCACATTGCCACCACGGCCATTCCGACTCTCTATTCAAAAGCCCCTGGTCGTTCCAACCAGTCCCGCGAGCCCACGGTCGTTCAATCATCTTGCCATGCATGTTCTCTTGTAGCCTGACTTGCCATGCCCGTATGCTTATAGTTGCATGCTTGTTCCCTGAACTTGCCACCATTGTGTCTTCTTCATCGAGTTATAAATATGGGCCCCCTCCTCACATTTTCTCACTTTTCAGTCTCAGCCTAGCCAAACTCTTGAAATTTTTTTCCACAAATCCTTACCCTCACAGCCAGCCTTTAAGATATCTTTTCAGATTCTTCCCTAGAGGTTCTCCACCATAGTTCCTTGAGGCGAAACAGACCTACAAATGGACGCTTTCAGAAGTACGCGAAGCACCCAACCCAGCTCTCCCATGTAGGTGAAGCACTGATGAAGTAGGTGAATGGACACATTGTCCATTCCTTGATGTGAAGTACCATCGTAAAGTTGATCACAAGCTCGTTTACTACATAGGGTCATGCTATACCCAAGTGTGGTCCAAAAGTTGGAGCTTCTGAGATTAGGTCAACTACCTACACTGGAGCCTTGGGTGTTATGTGCACATTATATGTGCATATACTAGTAGGCTAACCCACCCTAGGCATGTGAGCATGGGAGCATGGGAACATGCTCTAATGGGGCAAGGGTTAGGTCTAACCTTGGGTTGAGGTTAGGGTCAGCAGCAGCAGGTAACCCAGGGTCACACATGGAAATGGAGAGTCAAGAGTCACTTGAGAGCCCTCCTATATAATAGGGGCATGGGGCACTCTCAAGGGATGTTCTCTTGTGTAAAGCATTGTACCTACTCTCTTGTCATTTCATGCTAGAGCTATGTGCTGCTGGAGTAAAGTCGTATATCTTGGTGGTATGGGACACAAAGGTAAGGTATATGGTAATTCATTGTATTATGTGTGCACCCTTGGGCTCGGGGGTGGTTGGGTGGATGAGTATATGCCTAGTTTATGCATAGTAATTAGCTAGAAACATCTTTAGGGTTTGAACAGTGGTATGAGAGTGGTCTCTAGTTAATTTTTGATGTTTTTTCCCCTCTTTATTTTCTCTCATTATTTAAAAATTTTAGCATTTTAAGTAAATTTTAACATTTACTAAGCAAAAAATATTATTTTTTGGTTTGTTTTGGTGGTCTATGCGTTGGGAACGTCAATATGAAAGTTGGATGGATGTATCGATGTTACGGGAAAATTTTGTGAGTTGAAATGCTATTTTTCTCTATTAGGAATTTTATGGATTTTTTTACCAAAATACCGCACATGCTATTGCGGGTATTTTTGGTAGAAATGATTCCCTAAATTTCTACAATTTTTAGGAATTTTCAAGAGCATTTTTATGGTAGAAAAGGAATTTTTAATGCATTTTTGTGAGTTTCCCACCATGAGTATGCTATCAAATTTCTACCAATTTGCTACTGAAAATCAGAAAGGGCAACATGTTGATGCATTGGGTTCTCTCCCATGTGTGCGGCATAATTTATATCTCTCAAATCTAAATTTTCCTTCATTTTCTCTCTCCCACGTGTGAATAATCATGATTAGTGTATAATCAAATTTAATCCATAATCTCTTTGTTAATCAAAGTGGAAGAGAAGAGAAGATGAGGGAAAAAATGGAAGAGGAGGTTGGGGAAGAGAAAGGTTAGATTATGCTGTGAGGTCCCTGCCCTCTATGCACATTGAACTCCGGAGTGTTGGCAGCGGAAGTAGCAACCTCACACGTAGGGCAGAGCTTCCCACTCAGGGCCTCACCCATGAATGTCCGAACAAGGGACTAATCCGACGGCTCTTCCAAAACCGAACCCGGAAAAAAAAAACTTCCCTTGCCGCCCAGAAAGCATAGGCGATTCCTCTAGGAAAAATATTCTAGTGTAGTCAAGAGCCTTAACTATCCTTTGTATTCTGACAGAACTCAGGTCACAGGCCGAATCAAAGGAGGAACTTGCACTTGGTTCATAGAGACCAACACTTTTTTTCCTATCAAAAGAGGCACAGCCGCCATTGATTCTTTTTCATAGAACAAGGATTATCCTGTGACTTACTTCAACTATCCTATGACTTACTTCAACTATTGTAACTTGAACAGAATTGAATTTTATTAAAGGAATCCATCAATCCATCCTTACTCCATCCAATCCCATGGGTTAGCCAACCGCCCAACCACTGTATTGATAGGATCCATTATAAATTTAGCTATGTTTTGTCCCGGGTACCAGGGAAAAGAGTTCCCATGCCCCCTAGCTAGCTCTCATACAAAATGTAAATAGACATACCACTTACGCACCCAATATGAAATTACCTTTTCTTAGACTCAACTATCTTCAAAATAGCATTGCAATAAAACCACAGTGTTTCCATCATAATCCTGAGTATTCAAGTTCCAAGTCCAATTTCCAATCATTCCTTCCTTGGCGTACCTATGGCATCATTGGCAACTAGAACGCTCACCACCTACTCACTCAGGGGCCTTTTCAATAGTTCCTAACCAATAGTACCCAGGAATATAATCAAGAATTCCATTCATTCCTTCCTCAACGTACCTATGGATCATTGGCAACCAGAACGTTCACCACCTGCTCACCTAGGGGCCTTTTCAATAGTTCCTAGCCCATAGCACCTAGGAGTATAATCACATAAAATCCATATGGACTCTCCGTTGAAGATCAGCTAGATCAACCTACAAGATACATGTAAAAGAGCCATGAACTCATCCGTTGAAGACCAGCAAGGCCAATCAACCAGATCCATGCCCATGTTCAGAAAACAACTCCAACTCATTTTCTTCCTCGACGCATGTGTGGGTATCTTTGGTGACCCAAAGCCCGAGCACCATATGGTCAGCGCCCTCTAGGTTCCTTCGCAGCAGCAGCAGGTGACCTAGCGCTTCACTCATAGGCCGCTTCCTTAGTCCCTCATCCACTGTACTCGAAAGCTCACCATTTCAACCAAGCCAAGGCTGGTCAAGACCTCGGCCAATCTTTCCATGTGAGACGTCCTTCTTTGACTCTCCATGCTATTGCAACATTTCCACTTAGGTCTCCCCATGACCTCATTCCACAAGATAGTCAAAATGCTTTCCTAGCATTCTTGACGTAAAACAATCTTTAAAAACACATTTAACATACAAATAAAATTTCCAAACAAAATTTCCATCTTTTCTCATCATTACACATCCTTTCACATCATTCCTCATCATCTCTCATCATTCCATATCATTTCTCATCATTCCATATCATTCCACGTCATTTCTCATTATCCCACATTTTTCTACATCAATTCACATCATCCCACATCATTCACATCATCCCACATTTTTCTATATCAATTCACATCCATTCACATCATCCCACATCAATTCACATCATCCCACATCATTTCCACATCATCCACATCATCCCACATCATCCCCACATCAATCCACATCAACCACACATCATCCACACATCCCTCCTCATCAATCCACATCATTCCACATCAACCACACATCATCCACACATCCCTCCTCATCAATCCACATCAATCCACACATTACTTCTCATCTCTCCACATCATCCCACACATTACTTCTTATCTCTCTACATTATTCCACACATCCCACATCAACCAGATTAAAAGTACAATTACTCTACTTTTTATACTCACAGGACTTTCTAAGTCTCGGCCATTACTTGGCTCAGTTAAAGGTAACTTTTTATCGACTCAATTCCATTAAGTCTAAATTTCCGTTCTCTTTTGGATCCTCGATCCTTTCAAGAATTCTAGATTCCTTTTTGAGGGAATCAGGGGTAAGTCAGTCACAATTATTTACATTCATCCAACTACGCATGTTTCTGGTCTTTTCTCTGGGAAATCCTTTTTCCATTTAGAATGTATCCAAGATTCTATTTTTTGAGAATCTAAACATATTCTCAAAGTCAATTATGTTTGTGATTCCTCTTTTTGATTAAAAGTTTATCCATGATTTCTCGATGCATTTCTATGAATATTTTCACATTCTTATCTCCATTTTTCCAAAATAAAATATGCTCAATATTCCTCTTTTTGAATAAAAGATTTATGCATATGATCTCATGGGATTTACAAAATTAATTATACCCATAATTTCTCTTTTAATTAAAAATTTATCGATACTTTCTCAATGCACCCCTATGAATATTTTCCCTTCTTTTCTCGATTTTCCCAAAATACAATATCATGGAAATCCCTCTTTTAGCATAAAATATTTATGCACACCCTCTAATCCATTTTTATCTAAATGAATTATATTTATAAAATCATTTCTATAATTCTCATAAATTGAATGAATCTAAAAAATTTGTGCATAACCTTCTTTATCTTTCAGGCAAATGAATAATGCTTTAGCATAAAATCTATTATGCATAAATTCATTCTCTAATGATATAATTTTTTTCGTAGCTTCCCCACATTCTCTATGAAATGATAATACTCAAAATTCCACTTTTAATATAAAAATTATTTATGCATAAATTTCATTTTCTAATGATAAAGATTTTACCATAACTTCCCAATATTTTCTATGAAATGAGAATCCTTAAAATTCCACTTTTAGCATAAAAATTAATTATGCATAAAATTCATTTTTTAATGATAAAAATTCTGCCATAGTTTCCTTGCATTTTCTATGAAATGATAATACTCATAGTTACTCTTTTAGAATAAAAATTATTTATGCATAAACCTTCATTTTCTAATAATAAAATTTTACCATAACTTTCCCGCATTTTCTATGAATTGAAAATGTTCAAAATCATACTTTTAACATAAGAATTAGTTTATGCATAAACCTATGCTTAAACATAAACATTAATTCATCATAAATCAAGAAAATCGTGTTTTTAGGAGAAAAACCACAAAATAAAATGCTTCCCAAGCATGAGGGAGGTTAGGAAAAAGATTAACACCAAAAAGAGAGCATAAACTTCATTGTTTAGGCTTACCCTTGGTTTGCTTGATTCTTTACCTTGAAAAAGTTGTGTATCTCTCAAGGAAAAGCTTGGGCACCAAGGGAAAATGGTAATCTTCAAGAGAAGAAGAGGTTTAGTGAAACACCAAAGCTTCACAATGGAGGCCCAATGAAGAGGGAAGAGGAAAATACACTAAATTAAAAATTACACTAGCATAAATTTACTCTTATATGAAAATAAAAAGAAATAGGGGTCTATTTATAGGTGAGGGAGGCCACCAACCAAGTCCATCTAGGATCTAGATGCTTCCAGCTTCAGTTTGATCCAATTTGGACAAGTTTTAGACTAGTTTTGCCCACTTTTTGATCTAGTTTGGAAGAGGAGAGAGGAGAGATAAAATATCTAGCCACTTTATGATATTTTTCAATTAAAACATGCCCCCTTGATGTGATTTCTAGGTGCCTTCTTGATGAGGGGTTTTCCCTTTCCAAAGCCTCCCAAAAAGTCTCCTAAAATATCAGAAAACTCATAATTATGAAACCTTCACCTTATATGAGCCTTTTATTATTATTTTTTTGTAGATATTTCTTTTTTTTTTCATTTTTCTCTAATTCTTGCATTTTTCTTTTTCAAACACTTGGATTAATCCTATAGGCCCATTAGAACACTCTTTGGACCTTAATCAAAATTTTCTGAAATTATGTACCCCTAGGCTAAGAAGTCTAGTGCACATTTCAATTAAATTCTAATGCACATTGGAAAACTCTTTTTAAAATTCTGTTTCAAGGGATCTCTTCCTATTTACTGGGAGAAAATACTCATCCAAAAATATTTCAAAATTGTATTACCTCTCTCTAGAAAATTTTCTCTCTCTAGACCAAAATAGGGTCAAACAAGATCTTTTTCCATTTCTGAGGGGGGGGAATCATTAAAAGAGACTAAAGGGGAGGTTCTTACATCTTTACATCCCAAAAGCTAGAGAGAGGAATCTTACAGGATTCTCTCCCGTGTGTGCGGCATAATTTCTACTTCTTAAATCTAAATTTTCCTTCATTTTCTCTCTCCCGCGTGTGAACACCCCTTATATGGATAGATTTGATTAGTTAAAATTCATGACTAGTGAATAATCATGATTAGTGTATACTAAAATTTAAGCCATAATCTCTCTGTTAATCAAAGTGGAAGAGAAGAGAAGATGAGGGAAAAGATGGAAGAGGAGGTTGGGGAAGAGAAAGGTTAGATTATGCCTCCCCCTCTCCCACACAAAAATCGTGCACACAACGCGTGCACGTGCGGGGCGGGGGATTTGTTTTTGAAGCTAGTGCATAGTGTCCCCCCCTCCCACGATTCATTCATTTAAAAAAAAAAAGCTTTAATATAAAAGAAAAAAATCTTCATATTCGTGATATTTTAAAAAAATCATCTTGAGCCCTTTGGTCTTTGGGGTCCAATTTTTTCTTTTGACCTTTCTAATTTCAGAGTTTTTTGTCTCTTCATTTTCCACAATCCTTGGCTGTCCGTATTCCGGGGTGAACATTCAGGTTTCGAAATTTTCTGACCATTTGTATTCTAATGTGTTCGGGGTACAATAAAAATTTAGAAAATTTTGTGAAAATTCATTTAAAAAAGTTAGGCAAAGGTTATTTATAATTTTTTGAATATCTCGGTTTGTCAATCATCATGTGGGTATTCATTCGGGCGCCCGTGACTATTCAAATTAATTAAAAAATCTATTTTTTACCCAAAAAATTTGTAATTCCATTAAAATTGGATATTTTAATTAGATTTGAGAATTGTTGGGTGGAATTGAAAAATTTCGTGATCGATGGGATTCTCATGGCTATTTTTTAAATAATTACCAAACTTAGGAAAATTCTAAAAATTGGTATTTTTAAAATATCAATTATATTTTAGCAAATTTTATTGCTAAAGGTTTCTGAAAAATTGTAGATTTGGAGTTCCATAAGATAGAATTTGGTGGATTTCAAAATTAGTAAATTTCCAGGCCCTACAAAAAAGAAACAATTAGAAAAAAATCATGATAATTGTTTTGTCTCAAGAATTTAATGTTTTCGGGGGTTATTTAGTAATGGAGTACGTTTTTACGTGCTGACATTAGATAGTTGCGGGTTATTCACATATAATTAATGTGAGTGTGCCTTGTATTTGTAGTTATTTCCGTTTGGATTAATTCTAAATGATGTTTTCATGAATTTTTACCGTTGTTTAGCCACCAAATGCTAATTAAATCATTTTGTCTTATGTGCAGTCACTTCTAGCGAATTGATTTGGGGTGGAGAATCAAGGTGCCCAATTTTGTCCACTCAGGGCACCCTGTAAAAAGTAAAAAAAAATTAGGCATTTGTTTACGTTTAGGGATAATCTTTCCTAGCTAACGAAGGAATTTACATGTAAAGTTGGAAATATAGTTGCATAATCTGATTAAGCGTTAGATACTCGGAAGTCCTCATTTTCCTTAGGTGCAAAGTCAATGTGTCCCAAATTTGGATTGATTCCATAAAATGCTAATATCTTTTACATACAAACTCATATGAGATTCCCACTTTGGACTTTAGATCTTCACATAATATAGAGCTTAACTTGACTTTCAAAGAAATTTTAAGCTATTTTTCTATTTTCTTTAAATATTTCAAAGGTCTTTAAAGTGTTATAATATATGCCACTTTTGCACCCACAATAACTACCAGATGAAATGCTCAATCTTGTAGATCAAAAGAGTGGCATATATATTGAGACATTAGTAGAATGTGGTGGTTAGTCAAAATTGCAAATCCAATGGTTGGATATTTAATGATCTCTTTTTCAAAATTCTTTCAAACTATCAAAAGCCCATCAAATATTAATAATCTAATTAGAAAAATTACATTTTTGATGTAGATCATCTAAAATCTATAGGGACTAGTGTACTCGTAATGGTGCATCTATGGAAAAAAAATTTGGATCACTCTAAGTATGAAAAAATTATGTTTTTATGATTTCATTATATTTTTTATTAATTAGACTAATTTTATTAATTTAAGTGAATTTATATTTTCTATTAGTTTCTTTATCCCATTTGAAGTACCTTTCTCCCCCAAATTTTGTTGGATAAATGTAATCCCAACTCCTTAGTCCAAATTAATATGTGGTGGATAGGCTGGTGGTCACTGGTTGGTGTGTAAAGCCTACAAATGGTTGGTGCATGTTGTTCATGCAACTCATGCAACTAAAAATAGGGTAGAGGAGTCTCTAAATAAGGTACAAGTTGTGATCAAGTGATTATGTAAGTTTGGTTCATGTCTAATCACAATTAGTGTCTTCTTGTGTTAATCTCATATCAATTTTCTGCATATACCAAATTTTTTCCCTCATATTCATGATGTCTTGTACAATCTTTGATCCACCTTGAGTATGTTTTGATCAATCTTCATAGCTTAGTTATCATATCCAACATTTGGTATCAGAGCTTGACTCAATTAGGCTTAGTTTATTAGCAAAAATCCTAATCAATTTCTTAATCACCATAGCCAGTTTTTCTCAGTTTGAACCACATGCTGTAGTTTGATTCCATGTGTGCACCTGAGTGGATAAAATGCTAATCTTTTGATATAGGATCTTAGCTTAGCTCCCACGCATGCTACAACTCCAAGCTCATCACCTAATTTTGACGCAGCTCAGTGAATTTTGAATCGCCATCAGCGCAGCCCGTTTCCTGTTCAGCGTAGAAATTTACCTACGACGCTTTGAATTGAGTCAATTGCTTTGAGGTGATGCAAGTCCATTATGTGAAGATTCAGCACACAAAGTTTGGAGGCATATGGTCCACTGTAGCAGCTGCACGCATCATTTTTCCAGTCGCCCCTTTTCTGCAGTTTCTGCTCTAACTACATGGTGATACCTATTTTGATTTATATTGATGATATTTTTACTATTTGGGCTTAAATCATCTATGTGAGCAAGTTCTCAACATTAATCATCATATTTCATCATCATGAGTTCCAAATTCCCCGACAAATTCAACGGAACTGGGTTCCATACCTGGCAAATCAAGGTGAAGGGCTACCTCATGAAGAAAAATCTGTGGAGTATGGTCAAGCCACTTACTGAAGATGAAGCAGGTATTTCTGCTGCAGTTACAAGAGCTACAACGGCTGCACTTCAAGCAAAAGATGAACAAGTACTTGGTATTATCATTACTGCTTTAGAAGATGATTTTATTCATTATATTGATGATGTTGAGTCATCTATGGAAGCTTGGGAATTATTAGAACGTACTTTTGGTGCAAAGGCAAAGCATTCCAAGATCAGTTTGAAGATGCAACTCTTTGATCTAACCATGGAGAGTAATGAAAATTTAGCAGCTTTGATTAACAGGTTTAAGAGCTTAATGACACAGTTGGTTTAAGTTAAATCTCCTGTTCCTGAAGAAGATGCTATTGCTATCCTGCTTAAAAGCTTACCTTCAAGCTTTAGAAAAATTGTGATGGTACTTAAAGAGAAGGAGCCAGTCCCTTCTTTGGAAAGTATCATAAATTCTTTGCAAGAAGAAAACAAGAAGATTACAAAGGATGTGATAGATCCTTATGCATATACTATTACTACGACATCGGCAAAGAAGAAGTGTATGATTTGTGGTCGTACAAATCATCTTACTAAGGATTGTTTCTCCAAACATCCTTGTGAGTATTGTGGGAAGACGAATCATCCATCCTCAAAGTGCTACCAAAAAGATCAAAAGCAAGCAAAGGCACATGTGGTTGAAGAAGTCAACCAACAAGAAGAAACAAATCTTCTTTCTAGTCTCAGTATAAAAGATATAGATGAGGAGTATACTTTTTAGATTATGTCATGTATGTGGTTGAGTCAAGACTTATGTTGTTCCAACTTGACAAGTTGTACAGGAGAGTACACTACCCTATGTTGTTGTTAAGGGGGGACTCTTACTCATTGTGTCAAGGAGGTTTGTTAGACTTGATTCATGTTTTGTAAGAAGTTGGTCTTCAGGGGGGATTGTTGGATAAATCTAATCCCAACTCCTTAGTCCAAATTAATATGTGGTGGATAGGTTAGTGGTCAGTGGTTGGTGTGTAAAGCCTACAAATGGTTCGTGCATGTTGTTCATGCAACTCATGCAACTAAAAATAGGGTAGAGGAGTCTCTAAATAAGGTACAAGTCATGATCAAGTGATTAATATGTAAGTTTGGTTCCTGTCTAATCACAATTAGTGTCTTCTTGTGTTAATCTCATATCAATTTTCTGCATATACCAATTTTTGTCCCTCATATTCATGATGTCTTGTACAATCTTTGATCCACCTTGAGTATGTTTTGATCAATCTTCATAGCTTAGTTATCATATCCAACAAATTTACTCTCCAAGCATTGTCCCAATCCAGTATAAACTAAACAACATTGGACACCTTGATCTTGCAACAACCCTTTGCTAGATCATTTTGGTCAAGAGTGGGCTAGTGAAGTTGGTTCAAGTGAATCATGATTTTTTGAAGAACTTTATTTCCATGGCTCATATTGACTTCTCAGTCAATGATAATGTCGATGAGATGAGTGATCATCTCAACTCAAATAGGGAAGATCTTAAATTCCAAGTTAAAGAAGAGGAGGCTATTTGGAAAGAGTGAATTTTTGGAGAGTGACAGAGCGTCTCTAGAGGCAACTATTGCCAAATGCCATGACTTTGCAAAAAGCTATTTTGGGCGGCACCTCCATCTCCCACCAAAGTAGTTTCTCTTTCATTTACACCAAAGGTGTATGGTGGTGAGAAAAAGGAGAAGACTTAGGAATGTGTAGATGCCTGGCTCAATAGGTGGAATACACACTTTGCCTTTCACCCATTCAGTGATGTGTAAAAGCTGCAGATGGCACATAGGTTATTGAAAGGAAAGGCACTAACTTGGTGGAAGGATCTCAAAGAAGATTCCATTCCTACTACTTGGCAAAGTTTTGAGGAAACTTTTAAAAAATAGTTTGTCCAACCAGAGGATGAATCAAAATAATTACCAAGCTTGTTAAAAATTGCATGGGAAATCAATCCCTTCACAATTATGTGTAGAGGTTTAAATAATTGGCTGCTAAAGCCAACTAGTTTGATGATCATACCTGATGTGGTATTTTCATCAATGGTCTAGCTCGTGCCTATCAGTACGAGGTAAAAAAATGCAAGGTCAAAACGGCTCAGGATGCTATTCAAGTAGCTCACGTTTTTCACTCGGGGGGGGTCACATAGTAGGATGTGTAATATACTATGTGAGTTCAAAATAAGGGGTATTTTTAGTCCATGGATTTACAGTTTTTAATAAACAGAAGGGTTATATATCTATGTATCATATGTAGATTTACATTATGGGTTTTTTTAGTCCAAAAATTTCAGAAGTAGTCTTGTAGTCCTAGTTAAAAGCTTTTTCGTCTACCAGTCATTTGATTGTTGAAAGTAAAACTTTAAAGCCATCTATACTAGTCTTTAGCAATGATCCTTGGTCTTTAAACCTGCATTAAAGATGTCAATAACCACCCTCTAGAATTTGAATCTCTAGTCCGCTTGTCCCCTCAACGCAGGAACAGAGCGCCCAAGGCCCTCATCCCATAGATAGATAGCTCATCCCATATCTTTTACTGTTCTTTTACTGTTTTTCAAGCAAGGAAGGGGGGGCTGGGGAAAAGAGAGATGCAGGGCACTTGTAATGTGCGCTCGTGTTGGAGAACGCAGAGAGAGAGAGAGAGAGAGAGAGAGAGAGAGAGAGAGAGAGAGAGAGAGAGAGAGAGAGAAGGGTGGGGGGAGGGGGGGTTTCTAAAGGCAACGCATGTGGTTTCAAATAGTAAATAAAGGAGCTCGTAAAGGAGGGGGGTGACGGTACTCTGCACTCTGGACCATAGCGCGAAGCTCTGCGGTGGTTTTTCTGCGCCGGTAAGAACCGAAGCCTATCGGATCTCTCTCTCACTCTCAGGTCTGTGACTCGCCCCGCCTTCTGTACCCATTGCCCATGAGGTCTCTCTCTCTCTCTCTCTCTCTCTCCCCCCCTTCAAGGCTCTCCCCAGTCTTTGAATCATTGAATGCTACATGTATACAATTTGTACATTCTCCGTTAGGGAATCCAGCTGTTCAGTCTGTACACCGCCTATGTAACAAGCTCTGCATAATTGTCCATAACTTTTGCATATTTATGAGAATCGTCTTAATATCAGTATATTTCTCTTTTCTTATGGTCTTTTTTAGATATCTAAGGTGGTCATTCATGGCTGCTAAGAATCGCATGAAAGTTTTGGATTATGGGTCTTCAGAGAAAAAGCTTCTTGGTTACATACGAGTTACGGCTGATTCCACATACAATGATTTACGAAAGGAGATTATAGCAGATGGGCTTGTCGATGGTTCTTTCACTTTCATTATTGATGATGATGATGATGGTGAAGTTTGTGCATTGAACCCAATACAAGAAGAGCGATGGCAAGTAGAGAATGCCAAAGTTGTAGGTATTAAGAGAGGCTTAAACACCAAAGTTGATGGAGCTCAGGATGAAGACAGACCTGCAAAGAGACAATGTGAAGATTTGGAGGAGTACATGGAAGATAGAGGCCTCAAAGAAAGCAATAAATTTGGTGGAAGTGAAGACAATATATGTGGCAGCCCGGAGTATGATTATAACATGCTAAAGAGCACATCCATTTCAATGTCCACACTACAAATGTGGCAGATACAATGTGAGAAGGTACACAAGAAGTTGAAGGAGCAAAATCCATCGAGAGATGATAGGTTTGAGCTGAGTACGAAAGATCTCAATGGCAATGCTTTGATTCAAATATGGTGCCATGAATGTGGAACCTTTTATGGGTCAGGATACCTTAGAAAGCAATCAGCTTACTCATGTCTCTCTAACTTCATGCGAACCCATGTGTTAGAAAGTCAAGCTCATCAAAGAAAATATCTAGCTCATCGACGAGGGCTGAATGTGAATACAACAAATGGCTTCAAAGACGTAGGAGAAAGTGGTGAAGATCATAAGACTGCAATTTTGTTAGCGGTTGAGGAGATGCATGCTTTCAATAGCACTCATGAAGGCAAGTGCTCATCTTTTGAATGATAAACTTTCAATAATACATTTTCGAGATTTGTTAGATTTTGTTGAGCTACATTTTATTTCGGTTTTCAGCTACTCTTTCGAAAGTTTTTCTAAATGCATTTTGAACTTTATTGCCAATTGTGAGATGACTAATGTGTAAGGATTCTGGGTTCGAAATCTCGCAGGATCTGATTTTCAGCTGATTGAGGCAACTTTACATGACTACAAGGATAAAAGCAGGGTAAGAGTTGTCTGCAGGTACGATAACAAATGGTTACACTTGTGTCCACGAAGACCAGATTTGCAAACTCTTCTTACCGAGCACATCAACTCCAAGTCTCATATTATGGTCGTGAACAAAACATCAGCAAGCCAATCACCCTATGGATTAGCAAGGACATTTGGACGGCCAAAGAAGCTTTTTGATGCAGATCATCGTCAAAAAATCATTGGGTTCTTTTCTCAAGCCGATTGAAAGTGGCACACCATCCCATTCAGAAACACCTTCTACTCGAAAGGTGACTCGTATATGCTCTCTTCATGCAAATCAAATTTATTATGTTGGGGATTATGGCAAAGTACTGTGGCTTGTAAAGGGATTGAGATAGACATAAAACCTATGTTGCATGATTTAAAAATAGGAAGTGAGTGGTATCCAGAGCCGTACACAAAAGCTACTCTATATGATGGATGTAATGAAGTGAAAGTAGATGGGTGCTATAGACACAAAAATTGCTTTCGTATTTCAGCTTGTGGCAAGCCATTTGAGTCCTTTACTTGTGACAATTGCAAAAAAGTCCTCACTTGTCATGATTTTCGTATGAGAATTCAACGAGAAGCCACTGCTAAAGAAAAGAGAGGGGTCAAAAACACAGGTGGTGGAAGGAGATTAGACTATCTCAGTGGTGAAGAGTTAAAGAGCGTTGCACTTGAGTCAAAGTCAAAATTGAAAGAGGCAAAAAGAAAGTTGTGGTGGTTGAAAGCAAGGCTTGTTGTGCTTTCTGTGAGAATTAGGTCTCTCAAAGAAGCAAATATTGAATGCATCCATAGGAAAGATGTCCGACGCTTTTGCAATAACATAATTGAGGCCCATAGGCAAGGCAAATTCGGAGGTAAACCAGCCTTGTGGGACTTTTTTCAAGATGTTGCAAAGAATGCACTAAAAGCTAAGCAGGCACAAAGATTCTCTGAGTCCACAAAAACAATGTTTGAGGTCATAAAACTATGGGGTGGGCCACGCTTGCATGACTTTTTGAGTACTAACCTTGGAGGGCCATCCATGTCCACCACAAGAAGACAAGGCAAAAAGGCAACCCAATTTGTCTCTGGAGAGCATGAATACATTTTCAATGCGGTTGGGAAGATATACATGGATGCAAAAAGCAAACATGGAGTAACCTCATTGGTTCCCATCATCATTGTAGAAGATGAAACAACCATAAAACGTCGCATAAGGTAAGATAATCTCGACATGTAAATGGATTTTCCTTTCTTTTTGTCATTTAGAGAATGTATGCAAGAAAGAAGTAACTTTAAGTGGATTTGTGCTAATGCAGATGGAATGCAAAGGATGATACCCTTATTGGATTTTGTGGGAAAAAAGGAGAATATCATCAATGTTCTTCCAATGACATGATCATTGTGGGAGACGGATCAGAAGGCTATGAGAAGATAGTTGACGCTTTTCAGAACCATGTTGCTTCTCATGGTCAATCCTCTTCACGATAGCCTCCCTAGACTAGCTTTAATGGTACAAGCCACATGTAATCGCTTTGATAGCATTTTTGTTAGAAACCAGTGGAATCTTGTGGAGAGGATATGGAATGCAAAGCTAAAGGATGTGATTGGACCGATAATTGGACATGCTTCAGATGGAGATAGCAGGCGTCGTAAGCTCATGCTCGAGGATTACCTTGGAAAGAGCCAAGACCAGTTCTTTATTGATTGGTGTGGCTGGAAGCTAAGAGGGAGAATGGTAGATGGTCATGTGTATGGTCTTCATGATCAAGACTTTGTACATGGTGGAAAGAAGCTTATTAGTCCGCTTGATAGTCCTACTCGACAACTTGCCATAGGAAAGGTTTGGATTACACTCAATCATGTTGCAATGGTTTACCATGCATTTTCAATTGATCAGCACAAACTTCAAGAGGGAGATATACAAAGAAATGATCACCAAAATTGGGGGGCAGCTCAAAGGATTGCAAGCAGACAGGTGTAAAGTTGTCTAATGAAGCTTCAGAAGAAGGAGAGAAGCATGCAAGGGACAAGGGCATATTTGGAGATTGTCGCTGATTATATTGATATTTTTTTATCTTCATACTTAAATTTGAGGGAACGTGTGGTATTAGCAGCCAAGGTTACTTTCTTTTTCAAGCTTTGGAGGTTATGGATTCATCAGCATCCATCATACAGCTTGAAGCAAAATTTCATTAGTAAAGAGGCCTATATAGATATTCAGCTTTCTTGCCATTTTGTAGTACTTCTCATAAAGATGTTTCGAGACTTTTATCCATCTCTCAAGTGTCCATTACACCTCACAGGGTCAGATGCAGCTGAAATTTATTTTAGTAAGATCGGAGGCATGATTGGACAAGAAAGAGCTTTCGACTTTGGAGACCTCTTGCATAGTATCGGTAGTTTGAACAAGATTGCTATGCACGAATGCAGTGTAGATGGGTTGACTTTTTCACGAGCTCATAAGAAACAAGAACATATTTGGAAGTGTTTGAATAAGCAAGAAGGAAGTTTAGTAGCAGATTTAGGTGACTATGAAGCGGTTTCCTCGGATGAAAAATAGTGGATGCATTGAAAGAGGGCTTACAGAAAGCTCAAAACCTGTGTGAGCCATTGGGATTAAAACCTGCCAACAAAGGAGAGAGCTTGAAGTGGTGGTCACAACCTTGGGTGGATACAGAATCGATATGGTCAAAATTGGATGCTGATATGGGAGAAGCAAATGATTATGATGATTTTCAACAGCCAACAAAGGATGACCAGCAACTTCAAGGAGATCCGGATGAAAATGATGAGGTCATTGCAGTTAGTGAGATACGACATGAAATTGATGGCATCTTAGATGAGGCAAATGACTCAAAGACAATCACAACGAGACAAAAGATTAACCACACTGTAGAAGTTGATGGAAAGTATATCTTCAAATCTATATTGGTTAGCCAATTAAATGGGAATTCAACATTGTCAAAGGATCGATTAACAAGAGTAAGACAGGGTGTTTATTTTTCCCATGAATCAAAACAACAATCTTCAAGCAATGCGAATTTCTTTGGGATAGGTAGTGATTGTGCTGTCTATTTTGTGGATGACACACAAGGACAAGCAAGTACCAAGCATCTAAAGCGTAATGGGAAGCCCACAAGCTTGAACCAAATGGATGTATCTCAAGGCACGTGGTACTTGGGAAGAGTTCAAAAGATGAGGATGAAAGTGGGAGGTAGGTATGTGGACTATAAACGAAGCTTTGACTTGTCAAATCGGCCTCAAGGCATAGAAGTACAGCTTGGTTGGTATCAAAGAATTAAAGGATCACGGATGTTTACATATGACCTGACGGACTTGAATATGGTTGTCGTTGAGTCAATTATAGCATTGGCAAATTTGACGTACAATGTGTCGAGTGAAAAATACCATCTTGATGAGAGTGATTATAAAATCTTCAACGACTTTGTTAAACATGTTGAGTAGCACTTACCTACAAAATTTTCAAAGAGGTATTGAAGTAAGTAATTGTTTTTTTCAGTAAGCTTTGTATTGCCTATTGCCATTATTTACGAATTTTGTTTCTTGCAGTGAATGGTCCTTCAAGGTAACAGTTGGCGGGAGTTTTGGTTATCCCATTTTGCGACTTCAATTTTGGAAATGTGTTGTCTTCAGATCAGTCATCTCGTAGATTGATCATTTTGGGATGCTCTATCGGCATGCTGTAAAGTTTTCGGAGTTATATAATCATGCATATTGTGTAACCAGTTCGACAATCCATACATATGAACATGTAAAAAGTGCACGCAGTTTTGGAGCATGTTGTTCTTCCTATTTATCTTGCTATCATTAATGTAGGCATCGTGTTCAATATAGTTTCAACTTTTTGATGCTATATTTTTGCTTCCAAGTATTTCTTTGATGAAATATGCTGGTTGTGAGGTGTGGTCTTCTCTTTGCCGATGTGAGATGTTGGTATGATGTGTTGTTGTGGAAGGATCTTAGCTTGTCGACTACCGAGTGTGCAGACCACACTCTTTAGCTGGTGGCTATCTAGAATTTTGCAGCAAATGTTCATGTATATTGTTGATGAAGTGTCTCAGCCACGAGACTTTTTAAATTGACAGGATGATTTGGTGACAATTATCCTGTCAGATGTACCTAGCTCGATTGACTTGCCATGTACGACGCTTTTGAAGTTTTGCATAGCCCACATACAAAGTCTGAAGCAAAGGCTGCTTTAGTTTGGCTCTTAAAAGAGCGTACAAAGAATCAGAACTCTCCACATGAGCAGCAGCTGTATTCAGGACTGATAGCATTGTACATACTGCAGTAAACGGCATGTTATGGTAATGGAGAAGACAAGAGGGTTTGGAATGACAGAGTTGCAGTTGTTACGGTAGCAGGCTTTGCAGTTCAAACAGCAGTAGGCATTGCAATTCAAGCAGCAGCAAGGGATGAGGTTACATCAGCAAGACACCGTGAGGGTGCAACAGGAGGAAGCAACAAGGCATCATCATTTTAGGGATGGAATGGTTTCATCACAAAAAAATAAGGATTTTTCTCTTGATCGGGTCAAACATTTGATGTCTTTCCATCACAATGTAAACCTTGTTACTCTTAAGGGAAACATTGTTATATCCAAGGAAACTTTTATTAATGAGATTTAGTTAATGGAAAATCTTTTTAGCTATGAAATTTTCCAATTGCTTATGGATCCAGTGTCTTCATGTGTTCATTTTGATGTAAACACTATTTCTTTGGATGTTTGGGAAAGTAAAGTCTTAAATTCCATTAAGAGTGAATTTCGAGATGTATTTCCATATCTGCTTAGCCAGACTGAGGAAGACGAGGTAGAAACGCAACTAGTTGAATACTTGAGGATGGGTCAAATTAGACCAAGTAAGTCTCCTTGGGGTGCACCAATTCTCCTGGTTAAGAAAAAAGATCAAGGTACCTGATAGATGTGTATTGATTATAAATGTCTTAACAAGGTTACAATGAAGAAATATCCATTGCCTAGATCAGACGATCTTATTGATAGGTTGCAACAAGGAGCTAAGTATTTCACAAATCTTGATTTGCAAACAAGTTATCATCATATTTGTATTGCAGAGGAAGGTGTTCCTAAAACTTATTTTAGGACACATTATGGCCATTATGAATTTTTAGTGTTACCTTTTGGTCTCACTAATGAACGAGCAACTTTACAATGATGAATGATATATTTCGGGATCTGTTAGGAAAATGCATGGTGTTGTTCTTAGATGATATTTTGATATACAATAAAACTTTGGCTAAGCATGAGGATCATCTTAAAGAGGTTCTAGGAAGGCTCAGGAAGGAGAAATTGTATTGTAAATTATCTAAGTGTGATTTCTTCAAAAAGGAATTGTTATACGTGGGTCATAAGATCTAAGTGTGATTTCTTCAAAAAGGAATTGTTATACTTGGGTCATAAGATCCGAGATGGCTTAAGTATGGATTTGGATCAGATCCAAAAGGTTTTGGAATGGATAGTTCCACGTACGGTCAAGCAATTAAGATCTTTCTTAGGTTTTGTGGTATTTCTTCAAAAATCTGTCAAGGATTATTCAAAGTTAACAGTGCCTTTTACCAACCTTCTTAAGGGTAAAAATAAGAAGTCTAATTCTCCGATTGAGTGGAATGAGAAGCTACAGGAAACTTTTGATACTTTGAAATATAAAGTTCAAGATGCTCCTGTGTTAGCCTTACTACACCAGGTCCTAGTATGCCTCACATTGTTGAGATTGATGCTAGTGATTTTGCGGTAGGCGCAGCTTTGTTCTAGGATGGAAAGCCTATGGCCTTCGAGAGTAAGAAACTCAAATGATGCACAGACTAGGTACCCATCTCAGGAGAAAGAGTTGTATGTGATCATTTATGCTTTAAAGGCATGGAGATAGTATCTCTAGGTGTCTTAGTTTATGGTCTTGACAGATCACCAGTCTTTGCAGCTCATTTATGACCAACTAAACTTCAAAGGTAGAAAGGCTAGATGGGTTGAATTGATGCAGGGATTTGATTTATTATTAAATAGAGGAAAGGTAGCTTGAATAGCATTGCTAATGCGTTGAGTCAAATTCATGAAGTTAATGAACTTAGCTTCATGGAAATTACTTCTAACTCGTATGATTCACTCGGGGGAAAATGCAGTATAGATAATTTCTTTGGAAAATATTAGAATTTGGTAAAATCAGGGTCTAACTATGAGGTAGATCAAACCTTGGTGAATGAAGGAAAAGCCAACTCATTTTTTATTTGAAATGGTCTTTTATTCTGAAATAATAAGGTTTGCATACTGGATGTGCTGAAAATTACACTGAGGATTTTATTTGAGTGCCATGATCTACCATCGGTACGACATACAATGTACCTTGTCTTTGGTTAGAAGGACTTTTTATTGGCAAAAAATGAAGGATTTTGTTTAGAATTATGTGGTTACGTGTCAGATTAATAAGGCAAAGCACCTTAAATCTGCTGGGTTATTACATCCTTTGGATATTTTGTCTCGAAAGTGGGAAAGTATTTCCATGGATCTCATTTACGGGACTTCCATGTACCAGCAGGGGTCATGATGCCATTTGGGTAGTCGTGGAAAGATTGACAAAGATGGCTAGGTTTTTACCCACACAGACAACAGTTAAAGCATAGGAAATTGCTTACCAATTTGTCGAGCAACTGTTTAGAATGTATAGTCTACCTTCTGATATTGTGAGCGGTCGGGACTCTAAGTTCATGGCTCATTTTTAGTAGGAAGTTTTCAAGAAATTGGAAACTACTTTGAGTATGAGTTTCTTTGATCACTCGAGAGTGTGTGAATCAGATGATGGTATAGGATATGCTTCGTGCATATATCTCTAGAAAACCATCAAGTTGGGAGGAATATCTTCCAATGATGGAATTTTCCTGTACAGTTCTAAGCATACATCTACTGACTATAGTCCGTTCATGCTTATGTATGGGTATCAACCCAATGCACCTGTTAATGTCAGTTTGAAGGAAATTGAGCTTGATGTATTAAGGGATTTCTTGCATGATATACAGGAAATGCACACCCAAGCTCAGGAGTGCTCAGGATAAATCACGGTTTTATGCTAATAGGGAACGCTGACCTCAGTCTTTTGAGCCAAGAGCATTGGTTTATTTGAAAGTTCCTAAAGGTTCTCATACTTCATCATCAAAAGGAAAGTTCTCAAAATTATCTCCTAGATATTGTGGTCCATTTTGAGTTATACATTGGATTGGCATGGTTGCCTATGAGCTAAAACTACCTCCACATGTCAGAGTTCATCCAATCTTTCATGTCAGTAGACTGAAAGAGAAGCTAGGAGGTGATGATAACACAACTACTCCTCAAGAACGCGTTGAAGTTGAAGATTTGTCTTATGTTGCACATGAACCTAAAAAGGTACTTGAATTTAGGGAAAGGAAACTTTGTAGTTGCTTAATCCCTGAGGTTAAAATTAAGTGGAAAGACAGGGAAGTTGAGGATTGCGCTTGGGAGTCAGTTGAGAATGTTTAGCATGGTTTTCCTTCTTTTCATTGCAAGAGTGAAATGTTTTTAGAGAGGGGAAGTATGTAATGTGCACATTATATGTGCATGTACTAGGAGGCTAACCCACCCTAGCCATGTGAGCATGGGAACATGCTCTAGTGGGTCAAGGGTTAGGTCTAGGGAGAGTCAAGTGTTACTTGAGGTCCCTCCTATATAATAGGGGCATGGGGCACACTCAAGGGAAGTTCTCTTGTGTAGAGCATTGTATCTACTCTCTTCTCATTTCATGCTAAAGCTTCTGCTGGAGTGAAGTCATATTTCTTGGTGGTATGGGACACCAAGGTAAGGTATGTGGTACTTCATTGTATTTATGTGTGTACACTTGGGCTCGGGGGTGGTTGGGGGGATGAGTATATGCCTGGTTTATGCATAGTGATTAGCTAGAGAGATCTTTAGGGTTTTAACTCATTACATTTCACAAAGAGCTTTGATGCAAATCAGCAAAGAGGTATCATTTTGAATATTGAGGGGCAATGCCATTTAGTCCAGCTCAACATAGGACTTGTGCGGGATGTACTAGCACTACCACAAGTGAAACAACCAATTGTTCGCCTTGTTAACGCCATCTAGCCCAGCTCAACATAGGACTTGTGTGGGAGGCACTAGCACTACCACAAGTGAAACAACCATATGTACGCCTTGTCAATTCCCTTAAGCTCATGCGTGGTCTGTATAGGGGGAATGCCAACAAGGATGGTGGAGAGTGGGGCAACATTACCTAGGAAGACTTTGTAATGCCATCATGTGCCCTACAGTTTCTCCTCATAACAAGGTGGATGGAGAGGTTTAGGAGGTGCAGTTTGACAACCTTGGCTAGTGTACACTAGGGCCAGCAAGTAAATTTGGTCGATTACCTCTTCCGGGAGCTCCATGCAGTATTATCCAACCCCGAAGGGAAAATTAGCAGTTGCCACATTACTTACTCGGGTTCTTTATTATTCGGTGGGATGGGAAGAGCTTCCTCCAGCCATATAGTTGAGCGGATCTGATGCCACAATTTCTTCTTTATACCATCCATTCACCTCTCCCATTTCCTCAGCAAACCAAGAGGCCCCACCATGAACCTACACCACTGAAAGATCCCTACCCCCTCCACGCAACCAAATTGAGGGTGCTAGCAGCGGAAGTAGCACTTCTTGCACAAGGCAGAGCCTCTCACCGGGACCTCGTCCACAGATATCGAGACAAGAGACTAATCCCTCAGTTCTTCCAAAACCGAACCCGAAAAAACTTCCCTCGCCCAGAAAGCATGGGCGATTCCTCGAGCATATTTTTATTCTAACAAAGGCAAGAGCCTTAACTAACCAAAATGATTCGATCAAACCCATAAGTCACATGATCAGATCAAGGAAAAGACTTGCACTTGGATCATAGAGACCAACGCTTTTTTCCTGATCGAGAGGCACAGTCATTGATTCTTTTCCAGGATTTACTTCATCTATCGTACCTTAACAGAATTGAGTCTCATTTTAGGGATCCATTAGTCGAGCCTAACCCCATCCAGTCCCATGGGTTAGCCAACCGCCCAACCACTATAGTGATAGGATCCATTTAGGAATTTGGTTATGTTTTGCCCTGGGTACTAGGGAAAAGAGCTCCCAGGCCCCCTAGCCAGCACCACAAGCAAACTTCAAGATAGTCACACCACTTACACACCCAATATGAAATTGCCTGTTTCACAGATTCAGTTGTCTTTAAAACAATCTTTTAATGAAACCATAGTATCACTGATCATAATCCTCCAAAATATCTGGTTGAATTCTAGTTTCTAATCATTCCTTCATTGGTGTACGGGCATCATTGGCAACCAGAATGCTCACCACCTGTCCACTCAGGGGCCTTTTCAATAGTTCCTAGCTCATAGTACCCGAAAATATATTCACTTATAAAATTCCAGATGGACTCTTCGTTGAAGATCAACAAGATCAACCAACAGATCCCTATAAAAGAGCCATGGACGCATCTGTTGAGGACCAACAAGGACAATCAACCAGATCCATGTCCGAGTTTAGAAAACAACTCTACCTCCTTGTTCCATTTTCTTCCTCGACGCTGACCTAGAGCCCTCGAGCACCGTATGGTCAGTACCCTCTAGGCTCCTTCGCAGGTCACCTAGCGCTTCACTCATAGGCCGCTTCCTTCGTCCCTCATCCACCATACTAGAAGCTCACCATTTAAATCAAACCGAGGCTGGTGAATACCTTGGCGACCTTGCTAGGCGAGATGTCCTCCGTTGACTCTCCATTAGCTGTTGCAACTTTATCACTTAGGTCTCCCACGACCTCATTCACAAGATGGTCAAAATGCTTTCCCATCATTCTTGACATAAAATAGTCATTTAAAAATAGGTCACAAATACAGTTTCTAATGAACTCTCATCTTTCCACATTGTTCCACACCATTTCTCGTTATTCCACTTTCTTTTACATTAATTCACATTTCTTAATTCATATCCAATCATATGTATTCCCATCGTCCTTCATCCATTCTCATCTAGTCACATCATATTACATCTCATCACATCTCATCCATTCTCATCTAGTCACATCATATTACATCTCATCACATCTCATCCATTCACATCTACCCATATCCATATCACATCACATCTCATCCATTCACATCTACCCATATCCATATCACATCACATCACATCCATTCACATTGCATCTTATCCATTCCCATCTATCCCGATTCACATCACATCACATCACTCCATTCACATCACATCTCATCCATTCACATCTATCCCGATTCACATCAAATCACATCTCATTCATTCACATCTATCCCTATTCACATCACATCCATTTCACATCACATCACATCCATTCACATCACATCTCATCCATTCACATCTATTTACATCACATCACATCACATCCATTCACATCACATCTCATCCATTCGCATCTATTCACATCTCATTCATTCACATCTATTTCTATTCACATCACATCTATTTCACATCACATCATATCCATTCACATCACATCTCATCCATTCACATCTATTTACATCACATCACATGTCATCCATTCACATTTCATCGCATCCATTCACATCCATCTCATTCATTACATCCACATCACATTACCTACATCCCATCCACATTACATCACGTACACATCTCATTCTCATCCATTTACATCACATCACATCCTTTCACATATCATCACATCTCGATATCTCATCACATTCACATCCACATCCATTTACATCACATCACATCCCATCCACATCTCTTCACATCCACATCCATTTACATTACATTCTCATCTTATCACATGCACTCACATCCTATCACATCGCATTCACATTGTAATCACATTTAGTAGCTTTTTCTACTTCGATACCGATGATGGGACTTTTTCTAAATTTCTGTCAATTGGTTGGCCTAGTTAAAAGTACTTTTTTTCGACGGATATTTTCATATTCTTTCTCAAATTTCTCAAGTGAAATATATTCAATATTCTTCTTTTCAGTAAAAGATTCATGGGATTTACAAAAATGAATTCTACCCATATTTTCCAATAATGCTCCAAATTTCACTTTTGATAAATACTCATAATTTGAATTATGCTAAAAATTTCTCTTTTTCCATTTAATTTCTTGGATCTCAAATATCATGGGAATTCCTCTTTTTGCATTTAAATGATTGAATTCCAAATGTCATGGGAATTCCTCTTTTATCATAAAATAAATTTATCTAAAATTCCTCTTTTCTTTAATAAAAATATCCATTATTTCAAATATGCCAGGAATTCCACTTTTAATAAATTCTTCTAAAATTCCTCTTTTAAAAAAATATTCATTATTTTAATATACCAAAATATCTCTTTTTCCATTTAACTACATGGATCTCCATTATCATGGAAATTCCTCTTTTTGCATAAAAATAAAATTACCAAAATTTCCTCTTTTCTTTTATTAATTATTTATGCATAAACACTAAAAATTAATTTTTCATGAATGTGATGAAAATCATTCTTTTAGCATAGGATGACCAATCCTATAATATGGTAGGAAGTCCTCTTTTCACATTATGCATAAAAATGTGCTATGTATTAATTTCTAAAATTTTACCATAGCTTCGCTCTGCTATTACTGATAATTTTTAATATTTCTAGAAAGAATAAGACTTTCTAATACAATTATGATAGAGTACTGTCCTTAGACTTAAATCCAATTTATGGAATTAACTCATAAGTTTACCATAATTTTATTAGCATAAAAGCATAAAAAGCCATTTTCTTAACCTCTAGCTTAACAAGCTTAGAGATTGATTTTGAATTAAGAATTTATCAATGAGAAATATTCATTTGCTTAAGAATTAGTCATAGGAATGACTATTCTTTTGAGAGAGAGACATACACATAAAAAGCAACCTAATTAAGCATAAATATTAAACTTTTCTTAATTATTCATTACAACTCTTAGGAAAAGCTTGATTTGTATTATAAACAATTAATTAGAAACTTCTCAAGCTTGAGAGGGGTTGAGAATTGAAATTATTGAGAATATAATCAAAAACCATGAAATTACTTCTTACCTCAAGGTTTGGCTTGCTTGTTTATCTTAGAAGGAAGCCCCCAACCAATCAATTGGTTTAGTATGTTGAGAAGAAATCTCCAAGGATTGTTGAAGAGAGAGAGAAGCTCCAAGTCCTCCAAAAGTAGAGGATTTTTAAGGGATAATAGAAAATATCATTATTTTAATGTAATACTAGCATGGTATAGTTCACAGTTTTTTTAACAAAAGACTAAGGATTTATTTATAGGTGAGGGAGGCCACTAACCAAGTCCAATTATGTTCTAGAATTTTCGAGGTTCAGTTTGAATCAATTTGGACAAGATTTGGATCAGTTTAGCTCCCTTTTTTATTTGGTTTGATCCAGGAGAGAGGAGAGATAAAAATATCACAATTTTTTTGAATTAAAAACTCATCCACATGTGTGAATTAGGCACCTACCTCAAGAGTCCCCCTCTCCTTACCAAGGTGTCAAAAATGCATCATTATTCCAAAATATGTCATTTTTTTTAGTAATATCTCATAATTTTTAACTAATAAACCTTGTACTTAGTCAACTCTTCATCTTATGTGAGCATTTACTCATTTTTGGTAGTTTTCTTTTATTCTTTGGATTTATCTCATCCCAACACTTGAATAAATCTAATTTTCCCATTCGAACCTTAATTGGACCATAATCTAAAAATTTCTGAAAATGTAGACCCTTAGGCTAAGGTCCTTTATACACATTTTCAATTAATTCCAAATGCACATTGGAAAGTTCTTTTTGAATTTTTGTTTCAAGGGAATCCATTTTAGACACTAGGAGGATTTTTATATCCAAAGATATCTTAATTTAGGATGATCTCTCTCTAGACTTTTTCTCTCTCTAGGCCAAAACAGGGTAAAACAAGATCTTTCTTCTAGTTCAGAGAGGGGAATAATTACAAGAATAGAAGGGGAGGTTTTTACACCTTTACACCTCAAAAGCTGGAGGGAAGAATCTTACATACACCTACAGAACAGGCACAACCAGCCCAAGCCCCAGGCCCACATAAGAAGAGATTGTTGTTGCAGTTGCAACAGCAGCTAAGAAGGCCACAGAAGAGGAAGAGGATCTCGAGAGGTTAAAATTCATTCACAAAAGTCTTTATGAGACCCCACCCCCTGACAGGTTCATAGACATGTCACCTCATGATCACGCCAAGCCCTCATCCCCCAATGACATCCAAAATATCATCAACACTTGCAGCTTTAGCCAAAAGTACACAAAAATCATCCATGCGCCTCAAGGAGACATGCACAATTTTGTCGAGAGTTTTGTTAATATGGTCCCAGAGCTCATCCAATAGATGACAGATTGCATCTCTCGGAATAGCAAGAAGTGGCACAAATTTCATAGAGAGAAATGTTATTAGCCAAATCCCAAGAGAGAGAAGTGTCTGAGGAGTTATACCAGACAAACGTCCAGTTCATGGAGCTGTAGAAAAATTTGATCACATTAGATAGAGAAGTTGGGCATGGCCATTTGTAGGATTATGAAGCTCCAGCCACCAACAAGTGAACCAAGCCCATGCAGTGGCCGCGACTTTTCACAAAGAGCTTACAGTCATAGAAAGACTGCATCAGGAGGCCATGAGCTGGGCCCAAACCGCAGAGGAATCTCTTGCCCGCATCACCGCAGACTTTGCAAGGCACCAAAACTTAACAAAGGCCCCCCCCTCATCACTTACATGAACAGATCGGAGAGGTAGAGGCCCGGGTCACCCAGCTGCCAACCACTCCATTAGCCCCTTCATCCAGCTTGGTCGATCATAAGGTGGACACACTTATGGAGACCACAATTAGAGCTCCTGATTTTGGCATTCCCCCCTCAAACCCCTTGTTAGCTCGTCGACCTATAGTTCCGATCCATCCGCCTCAACGTCCTCCATCACTTACATGAACAGATCGGAGAGGTAGAGGCCCGGGTCACCCACCAGCTGCCAACCACTCCATTAGCCCCTTCATCCAGCTTGGTCGATCATAAGGTGGACACACTTATGGAGACCACAATTAGAGCTCCTGATTTTGGCATTCCCGCCTCAAACCCCTTGTTAGCTCGTCGACCTATAGTTCCGATCCATCCGCCTCAACGTCCTCCAATACAATATGTATATAGAGGAGTCCCTCTCTTGCCATTAATTTACTTATGCTCTCTCCACGATCCCCCTTAATAGCCTAGGCCTCATCCCCCATTTTTTCTTCTAGGGGTTGATCACCTTCCAACACCCTCATGACTTCTTTGAACTCCCCTTCCATCCCCTTCAAGCCACCCTAACTGCCTGGAGCCTATTGCGTCGATATGGTTTCCCTGCCTCAACCCCATCTCTCCTAATTGAGTTATCCTTTCCAGATGGTATCTTCCCCTACCCTTATCTCCCCCTCCTCTAGAGCCAGGCGCTGCAATACCTCTGCACCGCTGGCTGGCATCTTGTCCATGACTCCTACATCTCCCTCCTCAACAATCCTCTACCACCCTACTCAGCACTCGGCCTCCTCATTCTCTACCACCGTTGCTTCACCCAAATCAAGGTCATGGAGGCCACTGGCATATGCAAGTTTGATGACACACACACACATCGCATTTCCATGTGATTTCCATGAAGCCAAGGATGCCCTTGTAGTTACTTTCTTCTACACCCATGGTCTCCTTAGGATGCCACAGCAGCTGGCCCTACCCCCGAGACGACAATGATGAGGGCATAAATAAGCAGGGTATCTTGCCACCTCCGAACCCATGAGCCTCTTCACCACCACCCCCTCCGCCACCATCTAGACCCTCATTTGCATCTCTTAGCACACAAACCCCACCCCCACCACCCCCCAATCACCTCCACACTTCCACTTTTTGGTGCCCCAACTTCTTCTCCCCCCTTTCACTTTCTCACTCCACCCCCATCACCCACGCCCCCTCGCCATCTTCACTATCCCTTAACTTAGGAATGCACACAGCATTCAGGAAGATCCCCTCCACCTCTCCTAGACTCCCATCGTTCCTCGACTCGTGCCTCCTCACCACCTGACTTTCGTCATCGACACTCCCTCCGCCCTCGTCATTGGCTTTTCCACCCACCAATCAACTATTCGAAGAAGGGGATATCCCACCACCACCACCATCTGAGCGCGAGAACGTTGAACCTCTACCAAACCCCTTGAATTGGTGTGATCTCGTGGATCACATGGAGTTCAAGAAGGCCATCTCCATTTTTCTTGGTTGACAGGTCCAACATCACCCCATCAACCAAATCACCAATTGCCTCGACCTTCATGTCCTCCACCTTTGCCTTGATGCCAAGCACATGACATCGAGGCAAGATCACCCACCCTGAACCCACGGGCGGCTACCATCGGCCACTACTTGTCCCATCACCTTCCATCTCATGGGAGAGCTGGCTTGGTGACGACCCTTCCTGAGCAGGCCCTTTTTTTGGGAGGTTTATTTCCACGCGCCGTGCACAATGAGGATCAACTCGGATTACCTCTCCATGCCAGATAGCAAAAGAACCCAAAGTTGCAAATCAACTTCCATTGGTTTGCACCCCTGTCACACCAAAAAACCCATGTACAAAAGAAACCATGGTCAAGCGCCTCAATGATTTCATTTGCCATTATAACAACCAGGTCCCGAACCCAATAGTGATTACAACCATCTGCTTTAACCTTATCATCACTTTGGTGGAATCCTTCCCGACAAGGAACTACTACTCCAAGGGAGCCTAGGGCCTCGCCTTTGACATCAACAGAGGGCCCACACTCAAGCAGTTATTCGGCTACTACGAACATATCATGTGGATGCCTACTTGGCGGCTCCAGACTTTTGAAGACATGATGGAGATGACGTTATGGATGAGCTACCGCATCTTCCATCGTGCTCCTCTCACACCTACCTCGAGGTGGGACTTCATCTCCACATACTCTATCTACTACAGATAGCTTTTTTCGACCAGTTTTAAGGATGGACTTGCCATCAAGAGGGGGTATGTTAACCACTCCAATTAACATGACCTTTTGCGCCGCTACCACATTACCTTTGTAATCCATCTTTTTTGTAACCATGCTAAACGCCAATTGTAAATGAGACAAGGGATGAACAAGCTTACGACTTGTGTAATTTTGGTCATAATAAGGAATTGATGTACATAGAGCTATTGAAACTAGAAAGACTAGTTTTGGGCCCTCATTTGTAATTGGGCGGCTGGCCATTGTAAATAAGACATTTTATGGAATATGAAAAGGGACAATCCCATTTGTCTTAATTGAGTTTTGCCTTCTCTCTCTCTCTCTCTCTCTCTCTCTCTCTGTCTCTCGCTTATGGTAGTTTGCTTGCTTGTGATGCATGCATGCTTATGATTGTTGGTGTATGTGAATAGGAATGGTGTTTCTCTCCCTTCTCATTGCTCTCCACCTTGTCTTGTTTGCATACAATTGGCATGAAGTAGAGGTAGAGCTCTCCATGGCTCCTTCCCTCTTGCTCCTACCTAGCTTACATGGATCTCTCTTTGGGTGACACAAAGAGAGTGTAGAGTGAGCCCCTAATTGTGAGATCCCGGCCCTCTCTGCGCATCGAATTCTGAGGTGCTAGTAGCGAAAGTAGCAACCTCTTGCACGCAGGGGCAGAGCTTCCCACTTAGGGCCTTGCCCGAATGTTCAGACAAGAGCCTAATCCCTCGGTTCTTCCAAAACCAAACCCGAAAAAAACTTCCCTTGCCCCAAAAGCATAGGTGATTCCTCCAGGAAAAAATTTTCTAACGTAGTCAAGAGCCTTGACTACCCTTTTTCATTCCGATCGAACTCACAAGTCACATGACCGGATCAAGGGAGGAACTTGCACTTCGATCATAGAGACAAACGTTTTCTTCCCCATCAAAGAGGCACAATCGTTGATTCTTTTCCATAGAACAAGGATTATCCTTTGACTTACTTCAACTATCGTAACTTAAACAGAATTGAATTTTATTATAGGAATCCATCAGTTCAGCCTAACCCCATCCCATGGTTTAGCCAACCGCCCAACCACTATATTGATAGGATCCATTATAAATATTTGGTTACGTTTTGTCCCGCGTAACAGGGAAAAGAGTTCCCAGGCCCCCTAGCTGGCTCTCATGCAAAACTTGAATAGATACACCACTTTTACACCCAATATGAAATTTCCTTTCTTAGACTCAACTATCTCCAAAATGCGGCATTGCAATAAAACCACGGTGTTTCCATCATAGTCCTCAGTATTCCAGTTCCAAGACGAGTTTCCAATCATTCTTTCCTTGGTGTACCTATGGCATCATTGGCAAAACGAGAACCCTCACTACTTGCTCACTCAAGGGCCTTTTCAATAGTTCCGAGCCCATAGTACCCAGGAATATAATCAAGTATTCCATTCATTCCTTCCTCAGCATACCTATGGCATTATTGGTGGCAACCGAAACACTCACCACCTGATCACTCAAGGGCCTTTTCAATAGTTCCTAGCCCATAGTACCTAGGAATATAATCACATAAAATTCATATGGACTCTCCATGTGAAGATCATCTAGATCAACCAATAAGATCCATGTAAAAGAGCCATGAACTCATCTGTTGCCTGCAAACCAGCAAGGCCAATCAACCAGATCCATGCCCGTGTTCAGAAAACAAACTCCAACTCATTTTCTTCCTCGACGCGTGTGTGGGTATCTTGGGCAACCCAAAGCCCGAGCACCGTATGGTCAGCACCCTCTAGGTTCCTTCGCAGAGGTGACCTAGAGCTTCACTCATAGGCCGCTTCCTTGGTCCCTCATCCACCATACTGGAAGCTCATGATTTCAACCGAACCGAGGCTAGTCAAGACCTCGACTGATCTTTCCATGTGAGACGTCCGTCATTGACTATCTGTCAGCTGTTGCAACATTTCCACTTAGGTCCCCACCACGACCACATTCCACAAGATAGTCAAAATGCTTCCTCCTAGCTACTTGACGTAAAACAATCCTTAAAAAATAGCGTTCACATACAAATACAGTTCCAAACAAAATTCCCATCTTTCCTCATCATTCCACATCTTTTCACATTATTCCTCATCATTTCTCATCATTCCACATCATTTCTTATCATCCCATATCATTCCATGTCATTTCTCATTATCCCATATTTTTCTACATCAATTCACATCCACTCTCATCATCTCACATCAATTCACATCCATTCACATCATCTCACATCCATTCACATCCACTCACATCATCTCACATCAATTCACATCCATTCACATCATTCCCACATTCATTCACATCATTCCCACATTTATTCATATCATCCCACATCATTCCCACATTCATTCACATCATCTCACATCATTCCCACATTCATTCACATGGGTACGGTTGGAATGAGAAAGGGTAGTTAAGGCTCTTAACTATGTTAGAATTTTTTTTCCTGGAGGAGTTGCCTATACTTTATGGGTGAGGGAAGTTTTTTCTGGGTTTGGTTTTGGAAGAACCGAGGGATTAGTCTCTTGTCCGGACATTCGTGTGAGGCCCCGAGTGGGAAGCTCTGCCCTGCGCAAGAGGTTGCTACTTCCACTACTAGCACCCCAGAATGCGATGCGCAGAGGGGGAAGGGATCTCAGAGTTGGTATCAGAGCAAAATGAATGAATTTAATAAACCAAAGCAAGAAATGTTAAAAATTTATGAGTTACCAGTAAAAGATTGTTATTGTGTGTTAATACTCGTACGAATTGATATTCAGAAAGGGAATTCATAAATTAAAAATTATGTTTTTAAATGGAAGTACCGCAATCGTGTGGAATCCCTTACTTTGCTTGAGGCGTAGATATGAAGACAGTTGCCTTATAACATCAACAAGGACCATGACCACTAGTATATACCGTGGGTATATTGCAGCTCTTTACTGACAATATATACGAGTGAATCTAAGACCTTGAAGTTATAAGCAAAAATGCTATCCTAGATGATGATTTTTCGAATGCTGGTTGATATGATTTTAGAATTCTGGTTGAAAATTGATGAATTGATTTGGATTCTGGTTGAAGGATGATGATTTTTGAATTTGGGTTGATGAATTGAATAAGTCATGAGATGAGGATGAATGGAGAGAAATTCGAGTGATGATGTTAGTAACTTGGAAGATGATCAAGACTTTGAGCAAATCATTATAAGATTAGTGGATCGTGCTATTGACAGAATTGTTCACAGTTTAACCTTGGGCCTAGTAAACCCAAATGTGGAATAATAAATTGAGAACTTGTATAACTGAAATTCCCGTGGGAAATGTTCAAATGAAATTACTGGTCTCATGGACCATTATTGCGTTAAGGATATGAATGAACTATTTTCTGATAATAAGTTTTGTATGTTTCTTCTTATAGAAGGGATCTTTATCCCAAGATTATGAGAGGGTTGACCAAAGTTTAAGGAACCCTAGAATCAGTTGGATTTAAAGTTTAACTCCTTTTGGATTTAAATTATAAATAAAGTGATGGGTCACATGGATGGATCAAGGGAGGAACTTGCACTTGGATCATAGAGACCAACGCTTTTTCCCCCGTCAAAGAGGCACATTAGTTGATTATTTTCCATAGAAAAAGGAGACTTACTTCAACTATCGTAAGTTGAATAGAATTGAATTTTATTATAGGAATCCATCAGTCCAGCTTACAATCCCATGGGTTAGCCAACCGCCCAACCACTGTATTTATAGGATCCATTATAAAAATTTTGTTAGGTTTTGTCCCGAGTACCAGGGAAAAGAGTTCCCAGGCCCCCTAGCCGGCTCTCATGCAAAACTTAAATAGACACACCGCTTTTACACCTATAATATGAAATTGCCTTTTCTTAGACTCAACTATCTCTAAAACATAGCATTGTAATAAAACCACAGTGTGTTCATCATAGTCCTCAGTATTCCAGTTCCAAGTCCAATTTCCAATCATTCCTTCCTCGGCGTACCTATGGCATCATTGGCAAAACGAGAACCCTCACTACCTGCTCACTCAAGGGCCTTTTCAATAGTTCCTAGCCCATAGTACCCAGGAATATAATCAAGTATTCCATTCAATCCTTCCTCAGCATACCTATGGCATTATTGGTGGCAACCGGAACACTCACCACCTGATCACTCAGGGGCCTTTTCAATAGCTCCTAGCCCATAGTACCTAGGAATATAATCACATACAATTCATATGGACTCTCCATGTGAAGATCAGCTAGATCAGCCAATAAGATCCATGTAAAAGAGCCATGAACTCATCTGTTGAAGACTAGCAAGGCCAATCAACCAGATCCATGCCGGTGTTCAGAAAACAAACTCCAACTCATTTTCTTCCTTGACGCATGCATGGGTATCGTAGGCGCCGAGCACCGTATGGTCAGCACCCTCTAGGTTCCTTTGTAGGTGACCTAGCACTTCACTCATAGGCCGCTTCCTTGGTCCCTCATCCACCGTACCAGAAGCTCACCATTTTAACCGAAAAAAGGCTAGTCAAGACCTCGACCGATCTTGCCACGCGAGACGTCCTTCATTCACTCTTTGTCAGCTGTTGCGCAACATTTCCACTTAGGTCCCATGACCTCATTCCACAAGATAGTCAAAATGCTTTCCCCATAATACTTGACGTAAAACAATCCTTAAAAAATAGCTTTCATATACAAATACAGTTCCAAACAAAATTCCCATCTTTCCTAATCATTCCACATCATTTCACATTATTCCTCATAATTTCTCATCATTCCACATCATTTCTTATCATCCCATATCATTCCACGTCATTTCTCATTATCCCATATTTTTCTACATCAATTCACATCACATCATTTCAATTCAATTCACATCCACACTCATCATCTCACATCAATTCACATCCATTCACATCATCCTACATCATTCCCACATGCATTCACATCATATCCACATTCATTCATATCATCCCACATCATTCCCACATTCATTCACATCATCTCACAGCATTCCCACATTCATTCACATCATCTCACATCATTACCACATTCATTCACATCAACCAGATTACAAGTATAGTTAGTCTTCTTTTTATACTGACAAGACTTTCTAAGTCTCGGGCCATTACTTGGCTCAGTTAAGACAGCTTTTCTCGAGTCAATTCAGTTGAGTCTAAATATCCATTCTCTTTTGGATCCTCGATCCTTTCAAGAGTTTCGGATTCCTTTCCCTCCTCGAAGTCTAGGAATAAGTCAGTCCACAATTATTCACATTCATCCAACTAAGCATGTTTCTGGTCTTTTTCTGGAAAATCTTTTTTCCCTTTAGACTGTACCCAAGATTCTACTTTTTGAGAATCTAGACATATACTTCATTTTCTGAAAGTTAAATATGTTTGTGTTTCTCTTTTTGATTAAAATTTTATCCATGATTTCACGATGCATTCCCATGATTATTTTCCCATTCTTATCTCAATTATCCCAAAATAAAATATACTCAATATTCTTCTTTTTGAATAAAAGATTTATGCATATACGATCTCATGGGATTTACAAAATCAATTATACCCATATTTCCTCTTTCAGCATAAACACTGATTAATTTTTATCTAAATAAATCATTTCCATGATTCTCATAAATTGAATGAATCTAGAAATTTGTGCATAACCTTCTTTATTTTTAAGGCAAACGAATAATGCTCAAAACTCCACTTTTAGCATAAAATTTATCATGCATAAATTCATTCTCTAATGATATAAAATTTTCCATAACTTCCCCAGATTTTCTAAGAAATGATAATACTCAAAATTTCACTTTTGATATAAAAGTTATTTATGCATAAATTCCATTTTCTAATGATAAATATTTTACCATAACGTTCCCATTTTTTCTATGAAATGAGAATGCTTAAAATTCCACTTTTAGCATAAAACTTAACTATGCAAAAAAATCATTTTTTAATAATAAAAATTCTACCATAGTTTCCCCGCATTCTCTATGAATTAATAGTACTCAAAGTTCCTATTTTAGAATAAAAATTATTTATGCCTAAACCTTCATTTTTTTATTGATAAAATTTTACCATAACTTTCCCACATTTTCTATGAATTAGAAATGGTTAAAATAACCTTTTAACATAAAAATTAGTTTATGCATAAATCTAAGTTTAAACATAAACATAATTACATTTAAGCACCTTATTTATTTGAGAAAAATACCCAAATATGACTTCCATATGAAAATAATTATAAGAATGTTAGCCCAAGCTTTCTTGTACTTTGAAATGAATAAATATGAATTTTCTTATCATTAAACAAGCATAAATGAACTAATCCTCATTTTAATTAGATTAAAAATCATAAAAATGCTTAATCTCTATCTCTAGCGTCTTAGGTCTAGAGATTTGGTTAAGAAAATGAGATTAGGGTTAAGATCTATCCTTCCAAGAAGGATTAATCCATCAAGGTGAGTATTCTTACAAAAAGAGAGATTTAGAAATCAAAACATTACTTTTAAGCATAGAAGATTAGCATTATTCCATTTTAACAATATAATAAAAAAAGCATAGTTTTAAAGAAGAAACCATAGATTAAAATTCTTCCCAAGCATTAAAGGGGGTAACTTGGGAAGAAGATTACCATTTAGAAGAGAGAAAAACACCATTGTTTAGGCTTACCGTTGGTTTCTGGCTTGCTTCTTTAGGGAAATGTGAAGCCCTCAAAGAAGAAGCTTGGCCACCGCAATCTCCAAGAGAAGAAGAGGATTAGTGAAGCCCCAAAACTTCACAATGGAGAGGCAAGGTAAAGAGATAATAGAAAAATACTAAACTGAAAATTACTCTAGCATAGAGTTACTCCAATATCAAAATACAAAGGAATGGGGGTCTATTTATAGGAGATGGAGGCCACCAACCAAGTCCAACTAGAATCTAGAGGCTTCCAGCTCTAGTTTGATCCATTTTGGTGGACAAGTTTAGACTAGTTTGGCTCACTTTTTTGATTTGGTTTGAAGGAGGAGAGAGGAGAGATAAAAATATCTCATTATTTTGAATTACAAATGCCCCCTTGATGTGATTTCTAGGTTCCTACTTCATGAGCCCTTCTCCCCATTTTGAGGTGTCAAAAATTTTATTTTTTACTAAAAAATCTCATTTTTTAACTAATAAACCCAGTACTAGTCAACTCTTCATCTTATGCGAGAATTTACTCATTTTTGGGGGATTTTCTTATATTCTTTGCCTTTTTCTTATTCCAACACTTGGATTAACCTTATTGGCCCTTTTTGAACACTATTTGGACCTTAATCAATTTTTTTTGAAATTATATACCCCTAGGCCAAGATGTCCAATACACATATTCAATTAATTTATAATGCACATTGGAAAACTTTTTTTAAGATTATGTTTTAGGGGATCTCTTCCTATTGACTGGGAGAAAATAATTATCCAAAAATATTTTAAAACTGTATTACCTCTCTCTAGAATATTTTCACTCTCTAGACCAAAACAGGATAAAAGAATGTTTTCTTGCATTCTGAATTAGGGGATGATTACATAGACTGAAGGGGAGGTTCTTACACCTTTACATATCAAAAGATGGAGGGAGTAATCTTACACTAATGGCCTCACATCTGGGAGTTAACCCTCATAGGGTTAGCCAAGTGCAAATCACCAGATTTGACGCTTGCAACAAGAACTCTCTTCTTCTTCTCTCTTGTGTTTGTGAGGTAGCATGTTAAACCATTAACAATATTAGAAACCTGGTGGATGACCGTCCTAAAATAACGGACACATAAATCCCCATGCACATACCGTATACACATAAGAGCTTGAGATTAAGAGAAAGCAATCTTCCTCATGGGATTGCCTCTGCTCCTAGAGACATTGCTAGTCTCTCTTCCTTCCTTTCTTCTCAGATCCAAATCCCTATTTGCACCTTGCTTCAATGTATCCCAAGCTTATGGGAAGATCTAAAAGAGTTGATGGGGGATTCCTTGGGGCAGGCATGCAAGATTCCATGGGGATAGATAACTCTAATGAATCTAAGGAAGATGAGCTAGTTATACCCCATGAGATCATTGGCACCCCTACCTTTTGAGTAAATAAGCTTGGAAAATTCTTTGAAGGCAATGAACTCAATGCGTCTTTGCTGATAACCTTCAATGGCCTCTAGGTCACAACAATCCTAGATGGGGGAGTAGGAGTGAGCATTGTTACAAAACAATGCTAGGAAAAATGGGGAGCACCCGCCATGGATGACACAACATTACTAGTCAAACTCACTAACAAAGCCATAGCTAGACCCATTGGTCTACTAAAGGATTCAAAAATAAAGATCCTTGGAACTACCTATTGCCATATCTTTGTGGTGATGAACTTTGGATGTCAGCCCATTCCTTATGACTCCATTCTTTGGCAACCATTCACGAGGGAATCCAAAATGATCCACAATTGGGATACCAATCATATCTACATTTGAAGGAAAGATCAGATAGTAAAGATCAACCTACGCACATGGAAGATACATCCCATAAGTGGAAAACCCTTTGTGGAGGACTCATTAACAACAACAACTAGATCCATTGCAGTCCATGCATGTCAGATGTGCCACAAAACATTAGATGATGAAAAGGATAGTGAGGAGTGTGCACCTCTTCTAGAGCTAGAAGACTCTCAGAATTGGATACATATCCTTGCAACCCTGGACATACTTCCTAGGTGCACCGGAACAAGGTTTGATATGGTGGAGAGGCAGGAGATCACATCTCTAACCATGCTTAGCTTAACATACCTACCTAGTGTAGACACTCAATAACTTGAACATGCCAATAAACTAGAGCCATCATAGGAAACATGCTCCCATAAAACTCGCAAGCCCGATGGATTCCATGGGCTCAAACGCTATGTTTTCCTTGACGATTTTGACCCTCATGGGTTAAAATATGTCACGAAAGTTGAAGCACATGACCAATTCAACTAAATATGGCAAAAGGAGTTCAAAAATATCTCCCTTCTAGTCCACACGATCACCCCTAAGCCAGTGGAACCCATTGATCCCAAACTTGAACCAGAAAAGCTTTGCCACTCTACATGCAACAGGTCATGCAACAAGAAGTTGCCACTGGTGGAAAAAGAAGCCAAGAGGCAAGTGGAAGAATAAAGCGCTAGGGTAGAAGAGACCACACAAGTGCCAAAAAACTTCAAGACCTTTCAGATGGTTGACAGATTTGTGCAATATGACTAGGTCCAAAGGTCCGAGAATGGACAACCACGGACCTCCTATGATGGTCCAACCAAGGTAAAAGAGATTAACCTGGCAGACCTGGGTGAAGACCTCAGGCTAGTATACATTGGAGGAGACCTCTCTATAGATGAAGAGAACAATCTCATTGCTTTGCTTTTACAGAATTTCAAGATTTCTTTGCCTAGAAGTACATAGACAGGTGTACCTCCCAAAGTAGTCAAGCACACTATCTCGATGATTGATAGAGCAAGGCCGGTCAAATAAAGGGCTTATCCTATGAACCTAAAGTATTCCAAGATGCTCCGAGAAGAGATTGATAGACTTATTGACACAAGAATCATCTATGGAATAGAGTACACCAAGTGCGTATCACCTATCGTGATAGTGCCCAAAAAAAATAGGAAGGTAAGAGTGTGTGTGGACCTCAAAAAAGATCAATGCCGCCACCATAAGGGATCATTACCCCTTATCCTTCACTGAACATGTGCTAGAATGAGTAGTAGGAAAGGAAGCCTACAACTTCCTTGATGGATTCTCTGGCTACAACCAGGTGTTGATTGTCCCCAAGGATCAGCATAAAACAACCTTTGTTACTAAAAGGGGAACTTACGTATACCGTGTCATGCCCTTCGGGCTAACCAATGCCCCCGGTACCATAGAGCGCCTCATGTGCATAGCTTATAAGGAATATATTTGGAAATTTCTTGAGGTGTTTATGGATAACCTTTGTGTCAACTCCTTGTGGAAGGCAAACCTTGGCTATTTACGTAAGGTGTTAGAAAGATACAGGTTGTATTACATATCATTGAACCCACTCAAATGTCAATTTTGGGTTAGGCATGGAGTAATTCTAGGAGACTATTATATGCACATTATGTGTGCATATACTAGGAGGCTAACCCACATTAGGCCTGTGAGCATGGGAGCATGGGAACAAGCTCTAGTGGAGCATGTGTTAGGACTAACCTTAAGGGTTAAGGTTAGGGTCAGGCATCCAAGGGTCACTGTTATATGCACATTATGTTTGCATATACTAGGAGGCTAACCCAGATTAGGCTTATGAGCATGGGAGCATGGGAACAAGCTCCAGTGGAGCATGGATTAGGACTAACCTTAAGGGTTAAGGTTAGGGTCAGGCATCCAAGGGTCACACATAGGAAATGGAGAGTCAAGAGTCACTTGAGGGCCCTCCTATATAATAGGGGCATGGGGCACACTCAAGGGATGCTTGGATGCTTGGAGGCTTAGGCTATGGTCTCTTGTGTAGAGGATCATATCTACTCACCTACTATTTCACACTATAGCTACATGCTATTGAATTGAGTTATACCTCTTGATGGTATGGGACATCAAGATAAAGGTATGATGTATTTCATTATTATTCATGTGTGCATCCCTTGGGCTCGGGGGTTTGGGAGGATGAGTTTATGCCTGATTTATGTATGTTTACGCATAACAATTATCTAGAGAGATCTTAGGGCTTTAACAGTGGTATGAGAGCAATCTCTAGTTCATTGTTGTTATTTTTTCTTTCTTATTGCATGCAATTTTGGTACTTTTTTGAAGTAAATTTTAATATTTACTAATAAAAATATTATTTTGTTGATTTGTGTTGATGATTTACATGTGGATTGTCGATATGGCAATTGGAATGTGTGTTACTACTATTCAATAGACGAATCGACGTTGTGGGGAAATTTCGTGAGTTTAATGCTATTTTTTTCTTTTTTTATGGTTTAAAATAAGCATTAATGGAAATTTTTACAAAAATACCACATATTTTAGTGTGGATATTTTTGGTAGAATGGATTTCCTAAATTTCTAGAACTTTTAAGATTTTTATCCAAGTTTTTTAAAATTTGTTTGAGCATCTTTATGATTAAGAATGTAATTTTTATACATTTTTGCAGGTTTTTCCACTCTCTGCCTCTCAAATCTGATTTTACTCGTCTATTTTCCTCCCACCATGTGAATTTCTCTTAAAAGGTTTTTTTTTTAAAATTAAACATTAATCATACTTAATATTAATTATGATTAAGTAACGGTTTAATTAAAAACTTTAATCAAAAGATTAAAGTTAAGCTCTCTGTTAATAGAGAGAGAAGGACGGGGAATTGAGTGGAGAAGATGGAGGAGAGGAGTGGAGATGGAGAGGAGAGATGATCCCTCTCGCTCAGTTTTTTTTGGCGCACGTAGGAGGGGGGCTGCGCTACAGTCTACCGGCGAAATTCGCCCCCCCCATTGTTTAAAGGTTTTTTTAAAAAAACCTTAGTTATAAGAGTCTTTTTTTTAAAGCTTATAAAAAGCTTTATTTTTTTTTGAAAAATGAGTTTTTTATTACAAAAAAAGCTTTTGGAATTTTTTCAAAAAAGCTTAAAAAAAAGCCTAACAAATTATGAGAAAATATGGGATTTGAGAAGAAAAAAATCTCTGGAAATTTTTGATTTTTTTTTCTCTTAAAACCTTTTGGCTTTTCATCTTCCAGGAAACCTTTTGGCTTTCCGAATTTTGGAAAAACTTTTGACCTTAGTAGCTAAACCAACCGCAAGCTTCCAAGCTACCTCCTTCATGTCCGCCTAGCCATGCAATTCCTACAGTTTATTACACACCAATTAGCTAATGTTTAGCTAATATATTTAGAACTAAACTAGAACTAATGTTTCTGAATCAAAATGACTTACAAAAGAATCTACTAGAGGTATTTGGGTCTTAAGTTATTTATAGCCCTAGTATGTGGCTATCTCTATCTAGCAATCATCCCTTGCCCAGTCGCCTCTACAGGCCTCTCATACAGACAAATGATCGTAAATGCTATGGAGGGTATCTAGGAGCATCACTTCCAACCGACGGAGAGGTTTTTAGCTTTTGGGGTGCTCTCTATTTGATTGCACCATCTAGGATTCCTAATGGTGGGCAAGGTCTTTTCATTGTACAAGATTTACACATGTCATCTCATTCAGAGGTCACTCTTATGAAATTTTGTGGACCCATCTATTCATGGGGTGTATGGCATCAGCTTGCTCACTACATCAAGAGTATGATGACATATGGGGGCTATGCGCTAATGCCTCCTCTCTCATGAAAAAAGGCATTACGCATAATGAGGTAGAGAAACTTTCAAAATTGATGGCACACCCTATAGTCAAGGAAATATATCAGGGCTAATCAACACTAGTAGAGGGAGGCATGAAAGAGCTAATTGTACTTTCGTGGAGTGTGAGAATGTTCATGAGCCAGGGCATATGAGTAGAGGTGTGCCTAGATACATTGTAGTGAATGCGATTAGACCATTATGTAGTACAAGTGAAGAATTACTAGTGAATTTTGGCTGGAATAGATGTCTGCCAGCTCCTCATATAGAGTAGATGGATTTTTAGCCGTTAGTTTGTCTAAAATTTTATAAAAGGCCATTGGTCATTGTCATTGTCTAGAATTTTATCATTGCCATTGGTCATTGTCATTTATATTTTTGGTCACTATGGACCTCATTACATTTAAAAATCAAATATCTTTGAGTTTACTTGAAATAAGTGTTGTGTATGATGTCATGATTTGATTAGCTTTTATGGTGTGTATATTAGATGGTGGAAGTAAAATTTCAATACAAGTTATGCTTTGCATAAGGCTATGGTTGGCTTTGTTATCACTTCTCTTATTACTTTGGTGGCACTTGTCTTAATCATTTGTATTGTTTGTTTACACTTGCATGATTCCACATGGATCATAGGTTCTAGATGATGATATTATGGAGGATGTACCCATATATCGCTAGGGTCACTCTCGATTTTTGATAAAGTGTATAAGGAATCTACGAATTCAAGATCCTAGTACTTTTAAAAGGTTAAGAGAGTAATATGCCTGTCAAATAGAGAAACCTAATGATGAGCAACATAATGATGATGGCAAGAATGAATTCCTTGACAAGTGGTTTTAACATTGTACCCAAGAGGGTAAAAAATATCTTTGAGATGAAGCACTTAAAAACGTCTATGAGGGTTCCCTTTTGACACGATTAAGTGCGACCTTGCTCATCCTCTGAACCTCCAATCTTGAAACTTTTGGAGCAATGCATAAGTTTAAGCATTACTCACGTAAGTGAAATGCATTTCACTTACTCACGTAAGTGAAATGCATTTGAATTAGCTCAATGTTCATGATATGATATGTTTCTTTGCCTAACATCTTGTTAAGAATGCCTAGTTGCTTTCTAGCAAGATTTTACCGCCTCATAATGTCATTCCCAAAAAAAGAAATGAGGCAAGAAAGATGATGATCAACCTGACTATGAAGAAAATGCTTGCATCAATGATTGCTTTCTATATCGAGGAGAGCATGAAAGTGTCATTATTTGTCCCAAATAGAGTGCATCACATTTCAAAGAGGCACCAAGAAATGTTTCTTAGAAGGTTCTATGACATTTTATATTAGCTCCGCGCATGTCGAACACCTTTTTCGGAGCCCTGAGTTAGAAAAAACTCATGGGTTGGGCCTTCTTCATTCACATTAATAGCACATGGCCACAATTTGCAAATGAGCCCTGTTATATCAAACTTGGCATTGTTCTCGATGGGATCAATCCCTTTTTGATGCGATCAAGAAAATGGCCAACTTGGCCAGTAGTACTCATGAACTATAACCTACCACCATTCATGTACATTAAGAAGGAGCACTTAATATTTTCTTTACTAGTTCTAGGTATGTGAAAAAGTAAATTGATGCCTAAATTGCATCCACTAAATCTCTTTATAGCAATTGGAAGACCTAATTGATAAAACATACGAATATAGGAAAACGCCACAAGTGAAAGACATCAACGTGTACCTGGCATCGCTGATCAAATATCTTCAACTATGGAAAGTGATAAAAGTGCTTGACATGTCCAAGCCTATATGCGAACAAAGCTTTGAGGTTCCCGACATTCTAGCACGGACTATCCATGACTGTCTTGCCTATGGTTTTTAATCAGGTGCATGATTAGAGCCTTTGATTGTCAGAATTTGAGAGTATTCTGCAGCTCCAATTGCACCAGGACATCAACTTTTTTTTAATAGGTCTATGTACCAAAAGGGTTATAAGTCATTTTCGCCATGCGATGATTTTCTGCTGTGCTGCGATCCAAATATAGTAGATATCTCAACAAAAATATATATCTTTGACATAGACAATTTATGCGTGTAGTACACACGTTGCAATCTAGATCACAAGTAAGACATTTCAATGGCATGGTTGAGAAAGGACCTTGTACTATACAAAAGATTCCTATAGACTAGTATAGAAAGTTGACAATTGGGCCTCTTTTAGATCTAGATGCAAAGATTACAAGTGACGAGGAAGAGGAAGACCATCATAAAGACAGAGGAAAAACATCAATGGCACCTTCTATTTCATGCTAGTACAGTTTGGAGTAGTCGATAGATTTGAAGATTACACATCTTTGTGACGCAATGCACATTTTAAAAAATGTTGCACACTTGCTCGAGAAACACCTTGTGGGCTTGAAAGATTGAGAGGCTACAAGAGCATAATTAAAGGAACAAAACTTTGAGGCACCAAGAGGACACAAGTGACTCCCACCATGTCCATGGCATGGATATAAGAGCGAGTGATAAAGGCGCAAGAACAAGGTCATGACATCATGCGTGAGGAGTTTGAGCTGAGTCTTGGATGTGACTAAGGAGATAAAATATGCATTAGGGGAAGGTTGAGGTCTATAGGGGCCCTTTAAGATGCCATGTGATTAAAACGTTATTAAGGAAAAGAGCCAATCGTGTGATGCCATGTATACAAAAATGTTGGGTGATTAAAGGTGGTCAAAAGATTCTCTAGAAGATGCTTTTTTGTACTTTTCATTTCCAAAAAGTGAGGGGGAAAGTTTTTGAAATTTCGGACGTCCATAACTTCTACATATGAGCTCAAAATTTGTCGGAGATTACAGATCCAGAATCTACTCGTCGAGCTCTTTCCATAGATATGTCACATGATATAGTTTTGCTCGCTCGATTTCAAATTCAATTTTGGTGGCAAACTTTGAAATTCAAACTTCTAACCGTTTGAAGAACAAGAAGATATCTAAAGTCAAAGAAACTTAACGTTTTAACAAAAAGTCATTAAAATCATAATATGGCCGCTTAAAGGGCCCCTATAGACCTCAACCTTCCCCTAATGACATGATTTTTGTATGTATGCTTTTGTGATGTTTGCATTCTCTACCTTTGTACTTTAAGATTCAGGTGTATAGCAACATGTGGGCCTATGGACATTATCTTGGACTTAAAAAGATCGATGATATCCTTGCATTGTTGCATCATTCTAGTATCTCTCTCATGCAAGTGCATGTGACAAATCTAGTCGATGATGAGCTAGGTTACGTGGGAGATCTAGAGAGCATACATGAAGTCAACTACCATGTTATGTAGCAAGTAAAGATTAACTAGTAGTTGAATCAACTAATTATCAAATCAAGCTGGATAATATTGGCAAGTGTATTTGGTGCTAACTCCCGACCAAGTCTGTATTATAGGACACTTTGAAAGTTTGCTATTTTCATGCAAAGTACAGAGGTCCTCATGCCACCATGAGAAGAGAGCTCACACGTTTATGGTCCGTCTGCTCCTTAAAGTTTCTATGGACAATGAAAACACCTAACCTTTTTCCAATGAATTGTCAATAAGCGTTCTTTTAAAAGAGCCTAGATGGAAGCCCACGGTGGAAAATTGTGCATGTGAATCCTTGAGGTTGATGAATTTTTTATAGCATGGTCTCCATCCTACTCGAGGATGTGAACCAATAAGTTATCCATCACAATACAACATTATCCAATGAGAGTACATGTCCCCACCTGGACATGACGGCGAGTGAACATGCAGATAGAACAACATTGTCTACATCCCATGAGGAAGAGGAGGATGGGGTTGACAAAGATCTCCCAAAGTTTGGCATTGATCAGGTTTCAGCGCCTATAATGTCCACCAATTTACCGATCCCTCCTACACTAGACATGGACCTAACGGAGGAGGAACTACAAGAAGCTATAAAGGACAACGATGAGGTAATCTTGATAATCGAATTTTCAACGGAGTTTATTCCTTAAAAACTAAGTAAAATCCTTTTCTACCCTAGCTCCAAGGAGGCAAATACAATTGTGAAGATGAATGTGGTAACCTTTTCTACCCTAGCTCCAATGCAATTGCAAAGATGAATGTGGTCACCTTTGTCTTTGCTTTTAGCTTGCTTGCTTCTTTTTCTTTGGTAAGTTACTAGATACTGGGTGGGGTGGAAGGGGGAGCCTCTTGGTTGTAGAGTAGCCCATACATGGCTTTTTTTCCTTTGGTGAGTTACTAAGTACTAGATGGGGTGGAAGGTGGAGCCTCGTGGTTGTAGAGTAGCCATAAATGGCTACTTAGGGGTTCAGTTCACCTTGGGATCAGGCTCGGTTATTTTTTTGCAGGCTATAGCTCATGGAGCATGTTATGGATAACAGATTATAGATCAATGAATTTATTATGGGTAGAAGTTTGGTTTTTATCATGCATATGGCAATGGCACAAAGGTAATACATGCATATAGTTCTTGTTTCCTATTTTATGTCATTTCAAATTGTTAGCTTAAAATTTGCTTCCAACTTGCTTATGGTCAAGCCGAAAAGCGCCCATAGTTGCTCGCTTATATCTATGTTCACCGGCAAGCATGTAGGCTTGTCGGATTGGCGAGTTGGAAGTATAAAATTTGCTTCTGTAACCATTTGGTCCTTTCACCAATCTTGGTTAGTGTTTCACACACTAAGCAAAACCAAGGTATGAATGGGGATTTTCCACAAAAGAAAGCTGAAGCATTTACTAAAAATGTTTGGCCGATAATCTTCCCAAGCATCATCAACATTAGTAAAAAGCATGTAGCTGATCATTTCATCAAGATAATTATCTCCCATAACATCAAGAGGTATAACTCCAATCCAATAGCATGTAGCTATAGTGTGAAATGGTAGGTGAGTAGATATGATCCTCTACACAAGAGACCATAGCCTAAGCCTCCAAGCCTCCCTTGAGTGTGCTCTTGACTCTCCATTTCCCATGTGTGACCCTTGGATGCTTGACCCTACCCTTAACCCTAAGGTTATTCCCAACCCATGCTCCACTAGAGCTTGTTCCCATGCTCCCATGCTCCCATGCTCACAAGCCTAATGTGGGTTAACCTCCTAGTATATGCACACATAATGTGCATATAACATACTTTCCCTCTCTCAAAACATTGCACTCTTGCAATGAAAAGAAGAATAACTACACTGAACAATATCAACCGACTCCTAAGTCGAATCCTTTATTTCCCTATCTTTCTACCTAATTTTAACCTCAGGGATTAGTCAACTACAAAGTTTCCTTTCCCTGAATTCAAGTACCTTATTAGGTACATGTGGAACATAGGATAATTCTTCAACTTTAACGAGTTCTTGAACAGTAACTATGTTATCCTCACCTCCCAGTTTCCCTTTCAATCTACTGATATGAAAGATTGGATGAACTCATGTAGAGGTAGTTTAAGTTCATACGCAACCATGCCAATCCGATGTATAAATCGAAATAGACCACAATTTCTAGGAGATAAATTCGAGCATTTTCCTTTTGACAAAGTCTGAAAATCTTTAGGAACTTTTAAATAAACCAATGCTCCTGGCTCAAAAGACCAAATTGAGCGTCCTCTATCAGCATAGAACCGAGCCTTATCCCGAGCACTCCATATAGAATCCTGAGCTTCGGTCAGCATTTCCTGCATATATCACGCAAGAAATGTCTCGATGCATCAAGCTCGATGTCCTTAAGATCAACATCAATAGGTGCCCTAGGTTAATACCCATACATAAGCAATAACGGACTAAAACCAATAGCCGTATGTTTAGAACTGTTATAGGCAAATTCCATCATTGGAAGATATTTTTCCCAATTTGGTGCTTTTCCAGAGACATATGCACAAAGCATATCCTCTTAAATCTGATTCATACGCTTTGTTTGCCCATCAGACTACGGATGATGAGAGGAATTCATACTCAAAGTAATCTCCTCGTTGTAAACCATTTGGAATAAAGTAGGAAAACATGGCGTTATAACAACAGGAACCAAGGATTCATCGACGCCCCGATGTACCCACATCTGTACATGGAGTAATCGACATCCCGAGCTACCCATATCAACATAGAGAGTCATCAGCATCTCGATGAGTCACATATGTCCATCTGTAAACCATCAAGTTGACTGTATAAATCACCTAGTACGCAACTAGAGAAAGAAATGCCAACAAAGGAAAAAGCCAAATTTCCATAATCCGAACACAACAAGATAAACTCGTTGAACTCTAAAGAAAAAGATTTCAACAAATGAATATGCCGATGAGATTACACTCATCAATACATGTAGGCTATAGATAAAATAAGTTTATCTAGAGAATACCCACACTATAACTTCTAGTTAATTTAGAAAATGAGATTGTCTTTGGATGTTGAGGTCAGCATGCTAAGTGATATAAGCAAAGCAACAATCTTGAGTCCAAATTATCCCATAAGATAATATATGTGAGGGATCACTAGCATCCCATACCACCGTGATACCACCCATACATACCTTAACAATTTGAAACTCCCTAGTATGCCGTCTAGGAAAAATGAATAAAATCCTGTATAAAGGAATAAGATGGCCTTATCCCAGACTTTCACAGACTAAAACCTATCTCTATATACCTGAGACTACATCAAGGAATAACTCAGCAGGGCAAAGAGGGATTAGATCAGTCAAGCTATGGTGATGAATAGCGCGATGAGTATAGGCATTCATCTCATGATGACCAGTCCTAGGCTAACTCACCCACCACATTTTTTTCACCCATTCTTTATGTATTAATGTGCACTTTGTATAGTGATTTTGGTTATATATAGTACCTCGGCTTTGGATTTTATTCTCGGTTTGATCGGATTGTATTCCCGGGTTGATCGGATTGTAGGATTACATTTATAATATACATTAGCATTTATATTTTTCACAATTGAGTACAAATATAATGTGTTAAGTTAGTGTGCTTATCGGTCATATAATCCTCCATGCTTGATCGAATTGTACGATTACATGTATATATATACATTAGCATTTATATTTTTCACAATTGAGTACAAATACAGTATGTTGATTTAGTGTGCTTGTTGGTCAATGAGACATAGATTTGTGACCAATAAGCACACTAGATCAACACATTGTATTTGTACTCAATTGTGTAATGCAACGTCTGCTTGAGTAATGCGACATACGCTTGAGTAATGTGACATAGATTTGTGTATGATCAATCCACAAGAGAGAAAGAGAGTACTAATTAATTGATTTATGTATGTGTGAGAGCGCTTTGTGTCTGTGAGACAGAGGGAGAGAGAGAGAGAGAACTTTGTGTGTGTGTGTGTGTGTGTGTGAGAGAGAGAGAGAGAGAGAGAGAGAGAGAGAGAGAGAGAAAGAGAGAGAGAGAGAAAGAGAGAGAGAGAGAGGCCTTAATTTCTCTCTGGGTTAGCGATTCCACTAGTTGTGCTGGGGTTTTAACCCCCTTTCGGACCCATTTGTGAAGACACATTCTCCAGCTAGGAAGTGGAGAATTTGCAATCACAACCACACACATATTTCTACTTTACACAGTGTTTGTGTTTTCCCTAATTTCTATGTGGGTGAGCCTGAAGCGGTTCCACAACTGTGTTGAGCTGTGTTGGGGTTTTACCCCCCTTTTAAAGCCATTCATGCAGATAGATTTTGCATGTGTGTTTGAGTGAGAGAGAGAGAGTATCTTGTTTGTGTGTGTTAGAGAGAGAGAGAGAGAGAGAGAGAGAGAGAGAGAGAGAGAGAGAGAGTATCTTGTGTGTGTGTGTGTGTGTGTGTGAGATATAAATTATAATTTGATGCAAATTAGAAAAAACATATTAGAGTTGCTTAAGCAATGCCCATCATTTCTTAAGCAACACTCCCCAAAATAAAATATTAGGCATCACTTAAGCGATGTTTCATTGGTTATGTGATGCAAAGAATGCATCATTTATACGACACTTTTTTGTTGTTACAAACATCATTTAAGCGATGTCTAGTAGGGACGACATATGTGACGCTTAATTTCCCCAAGGTTATAGAGATGGAAAAAGGCATCGCTATAGGGGGGTCTATGTAGTAGTGAATCAACACCGTCAATATGTAAATCTATCCAAGAGGAATATGCAAAGGAATGTGCACGCCACAAATCGCCCCCCCTTAAAGAAGGAAGAGGCATATGCAAAGGAATGTGCGTGTCAAAAAATGGCTTGAACTTTCCTTGATAAAAACACAAATTGCATCTCCTCAACACTCTTGACTACAAGGACATATCCTTTTAAGGAGGTTGATTGTATGCACTCGCAGTCTGGGAAAGTGGTGGTGTCAGTTACATATCTTGAGGACATATCTTTTTGAGGAGGTCGATTGTATGCACTTTCAGTCTCGGAAAGTGGGCATGTCCATTTACATCTAATCCTCTCTATAAAAAGACAATGAGAGTGAGAGAACCTCCCGTGCTCCCATGGTAAGTAGCAGGATGGCAATTGAGCAATTCCTAATACCATATTTCCTTAGATATGCTTACTTTGACCTTGATAGTTTATTATCACCAAGTGAGGATTTCATGGAACCACCAATGGCTAGGAACTGGCCCATCGATGAATTCTACATAGTTAGTAGTCTAGACCTACACCCTGCTTCAAGAGCAACCATCCCACTCTCAAATAAGAAAATGGTGACGTTTAACATTGATATTCTCCCTTCCACTAGATCATCGGAGAAATCCCACATAATGTAAATGTTCACGAAAGTGCATAAGAGTTAAATGGAAGAAGAACCCTGAATTCATTAAAAGAGCCCAAATATTAAGCACATGTTTTAGATGTGGAGACCAACAACCCCCTCGGTACATAAATTCATATGTAAATTAATCCAAGAGGAATATTTAAAAGAATGTCCTGTCAGAAATAAACACTTTCAAATATGTAAATTTGTTTGAGAGGGGAATATACAAAGGAATGTGCAGGTCACAAATCGGCCCCCTTAAAGAAGGAAGAGGAATATGCATGTCATAAATAGGCTCCCTTAAACAAGGAAGAAAAATATGCAAAGGGAATATGCACGTCATAAATAGGCTCCCTTAAACAAGGAAGATAAATATGCAAAGGGAATATGCACGTCATAAATAGGCCCCCTTAAAGAAGCTATATAGAGAGAGTTGAATGGAAGAAGGATCTTGAATTCATTAATCCTATTTTTCAGATGTGGAGACCAAGGCCATGTCTTTTTGGAACATCCAAACAAGGCCTAATATTTTAAGGAAACAATGGAAATCCAAAGTAGAAGAAGTTGGATGGATACGGGATGACTATAGATGACAGGAGTACACACAAAGACATGTTTAGTGTCACATCAAGGGTTATGTTGAGGGAAGAGAAGAAGGTATGTGTCATAACTCCTCTTTGTGTGGTTTTGCTACTATTGATTTGGGTAAAGCACAAACACAAAAGGGTTGAAGGAACTTTAATGAATATAATACACTTTCATTTAAATAGATTTTATTAGTAGTCATACTTTTATGTCTCCTAAGATTACACATAAGTTTAATCTAAAACACTTGGATTTAAATAGATTCTAGCACTAGTCATCCTGTTATGTCTAAAACACTTGGTTTTAAATAGATTCTAGCACTAGTCATCCTGTTATGTCTAAAACACTTGGATTTAAATAGATTCTAGCACTAGTCATCCTGTTATGTCTCCTAAGATAAGTTTAATCTAAAACCATTATTAGACCTTAGGCTAGTGGTAAAGGAGTTACACAAGTGGACTATTGGAATCTTTTGCTTTCCATATTGGAATATCAGGTCCAAATCCAATTTTTGTATCTTGAATTTAGGATATTACGACATAATTATTGGGATGAGCTGACTCCATGAGAATAGGGATGTTATTAATTATTAAGCTAATAATTAATTCCATGAGAATAGGGTTGTTATTAATTAATTATCAAGGTAATTAACATTTAAGTAATATGATGGTAATAATTATCAATCTAATAATTAACTCCATGAGAATAGGGCTGTTATTAATTAATTATCAAGGTATTAAACATTTAATTAATATGATGGTGATGCTAATTTTTCTAAGGAGAAGAGGTCAAATGTAATGTAACAGATAAATTTTCCATGAATCTGGTTAGAGGAATAAGCCAAGGCTACAACACTATGTTGGTCATAGCTAAGGATACCCCAAGAAGAAAAAGAGCATCCCCCATATGCTAAGAGACTTTGACCACTTCACGATACTTTAGTTGTTTAGAACACATTGTTGAGGATATGATTCCTGTTTTCGTATATATAATAAATGTACTTTTGGTATAATTTTAGATATTAGACGTAATATTACTCTATGCTCTGAAATGTTAATATGAGATCTGTATCGTCTTAATGTGTTCTTGCTCTCTTAATAATGTGTTCTTAAATTTCATTTGAAAGTTTGGGCAAAATGGGTGTTCCAATGTTTTTATGATTTTTGTTCGTTTTGTGGTTATAAATGTAGTTATAAAATACAACTATAAAAGTAGCTCTAATATAACCCAATCCATGAGCCTGTCAACCATGTTTATAACTATAATAATTGATTCCTGTGTGGCATAGTTTTGTTCTTAACCCTTACTATTGGTACAAGTTAAGGTATTAAGTGTCTACAGCTCAAAATCCTATTTTGAGTGAGGTAAAGATTGTAAGATAGTGTCTACTGCTGGGCTTTTACCATTGTGTGCTCCCTCTGATTGTCCTGAGATTGTCGATATTCCAAGCTTTTCTACATGACCACAAAATTTCCTACAGCGTGGTTAATGCTTGGGGGGCTACCAGGGCTACCAGTAGGATTCCTTAGAATCTCGTAGCTCATGTGTGTGCTCCGATCATCGACCTCCCCATTATATCGAGACTTCATCACATCAACCTCCCCATTATATTGAGACTCCATCACACCGGTAACGGCAATGTTGCCAACCTCCGTAGTCAAGTTGGTCTCTATACCAAAGTGCATGGTATTGTCCTTAGAGAATGTAGCACATCAAACCCTTCGGTTGGGCGACAGGAAGAGTCATGCGGATGGCTATTGGACCTAGTGTGTCTGTCTAAGCCAAATTGACGGGCAACGGCAAGAATGGGTCTTTTATAAGGACTACAAACTATCAAGAGAAGGATCATAAACGCACATCTGCTTGTAAGCATCGCTCTCTCTCACTCTCTCTCTCAAGAATTGATTAAGAAGCTTGACGTTCGTAGCACCAAGAAGCTTGCCGTTCGTAGCACCGTGCCTGTGTGTTTGAGGCAAGCAAGATGGCTCTCTCTCTCTGTCTCTCTGTCTGTCTGTCTATCTGTCTGTCTCAGAGTATTGCAGATTAATGAGCTTGATGTAGTGTGTTTGAGCCAACAAGCAGAGTGTATGAATCTGGGACGAGCAGTCCAGCATGAAGATTTATATACATAATGGTCAGCGCGATGCCAGGCATGGTACGAATCAGCTTCACGCGATAATACAGAAGGTTCACGCGCAGCAGCCGTTCATTGAGAACCGTTCTCTGTTTGATGAGAAAAATCAGGCTTTCGTATCTCATACGCATTGCCCAAAAACCGCTCTTTGAACCGATCCCCAAATAGCATCTCTTTTTTGAACCTTCAACCGATGCCTGCTTTGACCAGAGAATTTGTTCGAATGTTGACTGACCTGACGACAGTTGAACCGCGCACTTCTCCACCGCTTGAAGTTAAGGCCTTGCCTTCACATCATTAAGGCCTGGGAGCTTGAAGTTATCCCCGATTACATTCCCGGTTGTTTCTCAATTATCTCTATCAGGCTGAATTTAGAACTACTTCCACAAAAGAAAATTGCAAAATACAGCCACAACTCCCTCAGAAGTTGTAGTTTTCCTCTTAGCACATAGATATAAGAAAGAGTGGTAGTTGATGCATGTCTAATTTGTATAGATCCACATACGCGAGGTGATGTAACTAATTGGCACTACGACTGAATATGAAACCAAAATATTCTTTATCCCCAAGTCTCAGGGATATTGAGATACTAAAGTGTTTTATCTACCTAAGGCACTGTAAGAGTTTGACTTGTATGAGTGTGAAAATGTTTGTAAGCTCATTTGTATTGAGGTTTCTTTTGTGATATGTTCTTTGATTTGATAGGTTTTATGAATATTGATTCCCTGTGGGTATCAGTCTTATGACTGAGGAACCAATTTTGAGTTAGTTCTGACCTAGTCACAACAAGTTGAGAAAGTTCAAAGAAGGTTCTACATCAGCTCTAAGAGTCAGTTGAGCCCAATATCATTAGTTGAAGGTGTAGGGATCTTATCCTAGCTTGTCTGAGTGGGTGAGAAATGAGTGTGAGCCAAGTCTAACAATGTCAGTATACTCTACTATCACATAAATCAATAGTCAGATAATTATGTGGTCTAAACAGTGATTCTTTGGTAGCTAGAGTTAGGTTTGTACTATCATCACAGTTTCCACAGGGTTAGGTCGTAGCTTGGTTTGAGTTTCTGGAGGGTATAGAAGTGCTAGCTGATGCAAAGAGAGGCTTATAGGTGAAAGATCAGAGGTGTTAGAGGTGAGAGTCGACTTGGGAGGACAATAAGAGGAGATAGCTGAACCAGAGAGGTGTTGAAATATACAAGTGAATAGGGTGTGTGTACGAGAACCAGTCCTTGGTTAGAGGCTGTAAAAGAGAATCTGTAAATGTGAAAAGTTGAGAAGAATCTACTGGGAGAGAATAAAGGGTAGCATGAGAAGATTTAGGAAGTGTGGAGATATTTTGGGAGATATTATGGGAAGAGTGAAGAGGTGGAGAGAATCAAGCAAAAGAGGTGGAGTGAATCAAGGAGAAATCAGTGGGATTAGATGCTTGGATGTAAAGTCTATGAATTGAGGCATTGGCCTAATGAGAATTTGCTCCTTTTTTATTATCCATGCCTACATTAAGATATTTGTTAATTACTCACTAATCACATCTTAATTATTTACTAATCACTTTGTTAATAATGTTGATTCTAGTATTTGATCCACCATACCTCATCACATTGCTGTAATTATTTGTTAATTACTCACTAATCACATCTTAATTATTTACTAATCACTTTGTTAATAATGTTGATTCTAGTATTTGATCCACCATAGCTCATCACATTGCTGTAATTTCAACATGGTATCAGAGCCATGCCTAGAAGCCATCAAATTTATGAGCCCATTATCTAGTTAATTAGGATAAGTAGATAATTAGAAAATAATCAAAATTTTAGTTATTTTTTCAATTCACCTGTGTACCCCTAGCTGGTGGAGGAGCTCTAGCTCCTTGCACACTCAACATTAGGCCCATTGCTTCTAGCCATACTTAGCTACTTCAGTGCTCCTCTAGCCAAGCTAATCAAAAGCACAAACCGCCAAGAAACGCAACAGTTCCACGCTGATCTACTTCATCAAATCAAATTGCTCTAATTCCTCATAGCTCCAGGGGTTTTCAAGCATGCTCTACAAGCTGGTGAGGTCAGAAATCAATTTGATCAAGTCTACAATGAGATCCAAGCTCTTAATCAAATTTGCAGGTGACTTTGGTAAAACAGAGATTAAGCATTCAATATTTGGTCAAATCTTGTGTTTATTTGCTTAATCCTCTACTAGACTCATTGCTATTCATAGCCTTGAAAGGATTTGAGCTCATTTGAAGCCTAAGGCCCCAGATCTGGACTCCCCGCATACTCTATTTTTTGCACACAAAACAGAGGATTAATTTGCTAATCAATGATTAATCAGTGCTAATCACTATATTTTGGTGAAATTGAGGGTTCAAATTAACCATTAGGTATCTGATACAGATCCCTATAACTTCAGATTTCAACTCGGAGTTGGTTTGATACGCCAACCATTCCGTACAAATTGGTTACCCTTGATTTAATGTAATTTCTGGGAAAAATATGCTGATAAATTTGTGGTAATCATCATTTTGAATTTAACCCTTGGTTAATGCCTATAAATCTCACTCAAATTCAAGATTATTCACAGCCAGAGTTGCATTTGGGAATGTGCATTAGAATGAATGCTATACGCATTATGTACTGGGCACATTACATTAGTGTAAAAATGGGATCAGACACTGCCCTTGTCCAGAATAAGGCAAGAGGTAAGACCTCCCGCATAGATTTGGGTTTGCATTGCATAATGATACAAGATAAACATCAAAAGCCCAAAAGAACTGTCAACAAAATGTTTAAACATGTTGCTCGCATGGAGCAAGAAGACCTGACGGACAAGCTCATGGCCCCAGTCATGAAAGAAGAAGAACATCTCTTTCCAAGAAGAAGATCCACACCAAGAAGATCATCCACCATAGCTCATCACATTGCTGTAATTTCAACAAGAGGGAGCTTGGGAGGGTGTTGAAGTGTCCAAAGGAGTCAGCTAGAGGGTTGAGGATAGGAACCACATTGGTTCGTGCCTTTGGAGATGGGATTTTAGCATCCCCCAATTTTGATCCCACTGTGTCTTCTTCTTGTGTGCCTGCTGGTGGTGTATAGAGGCCATCACCTACCAACCATACATTATTTAGGTGCTCCTACTAAGGATCAGAGAGTTCTTGTTAAGGGATTTTGTCATTAGGTTGGAGTCCATCTGTTAATCAACTCAAAGCCAATTGCTCACTTTGGTTATGAAGTTTTGAGAGGTCAGAAGAATGAGGACGTTTCCCAGTTCCTTAGGAGGACTGAACTAGTGGCTTTAGGCGCAATGGCAAGGATGATGAAGCATATAAGCTGAGGATGGCAGACTTATTGTTAAAAGACGAAGTGAGGGAATGGTTTAAATATGATTCCATAGAGACAGAGAGGAAGATGGGATAGGTTGAAAGAAGGCTTAAGATGAAGGTATGCGAAGCCTAAAATACCTGAAGGTGTATGGAGGTAGCTTAGCAAATTGAACCAAGTATTGCAATCATAGTGAAAGTGGAGTTGAAAGATCCAAGAACCTTTGATGAAGCTGTGAGGCTAGCATTAGGGAAGTGGAGGAAGAAGATGAGGAAGAAGGAGTTTGAAATGAAGGAGAGGGAAGCAAGCAAGCTTATGGTGGTAGATGTGCCAATGAGTTTGCATATGTAGAGGAAAACATGTGTGTAAATCCAAAGGATTGAGGAACCAGGTAGAGGGAAGAATGGACTACATCAAGAAATCCAAAGGATTGAGGAACCAGGTAGAGGGAAGAATGCACTACATCAAAAAATCCAAAGGCTGACAGAGTAGGTTTAGAGTTTAAATCTTTTTGTACTGGAGATTTTTGGAGCTCATTAGGATCAAGTGTAGCCTCAGGGGAAATTTGATGACGTGAATATGATTGGAGCTATAATGGAGAAGAAAGAGTTCTCAAATGAGTCTGATGATGTAGATTTGGATCAGAGTCTCCGTGTACTCAAATTCAAGGAACTTTGGAGCTAGATGCTAGAGTGTCTATTGAGGAAACTAGCTCAAGTTTGCAGGGCTATTAGAACAAAGATAGCATTGTAGAACAACCTGAGTTTTTTCTAGAGGAGAAAGGGAACTCCGTGGGTATGAAGGATGATGTGTGTGGTCAAGGAAAAACACTATTGCAGGCAAAATAGGTAACTGACGAGGGTTACCTAAAAAGATTCCCTCCCAAAATGCATGAAAGCTTAAAAACACACTTTTTTTGAGAGCACATCTAGAATTCCATGTGTGGATTAAAAAACTAATTGAATTTTAATACTTTTTTCAAGAGAACACGTGGTGAACTCCATAGATTTATAAACTAATAATGCTTGACAGAAATACAACTTGACTTTCTAATGGGATAGAACAAGTCCCCACAACTTAAAGAAATACCAATTTTTTGAGTTAAAATTTATTTTATAAATTCGTGAATGAAAGAAACTTCTTTTAATGAACTTTCTTGGAACAAAGTTTACCACTATACACAAATATACACATTATTTGACGAGTGATAAAAAACAATGAGAATAGATATCATCATAAGCTCCATAATTTATAAAAAACCCTACAATCATGCTTTGATGGGGAGAAACCTGTCAATTAGGGTTTAGAGTTCATTCATGGGAGACATACACAGAGAAGCAAGGGAGAGAGAGAGAGAGAGTTGTGGGGATAAGTCAACTCATAAAAGCATGAGTGTGTGACTCCCCTATCACACATGTATATTGCACTAGTACACATAGTGCACTTAGTACATTAAAAGTACTAAGTGTACTATGTACTATAACTTATGGGCTTGTACACACTATAAGGGTGGGCATAACGCCTTTACCCCAACAACCTCCCACTTAAAGGCAAAGTGCCCTTAAGTAAAGGAAAAGAAAAAATCAGCATGTACATGATAATATACAAGGCCATATCAAGGCTGAAACTGGCCTCATCCAATGCCCATCAAGTGTCTGCAATGAGCAAACCGCTCCGGAGGCAAACTCTTCGTCAACAGATCAGCCGGGTTGTCATCCGTGTGAATCTTAACAAGCTGAATTTGCTTGTTCTCTATCACCTCTCTTATGAAGTGATACTTCACATCCACATGCTTCGTCTTTGCATGAAAAACAGGGTTCTTTGCCAACTGAATGGCACTCTGACTGTCACAATACAACAATGGAATATCCCCTGTATAGCCCAAATCAACCACTAACCGAGATAGCCATAATGCCTCCTTGCAAGCCTCTGTGGCTGCAATATACTCGGCCTCTGTAGTAGATAAGGCTGTGCACTTCTGCATCCTGGATATCCATGACACAGCACCTCCTGTGAATGTAAACACATAACCGGTAGTAGACTTCCGGTTATCTGGATGACCGGCATAATCCGAATCCGTGTAACCATGCACTAATGCATCCTGTTTGCCAAAGCAAATGCACAAATCCTGTGTGCCCTTCAGGTATCTCATGACACCTTTCACTGCTTCCCAATGCTTCTTGCCAGGGTTGGCCATGTATCTAGAAACCACTCCCACTGCAAATGCAATGTCCGGCCTAGTAGCAACCATGGCATACATGAGACTGCCACAAGCTGAAGCATACGGAATCTTGGCCATATCAGCCCTGTCACTATCCGACTGTGGGCTGTCCATAGCACTGAGTTTCACATATGGAGGCAAAGGAGTACTAGCTTTCTTCCCCCCGTCCATATTGAACCTCTGCAAGACTTTGCCAATGTATTCCTTCTGAGACAAATACAGCACATGCTGATTTCTGTCCCGAAGTATCCGCATACCCAAGATGTGATTAGCATCACCCAAATCCTTCATATCAAAGGTTTGATGCAGCCTCTGCTTCAAAGCATCCATCTCTTTACGAGATTTCCCGGCAATCAACATATCATCAACATACAAAATGAGAATCAATAGACTGCCATCCAAGGCTTTCTTGGTGTACAAGCAGTGATCTATATCACTTCTCCTGAATTTCTGAGATTTCATGAATGTATCAAATTTATGATACCATTCTCTTGGTGCCTGTTTGAGCCCATAAAGACTCTTTTTCAGCTTGCATACAAGCTTCTCCTTTCCACTTACTGCATAACCCTCTGGCTGCTGCATATATATCTCCTCATGGAGATCACCGTGAAGAAAAGCAGTCTTCACATCCATCTGAATCAAGTCCAGATCATCATGCGCAACCAAAGCCAACACAGCTCTAAGTGTGGTCATTTTGACCACTGGAGAGAAGATCTCATCAAAGTCCACACCATATTCCTGCTTGAAGCCCTTAGCCACTAACCTGGCTTTGTATCTTGGCTTAGCATCTGATGCAACTTTGAGCCTGTATACCCACTTGCATGGCAAAACCTTCTTGCCTGCAGGCAAAGGCACCAACTTCCATGTTCCATTTTTATGCAGAGAATCCATCTCTGACTTCATGGCACGCTCCCATAGAGCTTTGTCTGCCCTCTGTAAAGCCTCTTTGTAACATGAGGGCTCCCCACAGTCAGTAAGCATCAAATAGTCAACCCCTGGAACAAACCTGTCAGGGGCTCTGGAGGGTCTAGTGGACCTCCGTACCCAATGACCATCATTTGCAGGTTGCTGTCCAGCCTGCATATCACCCATTGGTGGCTCCTGTTCCATGCCATAAGGCTGAAAAATCATGCCCGGTATCTCCTCCAACTGTGGTATATCCATAGGGATATCTTCTGCCATATCTGGCTGTCCATTTGGACCATTTTCAGCACCATTTAAGGGCTGGTTTTCCTGCTGTAATGGCTGATTTACAGCCCTTTGTTGTTGTCCATGATGTCCATCATCATCAAAGATGACTCTGCCAGGCTCCTGTTGCCTTGCAGGCTCCTTATACATGCATGTTTCATCAAAAATGACATCATTGCTGCGAATGATCTTTCTATTCATGGGATCCCAAAGTCTATACCCCATTTCACCTCTGTCACCATATCCTAGGAATATACATTTATGAGACTTAGGATCAAGTTTGGTGCGCATTTCCCTGCGTATGTGCACGTACGCAACGCAACCAAACACTCTCAAGTGCTTGTATGACGGAGGCTTCCCTGTCCATACTTCTTCTGGCACTTTCCCACCAAGCCTCGTGTTAGGTGACCTGTTTATAAGGTGAACGGCTGTCATAACAGCTTCAGCCCAAAAACCATGAGGTAATGCAGCATGTGACAACATAGAACGGACCTTCTCCTGTATGGTCCTGTTCATCCTCTCTGCTGTCCCGTTTTGTGGAGGATCATAAGGAGTAGAGAGCTCCCTCTTGATGCCTTTAGCATCACAAAAGTCCTGAAACTGTTTGGACGTATACTCTCCACCATTGTCGGAACGCAAAGCCTTCAGTGTTTTGCCAGTTTGATTCTCAACAAGAGCAACAAACTTCTCAAACACTGAGAATGTATCACTCTTCAAACGAAGAGGATAAACCCACACCTTGCGTGTGGCATCATCAATAAAAGACACAAAATATTTTGCCCCTCCCAAAGAAAGCTGAGGCATCTCACATACATCTGTATGCACAAGCTCTAACTGAGCATCTTTCTGTCCAAGAGCTTTCTTGTGGGGGCACTGTAGTTGCCTACCATATATACAATGCTCACAAAATTGAAAACTTGAAAACTTTAGAGAAGGCAAGTAACCCAAAGAGACAATTGCTCCATTCCTTTGACACTCATGTGTCCCAACCGGCTATGCCACATAGAAATTTCCGGCAGCTCGGTTGCATTTACATTAGCATGGTGACAAACACCTGCATGCATGAAATAAAGAGTGTCCACCTTAGAGCCTCTGGCAACAACCAGTGAGCCCTTACTAATCTTCCACTTTCCACTACCAAATGTGGTAACATAATCAGCATCATCAAGCTGTCCAGTAGAAAGCAGATTCTTCTTGATCTCAGGCACATGCCTGACATCATGGAGCATAAGCTGTGAGCCATCTGAAAATACAAGCCTCACATCACCTCTGCCAAGAATTTTGCATGCATGGTTATCACCCAAATAAACCACTCCTTCATTGCCAGCAGTGTACCTGACAAACAAGTCTCTGCAACCTGTGACATGAAAGGAGGCACCTGAATCAATGATCCATGAGTGCATACCATGACCACCTGTAAGAAGTGAATGGGCATCAAGTGAAGACGTAAAGAGGACCTCATCCTCACTGCCACCTGCATGTGACACATTGATTTCTTCGATCTTGACTCCACTTTTGCCCTTTGGCTTTACATCTTTGGCTTCATCCTTCTCTTTGTCTTTGCCTTTTCCCTTTTCTTTTTGATCATTTTTCCATTTGTAGCATTGTTTTTTAATGTGTCCCTTCTTGCCACAATAATGGCATTCCAAATCCTTTTTGGAGCGAGACTTGCTCCTTCCCCTTTCTTGGCTTTTCCCCCTTTGCTGGGATCTCCCACGTGCATTCATTGCATTAGACTTGCCAACAGAGTTGTTTTTCCTGTTCATCTCTTCTTGAAGAAGAGCACCCTCAACATCTGCATATGACAGCATAGCATTCGAATTGCTAGTGGCTGTCCTAAATGTGTCCCAACTCTCTGGCAAAGTGCATAACAAAAAGGTGGCTTTGAACTCATCGTCCATCGCCAACTTTTGATTGATGACCTGGCTGACAATACCATTAAACTCATTGAGATGGGCTGTCATAGAAGCCCCTTCCTTCATCTGAAGACCTATGAGTTTCTTCAACCAATACACTTTGCTTGAGGCACTTTGTTGGGCATACAAGTCCTGCAATCTCTGCCACATTCCCCAAGCTGTCTTCTCTTCACGAATGCTGAAAAGTAATGAGTCTGACACAGACAACATGATAGTAGATCTTGCCAGCTCATCCATATCTTCCCACTCTTCAGCTGTAAGAGAAGCGGGCATCACACCCCTTTCTTTGATAGGTTTGTGCTGCTTTTTCTGAAGCAACACATTGTAGCACTGGGTTTGCCAAATATCATAGTTATGCGAGCCTTCAAGCTTCTTGATGTGAAGCAATGAAGAGCTCTCACCTGTGGTTGCCATAGCAAAATGCAACCTGTAATGCCTGACTCCCTGCAAATGTGCAAACACTGCACCCAAAAGATGTGCAAACACTGCACCCAAAGCACACAAAGTGCTAACAAATGTTCTCCCAAGCTTTATCTCCCACTGCGGAAGCAAGAATGCAACTTTTCTCCCACTTTTTGTGATGAAAACACCAAAATCTGGTTGCTGCAGATTTTGGACAGCACCTTGAATGTGCTCTTTTGCCCTTCCAAAGTACTGTACAGCAGTACTAAGTGCTTACAAATGATGTACCAAACCTGTACCGGCAATTTCAGCAGCTGAATTTGAACCTTTTGATCACTCAAAACAATGTACAGCCATGCCAAAACTTGCACAAAGCTGTGCCAAATCTGTACCAGCAGGTACAATAGCAATAAATGCTCTCCTGGCTGTCCAAATGAGTGAAAATCAGATTTTTACAGTCACGAACACTGCATAAAACAGTCCCGAACAGAAATTGGGCAAAAGCCCCTTGACTGCAAGCTGATTTCTGAGGATTCAAGGCATAAATGTCTTGCCTGCTGCTTTGCCAAGCTCAACAAGCATTAAAACTTGAAAAAGCCCCTTGATTTGAGATCAATTTCTGATCATGCATGGTACATTTGCGCACATGAAGGCATCCAGAGTGTTCACGATGCTTCCCCCTGGCCACATATACATCAAATACATGAAAGCCCCTTGATTTACAGGCACATTGAGTGCTTGTAAGGCATCAGCACATTATTCACAGCATCAAATGCGATTGCCTGCATGCAAATCAACCAAATCGGCACAAAAGCCCCTTGATTTGCACTGCAATTTGCTGCAATTTGCTGCGATTTTGCCCAAATGTGCAATTTCTCACATCATACAGCATGTATGAGTGCTTAATTGCACAATTACATCAAATGCCCCAAATTTCGACATCCAATTTCCTGCAAATTGATCCTGATTTGACCAATTTCCTGCAAATTGATCCTGATTTGACCAATTTCCTGCAAATTTATCCTGATTGTGACCAATGTCACCCAATTTTGCCAATTTTGCTCAAAAATTGAGCAATTGGGCACCTGTACCTGCTCAATTGCTTGAATTGATAAGAAATTCGCAAAATTGAAGCAAAAATACCTCTGAAATTTTTGATTTTTTTTTTTTGATTTGCAGGTTGATTTCTGTTGATTGCAGATGCTGTTGCAGGAGATTTGATGCTGTTGCAGAAAAGGGAGGGAGGCTTCTTGCTGATGTTGCTGCTGTGCAGGTGGGCAGCCACGTGGGCTGGTTATGGAATAGGGCTTTCTTCGTTTCCACACTTCCCAACGTCCCTGGCGATGCCCGAGTAGTCGACAAGCATACACGTCGACGGGCTCCTCCTGGCCTTGGCTGCTGTTCGCTTCACTCGCCTAGCGCCTATACGCCCAGCGCTAATGCGCTTTGCTCACACGCTTCGCTCGTTGCCTTCGCTTCACGCTTACGCAGCCTTGTGCCACGTGCGCCTTGAGCGCTTATTGCCTTCGCCTAGTAGCGTTTATCCGCCCGACTGCGAATGATGCCTTGTGCCACGTGCTCGTATGCAGAAGTGGCTGCCCCAGCCACGCTACAGCCAGGCCTGAGTATGGTCGTGTGCTGCCTCAGCCAGGCCTTGCTGCGTATCTGATAGGCTCACACAGAAGAAAAACGACCAGCAGCTCACACAGAGGCAGGAAGAGGGAAGAGGGAGGGAAGACCTTGCTTTGATACCAGTTGATGGGGAGAAACCTGTCAATTAGGGTTTAGAGTTCATTCATGGGAGACATACACAGAGAAGCAAGGGAGAGAGAGAGAGAGAGTTGTGGGGATAAGTCAACTCATAAAAGCATGAGTGTGTGACTCCCCTATCACACATGTATATTGCACTAGTACACATAGTGCACTTAGTACATTAAAAGTACTAAGTGTACTATGTACTATAACTTATGGGCTTGTACACACTATAAGGGTGGGCATAACGCCTTTACCCCAACATGCTTGAATCTATTTCTAAACCCAAATAATAAAGCCAATACAAATGATATGAAATAAAAGTTTTTCATACAAAGATGAGATGAAACTTCTTGAAGATTTATAGAGAAATAAACTAAAGTATGTAAAGTAGGAGAGTCATGATAAACTAAATTATGTAAAGTAGGCCCAATGAACATAATTAAAAATTTGGGTGCTCCTCTTTGGGAGAACTTGATTGGTGACAAAGAGAGTAAGGCTGCACAACATAATAATCTAATGCAAGTTAAGAGGATGGAAGATTTATGGCCACAATCTATTGATGGAAAATAAATCCTACCTCATGCACCTTGGATTTTATTATAGAGGGAGGAGAGAAGAGTGAAGAAGGTGATTGCATCCTTTCACACACCACCAAGTACTATGCATTGCCTTAAGAGTTCATTCACGAAGACTCATAAGTCAATCAATGGCTTGAAATCTCATTAGTAGCACAAGTTTTTATACGTTTGTGTGACTGGTTTAAAATTTCTTTTTTTATCCTTCAAGTTTCACATACTTTACTCATTAATGTTTATTTGTTGATGGCATTGATTCGTAGTTTGTGGTTCATGTTGTAATCAAATATTGTGATTAGGAATAATTTTCTTGTTTTTTGCTTTGTTCTTTGTTTTGTAGGTTCCCTCTCTCTCCCCAGCTCTTCTCCACTTCCTTACCATAAAGGAGGTTCATCTCCTTCTTTGCCATCCCTCCCCTCTCCTCTTGGTTGTGAGATGTGTGTGTGTTATTAGGGATAATGAATGTTTCTGTTTTTTGCTTTGTTCTTTGTTTTGCAGGTTCTCTCTCTCTCCCAAGCTCTTCTCCACTTCCTTACCAGTCAAGCAGGTTCGCCTCTTTCTTTGCCCTCCCTCCCCTCTCCTCTTGGTTGTGAGATGTGTGTGTGTGTGTGTGTGTTTCGGGATAACGAATGTTTCTGTTTTTTACTTTGTTCTTTGTTTTGCAGGTTCTCTCTGTCTCCCAAGGTCTTCTCCACTTCCTTACCACTCAAGCAGGTTCGCCTCCTTCTTTGCCCTCCCTCCCCTCTCCTCTTGGTTGCATGTGCGTGTGTTGTCTTTTATGAGATGTGTGCTCTTATTCTTGTGTATGATCTTATTCTTGTGTATGCTCTTATTTAAGTGCCCATGTGGGCTTTGTTATGTGTGTGTAGAGACATGCCCCGCACTCCAGATGAGACACCAGCTTACTCTCCATCCCTTTCTCCATATGGCATGTCGCCTGACCAATTTATGGGTTTTTTAGCACAAGCCACGCCCGAGCAAAGAGCGATGGCACAACAATATTTTGGGGGAGGGGCAGGCACTTTGGCTGCACCATCGGGCACCACAACCGCTAACCCTAGTTCACCAATAGAAACCCCATGAAGAGCCGTCGTATCCCTCCCTTCGGTCGCTCGTCCAACACTCGTAGAGGACAACGCTCTAGTGGTGGAGGTGGAGGCGGTTGTTGTTCAAGTGGAGGCACGGATGGGTCTACGCCTCCACGTGAGCGTCCATCCCCATCTAGTGCCAGAAGCACTCGACACTCGTGATCATTGGCGACATTTTGACACACACCCCACACCCGATGGGGAAAAATATTATACAATTATCAATGGAAATGTGATTTTGGATGATGTCGGGCAAGAGATAAAGAGCCACATCCGCGAGCTTTGCCACATTGTCTTTGTTGTTAATGACTTTATGACTTTATGGCCAAAGTTGGATAAAGCTAAGAAAGAAAGAGTCATTAATCAAATCAAGGATGAGTACAAGCCAACTGTCGATAGTGATGTCATCCCCATAAGGTGGATAAAGGACCATATGGTGGACGTCATGAAACATTGGCAGGGAGATGTGACTATGAGAGTGAAGGCAGGGGGTGAGAAGCCTTGGTACATCAGCACCGAGGATTGGAATGAGGAGAAGCAAAAGTATGCAAGAAACCCCCGATGCTACAACCAACAAGAGGATGCGGTGAAAGCCCAAATGGAGAGCATAGGAAGCTCTCCCCTTGGAAGCGGCGGTTGGGACGCATTCCATGTCTACTTTGTAAAGTATCAATGCTTATCTTGTATGTTTCATTTGATGTTATATTATGTTTATTATTTTTATGTTATGGTACTTTTAGAATCAAGTGGTTGGTCGGCGGCAATGGGAGAAGAGGAGGACATTGCTCGCCGTCCATAACACGTACTTTCTTTTGGAGAAGCTTGAGCGAGAAGGCATCAACCTCAATTGGGGGAATGTTGCGCATGTGGTAAATGTGGCAAGCCTTAACCTTATGATTTGTATACTTGCTTTGCCATTGCATGTTAGATTGTTGTTTTGTATACCAAATCCTTAAGGGAAAAAATTGAGTGAGGGCTTTAAATAGAGTGGCCTTGCCCATGTCTTTCCTCTTGTACATACATATTTTGGTCAGCTCACATCTTTGTTTGAGCTTGCATAGCTTGTATACAACTACTTTATGCAATTCTGGTCATCAAGTATAAAAACCATTTTGCCTTTCCATACCATACTATCCTCTCGTCAAAGGTTGTAATATGGTCTTTGATATGTAATTTCACATCTTGCAATATAATTTGGCCATTGTTTGCACTTGTGTACAATGTACATACTTTGTAATGTCAAAAACGTTATGGCACTCCAACTTTTCCAACAAATTCGCTTCATTCTTCATATCAGAGTACAGTTGACTTTGATACTCTACAAGTTTGGCATAATGGTGCATCCAGCTATAAGATTGTAGCTGGATGCACCATTATGCCAAAAAAAAATTATACCTGCACGCGTCAAAATAAGCGTTGAAAGTTCCTGCATTCGTCGAAATAACCATTGAAATTTTCCTGCATCCGTCAAAATAAGCGTCGAAATGTTCTGCATCCATCGAAATAATTGTCATAATTGTTGTCGAAATATGCATCAAAAATGTCGTCGAAATAAGAGTGAAAAAACATGTTTATTTGGATGCATATTTCGACGCATATATGGACGCATTTTTTGACATTTCCATTTCGACGCTTATTTCCATGAGTATTTCTACGTTTTGGGATTTTTGAGCTTAGTTCTAAACCATCAAAAAAGGCATAGATAAGGGCCCTGCCTCTTTTAGTGTTGTCCACCTTTCCATGTCCCAAATATTAAATATGTTTAGCCTTAATTAAAGATATGTGAACACATTGACTTATAAGAATTGTTGGTCACGCCAATAAATACAAACCAATGTTGCTCATGTATTGTAGCCATATTTTAGGCTAAACATTTTTAGTAAATGCTTCAGCTTTCTTTTGTGGAAAATCCTCATTCATACCTTGTGCTTAGTGTGTGAAACACTAACCAAGATTGGTGAAAGGACCAAATGGTTACAGAAGCAAATTTTATACTTCCAACTCGCCTATGGCCAATCTGACAAGCCTACATGCTTGCCCATAGATATAAGCCAGCAAGTATGGTCGCTTTCTGGCTTTGACCATAAGCAAGTTGGAAGAAAATTTTAAGCTAACAATTTGAAATGACATAAAATAGGAAACAAGAACTATATGCATGTATTACCTTTGTTCCACTACCATATGCATGATCAAAACCGAACTTCTACCCATAATAAATTCATTGATCTGCAATTTGTTATCCATAACATGCTCCATGACCTATGGCTTGCATAAAAATAACCAAGCCTAAGCCCAAGGTGAATCGAACCCCTAAGTAGCCATGTATGGCTACTCTACAACCACGAGGCTCCCCCTTCCACCCCATCTAGTAGTTAGTAACTCACCAAAGGAAAAAAAGCCATGTATGGCTACTCTACAACCAAGAGGCTCCCCCTTCCACCCCACCCAATATTTAGTAGCTTACCAAAGAAAACAAAGTAAGCAAGCTAAAAGAAAAGAAAAAGGTGACCACATTCATCTTTGCAATTGCATCTGCCTCCTTGGAGCTAGGGTAGAAAAGGATTTTACTTAGCTGTATGACTACTACTAAAATCTATTTAAATGAAAGTGTATTATATTCATTAAAGTTCCTTCAACCCTTTTGTGTTTGTGCTTTACCCAAATCAATTGTATCAAAACCACACAAAGAGAAGTTATGACACATACCTTCTTCTCTTCCCTCAACATAACCCTTTGATGTGACACTAAACATTGAAAAATAGGATTAACGAATTCAAGATCTTTCTTCCATTCAACTCTATCTATATAGCTTTTTTACGGGGGCCTATTTATGACGTGCGTATTTATCTTCCTTGTTTAAGGGAGCCTATTTGTGACATGCATAATATTCCTCTTCCTTCTTTAAGGGGGCCAATTTGTGACCTGCACATTCCTTTGTATATTCCCCTCTCAAATAGATTTACATATTTGAAAGTGTTTATTTTTGACAAGACATTCTTTTAAATACTCCTATCGGATTAATTTCCATACTAATTTATGTACCGAGGGGGTTGTTGGTCTCCACATCTAAAACATGTGCTTAATATTTGGGCTCTTTTAATGAATTCAGGGTTCTTCTTCCATTTAACTCTTATGCACTTTGGTGAACATTGACATTCTATGGGATTTCTCTGATCTAGATCTAGTGGAAGGGAGAATATCAATGTTAAAGGTCACCATTTTCTTATGTGAGAGTGGGATGGTTGCTCTTGAAGCAGGGTGTAGGTCTAGACTACTAACTATGTAGAATTCATCGATGGGCCAGTTCCTAGCCATTGGTGGTATTATGAAATCCTCACTTGGTAATAAACTATCAAGGTCAAAGTAAGCATATCTAAGGAAATGTGGTATTAGGAATTGCTCAATTGCCAGCCTGCTACTTACCATGGGAGCACGGGAGGTTCTCTCACTCTCATTGTCTTTTTATAGAGAGGGTTAGATGTAAATTGACATGCCCACTTTCCCAGAGTGAAGTGCATACAATCGACCTCCTGAAAAAGATATATTCTCAAGATATGTAACTAACACCACCACTTTCCCAGACTGCAAGTGCATACAACCAACCTCCTTTAAAAAGATATGTCCTTATAGTCAAGAGTGTTTACGAGATGCAATTTGTGTTTTTATCAAGGAGAGTTCAAGCCAATTTTTGACACACACATTCCTTTGCATTTGCCTCTTCCTTCTTTAAGGGGGGCCGATTTGTGGTGTGTGCACATTCCTTTGCATATTCCTCTTGGATAGATTTACATATTGGTTTACATATTGAGGGTGCTGATTCAATACTACATAGACCCCCCTATAGCGATGCCTTTTTCCATCTCTATAACCTTGGGGAAATTAAGTGTCACATATCTCATCACTATTAGACATCACTTAAATGACATTTGTAACAACAAAAAAGTGTCGTATAAATGATGCATTCTTTGCATCACATAACCAATGAAACATCGCTTAAGTGATGCCTAATATTTTATTTTGGGGAGTGTTTCTTAAGAAATGATGGGCATTGCTTAAGCAACTCTAATATGTTTTTTTTATTTGCATCGAATTATAATATATATCTCACAGACACACACAAGATACTCTCTCTCTCTCTCTCTCTAACACACACAAACAAGATACTCTCTCTCTTTCACTCTCTCTCTCTCACTCAAACACACACATGCAAAATCTATCTGCATGAATGGCTCCAAAAGGGGTGTAAATCCCAAACACAACTCAACACAGTTGTGGAACCGCTTCAGGCTCACCCACATAGAAATTAGTGAAAACACAAACACTATGCAAGATAGAAATATGTGTGTGGCCGCAATTGCAAATTCACCACTTCTTGGATGGAGAATTGGTCTTAAAAAATGGGTCCGAAAGGGGGGTAAAACCCCAACGCAATTAAGGGGGGTAAAACCCCATCACAACTAGTGGAATCGCTAACCCACAGAGAAATTATGGCCTCTCTGTCTCTCTCTCTCTCTCACACACACACACACACACAAAGCTCTCTCTCTCTCCCTCTCTCTCTCACACACAAATCGCTCTCATACATACATAAATCAATTAATTAGTACTCTCTTTCTCTCTTGTGGATTCATCATACACAAATCTATGTCGCATTACTCAAGTGTACGTCGCATTACTCAAGCAGACGTTGCATTACACAATTGAGTACAAATACAATGTGTTGATTTAGTGTGCTTATTGGTCACAAATATATGTCTCATTGACCAATAAGCACGCTAAATCAACATACTATATTTGTACTCAATTGTGAAAAATATAAATGCTAATGTATATATATACATGTAATCGTACAATTCGATCAAGCATGGAGGATTATATGACCGGTAAGCACACTAACTTAACACATTATATTTGTACTCAATTGTGAAAAATATAAATGCTAATGTGTATATATAAATGTAATCCTACAATCTGATCAACCTGGGGAATACAATCCGATCAAACTGAGAATACAATCCAAAGCCGATGATATACAAGAAAAGGTACTATATATAACCAAAATCACTATACAAAGTGCTATAAATACATAAAGAATGGGTGAAAAAAATGTGGTGGGTGAGTTAGCCTAGGACTGGTCATCATGAGATGAATGGCTATACTCATCGCGCTATTGATCCACCATAACTTGACTGATGTAATCCCTCTTTGCCCTGCTAAGTAGCTAAACCAACCGCAAGCTTCCAAGCTACCTCCTCTATGTCTGCCTAGCCATGTAATTCCTACGCTTTATTACACATCAATTAGCTAATGTTTAGCTAGTATATTTAGAACTAAACTAGAACTAATGTTTCTGAATCAAAATGACTTACAAAAGAATCTACTAGAGGTATTTGGGTCTTAAGTTATTTATAGCCCTAGTATGTGGCTATCTCTATCTAGCGATCATCCCTTGCCCAGTCGCCTCTACAGGCCTCTCATACAGACAAATGATCATAAACGCTATGGAGGGTATCTGGGAGCATCACTTCCAACCGACGGAGAAGTTTTTAGCTTTTGGGGTACTCTCTATTTTATTGCACCATCTATGATTCTTGATGGTTGGCAACGTCTTTTCATTGTACAAGATTTACACATGTCATATCATTCAGAAGTCACTCTTATGACATTTTGTGGACCCATCTATTCATGGGGTCTATGGCATCAGCTTGCTCACTACATCAGGACTCAGGAGTATGATGACATATTGGCTATGCGCTAATGCCTCCTCTCTCATGAAAAAAGGCATTACGCATAATGAGGTAGAGAAACTTTCAATTGATGGCACACCCTATAGTCAAGGAAATATATCAAGGCTAATCAACACTAGTAGAGGGAGGCATGAAAGAGCTAATTGTACTTTTATGGAGTGTGAGAATGTTCATGAGCCAGGGCATATGAGTAGAGGTGTGCCTAGATACATTGTAGTGAATGCAATTAGACCATTACATAGTGGTGAAGAAGTGATAGTGAATTATGGCTAGCATAGATGTCTGCCAGCTCCTCATATAGAGTAGATGTATTTTTAGCCCTGTCAGTTTGTCTAAAATTTTATAAAAGGCCATTGGTCATTGTCATTGTCTAGAATTTTATCATTGCCATTGGTCATTGTCATTTATATTTTTGGTCACTATGGACCTCATTAAATTTAAAAATCAAATATCTTTGAGTTTATTTGAAATAAGTGTTGTGCATGATGTCATGATTTGATTAGCTTTTATGGTGTGTATATTAGATGGTAGAAGTAAAATTTCAATACAAGTTATGCTTTGCATAAGGCTATGGTTGGCTTTGTTATCACTTCTCTTATTACTTTGGTGGCACTTGTCCTATTCATTTGTATTGTCTGTTTACACTTGTATGATTCCACATGGATCACACGTTCTAGATGATGATATTATGGAGGATGTACCCATATATTGCTAGGGTCACTCTCGATTTTCGATAAAGTGTATAAGGATTCTACGAATTCAAGATCCTAGTACTTTTGCATTTGCAAGAATGTCCCCATTGTGGCTCTAACAGATATAGAGAAGATGTTCAGGGGGAAGCTGTCCCGGTAAAGGTTCTTAGGCACTTTCCAATCATCCCAAGAATAAAAAGCATGTTCAGGTGCAAATCTATAGCAAGCTTGATGACATGGCATGCCACAACTCGATCCATAGATGAAGTGATGCGTGTGCCTGCCTGCTGATTCACCCGCATGGAGACACATTGAAGAGAAATGGCCGGCTTTTAGGAAAGATCCTCTCGTAACCTCCGTCTTGGCCTAGCAATGGATGGTGTAAACCCTTTTGGTTTAAGGAGCTCTTCATGGAGCACATGGCCTGTTTGCTTGTGAATTATAATCTTCCGCCATGGTTAGCAATAAAGAAAGATCATTTGTTGGTCCCATTAATAGTTCCAGGAAAGTACAAGGTGAAGAACATGGATGTATATTTGGCACCACTTATTGATGAGTTACGCACCTTGTGGAACGGAATTGAAGTGAAGGACATGTCAAAGCAGCAGAGTGGCCAAAGACTTGCAACTGTGCAAGGTATTCTCATGTAGACAATGCATGATTGGCCTGGCTATGGAGAATGCCCAAGTTTGTCTATATCGGGTTACAATGCATATCCTATATGTGGTCCTCGACTTGATTCAAGATACTCAAAAGCATTACGAAAGAATGTCTACCAAGGACATGTTAGGTATCTTCCAGAAAATCATGAATTGCGGGATGGTAATCTAGGAAGACCTCCTCCAAGTGCACTGAAGGCAAGCGATTGGAAGATCAAATGGGAGGAATGTGGCAACTTGGCATGTCCTGGGATGAAGAGGCTCTCTATCTTTCACCAACTCCCCTATTGGGGTGATCTCCTTATAAACCATTTGCTTGACCCGATGCATATTTTCAAGAATGTAGCTGACATTCTGTGGAAGACCATGACAAGAAAAAAGGAGACTAAAGGCCAAAGGGATGACTTGGAAGAGATTGGTTGCATGCAAGAGTTGTGGGCTCGCACTAGACCCAATGGAAAGGTGCTACTTCCAAGAGCCCCATGGGTTTTTAGTAAGATGGAGGAACAACAAGTCAAGAGGACAATTTCAGAGTTTCGGACTCCTACAAGTTGTATACATTGCTTGAAAAGTGCATTTACAAAGGATGATGATCTTAGTGGCCTCAAGAGTCATGATTGGCACAAGTTTCTACAATTTGTGCTACCCATAGCAATAAAAGATTGCCTCACTGAAGACATTAGAGCTACTATCTATAAGATTGGCACATTGGTGCGCTGGATTTCTTCAAAAGAGATAAAGAGAGACACTTTGGAGACAGCGCGTTTAAACTCCATAGAGGCAGTCTGCATGGTAGAGAAGTTTTTCCCTACAAGTTTATTAACAATCCAGATGCATCTGCTAGTTCATGTTGTAGATGAGGTTGCAGTTACTGGAACAGTCCATTCAAGATGGATGTTCTTTTTGGAGAGGTTTATGAAGACATTAAAGGGATTTGTTCGCCAAATGGCTCGCCCAGAGGGTAGTATGTCAGAAGGGTGACTGATACAAGAGTCCCTTGTTTACATCACTGAATATCTAAGTTCTTCAGATCCAGAGATACCTTGACTATGGTCTCAAGAGTCTAACAGGCGAGTCATTGGTGAGGAACCTCAAGGCCAAGGCATTAAGAGAAAGATGGATAAGAATTTGAGGAAAAAAATCAACAAATTTTGCATCTTGAACTCTCATGTAATGGAGAAGTGGATTGAGACATATGAAGCTCTCAAGCGACAGCGAGTACAAGATCGTTTAAGTTTCAGAAGGAATCGCACTATAAGAAATCTCCCATATCCAAAAGGTATGCAAGCTCTTCCGGACTTTCCCACAGGTAGATGGCTAGAAGCTACAATTTTAGAAGCCAAACGTGCTGGTTTAACTATAACAGAGGAGGAGAAGGAGCTTACAAAAGGATGCGATTGGCATGTAAGTGTTTAAGTTCTACATGTCTCTCTTTTTTTTCTCTACATGTTTCAGTGTTTGTTTGTCCATCAACAATCTTTATGTGCTATTTGCAGTATCACAAATATGGGGCGTTTTGGTCACATGGACGTCATTTTCGAGTAGAACGAATAGACCAAAGAAGAGAAACCTTTGATTGTGGTGTCACAGCATAGTTTGTTCAAGAAAGTCGTGCAAGTGCAAGTGATGATAACACAATTACGGGAATGCTTGATTACTTTGGAACCATTCAAGATATATTAAAGGTTGGCTTCAGAAGTTTTGAGTTGTTTATCTTTGATGTGAAGTGGTTCAAGGTAATCACGAATGGGCCACATGCAACTGTACGTAGAGACAAGAGTGGTCTCATCCAAGTGGACTCCACAAAGGTATGGACCGATCAGCAAGATACTTTTGTGCGCCTAGAGCATTGTGAGCAGGTTGTCTTTAAAGTGGATCCAAAAGATCCACGCTGGCTATTTGTGGTTTAAGTCGCCCCCCGCAGTAAGCAAATTTTTGAAGAATTTGAGCTACAACAGGGTGATGTGGATTCACAGGGTGGTGGAGAGCAGCAAGAACAAGCCGATATCAACAATGAAGAGGAGTAAGCAAATGAAGAGGAGCAACTAGAGCAAGATTCAAATGAAGAGGTACAAACCAATGAAGCTGAAAAACATGTTGAGGAAGAAGACATAGATGATGAGGACAGCCTTCATCAAGGGACTTTTAATGATGAGGATGCTGAAATGTACATAGACATAGATCTCTTTGGGGCTACTAATCTTAATGAGGATGATAGAATAGATAATGATTTTTAAAATGATGTATCTTAATGATTATGCAAATAGTTATGACATATTTGTAATGATTTTATGACATTGAAGGTGCAAAGTGATATGGTTTACCATTGTTGTTTAGGAAAGTTAATGCTTGTCATATGGTCCTTTCATTGTTTACCATTGTTAATGTTTACCGTCATAATCACTAGTGCAGGTGCAAGTTGATATAGTTTTACCATTGTTGTTTATCATTGTTAATGTTTGTCATATGGTTCTTTCATTGTTTACCGTGTAATTTTCATTTCGCACAAGTTTGTCATATGGTTTTTTGTCCAACAGGCCATGGGTGATGACTCACCGCTGCTCGAATACAGTCCTGATTTCTCATTTAATCCTACACCGCAGGGCATGAGTCCCCAACAGTTATATGGTTTTCTTTCGTCCATAACTCCAGAGCAGAGAGCCATGGCGGCTCAGAGTTATTGGGGTTCTGGAGCAGGGACATCTGCCTCACCATCTGGCTTCCCGACGCCAGTTCCCACACCCGTAGGTACGACAGCAACTCCCACACCTCATACCACACAGCCTTCCACTCCTCTTACAGCTCGATCTACCACCTCTTCACATAGACGTCGCTCACATAGTAGGTCTTCAGGGGGAGGTTGTTGTGGTGGTAGTGCCACAGATGCTGTGACACCACCACCACGTGAGCATCGTCCTTCGCTCTCATCTGTTGATAGCACACCCATAGGTTCACCTTCCACTCCCTGGGGTGCACATGACCATGACAACAGCAAGATATACACAATTAGGGATGGGGCACCAATAATGAATAGTGCAGGGAAGGCAATGAAGACACGCATTCGACAATTGTGCACTATACAGTTTCACAACTCTGTCATGATTAAATGGGATCAGCAAGATAAGGAGAAGAAAAATTATATAAATACAAAGACAAAGCAAGAGTTTCAGCCATCTGACCCTATGAATGTCGTCTCTAATGAGTGGATACAGTATACAGCTCGCATTTTGATGGGGCATCGTAGGTCAGAGGCGAGGGATGCATTTAGAGAGGGGAAAGAGAAACGTGTTTGGCTAGATGAGAGGGAGTGGGAAGCCATTGCTCAAGAGCTCACAGAGACACCAGAGAGGTTTCAACAACAAAGAGAGGCGGCAAGGGCAAGACTCCAAACAGTAGGGGCTTCTCATCTTGGGAGTGGTGGTTACGAAACCATGCGCCATGAATTCGTAAGTATTTGTAGCAATTTTATTTATGTAAATGTATGTATGTGGGCTAAATGTTGATTTCTAAAAGTTGTAATTGTTAATCGTTTGTGTAGGAGTTGGCCATGAATCACCCACCAAGTAGGCGAGAGGAGAAGTACGCTCACAAACATGGCCTTGTGGCCTTATTTGAGATGCTTGAAGAAGAAGGAGAGACCGTCAATTGGGAGGCATTACCATGATGTAAGATGACCTTCAAACTATTGGTATATGATCAAAAGATTCTTGAGTATTAATGTTTAATTTAATTTCTTGTTAATCGATCTGAAAAATAAAAAAACAAGCACGGTTGTTTTTGTGCTCTATTTTAGACAGAATGGTGCTGTCTGTTTGCTGTTGTTGATCCTGTTCATTGCAGGCAGCCAGGCAACACTATTCTGCCTATAAAAAAAAATTTGCTACAGCGTCGGTATATTCCCCGGTATAGACGCCGGTATAGTCACTGGTATATGTGCTGGTATACATGCTGGCATACATGCCGGTATTGTCGTCGGTATAGACGCCGGTGAAACGTCGGTATAGGCACAGGTATAGACCCCGGTATAAGAGCCGGTATAGTAGCCGGTATAAACGCCGGTATACATGTCGGTATAGGCGCCGGTGTAACGTCGGTATAGACACCGGTATAGGCGCCGGTATTGTTCCCCGACGCTTATACCGACGTCGTCGTTCCGACGCATATACCGACGTTTATACCGTTGAGGGGGCTTTTTTAGACCCCGTTCAATGACGTCGGTATAAGCACCAGTATTAGGCTACCATGTAGTAGTGATATTAATTAATAGCAAAGAATATCTTTGCTTCTATATTCAGTCATAGTGCCATATTAGTTACATCACCTCGCGTATGTGGATCTATACAAATTAGACATGCATCAACTACCACGGCTTCTTATATCTATGTGCTAAGAGGGAAACTACATGCTCATCTACAACTTCTGAGGGAGTTGTGGCTGTATTTTGCAATTTTCTTTTGTGGAAGTAGTTCTAAATTCAGCCTGATAGAGATAATTAAGAAACAACCGGGAATGTAATCGGGGATAACTTCAAGCTCCCAGGCCTTAATGTGAAGGCAAGGCCTTAACTTCAAGCGGTGGAGAAGTGCGCGGTTCAACTGTCGTCAGGTCAGTCAACATTCGAACAAATTCTCTGGTCAAAGCAGGCATCGGTTGAAGGTTCAAAAAAGAGATGCTATTTGGGGATCGGTTCAAAGAGCGGTTTTTGGGCAATGCGTATGAGATACGAAAGCCTGATTTTTCTCATCAAACAGAGAACGGTTCTCAGTGAACGGCTGCTGCGCGTGAACCTTCTGTATTATCGCGTGAAGCTGATTCGTACCATGCCTGGCATCGCGCTGGCCATTATGTATATAAATCTTCATGCTGGACTGCTCGTCCCAGATTCATACACTCTGCTTGTTGGCTCAAACACACTACATCAAGCTCATTAATCTGCAATACTCTGAGATGGACACAGAGAGAGAGAGAGAGAGAGAAAGCCATCTTGCTTGCCTCAAACACACAGGCACGGTGCTACGAACGGCAAGCTTCTTGGTGCTACGAACGTCAAGCTTCTTAATCAATCTTGAGAGAGAGAGAGAGAGCGATGCTTACAAGCAGCTGTGCTTTTATGATCCTTCTCTTGATAGTTTGTAGTCCTTATAAAAGACCCATTCTTGCCGTTGCCCGTCAATTTGGCTTAGACAGAAACACTAGGTCCAATAGCCATCCGCATGACTCTTCCTGTCGCCCAACCGAAGGGTTTGATTGTGCTACATTCTCTAAGGACAATACCATGCACTTTGGTGTAGAGACCAACTTGACTACGGAGGTTGGCAACATTGCCGTTACCGGTGTGATGGAGTCTCAATATAATGGGGAGGTTGATGTGATGAAGTCTCCATATAATGGGGAGGTCGATGATCGGAGCACACACATGAGCTACCAGATTCTAAGGAATCCTACTGGTAGCCCTGGTAGCCCCCCAAGCATTAACCACGCTGTAGGAAATTTTGTGGTCATGTAGAAAAGCTTGGAATATCGACAATCTCAGGACAATTAGAGGGAGCACACAATGGTAAAAGCCCAGCGAGCCCAGCAGTAGACACTATCTTACAATCTTTACCTCACTCAAAATAGGATTTTGAGCTGTAGACACTTAATACCTTAACTTGTACCAATAGTAAGGGTTAAGAACAAAACTATGCGACACAGAAATCAATTATTATAGTTATGAAAGAAACCACATGTATATTGGGATAGTGCTATATGCCAAGAAGAAGAAGAAGAAGAAGAGAAAACAAAAAAACCCAATGTATAGAAGATAGCGCGTGGAAGCTCTCTAGAAACTATGCATAGGAGCTATATTCATAGAGGTTTTTTAAAGCTCTATGTATAGAGCTATATGCGTAAATGCTTATGCATTTGCATAAGCGCTCCATTCATAAGAGCTAGTCTATACATAGAGCTATTGACAAGCTCTATATGCATCAAGCTATGTACATAGGATATAATGAGCAAGATCTTATAAATAATGTTTAAGAGATTCCAAGTGTAAGAGATCTTATAAATAATGTTTAAGAGATTCCAAGTTTATGCATTATGAGACTTATGCTATGATATACATTTATAGGACATTGAAAAATTCCAATGCACGTAATAGTGCTATATATTTATAAATATGAGTCATGATTAGGACCAAATTCTTACTGAACATGATGGTGACCAAATTCTTACATGCATAATCTTATGTATACACTACAAGAAGTAGGGGGATATATCCGTGTTTCTATCCACAAAGAAAGAAAAAAGACCAAGGGACTGAAAACATCATGTGTTTCAAGGTTATAAACATGGTTGACAGGCTCATGGATTGGGTTATATTAGAGCTACTTTTATAGTTGTATTTACATTTATAACCACAAAACGAACAAAAATCACAAAAACATTGGAACAACCATTTTGCTCAAACTTTCAAATGAAATTTAAGTACACATTATTAAGAGCAAGAACACGTTAAGACGATACAGATCTCATATTAACATTTCAGAGCATAGAGTAATATTACGTCTAATATCTAAAATTCTACCAAAAGTACATTTATTATTTATACGATATATATGAAAACAGGAATCATATCCTCAACAATGTGTTCTAAACAACTAAAGTAGCGTGAAGTGGTCAAAGTCTCTTAACATATGGGGGATGCTCTTTTTCTTCTTGGGTATCCTTAGCTATGACCAACATAGTGTTGTAGCCTTGGCTTATTCCTCTAACCAGATTCATGGAAAATTTATTAGTTACATTACATTTGACCTCTTCTCCTTAGAAAAAATAGCATCACCATCATATTAATTAAATGTTTATTACCTTGATAATTAATTATTAACAACCCTATTCTGATGGAGTTAATTATTAGCTTGATAATCATTACCATCATATTACTTAAATGTTAATTACCTTGATAATTAATTTATAACAACCCTATTCTCATGGAATTAAATATTAGCGTAATAATTAATAACATCCCTATTCTCATGGAGTCAATTCATCCCAATATTTATGTCATAATATCCTAAATTCAAGATACAAAAATTGGATTTGGACCTGATATTCCAATATGGAAAGCAATAGATTCCAATAGTCCACTTGTGTAACTCCTTTACCACTAGCCTAAGGTCTAATAATGGTTTTAGATTAAACTTATCTTAGGAGACATAACAGGATGACTAGTGCTAGAATCTATTTAAATCCAAGTGTTTTAGATTAAACTTATGTGTAATCTTAGGAGACGTAAAAGTATGACTACTACTAAAATCTATTTAAATGAAAGTGTATCATATTCATTAAAGTTCCTTCAACCCTTTTGTGTTTGTGCTTTACCCAAATCAATAGTATCAAAACCACACAAAGAGAAGTTATGACACATACCTTCTTCTCTTCCCTCAACATAACTCTTGATGTGACACTAAACATTGAAAAATAGGATTAACGAATTCAAGATCTTTCTTCCATTCAACTCTCTCTATATAGCTTCTTTAAGGGGGCCTATTTATGATGTGCATATTTGTCTTCCTTGTTTAAGGGAGCCTATTTGTGACATGCATATTCCTCTTCCTTCTTTAAGGGGGCCGATTTGTGACCTGCACATTCCTTTGTATATTCCCCTCTCAAATAGACTTACATATTTGAAAGTGTTTTTTTTATAGGACATTCTTTTAAATACTCCTCTCGGATTAATTTACATACTAATTTATGTACCGAGGGGGTTGTTGGTCTCCACATCTAAAACATGTGCTTAATACTTGGGCTCTTTTAATGAATTCAGGGTTCTTCTTCCATTTAACTCTTATGCACTTTCGTGAACATTGACATTCTATGGGATTTCTCCGATCTAGTGGAAGGTAGAATATCAATGTTAAAGGTCACCATTTTCTTATTTGAGAGTGGAATGGTTGCTCTTGAAGCAGGGTGTAGGTCTAGACTACTAACTATGTAGAATTCATCGATGGGCCAGTTCCTAGCCATTGGTGGTATTATGAGATCCTCACTCGGTGATAATAAACTATCAAGGTCAAAGTAAGCATATCTAAGGAAATGTGGTATTAGGAATTGCTCAATTGCCAGCCTGCTACTTACCATGGGAGCACGGGAGGTTCTCTCACTCTCTGTGTCTTTTTATAGAGAGGGTTAGATGTAAATTAACATACCCACTTTCCCGGACTGAAGTGCATACAATCGACCTCCTGAAAAAGATATATCCTCAAGATATGTAACTGACACCACCACTTTCCCAGACTGCAAGTGCATACAATCAACCTCCTTTAAAAAGATATGTCCTTATAGTCAAGAGTGTTTACGAGATGCAATTTGTGTTTTTATCAAGGAAAGTTCAAGCCAATTTTTGACACACACGTTCCTTTGCATTTGCCTTTTCCTTCTTTAAGGAGGGCCGATTTGTGGCGTGCACATTCCTTTGCATATTCCTCTTGGATAGATTTACATATTGGTTTACATATTGAGGGTGCTGATTCAATACTACATAGACCCCCCTAGAGCGATGCCTTTTTCCATCTCTATAACCTTGGGGAAATTAAGTGTCACATATGTCGTCCCTATTAGACATCGCTTAAATGACGTTTGTAACAACAAAAAAGTGTCGTATAAATGATGCATTCTTTGCATCGCATAACCAATGAAACATCGCTTAAGTGATGCCTAATATTTTATTTTGGGGAGTGTTGCTTAAGAAATGATGGGCATTGCTTAAGGAACTCTAATATGTTTCTTTTTATTTGCATCAAACTATAGTATATATCTCACACACACACACAAGATACTCTCTCTCTCTCTCTCTCTATCTAACACACACAAACAAGATACTCTCTCTCTTTCACTCTCTCTCTCTCACTCAAACACACACATGCAAAATCTATCTGCTGCATGAATGGCACCAAAAGGGGGGTAAATCCCCAACACAGCTCAACATAGTTGTGGAACCGCTTCAGGCTCAAACACAAACACTATGCAAGATAGAAATATGTGCGTGGCCGCGATTGCAAATTCGCCACTTCTTGGATGGAGAATTGGTCTTCACAAATGGGTCCAAAAGGGGGGTAAAACCCCAACGCAGTTAAGGGGGTAAAACCCCATCACAACTAGTGGAATCGCTAACCCACAGAGAAATTATGGCCTCTCTCTCTCTCTCTCTCTCACACACACACACACACACACACAAAGCTCTCTCTCTCTCCCTCTCTCTCTCACACACAAATCGCTCTCATACATACATACATAAATCAATTAATTAGTACTCTCTTTCTCTCTTGTGGATTTATCATACACAAATCTATGTCGCATTACTCAAGTGAATGTCGCATTACTCAAGCAAATGTTGCATTACACAATTGAGTAAAAATACAATGTGTTGATCAATTAATTAGTACTCTCTTTCTCTCTTGTGGATTTATCATACACAAATCTATGTCGCATTACTCAAGTGAATGTCGCATTACTCAAGCAAATGTTGCATTACACAATTGAGTAAAAATACAATGTGTTGATTTAGTGTGCTTATTGGTCACAAATCTATGTCTCATTGACCAATAAGCACACTAAATCAACATACTATACTTGTACTCAATTGTGAAAAATATAAATGCTAATGTATATATATACATGTAATCGTACAATTCGATCAAGCATGATTATATGACCGGTAAGCACACTAACTTAACATATTATTTTTGTACTCAATTGTGAAAAATATAAATGCTAATGTATATATATAAATGTAATCCTACAATCCGATCAACCCGGGGAATACAGTCCGATCAAACCGAGAATACAATCCAAAGCCGAATATATTCAAGAAAAGGTACTATATATAACCAAAATCACTATACAAAGTGCACATAAATACATAAAGAATGGGTGAAAAAAAATGTGGTGGGTGAGTTAGCCTAGGACTGGTCATCATGAGATGAATGGATATACTCATCGCGCTATTCATCACCATAGCTTGACAGATCTAATCCCTCTTTGCCCTGCTAAGTAGCTAAACCAACCGCAAGCTTCCAAGCTACCTCCTCTATGTCTGCCTAGCCATGTAATTCCTATGATTTATTACACATCAATTAGCTAATGTTTAGCTAATATATTTTGCTAAACTAGAACTAATGTTTTTGAATCAAAATAACTTACAAAAGAATCTACTAGAGGTATTTGGGTCTTAAGTTATTTATAGCCCTAGTATGTGGCTATCTCTATCTGGCGATCATCCCTTGCCGAGTCGCCTCTCATACAGACAAATGATTGTAAACGCTATGGAGGGTATCTGGGCGCATCATTTCCAACCGACGGAGAAGTTTTTAGCTTTTGGGGTGCTCTCTATTTGATTGCACCATCTATGATTCTTGATGGTGGGCAAGGTCTTTTCATTGCACAAGATTTACACATGTCATCTCATTCAGAGGTCACTCTTATGACATTTTGTGGACCCATCTATTCATGGGGTCTATGGCATCAGCTTGCTCACTACATCAGGAGTATGATGACATATGGGCTATGCACTAATGCCTCCTCTCTCATGAAAAAAGGCATTACGCATAATGAGGTAGAGAAACTTTCAATTGATGGCACACCCTATAGTCAAGGAAATATATTAGGGCTAATCAACACTAGTAGAGGGAGGCATGAAAGAGCTAATTGTACTTTTGTGGAGTGTGAGAATGTTCATCAGCCAGGGCACATGAGTAGAGGTGTGCCTTGATACATTGTAGTGAATGCGATTAGACCATTATGTACTGGTGAAGAAATGCTAGTGATAAATGGCTAGCATAGATGTCTGCCAGCTCCTCATATAGAGTAGATGTATTTTTAGCCCTGTCAGTTTGTCTAAAATTTTATAAAAGGCCATTGGTCATTGTCATTGTCTAGAATTTTATCATTGCCATTGGTCATTGTCATTTATATTTTTGGTCACTATGGACCTCATTACATTTAAAAATCAAATATCTTTGAGTTTACTTGAAATAAGTGTTGTGTATGATGTCATGATTTGATTAGCTTTTATGGTGTGTATATTAGATGGTGGAAGTAAAATTTCAATACAAGTTATGCTTTGCATAAGGCTATGGTTGGCTTTGTTATCACTTCTCTTATTACTTTGGTGGCACTTGTCTTAATCATTTGTATTGTTTGTTTACACTTGCATGATTCCACATGGATCACATGTTCTAGATGATGATATTATGGAGGATGTACCCATATATCGCTAGGGTCACTCTCGATTTTCGATAAAGTGTATAAGGAATCTATGAATTCAAGATCCTAGTACTTTTAAAAAGTTAAGAGAGTAATATGCCTGTCAAATAGAGAAACCTAATGATGAGCAACATAATGATGATGGCAAGAATGAATTCCTTGACAAGTGGTTTTAACATTGTACCTAAGAGGGTAAAAAATATCTTTGAGATGAAGCACTTAAAAACGTCTATGAGGGTTCCTTTTTGACACGATTAAGTGCGACCTTGCTCATCCTCTCAACCTCCAATCTTGAAACTCTTGGAGCAATGCATAAGTTTAAGCATTACTCACGTAAGTGAAATGCATTATTTTTCATCATCACTCCATTGTGACCTTGATGCAGTGTCTTCATCATCAGATGTAGTCTCATAAGTTGTTTCTTCAGCGACTTAGTAACCAAATGCTATAGCACACCCTTCTTTACTAAGAATTTTGCCATCCCAGTAAGCTGACACTATGGTTGTAGCTCCATCACTCTTGTGATTCTTCGTTTCCTCTTTAGCTATTCAGTGTCCAAGCTCACAACTATTTAGTGACTTTGTCACATGTGATAACCTTGTCACTTGACCACTATCTTACTGTAGAACAACTCGTGTGAGGCTAAGAAATGATAGCTCCAAGAGTAGGAACTAGCAGGGAAAAAGCCACAAGTGAAACACATCAACGTGTACCTGGCATCACTGATCAAATATCTACAACAACTATGGAAAGTGATAAAAGTGCTTGACATGTCTAAGCCTATATGCAAACAAAGCTTTGAGATTCCCGACATTCTAGCACGGACTATCCATGACTATCCTGCCTATGGTTTTTAATCAAGTGCATGATTAGAGCCTTTGATTGTCTGAATTTGAGAGTATTCAACAGCTCCAATTGCACCAGGACATCAACTTTTTTTAATAGGTCTATCTGCCCCACCAAAAGGGTTATAAGTAATTTCCGCCATGCGATGATTGTTTGCGATCCAAATATAGTAGATATCTCAACAAAAATATATATCTTTGACATAGACAATTTATGCCTGTAGTACACATGTTACAATCTAGATCACAAGTAAGACATTTCAATGGCATGGTTGAGAAAGGACCTTGTACTATACAAAAGATTCCTATAGACTGGTATAGAAAGTTGACAATTTGGCCTCTTTTAGATCTAGATGCAAAGATTACAAGTGACGAGGAAGAGGAAGACCATCATAAAGACAGAGGAAAAACATCAATGGCACCTTCTATTTCATGCTAGTAGAGTTTGGAGTAGTCCAAGATTTGAAGATTACACATCTTTGTGATGCAATGCACATTTTAAAAAATGTTGCACGCTTGCTCGGGAAACACCTTGTGGGCTTGAAAGATTGAGAGGCTACAAGAGCATAATTAAAGGAACAAAGCTCTGAGGCGCCAAGAGGAGACAAGTGACTCCCACCATGTCAATGGCATGGATATAAGAGTGGATATAAGAGCGAGTGAGAAAGGTGCAAGAACAAGGTCATGACATCATGCGTGAGGAGTTTGAGTTGAGTCTTGGATGTGACAAGGAGGTAAAATATGACATGATTTTTGTCTGTATGCTTTTGTGATGTTTGCATTCTCTATCTTTGTACTTTAAGTTTTAGGTGTATAGCAACATGTGGGATTATGGACATTATCTTCGACTTAAAAAGATCGATGATATCCTTGCATTGTTGCATCATTCTAGAATCTTTCTCATGCAAGTGCATGTGACACAAATCTAGTCGATGATGAGCTAGGTTACGTGGGAGATCTATAGAGCATACATGAAGTCAACTACCATGTTATGTAGCAAGTAAAGACTAACTAGTAATTGAATCAACTAATTATCAAATCAAGCTGGATAATATTGGCAAGTATATTTGGTGCTAACTCCTGACCAAGTCTGTATTACGGGCCATTTTGAAAGTTTGCTATTTTCGTGCAAAGTACAGAGGTCCTCATGCCACCATGAGAAGAGAGCTCACACGTTTTTGGTCCATCCACTCCTTAAAGTTTCTATGGACAATGAAAACACCTAACCTTTTTCCAATGAATTGTCAATAAGCGTTCTTTTACAAGAACCTAGATGGAAGCCCATGGTGGAAAATTGTGCATGTGAATCCTTGAGGTCGATGAATTTTTTGTAGCATGGTCTCCATCGTACTTGAGGATGTGAACCACCAAGTTATCCATCACGATACAACATTATCCAATAAGAGTACATGTCCCCACCTAGACATGATGGCGAGTGAACATGCAGATAGAACAACACTGTCTACATCCCATGAGGAAGAGGAGGATGGGGTTGACAAGGATCTCCCAAAGTTTTGCATTGAGCAAGTTTTAGAGCCTATAATGTCCACCAAATTACCGCTCCCTCCTACACCAGACATGGACCTAACGGAGGAGGAACTACAAGAAGCTATAAAGGACAACGATGAGGTACTCTTGATAATCGACTTTTACATGGAGTTTATTCCTTAGATTACACATAAGTTTAATCTAAAACACTTGGATTTAAATAGATTCTAGCACTAGTCATCCTGTTATGTCTGCTAAGATAAGTTTAATCTAAAACCATTATTAGACCTTAGGCTAGTGGTAAAGGAGTTACACAAGTGGACTATTGGAATATATTGCTTTCCATATTGGAATATCAGGTCCAAATCCAATTTTTGTATCTTGAATTCAGGATATTATGACATAATTATTGGGATGAATTGACTCCATGAAAATAGGGATGTTATTAATTCTTAAGCTAATAATTAATTCCATGAGAATAGGGTTGTTATTAATTAATTATCAACGTAATTAACATTTAAGTAATATGATGGTAATGATTATCAAGCTAATAATTAACTCCATCAAAATAGGGTTGTTATTAATTATCAAGGTAATAAACATTTAATTAATATGATGGTGATGCTAATTTTTCTAAGGAGAAGAGGTCAAATGTAATGTAACAAATAAATTTTCCATGAATCTGGTTAGAGGAATAAGCCAAGGCTACAACACTATGTTGGTCATAGCTAAGGATACCCAAGAAGAAAAAGAGCATCCCCCATATGTTAAGAGACTTTGACCACTTCACGCTACTTTAGTTGTTTAGAACACATTGTTGAGGATATGATTCCTGTTTTCATATATATCGGATATATAATAAATGTACTTTTGGTATAATTTTAGATATTAGACGTAATATTACTCTATGCTCTGAAATGTTAATATGAGATCTCTATCTTCTTAATGTGTTCTTGCTCTTAATAATGTGTTCTTGCTCTTAATAATGTGTACTTAAATTTCATTTGAAAGTTTGGGCAAAATGGGTGTTCCAATGTTTTTGTCATTTTTGTACAACTATAAATGTAGTTATAAAATGGGTGTTCCAATGTTTTTTGTGATTTTTGTTCAGCTTGTGGTTATAAATGTAGTTATAAAATACAACTATAAAAGTAGCTCTAATATAACCCAATCCATGAGCCTATCAACCATGTTTATAACCTTGAAACACATGATGTTTTCAGTCCCTTGGTCTTTTTTTTTTCTTTGTGGATAGAAACACGGATATATCCCCCTACTTCTTGTAGTGTATACATAAGATTATGCATGTAGGCGATCTATGGATTAAGCTTATGGATAGAGATTACGCTAACCTTTTCTTTATATCTGAGTAGTGTAGGGTTCTCAAGCCTCTTCTCTCATACGCGTTCTTAAAATGTGCATTCACTGTTTAGTAAGAATTTGGTCCTCATCATGACTCTTATTTATAAATATATAGCACTATTACGTGCATTGGAATTTTTCAATGTCCTATAAATGTATATCATAGCATAAGTCTCATAATGCATAAACTTGGAATCTCTTAAACATTATTTATAAGATCTCTTACACTTGGAATCTCTTAAACATTATTTATAAGATCTTGTTCATTATATCCTATGTACATAGCTTGATGCATATAGAGCCATGCCCACAAAATTTCCTACAGCGTGGTTAATGCTTGGGGGGCTACCAGGGCTACCAGTAGGATTCCTTAGAATCTCGTAGCTCATGTGTGTGCTCCGATCATCGACCTCCCCATTATATCGAGACTTCATCACATCAACCTCCCCATTATATTGAGACTCCATCAATGTTGCCAACCTCCGTAGTCAAGTTGGTCTCTATACCAGAGTGCATGGTATTGTCCTTATAGAATGTAGCACAATCAAACCCTTCGGTTGGGCGACAGGAAGAGTCATGCGGATGGCTATTGGACCTAGTGTTTCTGTCTAAGCCAAATTGACGGGAAACGGCAAGAATGGGCCTTTTATAAGGACTACAAACTGTCAAGAGAAGGATCATAAAAGCACATCTGCTTATAAGCATCGCTCTCTCTCTCTCTCTCTCAAGATTGATTAAGAAGCTTGACGTTCGTAGCACCGTGCCTGTGTGTTTGAGGCAAGCAAGATGGCGCTCTCTCTCTCTCTCTCTCTCTCTCTATCTGTCTGTCTCAGAGTATTGCAGATTAATGAGCTTGATGTAGTGTGTTTGAGCCAACAAGCAGAGTGTATGAATCTGGGACGAGCAGTCCAGCATGAAGATTTATATACATAATGGTCAGCGCGATGCCAGGCATGGTACGAATCAGCTTCACGCGATAATACAGACGCAGCAGCCGTTCATTGAGAACCGTTCTCTGTTTGATGAGAAAAATCAGGCTTTCGTATCTCATACGCATTGCCCAAAAACCGCTCTTTGAACCGATCTCTTTTTTGAACCTTCAACCGATGCCTGCTTTGACCAGAGAATTTGTTCGAATGTTGACTGACCTGAACCGCGCACTTCTCCACCGCTTGAAGTTAAGGCCTTGCCTTCACATTAAGGCCTGGGAGCTTGAAGTTATCCCCGATTACATTCCCGGTTGTTTCTCAATTATCTCTATCAGGCTGAATTTAGATCTACTTCCACAAGAGAAAATTGCAAAATACAGCCACAACTCCCTCAGACGTTGTAGATGAGCATGTAGTTTCCCTCTTAGCACATAGAGGCGTGGTAGTTGATGCATGTCTAATTTGTATAGTTCCACATATGTGAGGTGATGTAACTAATATGGCACTACGACTAAATATGGAACCAAAATATTCTTTGCTATTAATTAATATAGAGGTTAATGTGTGCTTTTTAATAATGTATGTCTATAGGTTGTGTACATCTCCCAAAAAAAGCAAATTGGAGCCCCTAGGAATGCACAAAACAACATCGAGAGTTTTAGAGCCGCCTATAACGTTGTGACTTTTGCTCATTGTAGCAACAATAGTGGAACAAGGGCCCTCCCAACGTATAGACACAACTTTGTTATGAAGAAGAGTACAATGGAAGACGGTCATCCTTAAAGGAGCATGCTTGTCAAAGGAATATGAAGCATCAAAACGCAAGGGAGAATTACATTTGTTGCACTGAGCAGTAGCTTGGGAATTGTCGTTTTTAGATTTTATACTTTACGTTGATAGGGTTTTTTGTGCTAAGTACAGGAAGCTCAATGGAGGTGCCTGTCCACACCCCACAAAGGTAATAAGGCTTGTAGATTATGTATGAAATCTTAGGAACAAGGGATGTTGCATGACCGCCAACCTCAGGTGTATAGCTCTTGCCAGTTTGCAGTGAAGTGAAGTGTGGGACTGTTGCATGTGCAGATGGCAAGATTGGTTGACAAAAATACACGCAATAGCTGAGATGCGCAATGTGGGGATGGGGTATTGGAGATTAGGAACCATTGAAGGGATGTTGCATGACCGCCAACCTCAGGTGTATAGCTCTTGCCAGTTTGCAGTGAAGTGAAGTGTGGGACTGCTGCATGTGCAGATGGCAAGATTGGTTGACAAAAATACACGCAATAGCTGAGATGCGCAATGTGGGGATGGGGTATTGGAGATTAGGAACCATTGAAGGGGAGAGTCAGAAGAGAGAACATTGAGAAGGGTGGAGAGACCCAAGATTTTTTTGATTTTGTATAGCAGATATTGTGCAGCTTGTTGGTTTTGTCTAGTTTGTCTGGAGACCGTGACATAGCATAGAATTGGGAAAATCGGCTTGTTCATAGCAGAGAGTGCAAACAAGATACAGGATCTTGTAGGATGATAGGTTCCCTAGGACTTTTGTGGTGTTGCAGCTCTGTTGGAACTTGAACCTACTACTCAAGGCTTCCTCAATTCTTTCTCTGGTGTGTTTGTTGGTAGTGGCTGTAGGTGTGGTTGCAGAGCTTTTTTTGAGTCTAGTTTTGTGGAATTTAAGAGTTGGGACAATCTTGTTGTGGATGCCTCCCCCCTTGCTCTTGTTGCTGCTTTTACTGTGCATACCCCATATCTTAGGGATGTTTGGATGCCAATCAATTTGATCTAGTTGATGAAATTTGAGAGCTTGTTTTGTCTCAACTATGAATGGATACAAGTGTTTGTATTTGATATGATAGTTGAGATATGTGTGTTGTTTTGATTGAGTTGGTCGAGATGAACCACTGGGATGTGTTGGTTTGATGTCTTGGGTGTTGGTTCTGAGTTAGTTTTGACTCAGTCAGGATCAAAAAAGAGAGTACATGGTCAGTTTAGGTCAGTCATAGTGAGCTGGTCATCAATAGAATTAGTTGTGATGGTTTAGGGATCTTGTTTTGGATTTTTTGAGTTGAGAGATGGTTTAGGAATCTTGTTTTGGATTTTTTGAGTTGTGAGTCCTAGCTAACTATTGGAGATCTGCTAGAGGAGGTCAGTTTGTCAAAAGTCAGAAGTCTTGGTGGTCTCATACGTATCTATGGCAGCTTTGAGTTAGCTATGTGATGATAAGATTAGGTCTTCGCTTGGTTTAAGTGCTTTGATGCTTTAGAAGTGCTAGCTAATGCAAAGGTGAGGATACCTCCATCCGTTGTATCAACCTAGTTTGGTTGGTTGGGGACAGTCAATTCAGAGGTAGTTGGGTGCTCACAACAAAAAGCAAATTGTGTGATATCTCTTCAAATTTAGAGATGCCTGAGGGTCTGTGGGTGTCTGAGGACATTTTGGAGAAGATTATTATTTACTATAGGCTTCTAAGTTAAATGATTCTGTCTCAAATACTTGAGGCAAATTAAAGCTAGTTGGTGAGAGAAAGGGCAGAAGAGGGTTAGCGAGATAATTAGGAAGGTCTTGGAGTTGTGGAAATTAGGTCAGTTGATGTTGGAGGATTGTAGAGGATTCTAGCGAACCCGTTTTGGAATAAGGTGAGGTATCAGAATTGGGAAGCAGGTGGACAATTGGTATATGAGTTGTTTGGGGCGGTCAAGAGAGTTTGCTGCCAGCTAGTGGTCAACTAAAGGTAGTTGCTTGATTGTGAGAGGTTCTAATACAAGGTTTCAAGGCTACATAATGTTGGAGGACATTTTGGGATCCTGGAGAATGAATTTATGACTAGGGACAAGTAGAGGAATTCGGAGGCAGTCCATAGCCAGTTCTGGGAAGGTGGAATCAATTTTGGTTACCTCGGAGTCAGCTGAGGTTAGGAGGGGTATTTAGCTAGAAGATCAAAGGTATTGGAGGTGAGGGCTGACCTTAAAGGATCTGCACGAGCGAGATCTCTACAAAAGTCTTTTGGCATTCAAAGTTGAGGGTTCTAAACTCTTTGTTCTAAGATCTCCATTTGAACCAATCGTGTTTCAAAAACCCACTAAAGTCATTAGAGCTGATTACATGCCATGCCATCACCAATTTGGGGACTTCTTGAATATGCAAAATTGCCCATCATGCTATATATCATTAGAAAGGTCTTAACGAGTAAATTCCAAATGTGAAAACTTTGCTCACTTGTAAGATGATTTGCAAAACATTCACCATGAGCCCATTTTTCTAGAGGGAGGAGGTGTGGAAATCCTTAAGGGGAGGCATAGGCACCATTATGAGCCATGCCCTCACCTTCTTGAGCCAAGAAAAATGTACCTTATTGGTTTGAGCATTTACCTCAACCACTTACTCACTTTCATTAAGCTTGTACCTTCAAACCCTAATGGGTATCATGTAACCAACATGCACAAAAGCTTTTGTTGTAATCAAGGAGTAGACACTCCCCTTGACCAATCTATAAGGCAAGTGGTAAGACCTCCCTTTCCCTTTCCCATATAAATCTACCTCATAACCATTACTCTAAAGAAGGCCCTCATTGTCCATGGAGGAGGAGGTATAATATGCAGAAAAGCATCAAGCATGTTGAAGGAACATCTATGTGCAAACCACTTAAGCAAGGGTGGCAGCCTTGTTTTGATCATTGTGTGAGAATGGTCAAAATGGAAAGCATGTGGAAGCAATGGCGTCCAAAGCATGTCAACTACAAGAGGTCAAGCAAGCACAAGGAGTGAGGTGCACCATCATTAAGGTGTACATCTTCGTCAACATCAAATAAAGACTTAGGTGGCATCATTGTATTAGCCTCTAAGGCTCTAAAAACATAGTTGTGAGTCCTAGATAACCACACCACCATGAACATTCTTGTAAGCCTAATGTTATAAAGGCAATTTTTTTCCCCTATGTCCAATACCACCCATTCCAAGCAAATTTTTTCATGGTGGCTGGTATTGAGGGGCGGTATTAAGATATAGGCCTTGGAGCCTTAGTGAACAAGGGTGTAGAAGGTGTGTGGGTGTGAATGGTCCTAAGGGAGCCACCTAACCCTAGGCCACTAGCAAGTCTATTTAAAGGCCCATGCCAAAGGCATTTGTATGAAGCATGAAGCTTAGTTTTATATTGAGCGACTTAATAAGCAAGATACTTTCTTGTATTTTGTGAGTCTCTCTCCTCCACATATTGATCTAGCATGAGCACCACGAAATTCTATCAGAGTCAACCTGGGACAACAATAAGAGAAGATAGCTGAACCAGAGAGGGAGCTTGGGAGGGTGTTGAAGTGTCCAAAGGAGTCAGCTAGAGAGTTGAGGATAGGAACCACGTTGGTTCGTGCCTTTGGAGATGGGATTTCAGCATCCGCCAATTTTGATCCCACTGTGTTTTCTTCTTGTGTGCCTACTGGTGGTGTATAGAGGCCATCACCTACCAACCACACATTATTCAAGTGCTCCTACTAAGGATCAGAGAGTTCTTGTCATTAGGTTGGAGTCCATCTGTTAATCAACTCAGAGCCAATTGCTCACTTTGGTTATGAAGTTTTGAGAGGTCAGAAGAATGAGGATGTTTCCCAGTTCCTTAGGAGGACTGAACTAGTGGCTTTAGGCAGTGGCAAGGATGATGAAGCATATAAGCTGAGGATGGCAAACTTGTTGTTAAAAGACGAAGTGAGGGAATGGTTTAAATATGATTCCATAGAGACTAAGAGAGGAAGATGGGATAGGTTGAAAGAAGGCTTAAGAGGAAGGTATGGGAAGCCTAAAATACCTGAAGGTGTATGGAGGCAACTTAGCAAATTGAACCACAGAGAAGATGAGGATATACTGAGCTTTGTAGATAGGTTTGAAGCTATTTGGAGAAGGATTTTGAGAGCCTTGGGGGAGAACTATGTATTTCTAGACTTTCTAAAGAAAGATAAGTTTGTTGAAGTATTGCAATCATAGTGAAAGTGGAGTTGAAAGATCCAAGAACCTTTGATGAAGCTGTGAGGCTAGCATTAGGGAAGTGGAGGAAGAAGATAAGGAAGGAGTTCGAAAAATGAAGGAGAGGGAAGCAAGCAAGCTTATGGTGGTAAATGTGCCAATGAGTTTGCGTATGCAGAGGGGAACATGTGTGTAAATCCTAAAGATTGAAGAACCAGGTAGAGGGAAGAATGTACTACATCAAGAAATCCAAAGGCTGATAGAGTAGGTTTAGAGTTTAAATCTTTTTGTATTGGAGATTTTTGGAGACACTATTGCAGGCAAAATAGGTAACTGACGAGACGAGGGTTACCTAAAAAGATTCCCTCCCAAAATGCATGAAAGCTTTAAAACACACTTTTTTTGAGAGCACATCTAGGATTAAAAAACTAATTGAATTTTAACACTTTTTTCAAGAGAACACGTGGTGACCTCCATAGATTTATAAACTAATAATGCTTGACAGAAATACAACTTGACTTTCTAATGGGATAGAACAAATCCCAACTTAAAGAAATACCAATTTTTTTGAGTTAAAAATTATTTTATAAATTCGTGAATAAAAGAAACTTCTTTTATTGAACTTTCTTGGAACAAATTTTACCACTATACAAATATACACATTATTTGACGAGTGATAAAAAACGATGAGAATTAATATCATCATAAGCTCCATAATTTATAAAAAACCCTACAATCATGCTTGAATCTATTTTTAAACCCAAATAACAAAGCCAATACAAATAATATGAAATAAAAGTTTTTCATACAAAGATGAGACGAAACTTCTTGAAGATTTCTAGAGAAATAAACTAAAGTATGTAAAGTAGGAGAGTCATGATAAACTAAATTATGTAAAGTAGGCCCAATGAACATTATTAAAATTTTGGGTGCTCCTCTTTGGGAGAACTTGATTGGTGACAAAGAGAGTAAGGTTGCACAACATAATAATCTAATGCAAGTTTAGAGAATGGAAGATTTATGGGGCCACAATCTATTGATGCAAAATAAATCCTACCTCATGCACCTTGGATTTTATTATAGAGGGAGGAGAGAAGAGTGAAGAAGGTGATTGCATCCTTTCACACACCACCAAGTACTATGAATTGCCTTAAGAGTTCATTCACAAAGACTCATAAGTCGATCAATGGCTTGAAATCTCATTAGTAGCACAAGTTTTTATACGTTTGTGCGACTGGTTTAAAATTTCTTTTTTTATCCTTCAAGTTTTACATACTTTACTCATTAATGTTTATGTGTTGAGGGCATTGACTCATAGTTTGTGGTTCATGTTGTAATCAAATATTGTGATTAGGAATAGTTTTCTTGTTTTTTACTTTTTTCTTTGTTTTGTAGGTTCCCTCTCTCTCCCAAGCTCTTCTCCACTTCCTTACCACTAAAGGAGGTTCACCTCCTTCTTTGCCATCCCTCCCCTCTCCTCTTGGTTGTGAGATGTGTGTGTGTGTGTTTAGGGATAATGAATGTTTCTGTTTTCTACTTTGTTCTTTGTTTTGCAAGTTCTCTCTCTCTCCCAAGTTCTTCTCCACTTCCTTACCACTCAAACAGGTTCGCCTCCTTCTTTGCCCTCCCTCCCCTCTCCTCTTGGTTGCATGTGCGTGTGTTGTGTTTTGTGAGATGTGTGCTCTTATTCTTGTGTATGCTCTTATTCAAGTGCCCATGTGGGCTTTGTTATGTGTGTGTAGAGACATGTCCCGCACTCTAGATGAGACACTAGCTTACTCTCCATCCCTCTCTCCATATGCCATGTCGCCTAACCAATTGATGGGTTTTATAGCACAAGCCACGTCCGAGCAAAGAGCGATGGCACAACAATATTTTGGGGGAGGGGCGGGCACTTTGGCCACACCATCAGGCACCGCCACCGCTAACCCTAGTTCACCAATAGAACCCCATGAAGAGCCGTCGGATCCCTCCCTTAGGTCGCTTGTCCAATGTTCGCAGAGGACAACGCTCTAGTGATGGAGGTGGAGGTGGTTGTTGTCCAAGTGGAGGCATGGATGGGTCTACGCCCCCACGTGAGCATCCATCCCCATGTAGTGCCAGAATCAGTCCACGCTCATGATCATTGCGACATTTCGACACACACCCCACACCTGATGGGAAAAAATATTATACAATTGTCAATGGAAATGTGGTTTTGGATGATGTCGGGCAAGAGATAAAGAGCTGCATCCACGAGCTTTGCCACATTGTCTTTGCTAGTGACTTTATGGCTTTATGGCCAAAGTTGGATAAAGCTAAGAAAGAAAGAGTCATTAATCAAATCAAGGATGAGTACAAGCCAACCGTTGATAGTGATGTCGTCCCCAATAAGGTGGATAAAGGACCACATGGTGGACGTCATGAAACATTGGCGAGGAGATGTGACTAGGAGAGTGAAGGCAGGGGGTGAGAAGCCTTGGTACATCACCGAGGATTGGAATGAGGAGAAGCAAAAGTATGCAAGAAATCCCCAACGCTACAAGCAACAAGAGGATGCGGTGAAAGCCGGAATGGAGAGCGTAGGAAGCTCTCCCCTTGAAAGCAACGGTTGGGATGCATTCCATGTCTACTCTGTAGGTATCAATGCTTATCTTGTATGTTTTATTTGATGTTATATTATGTTTATTATTTTTATGTTATGGTACTTTTAGAATCAAGTGGTTCGTCGGGCTGGCAATGGGAGAAGAGGAGGACATTGCTCGCCGCCCCATAACACGTACTTTCTTTTGGAGAAGCTTGAGTGAGAAGGCCTCAACCTTAATTGGGGGAATGTTGCAGATATGGTAAATGTGGCGAGCCTTAACCTTATGATTTGTATACTTGCTTTGCCATTGCATGTAAAATTGTTGTTTTGTATACCAAATCCTTAAGGGAAAAAAATGATTGAGGGCTTTACATAGAGTGGCCTTGCCCATGTCTTTTCTCTTGTACATACATATTTTGGTCAGCTCACATCTTTGTTTCAGCTTGTATAGCTTGTATACAACTACTTTATGCAATTTTGATCATTGAGTATAAAAACCATTTTGCCTTTCCATACCATACTATGGTCTTCCGTCGGCTCATCTCGTCAAAGGTTGTAATATGGTCTTTGATATGTAATTTCACATCTTGTAATATAATTTGGTCGTTGTTTGCACTTGTGTACAATGTACATACTTTGTAATGTCAGAAACGTTATGGCACTCCAACTTTTCCAATAAATTCGCTTCGTTGTTCATATCAGAGTACAGTTGACTTTGGTAATCTACAAGTTTGGCATAATGGTGCATCCAGCTACAAGATTGTAGCTAGATGCACCATTATGCAAAAAAAGAAAATTATACCTGCACGCATCAAAATAAGCGTCAAAAGTTTTTGCATTCATCGAAATAAGCGTCGAAAATATCCTGCATCCGTCGAAATAAGCGTCAAAAATGTTCAGCATCCATCAAAATAATCATTGTAATACTAGTCAAAATAATCATCGTAATTGTTGTCAAAATATGCGTCAAAAATGCCGTCGAAATAAGAGTGAAAAAACATGTTTATTTGGACGCGTATTTCGACGCATATATGGATGCATTTTTTACGTTTCCTTTCGACGCTTATTTCCATGAGTATTTCTACGTTTTGGGATTTCTGAGCTTAGTTTTAAAGCATCGAAAAAGGCGTGGATAAGGGCCCCGCTCAGGGCTCCGAAAAAGGTGTTCTACACGCACGGAGCTAATGGTAAATGTCATAGAACCTTCTAGGAACATTTCTTGATGCCTCTTTGATATGTGATGCACCGTATTTCAGACAAATAATGACACTTTCATGCTCTCCTTGATATAGAAAGCAATTATTGATGCAAGCATGAACTGTTTCATAGAGTCAAAAGTCCAAGGTTGGTCATCATCTTTCTTGCCTCATGTCTTTTTTGGGAATGACATAATGAGGCGGTAAAATCTTGCTAGAAAGCAACCAGGCATTCACAACAAGATGTTAGGCAAAGAAACATATCATATCATGAACATTGAGCTAATTCAATTGCATTTCACTAACGTGAGTAATGCTTAAACTTATGCATTGCTCCAAGAGTTTCAAGATTGGAGGTTCAGAGGATGAGCTAGGTCGCAATCGTGTCAAAAAGGAACCCTCATAGACGTTTTTAAGTGCTTCATCTCAAAGATATTTTTTACCCTCTTGGGTACAATGTTGAAACCACTTGTCAAGGAATTCATTCATGCCATCATCATTATGTTGCTCATCGTTAGGTTTCTCTATCTGACAAGCATATTACTCTCTTAACCTTTTAAAAGTACTAGGATCCTGAACTCGTAGAATTCTCATACACTTAATCTCAAAAATAGAGAGTGACCCTAGCGATATATGGGTACATCCTCCATAATATCATCATCTAGAACGTGTGATCCATGTGGAATCATGCAAGTGTAAACACACAATACAAATGAATAAGACAAGTGCCACCAAAGTAATAAGAGAAGTGATAACAAAGCCAACCATAGCCTTATGTAAAGCATAACTTGTATTGAAATTTTACTTCCACCATCTAATATACACACCATAAAAGCTAATCAAATCATGACATCATACACAACACTTATTTCAAATAAACTCAAAGATGTTTGATTTTTAAATGTAATGAGGTCCATAGTGACCAAAAATATAAATGACAATGACCAATGGCAATGATAAAATTCTAGACAATGATAATGACCAATGGCCTTTTATAAAATTTTAGACAAACTGACGGCTAAAAATCCATCTACTCTATATGAGGAGTTGGTAGACATCTATGCCAGCCATAATTCACTAGTAATTCTTCACCAGTACATAATGGTTTAATTGCATTCACTACAATGTATCTAGGCACACCTCTACTCATATGCCCTGGCTCATGAACATTCTCACACTCCATAAAAGTACAATTAGCTCTTTCATGCCTCCCTCTACTAGTGTTGATTAGCCCTGATATATGTCTTTGCATACAGTTACTTGCGCCCTTTGAGTTACCAACTTGAACCATTTCACATCAAAAATGAACATATCAAACTTTCTGAATCCAACCTTGAAAATATCTTGGATTGTTCCACAATAATCAAGCATGCCTTCTTCAGTATTGCCATCACTTGCACTTGAACGACTTTCTTGCATAAAATTAGCCTTCACACTACAATCAAATGTTGTTCTCTTTTTATGTATTCCTTCTACTCAAAAGTGACGTCCACATGACCAAATTTTCCCAAACTTATGATACTGCAAGCACAATAAATAAGTATTTTTATTGTAAAATTTCACAAAAGCACAACATAAAAGACAATGCATTGATATCTCAAACTCACATACATGGAAATCACAACCATATTCAAGCTCCTCCTCCTCATCAATTTTTGATTCACCATTGCGTTTAGCTTGCAGTATGGTTTGCTCGAGCCATTTATTAGAAGGAAAGTCTGGAAGAAGTGCAAGTTCTGTTGGGTACAGTAGTGTGCATGTTGTTCCACTCCTTCAAAAACTCAAACGAGCTTGGTCCCTTTTAGCCTTCACACCAAGTTATATCTCTCGATCCAAATTTATTGATCTTCTCATGCAATGCTATATCCATTGTTCTCACAAGGCCTTTCCCTTGTGGCTCTTCTCCAACTAGTCAATCATCTTCTTCTTGTATCCATAATCTTCGCATATCGGGATCACACGTACTGAGAAATTTAGCTATATATATAAGTGATTCTTGAACAAGCCATCCCATTGCCATACTACCTTCAGGGCAAGCTCTTTGACAAACAAATCCTTTAAGTGTCTTCATAAATCTCTCCAAGAAAAACATCCATTGGATATGGACAACCCGAGCCATAGTAACTTCATCAACCACATAAACTAGCAAGTGCAATTGAATGGTCAAAATACTTGCTGGAAAGTATTTCTTAGCCATTGTAACAGTCTCGATGGAGTTTAACTGTGCTGCTTCCAATGTGTCTCTACTAATCTCTTTCCTTGATATCCAACGCACCACTGCACCAATTTTGTAAATTGTTGCTCAAATGTCATCGTTGAGGCAAACCTTGATGGCTATAGGAAGCATGAATTGTAAGAATTTGTGCCCATCATGACTCTTCAAGCCACTAAGCTCATCGTTCTTTGTAAATGCCCCCTTCAAGTAATGCATGAATCCTGTACGGGTACGAAACTCACTAATGCACTTCTTTACATGTTGTTGCTCTTCCTTTGTCATGACCCAAGGTGCTTTTGGTAGCTTCACCTTCCCATCTGCTCTATTTTGTGCCCATAAGTGTTGCATGTGTTGAACCTCTTGTAAATCATCTGATTGTGCCTTGCTCTCCTTTGCTCCTGTGATGGTTTTCCAAAGCACCTCAGCTATTCTTGAAAATGTGCATTGGGTCAAGAAGATGGTTCACTAGAAGGTCATTCCAGTATGGAAGTTGATGGAAAATGGATATACATTTAATTCGTGGAGGTGTGCAAGTTGAATCTAGCTCCCATAAGGCTCTCCAATCACTACTCTTCCATATGCGAGGAGACCTCCCTAGAAATCCCTCATACAAAGGATGATTGTCAGGGACATACTTCTTGTGGCCCTCGTATACTATCTTCTTCATAGACTTTGAGTACCGAGCCTCAAGTTGCGGCCCACATAATGGACATCCATTATACCCTGATACGGAAAGCCCTGTAGAACATCAAAAAAGATTATAGCATGTAAAATTGGATGACAATAAGGACTTAACATAATATGTTAACAAGCTACAGCATTACCAGAGCGCTCTCCATAGCCAGGCCAATCATGCATAGTCCACATAAGTATTCCTCTCAATGTTAGCACACGTTGTCCAAACCTCTTGGAAATATCATGAACTTCATGCCCTCCCATAGAACACAAAGCTCCTCAACTAAAGGGGCTAAATACACATCCATGTTCTTTACCTTGTACTTTCCAGGAACTATCAAAGACAATAAAAGATGCCCTTTTTTAATCTCTATCCATGGTGGAAGATTATAGTTAACTAGAAAAAGAGGCCATGTACTCCATGATGAACTTTGTAGACCAAATGGATTCACTCCATCCATCGCTAGTCCGAGTCGAATATGGCGAGCCTCCTCCTGAAAGGCTACCCACTTCTCTTCAAGGTGCTTCCATGCAAGGGAATCTGCGGGGGCACATGCATAACACCATCCGTGGACCCAGTGTTACGGTGCGAATTCATCAATCCTGTAATGGATTTGCACTTGAATATTGTTTTAATCCGAGGGATGATGGGAAAGTGTCGTAAAACTTTTGTTGGTACCCTTTCTCCTTGCATATCTTGTCTGTATCTCGATGTACCATAATTTGGACATTGTATTGCGTTGTTATATTCTTGTCGATAAGAATACAATCATTTGGACAAGCATGATGTGTGTTGTAGTCGATGCCAATCGAGTGCAATATTATTTTTGCTCGACTACAGTCCATTGGCATATCATTATCTTATGGTAATATTTGATGTTTCAATAAGCTGTTACACAAAAAAGACAGGCTAAGAAAATGCATATAAAGATACATAGCTCACTAATTACATATGATATAATCACTTACGCAAAAAAATTTGATACGCTTGTATCAGGCCATCTTAAAAAATTGATACGCTTGTATCAGACCATCCACCAAAAATCGATTGCAAGTTCAATATGGATAGGCAAGCGCATAAAACAGACACATGTGCTCCATGATATAGTGGAAGACGATTTTGATACGCTTGTATCAGGCCATCTTAAAAAATTGATACGCTTGTATCAGACCATCCAAAAATCGATTGCAAGTTCAATATGGATAGGCAAGCGCATAAAACACACACATGTGCTCCATGATATAGTGGAAGACGAGCAAGCGTGCGTAGCTCTTTATCTTCTTGGGAAGCATATTCCACACGTCGTGTGATTTCTTCTACCCCTTCGTGTTCCAAACCATGATATTTTGTTCCATCATTTGTAAGGCATTTATCATGTCATCCATGTCATGTTCTAGTATTTGCTCCGAATCCGCCTCAAGTTCCTCGGGTTGTTGGATCACCTCGTTTGCAGATACTCTTGTTGGTCTCCATCGTTAAGGCCAGATATCCACTGGTTCATCATTGTTGAAGCGTGCATTGCCACTAATTAGATGTTCTCATCGAAAATATTCTCCATTTTTTTGTATGATCATTGCAAATTCGTCGACGTCAACAAGCAACTTGGTATTTGCACAGCGAGTACATGGGCAAAGTGTCTTCTCCTCTAAATCAACAAAATTTGAGGGTGTGGCATCATCCATGGTTTCCATATTGATTTACAATGGGAACGAATGCTTATTTTTGGAGGGGGATCCTTCCTTAAGTATTTGTGGAGGGTGAAAGTCGGTGATATGGAATTTGAAATGTCGGGAGCGCACAAGATTTAGAAAGATTTTGAATTTGAATGAAAAGTAGCGATCGTCGAAATAAGCATCAAAAAGGTTGTGGAAACAATCGTGAAAAGGTCGTCGAAAACACTGTCGAAAAGGACGCCGAATCCTTGGTCGAAATCAGCGTGGTCAAAATCAGGGTGGGAAAATGTTTTTTTCGATGCTTGTTTCCATGTTATTTTTAGACGCTTTTTTCAACCGTGATTTTGACAGTTTTTTGATGGTGCAAGTTTTTACAGTAAAACAGAGCCTCGATTTTTCTGCACTTTTGTGCGTGCGTGTGCGTTTTTCTCCCTCAAGCATGAGGTTTGCCTCCTTTGCCCCTCACTCCCCTCTCCTCTTGGTTGCATGTGCATGTGTTGTAAGATGTGTGTGTGTGTGATTAGGAATAATTTTCTTTTTTTTTTGCTTTGTTCTTTGTTTTGCAGGTTCCCTCTCTCTCCCAAGCTCTTCTCCACTTCCTTATTACCTATCAAGGAGGTTCACCTCCTTCTTTGCCATCCCTCACCTCCATCTTTGCCATCACTCCCCTCTCCTCTTGGTTGTGAGATGTGTGTGTGTGTGATTAGGGATAACGAATGTTTCTATATTTTGCTTTGTTCTTTGTTTTTCAGGTTCTCTCTCTCTCCTTAGCTCTCCTCCACTTCATTACCACTCAAGTAGGTTTGCCTCCTTCTTTGCCCTCCCTCCCCTCTCCTCTTGGTTGTGAGATGTGTGTGTGTGTGTTTAGGGATAATGAATGTTTTTGTTTTTTACTTTGTTCTTTATTTAGCAAGTTCTCTCTCTCTCCCAAGCTCTTCTCCACTTCCTTTTACCACTCAAGCAGGTTCGCCTCCTTCTTTTCCCTCCCTCCTTTCTCCTCTTGGTTACATGTGCGTGTGTTGTCTTTTGTGAGATGTGTGCTCTTATTCTTGTGTGCTCTTACATGTGCGTGTGTTGTCTTTTGTGAGATGTGTGCTCTTATTCTTGTGTATGCTCTTATTCAAGTGCCCATGTGGGCTTTGTTATGTGTGTGTCGAGACATGTCCCGCACTCCAGATGAGACACCGGCTAACTCTCCATCCCTCTCTCCATATGCCATGTCGCCGCCTGACCATTTTATGGGTTTTTTAGCACAAGCCACGCCCGAGCAAAGAGCGATGGCACACTAATATTTTGGGGAACGGGTAGGCACTTTGGCCGCACCATCAAACACCACCACCGCTAACCCTAGTTCACCAATAGAAACCCCATGAAGAGCCATCGGATCCCTCCCTCAGGTCACTCGTCCAACGCTCGCAGAGGACAATGCTCTAGTGGTGGAGGTGGAGGCAGATGTTGTCCAAGTGGGGGCACGGATGGGTCTAGCCCCCACGTGAGCGTACATCCCCATCTATTGCCATAAGTACTCCACGCTCGTGATCATTGCGACATTTTGACACACACCCCACACCCGATATGGGAAAAAATATTATACAATTGTTAATGGCAATGTGGTTTTGGATGATGTCGAGCAAGAGATGAAGAGCCACATCCGTGAGCTTTGCCACATTGTCTTTGCTAATGACTTTATGACTTTATGGCCAAAGTTGGATAAAGCCAAGAAAGAAAGATTCATTAATAAAATCAAGGATTAGTACAAGCTAACCATTGGTAGTGATGTTGTCTCCATAAGGTGGATAAAAGACCACATGGTCGACATCATGAGACATTGGCTATGAGAGTGAAGACAAGGGGTGAGAAGCCTTGGTACATCAGCACCGAGGATTGGAATGAGGAGAAGCAAAAGTATGCAAGAAATCGCCAAAGCTACAAGCAACAAGAGGATGCAGTGAAATCCCGAATGGAGAGCGTAGGAAGCTCTCACCTTGGAAGCGGCGGTTGGGACGCATTCCATGTCTACTTTGTAAGTATCAATGCTTATCTTGTATGTTTCATTTGATGTTATATTATGTTTATTATTTTTATGTTATGGTACTTTTAGAATCAAGTGGTTGGTCGACCGGCAATGGGAGAAGAGGAGGACATTGCTCGCCACTCCTTAACCTTATGATTTGTATACTTGCTTTGCCATTGCATGTTAGCTTGTTTTTTTGTATACCAAATCCTTAAGGGAAAGAAATGAGTGAGGGCTTCGCATAGAGTGGCCATGCCCATGTCTTTCCTCTTGTGCATACATATTTTGGTTAGCTCACATCTTTGTTTGAGCTTGTATAGCTTGTATACAACTACTTTATGCAAATTTGGTCATCGAGTATAAAAACCATTTTGGCTTTCCATACCATACTATGGTCTTCTGCCGAATCATCTCATCAAAGGTTGTAATATGGTCTTTGATATGTAAATTTCATATCTTGCAATATAATTTGGCCATTGTTTGCACTTGTGTACAATGTACATACTTTGCAATGTCAAAAACGTTATGGCACTCCAACTTTTCTAACAAATCTGCTTCGTTCTTCATATTAGAGTACAGTTAACTTTGGTACTCTACAATTTTGGCATAATGGTGCATCTAGCTACAAGATTGTAGCTAGATGCACCATTATGCCGATAAAGAATTTATACCTGCACGAGTAAAAAAAAGCGTCGAAAGTTCCTACATTCGTGGAAATAACCGTCGAAAATTTTCTGCATCCATCAAAATGTTGTGCATCCGTTGAAATAATCATCGTAATACCAGTCAAAATAATCATCATAATAGCTGTCGAAATATGCGTTGAAAATGCCATCGAAATAAGAGTGGAAAAACATGTTTATTTGGATGCGTATTTCGACGCATTTTTTGACTTTCCATTTCGACGCTTATTTCCATGAGTATTTCTACGTTTTGGGATTTTTTAGCTTAGTTCTAAAGCGTTGAAAAAAGGCGTGGATAAGGGCCCCGCCTCTTTTAGTGTTGTCCACCTTTCCATGTCCCAAATATTAAACATGTTTAGCCTCAATTAAAGATATGTGAATACATTGACTAATAAGAATTGTTGGTCACTTCGATAAATAAAAACCAATGTTGCTCATGTATTGTAGCCATATTTTAGGCGAAACATTTTTAGTAAATGCTTCAGCTTTCTTTTGTGGAAAATCCCCATTCATACCTTGGTTCTGCTTAGTGTGTGAAACACTAACCAAGATTGGTGAAAGGACCAAATAGTTACAGAAGAAAATTTTATACTTCCAACTCGCCAATCTGACAAGCCTACATGCTTGCGGCAGACATAGATATAAGAAGCGAGCAAGTATGGGCGCTTTCACCATAAGCAAGTTGGAAGCAAATTTTAAGCTAAAAATTAGAAATGACATAAAATAGGAAACAAGAACTATATGCATGTATTACCTTTGTGCCATTGCCATATGCATGATAAAAACCAAACTTCTACCCATAATAAATTCATTGATATGTAATCTGTTATATCCATAACATGCTCCATGATCTATGGCCTGCAAAAAAATAACCGAGCCTAAGCCCAAGGTGAATCGAACCCCTAAGTAGCCATTTATGGCTACTCTACAACCACGAGGCTCCTCCTTCCACCCCATCTAGTAGTTAGTAACTCACCAAAGGAAAAAAAGCCATGTATGGGCTACTCTACAACCACGAGGCTCCCCTTCCACCCCACCCAGTATCTAGTAACTTACCAAAGAAAAAGAAGCAAGCAAGCTAAAATCAAAGAAAAAGGTGACCACATTCATCTTTGCAATTGCATTTGCCTCCTTGGAGAGCTAGGGTAGAAAAGGTTACCGCATTCATCTTCACAATTGTATCTACCTACTTGGAGCTAGGGTAGAAAAGGATTTTACTTAGCTTTTAAGGAACAAACTCCCTGAAAAAGTTGATTATCAAGAGTACCTCATCGTTGTCCTTTATAGCTTCTTGTAGTTTCTCTTCCGTTAGGTCCATGTCTAGTGTAGGAGGGATCGATAAATTGGTGGACATTATAGGCTCTGAAACCTGCTCAATGCCAAACTTTGGGAGATCTTTGTCAACCCCATCCTCCTCTTCCTCATGGGATGTAGACAGTGTTGTTCTATCTGCATGTTCACTCGCCCATCATGTCTAGGTGGGGACATGTACTCTCATTGGATAATGTTGTATCGTGATGGATAACTTACTGGTTCACATCCTCGAGTAGGATGGAGACCATGCTATAAAAAATTCATCGACCTCAAGGATTCACATGCACAATTTTCCACTGTGGGCTTCCATCTAGGTTCTTTTAAAAGAACGCTTATTGACAATTCATTGGAAAAAGGTTAGTTGTTTTCATTGTCCATAGAAACTTTAAGGAGCGGACGGACCAAAAACGTGTGAGCTCTCTTCTCATGGTGGCATGAGGACCTCTCTACTTTGCACGGAAATAGTAAACTTTCAAAATGGCCTATAATACAGACTTTGTCAGGAGTTAGCACCAAATACACTTGCCAATATTATCCAGCTTGATTTGATAATTAGTTGATTCAACTACTAGTTAATCTTTACTTGCTACATAACATGGTAGTTGACTTCATGTATGCTCTCTATATCTCCCACGTAACCTAGCTCATCATCAACTACATTTGTGTCACATGCACTTGCATGAGAGAGATTCTAGAATGATGCAACAATGCAAGGATATCATCGATCTTTTTAAGTCAAAGATAATGTCCATAGGCCCACATGTTGCTATACACCTGAACCTTAAAGTACAAAGGTAGAGAATGCAAACATCACAAAAGCATACAGACAAAAATCATGTCATATTTTACCTCCTTGTCACATCCAAGATAGCTCAAACTCCTCATGCATGATGTCATGACCTTGTTCTTGCGCCTTTATCACTCGCTCTTATATCCATGCCATGGACATGGTGGGAGTCACTTGTCTCCTCTTGGCGCCTCAGAGTTTTGTTCCTTTAATTATGCTCTTGTAGCCTTTCAATCTTTCAAGCCCACAAGGTGTTTCCCGAGCAAGTGTGCAACATTTTTTAAAATGTGCATTGCATCACAAAGATGTGTAATCTTCAAATCTGTCGACTACTCCAAACTCTACTAGCATGAAATAGAAGGTGCCATTGATGTTTTTCCTCTGTCTTTATGATCGTCTTCCTCTTCCTCGTCACTTGTAATCTTTGCATCTAGATTTAAAAGAGGCCCAATTGTCAACTTTCTATACCAGTCTATAGGAATCTTTTGTATAGTACAAGGTCTTTTCTCAACCATGTCATTGAAATGTCTTACTTGTGATCTAGATTGCAACGTGTGTACTACAGGCATAAATTGTCTATGTCAAAGATATATATTTTTGTTGAGATATCTACTATATTTGGATCGCAGACAATCATCGCGCATGGCGGAAATGACTTATAACCCTTGGTTGATAGACCTATTAAAAAAAAGTTGATGTCCTGGTGTAATTGGAGCTGCAGAATACTCTCAAATTAAGACAATCAAAGGCCCTAATCATGCACCTGATTAAAAACCATAGGCTGGATAGTCATGGATAGTCCGTGTGCTAGAATGTCGGGAACCTCAAAGCTTTGTTCGCATATAGGCTTGGACATGTCAAGCACTTTTATCACTTTCCATAGTTGTAGATATTTGATCAGTGATGCTAGGTACACGATGTCTTTCACTTGTGGCATTTTCCTATATTCGTATGTTTTATCGATTAGGTCTTCCAATTGCTATAAAGAGATTTAGTGGATGCAATTTAGGCATCAATTTACTTTTTCACATACCTAGAACTAGTAAAGAAAATATTAAGTGCTCCTTCTTAATGTACATGAATGGTGGTAGGTTGTAGTTCATGAGTACTACTGGCCAAGTTGGCCATTTTCTTGATCCCATCAAAAAGGGATTGATCCCATCGAGAACAATGCCAAGTTTGATATAACAGGGCTCATTTGCAAATTGTGGCCATGTGCTATGAATGTACATGAAGCATTAGGACCTCAATGGAAGGCTTCTTGGGTCCTTTTATTTGGCAGTTTAAGGGAGTCAAACCTTTTCTCTTAAGAAGAAACGTTTTCTAATTAGAAGCTTCAAAACGGCGACTTTATTCGAATTTGAATTTTGGGGGGAAAATGGAATTTAAAATCTAGCGGATAAAACCATATCATGTAACATATCTATGGAAAGCTCTTGATGCGTCGATCACGGATCTGTAATCTCCGCTCAAATCGGAGCTTGTATGTAGAAGTTATGGAGGTCCGAAAATTGTAAAATTGCCCCCCCCCCCTTTTTTGGGAAAAAAGTGCACCCTTCGACCACTCTTACACCTCTCTTAAAAACCCAACATTTCAGTCCACATGGCAACCCCCCATTTGGCTATTCCTCAATCACCTTGATTAGGCTTGGGCAAATTAAACGGCCCAAGAAGACCCCATTCACTTCCTAATGAAGGCCCAATCCATGAGTTTTTTCTAACTCAAGGCTCCGAAAAAGGCGTTCTACACGCACGGAGCTAATATAAAATGTCATAGAACCTTCTAAGAAACATTTCTTGATGCCACTTTGAAATGTGATGCACCGTATTTGGGACAAATAACGACACTTTCATGATCTCCTCGATATAGAAAGCAATCATTGATGCAAGCATGAACTATTTCACAGCAGTCAAGTCCAAGGTTGGTCATCATCTTTCTTGCCTCATGTCTTTTTTTGGGAATGACATTATGAGGTGGTAAAATCTTGCTAGAAAGCAACTAGGCATTCTTGACAAGATGTTAGGCAAAGAAACATATCATATCATGAACATTGAGCTAATTAATGCTTAAACTTATGCATTGCTTCAAAAGTTTCAAGATTGGAGGTTTAGAGAATGAGCAAGGTCACACTTAATCATGTTAAAAAGGAACCCTCATAGATGTTTTTAAGTGCTTCATCTCAAAGATATTTCTTACCCTCTTGGGTACAATGTTAAAACTAGCTGTCAAGGAATTCATCCATGCCATCATCATTATGTTGCTCATCGTTAGGTTTCTCTATCTGACAGGCATATTACTCTCCTCACCTTTCAAAAGTACTAGGATCCTTAATTTGTAGAATCCTCATACATTTTATCAAAAATCGAGAGTGACCCTAATGGGTACATCCTCCATAATTTCATCATCTAGAACATGTGATCCATGTGGAATCATGCAAGTGTAAACACACAATACAAATGAATAAGACAAGTGCCACCAAAGTAATAAGAGAAGTGATAACAAAGCGAACCATAGCCTTAAGCAAAGCATAACTTGTACTGAAATTTTACTTCCACCATGTAATATACACACCATAAAAGCTAATCAAATCATGACATCATACACAACACTTATTTCAAATAAACTCAAAGATATTTGATTTTTAAATGTAATGAGGTCCATAGTGACCAAAAATATAAATGACAATGACCAATGGCAATGATAAAATTCTAGACAATGACAATGACCAATGGCCTTTTATAAAATTTTAGACAAACTAACAAGACTAAAAATCCATCTACTCTATATGAGGAGCTGGCAGACATATATTCCAGCCATAATTCACTAGTGATTCTTCACCTGTACTACATAATGGTCTAATCGCATTCACTACAATGTATCTAGGCACACCTCTACTCATATGCCCTGGCTCATGAACATTCTCACACTCCACAAAAGTACAATTAGCTCTTTCATGCCTCCCTCTACTAGTGTTGATTAGCCCTCATATATTTACTTGACTATAGGGTGTGCCATCAGTTGAAAGTTTCTTTACCTCATTATGCATAATGCCCTTTTTCATGAGAGAGGAGGCATTAGTGCATAGCCCCCATATGTCATCATACTCCTGATGTAGTGAGCAAGCTGATGCCATAGACCCCATGAATAGATGGGTCCACAAAATGTCATAAGAGTGACCTCTGAATGAGATGACATGTGTAAATCTTGTGCAATGAAAAGACCTTGCCCACCATCAGGAATCCTAGATGGTGCAATCAAATCGAGAGCACCCCAAAAGCTAAAAACCTCTCCGTTTGTTGGAAGTGATGCTCCTAGATACCCTCCATAGCGTTTAGGAGCATTTGTTTGTATGAGAGGCCTATAGAGGCGACTGGGCAAGGGATGATCGCTAGATAGAGATAGCCACATACTAGGGCTATAAATAACTTAAGACCCAAATACCTCTAGTAGATTCTTTTGTAAGTCATTTTGATTTAGAAACAGTAGTTTTAGTTTAGTTCTAAATATATTAGCTAATTGGTGTGAAATAAACTGTAGGAATTGCATGGCTAGGCGGACATGAAGGAGGTAGCTTGCAAGCTTGCGGTTGGTTTAGCTACTTAGCAGGGCAAAGAGGGATTAGATTAGTCAAGTTATGGTGATGAATAGCGCGATGGAGTATAGGCATTCATCTCATGATGACCAGTCCTAGGCTAACTCACCCACCACATTTTTTTTCACCCATTCTTTATGTATTTATGTGCACTTTGTATAGTGATTTTGGTTATATAGTACCCTTTTTTGTATATCCTCGGCTTTGGATTGTATTCTCGGTTTGATCGAATTGTATTCCCGGGTTGATCGGATAGTAGGTTTACATTTATATATATACATTACCATTTATATTTTTCACAATTGAGTACAAATATAATGTGTTAAGTTAGTGTGCTTATTGGTCATATAATCCTCCATGCTTGATCGAATTGTACGATTACATGTATATATATACATTAGCATTTATATTTTTCACAATTGAGTACAAATACAGTATGTTGATTTAGTGTGCTTATTGGTCAATGAGACATAGATTTGTGACGAATAAGCACACTAGATCAACACATTGTATGATCAATCCACAAGAGAGAAAGAGAGTACTAATTAATTGATTTATGTATGTGTGAGAGAGCTTTGTGTGTGTGAGAGAGGGAGAGAGAGAGAGAGAGAGCTTTGTGTGTGTGTGTGTGTGTGAGAGAGAGAGAGAGAGAGAGAGAGAGAGAGAGAGGCCTTAATTTCTCTCTGTGTTAGCGATTCCACTAGTTGTGCTGGGGTTTTACCCCCCTTTTGGACCCATTTGTGAAGACACATTCTCCATCTAGGAAGTGGAGAATTTGCAATCGCAACCACGCACATATTTCTATTTTGCACAGTGTTTGTGTTTTCCCTAATTTCTATGTGGGTGAGCCTGAAGCGGTTCCACAACTATGTTGTTGAGCTGTGTTGGGGTTTTACCCCCCTTTTAAAGCCATTCATGTAGATAGATTTTGCATGTGTGTGTTTGAGAGAGAGAGAGAGAGAGTGAAAGAGAGAGAGTATCTTGTTTGTGTGTGTTAGAGAGAGAGAGAGAGAGAGAGAGAGAGAGAGAGAGAGAGTATCTTGTGTGTGTGTGTGTGTGTGTGTGAGATATAAATTATAATTTGATGCAAATAAAAAAAACATATTAGAGTTGCTTAAGCAATGCCCATCATTTCTTAAGCAACACTCCCCAAAATAAAATATTAGGCATCACTTAAGCGATGTTTCATTGGTTATGTGATGCAAGGAATGCTTCATTTATATGACACTTTTTTGTTGTTACAAACGTCATTTAAGCGATGTCTAGTAGGGATGACATATGTGACGCTTAATTTCCCCAAGGTTATAGAGATGGAAAAAGGCATCGCTATAGGGGGGTCTATGTAGTAGTGAATCAGCACCCTCAATATGTAAACCAATATGTAAATCTATCCAAGAGGAATATGCAAAGGAATGTGCATGCCACAAATCGGCCCCCCTTAAAGCAGGAAGTGGCATATGCAAAGGAATGTGCGTGTGTCAAAAATTGGCTTGAACTTTCCTTGATAAAAACACAAATTGCATCTCGTAAACACTCTTAACTACAAGGACATATCTTTTTAAGGAGGTTGATTGTATGCACTTGTAGTCTGGGAAAGTGGTGGTGTCCGTTACATATCTTGAGGACATATCTTTTTGAGGAGGTCGATTGTCTGCACTTTAAGTCTGGGAAAGTGGGCATGTCAATTTACATCTAATCCTCTCTATAAAAAGACAATGAGAGTGAGAGAACCTCCCATGCTCCCATGGTAAGTAGCAGGATGGTAATTGAGCAATTCCTAATACCATATTTCCTTAGATATGCTTACTTTGACCTTGACCTTGATGGTAATTGAGCAGATCCTAAGTAGCAGGATGGTAATTGAGCAATTCCTAATACCATATTTCCTTAGATATGCTTACTTTGACCTTGATAGTTTATTATCACCAAATGAGGATTTCATGGAACCACCAATGGCTAGGAACTGGCCCATCGATGAATTCTACATAGTTAGTAGTCTAGACCTACACCCTGCTTCTTCAAGAGCAACCATCCCACTCTCAAATAAGAAAATGGTGATGTTTAACATTGATATTCTCCCTTCCACTAGCTCGGAGAAATCCCACATAATGTAAATGTTCACGAAAGTGCATAAGAGTTAAATGGAAGAAGAACCCTGAATTCATTAAAAGAGCCCAAATATTAAGCACATGTTTCAGATGTGGAGACCAACAACCCCCTCGGTACATAAATTCATATGTAAATTAATCCAAGAGGAATATTTAAAAGAATATCCTGTCAGAAATAAACACTTTCAAATATGTAAATTTGTTTAAGAGGGGAATGTGCAGGTCACAAATCCGGCCCCTTAAAGAAGGAACAGGAATGCACAAATAGGCTCCCTTAAACAAGGAAGATAAATATGCAAAGGGAATACGCACGTCATAAATAGGCCCCCTTAAAGAAGCTATATAGAGAGAGTTGAATGGAAGAAGGATCTTGAATTCATTAATCCTATTTTTCAGATGTGGAGACCAAGGCCATGTCTTTTTTAAACATCCAAACAAGGCCTAATATTTTAAGGGAATAATGGAAATCCAAAGTAGAAGAAGTTGGATGGATATGGGATGACTATAGTCGATAGGAGTACACACAAAGACATGTTTAGTGTCACATCAAGGGTTATGTTGAGGGAAGAGAAGAAGGTATGTGTCATAACTCCTCTTTGTGTGGTTTTGCTACTATTGATTTGGGTAAAGCACAAACACAAAAGGGTTGAAGGAACTTTAATGAATATAATACACTTTCATTTAAATAGATTTTATTAGTAGTCATACTTTTATGTCTCCTAAGATTACACATACGTTTAATCTAAAACACTTGGATTTAAATAGATTCTAGCACTAGTCATCTTGTTATGTCTCCTAAGATAAGTTTAATCTAAAACCATTATTAGACCTTAGGCTAGTGGTAAAGGAGTTACACAAGTGGACTATTGGAATCTATTGCTTTCCATATTGGAATATCAGGTCCAAATCCAATTTTTCTATCTTGAATTTGGGATATTACGACATAATTATTGGGATGAATTGACTCCATGAGAATAGGGATGTTATTAATTACTAAGCTAATAATTAATTCCATGAGAATAGGGTTGTTATTAATTAATTATCAAGGTATTTAACATTTAAGTAATATGATGGTAATAATTATCAAGCTAATAATTAACTCCATGAGAATAGGGCTGTTATTAATTAATTATCAAGGTATTATACATTTAATTAATATGATGGTGATGCTAATTTTTCTAAGGAGAAGAGTTCAAATGTAATGTAACAAATAAATTTTCCATGAATTTGGTTAGAGGTATAAGCCAAGGCTACAACACTATGTTGGTCATAGCTAAGGATACCCCAAGAAGAAAAAGAGAATCCCCCATATGCTAAGAGACTTTGACCACTTCACGATACTTTAGCTATTTAGAACACATTGTTGAGGATATGATTCCTGTTTTCATATATATCGTATATATAATAAATGTACTTTTGGTATATAAAAGAGCATCCCCCATATGCTAAGAGACTTTGACCACTTCACGATACTTTAGCTATTTAGAACACATTGTTGAGGATATGATTCCTGTTTTCATATATATCGTATATATAATAAATGTACTTTTGGTATAATTTTAGATACTAGATGTAATATTACTCTGTGATTTGAAATGTTAATATGAGATCTGTATCTTCTTAATGTGTTCTTGCTCTTAATAATGTGTACTTAAATTTCATTTGAAAGTTTGGGCAAAATGGGTGTTCCAATGTTTTTGTAATTTTTGTTCAGCTTGTGGTTATAAATGTAGTTATAAAATACAACTATAAAAGTACCTCTAATATAACCCAATCCATGAGCCTGTCAACCATGTTTATAACCTTGAAATACATGATGTTTTCAATCCCTTGGTCTTTTTTCCGTCTTTGTGCATAGAAACACGGATATATCCCCCTACTTCTTGTAGTGTATACATAAGATTATGCATATAGGCAATCTATGGATTAAGCTTATGGATAGAGATTACGCTAACCTTTTCTTTATATCTGAGTAGTGTACCATTCTCAAGCCTCTTCTCTCATACGCGTTTGCTTAAAATGTGCATTCACTGTTTAGTAAGAATTTGGTCCTCATCGTGACTCTTATTTATAAATATATAGCACTATTACGTGCATTGGAATTTTTCAATGTCCTATAAATGTATATCATAGCATAAGTCTCATAATGCATAAACTTGGAATCTCTTAAACATTATTTATAAGATCTCTTACATTTGGAATCTCTTAAACATTATTTATAAGATCTTGTTCATTATATCCTATGTACATAGCTTGATGCATAGCTCTATGTAAAGACTAGCTCTTATGAATGGAGCGCTTATGCAAAGAGCTAGAGAGCTAATGCATAAGCATTTACGCATATAGCTCTATACATAGAGCTTTAAAAAACCTCTATGAATATAGCTCCTATGCATAGTTTCTAGAGAGCCTCCACGAGCTATCTCCTATACATTGGGTTTCTTTGTTTTCTCCTCTTCTTCTTCTTCTTTTTGGCATATAGCACTATCCCAATATACATGTGGTTTCTTTCATAACTATAATATTTGATTTCTGTGTCGTTCTTAACCCTTACTATTGGTACAAGTTAAGGTATTAAGTGTCTACAGCTCAAAATCCTATTTTGAGTGAGGTAAAGATTGTAAGATAGTGTCTACTGCTGGGCTTTTACCATTGTGTGCTCCCTCTGATTGTCCTGAGATTGTCGATATTCCAAGCTTTTCTACATGACCGCAAAATTTCCTACAGCGTGGTTAATGCTTGGGGGGCTACCAGGGCTACCAGTAGGATTCCTTAGAATCTCGTAGCTCATGTGTGTGCTCCGATCATCGACCTTCCCATTATATCGAGACTTCATCACATCAACCTCCCCATTATATTGAGACTCCATCACACCGGTCACGGCAATGTTGCCAACCTCCCTACTCAAGTTGGTCTCTATACCAAAGTGCATGGTATTGTCCTTAGAGAATGTAGCACAATCAAACCCTTCGGTTGGGCGACAGGAAGAGTCATGCGGATGGCTATTGGACCTAGTGTGTCTGTCTAAGCCAAATTGACGGGCAACGGCAAGAGTGGGTCTTTTATAAGGGCTACAAACTATCAAGAGAAGGATCATAAAAGCACATCTGCTTGTAAGCATCGCTCTCTCTCTCTCTCTCTCTCAAGATTGATTAAGAAGCTTGACGTTCGTAGCACCAAGAAGCTTGCCGTTCGTAGCACCGTGCCTGTGTGTTTGAGGCAAGCAAGATGGCTCTCTCTCTCTCTCTCTGTCTCTCTGTCTGTTTGTCTATCTGTCTGTCTCAGAGTATTGCAAATTAATGAGCTTGATGTAGTTTGTTTGAGCCAACAAGCAGAGTGTATGAATCTGGGACGAGCAGTCCAGCATGAAGATTTATATACATACTGGTCAGCGCGATGCCAGGCATGGTACGAATCAGCTTCACGCGCAGCCGCCGTTCTCTGTTTGATGAGAAAAATCAGGCTTTCGTATCTCATACGCATTGCCCAAAAACCGCTCTTTGAACCGATCCCCAAATAGCATCTCTTTTTTGAACCTTCAACCGATGCCTGCTTTGACCAGAGAATTTTGACCAGAGAATTTTTGAACCTTCAACCGATGCCTGCTTTGACCAGAGAATTTTTTCGAATGTTGACTGACCTGACGACACCGCTTGAAGTTAAGGCCTTGTCTTCACATTAAGGCCTGGGAGCTTGAAGTTATCCCCGATTACATTCCCGGTTGTTTCTCAATTATCTCTATCAGGCTGAATTTAGAACTACTTCCACAAAACACCGTATTAGATAATTTGGGAAAAATCCCATTCCCATTTGAAAAGTGGGAGCATGGTGAACTTGTCCAAAAGTTTGTCAAAACCCCCTCATGTGACATATCATCGGAAAGATCTTGAAGAGTATAATCTAAATCTATGATCTCCGACAAATTTGGAGCTAGTATGTTTAAGATATGTACAAAACTATACGGAGTAATTGATTCCCAAAATGTGAGATTTTTCCCAAATTACCTAATATTTACTTACAAAAGAAAATTGCAAAATACAGCCACAACTCCCTTAGAAGTTGTAGATGAGCATGTAGTTTCCCTCTTAGATATAAGAAGGCGTGGTAGTTCATGCATGTCTAATTTGTATAGATCCACATACGCGAGGTGATGTAACTAATATGGCACTACGACTGAATATGGAACCAAAATATTATTTGCTATTAATTAATATAGAGGTTAATGTGTGCTTTTTAATAATGTATGTCTATAGGTTGTGTACATCTCCCAAAAGAAAGCAAATTGGAGCCCCTAGGAATGCACAAAACAACATCGAGAGTTTTAGAGCGGCCTATAACGTTGTGACTTTTGCTCATTGTAGCAACAATAGTGGAACAAGGGCCCTCCCAACGTATAGACACAACTTTGTTACGAAGAAGAGTACAATGGAAGACGGTCATCCTTAAAGGGGCATGCTTGTCAAAGGAATACGAAGCGTCAAAACGCAAGGGAGAATTACATTTGTTGCACTGAGCAGTAGCTTGGGAATTGTCGTTTTTAGATTTTATACTTTACGTTGATAGGGTTTTTTGTGCTAAGTCCAGGAAGCTCAATGGAGTTGCTTGTTCACACCCCACAAAGATAATAAGGCTTGTAGAGTATGTATGAAACCTTAGGAACAAGGGATGTTGCATGACCACCAACCTCAGGTGTATAGCTCTTGCGAGCTGAAGTGAAGTGAAGTGTGGGACTGCTGCATGTGCAGATGGCAAGATTGGTTGACAAAAATACACGCAAGAGCTGAGAAGCGCAATGTGGGGATGGGGTATTGGAGATTAGGAACCATTGAAGGAGAGAGCCAGAAGAGAGAACATTGAGAAGGGGTGGAGAGACCCAAGATTTTTTTGATTTTGTATAGCAGATATTGTGCAGCTTGTTGGTTTTGTCTAGTTTCGACATAGCATAAAATTGGGAAAATCGGCTTGTTCATAGCAGAGAGTGCAAACAAGATAAAGGATCTTGTAGGATGATGTGTTCCCTAGGACTTTTGTGGTGTTGCAGCTCTGTTGGAACTTGAACCTACTACTCAAGGCTTGCTCAATTCTGTCTCTGGTGTGTTTGTTTGGTAGTGGCCTGTAGGTGTGGTTGCAGAGCTTTTTTTGAGTCTAGTTTTGTGGAATTTAAGAGTTGGGACAATCTTGTTGTGGATGCCCCCCTTAATGCTCTTGTTGCCGCTTTTACTGTGCATACCCCATATCTTAGGGATGTTTGCATGCCAATCAATTTGATCTAGTTGATGAAATTTGAGAGTTTGTTTTGTCTCAACTATGAATGGATACAAGTGTTTGTATTTGATATGATAGTTGAGATATGTGTGTTGTTTTGATTGAGTTGGCGGAGATGAACCACTGGGATGTGTCTGGAGTGTTGGTTTTGAGTCAGTTTTGACTCAGTCAGCATCAGAAAAGAGAGTACATGGTCAGTTTAGGTCAGTCATAGTCAGCTAGTCATCAATATAATCAGTTGTGATGGTTTAGGGATCTTGTTTTGGAATTTTTGAGTTGAGAGGAACTGTTTGTGAGTCCTAGCTGACTATTGGAGATCTGCCTCCACCAGAGGTCAGTTGTCAAAAGTCAGAAGGCTTGGTGGTGTGATACGTATCTATGGCAGTTGTGAGTTAGCTATGTGATCATAATGTTAGGTTTTCGCTTGGTTTAAGTGCTTTGATGCTCTAGAAGTGCTAGCTGATGCAGAGGTGAGGATACCTCCATCCGTTGTATAAGTCTAGCTTGGTTGGTTGGGGATAGTCAATTCAGAGGTAGTTGGGTGCTAGTCGTAGTCACAACAAAAAGCAAATTGTGTGATATCTCTTCAAATTTAGAGATGCCTGAGGGTCTATGGGTGTCTGAGGACATTTTGGAGAAGATTATTATTGACTATAGGTTTTTGAGTTAGATGATTCTGTGTCAAATACTTGAGGCAAAATACAGCTAGTTGGTGAGAGAAAGGGCAGAAGAGGGTTAGCAGGATAATTAAGAAGGTCTTGGAGTTGTGGAAATTAGGTCAGTTGATGTTGGAGGATTGTAGGGGATCCTAGCGGACTCGTTTTGGAATAAGGTGAGGTATCAGAATTGGGAAGTAGGTGGACAATTGGTATATGAGTTGTTTTGGGTAGTCAAGAGAGTTTGCTGTCAGCTAGTGGTCAACTAACGGTAGCTGCTTGATTCTGAGAGGTCCTAATACAAGGTTTCAAGGCTAGAAAATGTTGGAGTACATTATTGGATCTTGGAGGATGGATTTATGACTAGGGACAAGTAGAGTAATTCGGAGGCAGTTTATAGCCAGTTCTGGGGAAGGTGGAATCAATTTTGGTTACCTGGGAGTCAGTTGTATTTAGTTCGAAGATCAGAGGTATTGGAGGTGAGAGCTGACCTTAAAGGACAATTTGAGTAGGGAGTTGGATGCTTGAATAGGGAGGCTAGGAGGTTACTGAAGTGTTCAATTATGTCAGCTGGGTGTATTTGTGTCCTCTTTTGGTGTTTGTGTTGGGTTGTGGTGCCGGTGCATTAGGAGAAATATGGACTCTTATTTTTCCCCTTAAGGATTTCCAAACCTCCTCTCTGTAGAAATTTTTGCAAGTCAAATCAAAAGTTAATAGAGATTGCACATTTGGAATATACTCTTTGAGACCTTTCCAATGTTATATAGCATGGTGGGAAATTTGCATATTCAAGAAGTCCCGAAATTGGTGATGACATAGTATGTTACTCTTCGATACCTTTCCAATTATATAGAGTATGATGGGAAATTTTGCCTATTTAAGAAGTCCCCAAACTCTCCCTATACTTTCTTGTCTTCCAAGACTTTAGGGGGCGTATTTATCGTACAAGAATATTCAATGTGCACGAGCGAGATCTCTACAAAAGTCTTTTGGCATTCAAAGTTGAGGGTGCTAAACTCTTTGTTCTAAGATCTCGATTTGAACCAATCGTGTTTCCAAAACCCACTAAAGTCATCAGAGCCGATTACATGGCATGCCATCACAAGTTTGGTTTGGCCCCAAATTTGGGGACTTCGTGAATATGAAAAATTGCCCATCATGCTATATATCATTGGAAAGGTCTTAAAGAGTAAATTCCAAATGTGAAAACTTTGCTCACTTGTAAGATGATCACAAAACATTCACCATGAGCCCATTTTTCTAGAGAGAGGAGGTGTGGAAATCCTTAAGGGGAAAAAATGAGAGTCCATATTTTGCCTAATGATAATTTCCCCCTCACGGGCAGCGCACCTCGGATGGGGCCATAAAGGCAAGTTCTCCCAGACACATCATTATTTTGGTGCGTCCATAGAGGAGGGCTCTCGAGCACTCTTCGGTTTCCTATTTGTTCATATTAGGCACATTGGTGTTGATGGAGAAGCCACTAGTTTTCAATGGACATGGGTATGAGGATGTTCATGCTTTTTTTCATCTCGTAAGAAAGATGTGCACCCGTGCAAGGATTAAGGATCATAAGGCTATACTGCACCTCTGTTAGAGATTTGGTCTAGATCTGAACTGCCTTGACAGCAGCAGAGCAACTAGGTGTCTGTTGTTGATGTTGTGATGTGAGAAGTTTCAAATCATGGATGAAGATGAAGCGGTGATGGGTTTTTGTTGAGTTATACTAATGGAGGAGCTCGTAGTTTTTTTGGTGTTTTTGTCTTTTTTCTTGCATCCCCAAGTCTCAGGGATATTGAAGTGTTTTATCTACCTAAGGCACTGTAAGAGTTTGACTTGTATGAGTGAGAATGTTTGTAAGCTCATTTGTCTTAAGGTTTCTTTTGTGATATGTTCGTTGATCTGATAGGTTTTATGAATATTGATTCCCTGTGGATATCAGTCTGATAACAGGGGAACCAATTTTGAGTTAGTTCTGACATAGTCAGAACCAGTTGAGAAAGTTCAAAGAAGGTTCTACATCAGCTCTAAGAGTGAGTTGTGCCCAATATCATTAGCTGAAGGTGGAGGGATCTTATCCTAGCTTGTCTGAGTGGGTGAGAAATGAGCGTGAGCCAAGTCTAACAAGCTCAGCAGTCTCTACTATCACATAAATCAATAGTCAGACAATTATGTGGTCTAAACAGTGATTCTTTGGTAGCTAGAGTTAGGTTTCTACTATCATCACAGTTTCCACATGGTTGGGTCCTAGCTTGGTTTGAGTTTCTGGAGGGTATAGAAGTGATAGCTGATGCAAAGAAAGGCTTATAGGTGAAAGATCAGAGGTGTTAGAGGCAAGAGTCGACTTGGGAGGACAATAAGAGGAGATAGCTGAACCAGAGAGGGAGCTTGGGAGGGTGTTGAAGTGTTCAAAGGAGTCAGCTAGAGGGTTGAGGATAGGAACCACATTGGTTCGTGCCTTAGGAAATGGGATTTTAGCATTCCCCAATTTTGATCCCATTGTGTCTTCTTCTTGTGTGCCTGCTGGTGGTGTATAGAGGTCATCACCTACCAACCAGAAATTATTCAGGTGCTCCTACTAAAAGGATCAGAGAGTTCTTGTTAAGAGATTGTGTCCCTCAGAAGGTGTAGATGAGCATGTAGTTTCCCTCTTAGCACATAGATATAAGAAGGCGTGGTAGTTGATGCATGTCTAATTTGTATGGATCCACATACGCGAGGTGATGTAACTAATATGGCACTACGACTGAATATGGAACCAAAATATTCTTTGCTATTAATTAATATAGAGGTTAATGTGTGCTTTTTAATAATGTATGTCTATAGGTTGTGTACATCTCCCAAAAGAAAGCAAATTGGAGCCCCTAGGAATGCACAAAACAACGTCGAGAGTTTTAGAGCGGCCTATAACATTGTGACTTTTTCTCATTGTAGCAATAATAGTGGAATAAGGGCCCTCCCAACGTATAGACACAACTTTGTTACGAAGAAGAGTACAATGGAAGATGGTCATCCTTAAAGGGGCATGCTTGTCAAAGGAATACAGAGCGTCAAAACGCAAGGGAGAATTATATTTGTTGCACTGAGCAGTAGCTTGGGAATTGTCATTTTTAGATTTTATACTTTATATTGATAGGGTTTTTTGTGCTAAGTCCAAGAAGCTCAACGGAGGTGCCTGCCCACACCCCACAAAGATAATAACGCTTGTAGAGTACTAGTATGAAACCTTAGGAACAAGGGATGTTGCATGACTGCCAACCTCAGGTGTATAGCTCTTGCGAGGTGAAGTGAAGTGAAGTGTGGAACTGTTGCATGTGCAGATGGCAAGATTGGTTGACAAAAATACACGCAATAGCTGAGAAGCGCAATGTGGGGATGGGGTATTGGAGATTAGGAACCATTGAAGGGGAGAGCCAGATGAGAGAACATTGAGAAGGGGTGGAGAGACAAAAGATTTTTTTGATTTTGTATAGCAGATATTGTGCAACTTGTTGGTTTTGTCTAGTTTGACATAGCATAGAATTGGGAAAATTAGCTTGTTCATAGCAGATAGTGCAAACGAGATACAGGATCTTGTAGGATGATGGGTTCCCTAGGACTTTTGTGGTGTTGCAGCTCTGTTGGAACCTGAACCTACTACTCAAGGCTTGCTCAATTCTGTCTCTGGTGTGTTTGTTTGGTAGTGGCCTGTAGGTGTGGTTGCAGAGCTTTTTTTGAGTCTAGTTTTGTGGAATTTAAGAGTTGGGACAATCTTGTTGTGGATGCCCCCCTTAATGCTCTTGTTGCCGCTTTTACTGTGCATACCCCATATCTTAGGGATGTTTGGATGCCAATCAATTTGATCTAGTTGATGAAATTTGAGAGTTTGTTTTGTCTCAACTATGAATGGATACAAGTGTTTGTATTTGATATGATAGTTGAGATATGTGTGTTGTTTTGATTGAGTTGGTGGAGATAAACCATTGGGATGTGTTGGTTTGATGTCTGGGGTGTTGGTTTTGAGTCAGTTTTGACTTAGTCAGCATCAGAAAAGAGAGTACATGGTCAGTTTAGGTCAATCATAGTCAGCTGGTCATCAATATAATTAGTGATGGTTTAGAGATCTTGTTTTGGAATTTTTGAGTTGAGAGGAACTGTTTGTGCGTCATAACTGACTATTGGATATCTACCAAAGGTCAGTTGTCAAAAGTTAGAAGGCTTGGTGGTGTGATACGTATCTATGGCAGCTGTGAGTTAGCTATGTGATTATAATGTTAGGTCTTTGCTTGGTTTAAGTGCTTTGATGCTCTAGAAGTGCTAGCTGATGCAGAGGTGAGGATACCTCCATCCATTGTATAAGTCTAGTTTGGTTGGTTGGGGACAGTCAATTTAGAGGTAGTTGGGTGCTAGTTGTAGTCACAACAAAAAGCAAATTGTATGATATCTCTTCAAATTTAGAGATGCCTGAGGGTCTCTAGGTGTCTGAGGACATTTTCAAGAAGATTATTATTTACTATAGGCTTCTGAGTTAGATGATTATGTATCAGATACTTGAGGTAAAATTCAGCTAGTTGGTGAGAGAAAGGGCAGAAGAGGGTCAGCAGGATAATTAGGAAGGTCTTGGAGTTGTGAAGATTAGGTCAGTCGATGTTGGAGGATGGTAGAGGATCCTAGCGGACCTGTTTTGGAATAAGGTGAGGTATCAGAATTGGGAAGTAGGTGGACAATTGGTATATGAGTTGTTTTGGGCAGTCAAGAGAGTTTGTTGTCAGCTAGTGGTGGTCAACTAACGGTAGCTACTTGATTCTGAGAGGTTCTAATACAAGGTTTTAGGGCTAGATAATGGTGGAGGACATTCTGGGATCCTTGAGGATGGATTTATGACTAGAGATTGCACATTTGGAATATACTCTTTGAGACCTTTCCAATGATATATAGCATGGTGGGAAATTTGCATATTGAAGAAGTCCTGAAATTAGTGATGACATAGTATGTTACTCTTCCATACCTTTCCAATTATATAGAGTATGATGGGAAATTTTACCTATTCAAGAAGTCCCCAAACTCTCCCTATACTTTCTTGTCTTCCAAGACTTTAGGGGGTGTATTTACCATACAGGAATATTCAACGTGCACGAGCGAGATCTCAAAAGTCTTTTGGCATTCAAAGTTGAGGGTGCTAAACTCTTTGTTCTAAGATCTCCATTTGAACCAATCGTGTTTCAAAAACCCACTAAAGTCATGAGAGACGATTACATGCCATGCCATCACCAATTTGGGGACTCCTTGAATATGCAAAATTGCCCATCATGCTATATATCATTGGAAAGGTCTTAAAGAGTAAATTCCAAATGTGAAAACTTTGCTCACTTCTAAGATGATTTGCAAAACATTCACCATGAGCCCATTTTTCTAGAGACAAGAGGTGTGGAAATCCAAAAGGGGAAAAAATGAGAGTCCATATTTTGCCTAATGATAGTTTCCCCCTTACGGTGGCGCAGCTCGGACGGGGCCATAAAGGCAAGTTCTCCCAGACACATCATTGTTTTGGTGCCTCCATAGAGGAGGGCTCTGAAGCACCCTTCATTTTCCTATTTGTTCATATTAGGCACATTGGTGTTGATGGAGAAGCCACTAGTTTTCAATGGACATGGATATTAGGACGTTCATGCTTTTTTTTTATCTCATAGGAAAAAAGTGCAAACATGCAAGGATTAAGGATGATAAGGCTATACTGCACCTTTGTTAAAGACTTGGTCGGGATCTGAACTGCTTGACAGCAGAGCAACTGGGTGTCTGTTGTTGATGTTGTAATGTAAGAAGTTTCAAATCATGGATGAAGATGAAGCTGTGATGAGTTTTTGTTGAGTTATACTATTGGAGGACCTCGTAGATTTTTTGGTGTTTTTGTCTTTTTTCTTGCATCCCCAAGTCTCAGGGATATTGAGATACTGAAGTGTTTTATCTACCTAAGGCTTTGTAAGAGTTTGACTTGTATGAGTGAGAATGTTTGTAAGCTCATTTGTATTGAGGTTTCTTTTGTGATATGTTTGTTGATCTGATAGGTTTTATGAATATTGATTCCCTGTGGTGGGTATCAGTCTGATGACTGAGGAACCAATTTTGAGTTAGTTCTGATATAGTCAGAACTAGTTGAGAAAGTTCAAAGAAGGTTCTACATCAGCTCTAAGAGTCAGTTGTGCCCAATATCATTAGCTGAACGTGTAGGGATCTTATCCTAGCTTGTCTGAGTGGGTGAGAAATGAGTGTGAGCCAAGTCTAACAATCTCAGCACTCTCTACTATCACATAAATCAATAGTCAGACAATTCAGGGTTAGGTCCTAGCTTGGGTTGAGTTTTTGGAGGGTATAAAAGTGCTAGCTGATGCAAAGAGAGGCTTATAGGTGAAAGATCAGAGGTGTTAGAGGTGAGAGTCGACTTGGGAGGACAATAAGAGGAGATAGTTGAACCAGAGAGGGAGCTTGGGAGGGTGTTGGTGTCCAAAGGAGTCAGCTAGAGAGTTGAGGATAGGAACCACATTGGTTCATGCCTTTGGAGATGGGATTTGAGCATCCCCCAATTTTGATCCCACTGTGTCTTCTTCTTGTGTGCCTGCTCGTGGTGTATAGTGGTGGTGTGTAGAGGCCATCACCTACAAACCACACATTATTCAAGTGCTCCTGCTAAGGATCAGAGAGTTCTTGTTAAGGGATTTTGTCATTAGGTTGGAGTCCATCTGTTAATCAACTCAGAGCCAATTGCTCACTTTGGTTATGAAGTTTTGAGAAGTCAGAAGAATGAGGATGTTTCCCAGTTCCTTAGGAGGACTGAACTAGTGGCTTTAGGCAATGGCAAGGATGATGAAGCATATAAGCTGAGGATGGCAGACTTGTTGTTAAAAGACGAAGTGAGGGAATGGTTTAAATATGATTCCATAGAGACTAAGAGAGGAAGATGGGATAGGTTGAAAGAAGGCTTAAGAGGAAGGTATGGGAAGCCTAAAATACCTGAAGGTGTATGGAGGCAACTTAGCAAATTGAACCATAGAGAAGATGAGGATATACTGAGCTTTGTAGATAGGTTTCAAGCTATTTGGAGAAGGATTTTGAGAGCCTTGGGGGAGAACTATGTATCTCTAGACTTTCTAAAGAAAGATAAGTTTGTCGAAGTATTGCAATCATAGTGAAAGTGGAGTTGAAAGATCCTTTGATGAAGCTGTGAGGCTAGCATTAGGGAAGTGGAGGAAGAAGATGAGGAAGAAGGAGTTTGAAATGAAGGAGAGGCAAGCAAGCAAACTTATGGTGGTAGATGTGCCAATGAGTTTGCATATGCAGAGAAAAACATGTGTGTAAATCCGAAGGATTGAGGAACCAGGTAGAGGGAAGAATGGAGTACATCCTGAAATCCAAAGACTGACAGAGTACGTTTAGAGTTTAAATCTTTTTGTACTGGAGATTTTTGGAGTTGTTGTGATGACGTGAATATGATTGGAGCTATAATGGAGGAGGAAGAGTTCTCAAATGAGTATGATGATGTAGATTTGGATCAGAGTCTTCGTGTACTCAAATTCAAGGAACTTTGGAGCTAGATGCTAAGGTGCCTATTGAGGAAACTAGCTCAAGTTTACAAGGCTATTAGCAGAAAGATAGCATTGTAGAACAACTTGAGTTTTTTCTAGAGGAGAAAGGGAACTCCGTGGGTATGAAGGATGATGTGTGTGGTCAAGGAAAAACACTATTGCAGGCAAAATAGGTAACAGACGAGGGTTACCTAAAAAGATTCCCTCCCAAAATGCATGAAAGCTTAAAAAAACACTTTTTTTGAGAGCACATCTAGAATTCCATGTGTGGATTAAAAAAGTAAGTGAATTTTAACACTTTTTTCAAGAGAACACGTGGTGACCTCCATAGATTTATAAACTAATAATGCTTGACAGAAATACAACTTGACTTTCGAATGGGATAGAACAAGTCCCCACAACTTAAAGTACACATTATTTGACGAGTGATAAAAAACGATGAGAATAGATATCATCATAAGCTCCATAATTTATAAAAAACCCTACAATCATGCTTGAATCTATTTCTAAACCCAAATAACAAAGCCAATACAAATAATATGAAATAAAAGTTTTCATACAAAGATGAGACGAAACATCTTGAAGATTTTTAGAGAAATAAACTAAAGTATGTAAAGTAGGAGAGTCATGAGATAAACTAAATTATGTAAAGTAGGCCCAATGAACATAATTAAAAATTTGGGTGCTCCTCTTTGGGAGAACTTGATTGGTGACAAAGAGAGTAAGGCTGCACAACATAATAATCTAATGCAAGTTAAGGATGGAAGATTCATGGCCACAATATATTGATGGGAAATAAATCCTACCTCATGCACCTTGGATTTTATTATAGAGGGAGGACAGAAGAGTGAAGAAGGTGATTGCATCCTTTCACACACCACCAAGTACTATGCATTACCTTAAGAGTTCATTCACAAAGACTCATAAGTCAATCAATGGCTTGAAATCTCATTAGTAGCACAAGTTTTTATACGTTTGTGTGACTAGTTTAAAATTTCTTTTTTTATCCCTCAAGTTTCACATACTTTACTCATTAATGTTTATTTGTTGATGGCATTCATTCGTAGTTTGTGGTTCATGTTGTAATCAAATATTGGGATTAGGAATAGTTTTCTTGTTTTTTACTTTGTTCTTTGTTTTGTAGGTTCCCTCTCTCTTCCAAGCTCTTCTCCACTTCCTTACCATAAAGGAGGTTCACCTCTTTCTTTGCCATCCCTCCCCTCTCCTCTTGGTTGTGTGAGAGGTGTGTGTGATTAGGGATATTGAATGTTTCTGTTTTTTGCTTTGTTCTTTGTTTTGTAGGTTCTCTCTCTCTCCCAAGCTCTTTTACACTTCCTTACCAGTCAAGTAGGTTCACCTCTTTCTTTGCCCTCCCTCCCCTGTACTCCTCTTGGTTGTGAGATGTGTGTGCGTAAGTGTTTAGGGATAATGAATGTTTTTTACTTTGTTCTTTGTTTCGCAGGTTCTCTCTCTCTCCCAAGCTCTTCTCCACTTCCTTACTAGTCAAGCAGGTTCACCTCCTTCTTTGCCCTCGCTCCGCTCTCCTTTTGGTTGCATGTGCGTGTGTTGTGTTTTGTGAGATGTGTGCTCTTATTCAAGTGCCCATGTGGGCTTTGTTATGTGTGTGTCGAGACATGTCCCGCACTCCAGATGAGACACCAGCTTACTCTCCATCCCTCTCTCCATATGCCACCGCTAACCCTAGTTCACCAATAGAAACCCCATGAAGAGCCTCGTATCCCTCCCTTAGGTCGCTCGTCCAACGCTTGCAGAGGACAACGCTCTAGTGGTGGAGGTGGAGGCGGTCGTTGTCCAAGTGGGGGCACGGATGGGTCTACGCCCCCACGTGAGCGTCCATCCCCATCTAGTGCTAGAAGCACTCCACGCTCGTGATCATTGGCGACATTTTGACACACACCCCACACCCGATGGGGAAAAATATTATACAATTGTCAATGGAAATGTGGTTTTGGATGATGTCGGGCAAGAGATAAAGAGCCGCATCCACGAGCTTTGCCACATTGTCTTTGCTAGACTTTATGACTTTATGGCCAAAGTTGGATAAAGCTAAGAAAGAAAGAGTCATTAATAAAATCAAGGATGAGAACAATCCAACCATCGATAGTGATGTCGTCCCCATAAGGTGGATAAAGGACCACATGGTGGACGTCATCAAACATTGGCAGGGAGATGTGACTAGGAGAGTGAAAGCAGGGGGTGAGAAGCCTTGGTACATCAGCACACCGAGGATTGGAATGAGGAGAAGCAAAAGTATGCAAGAAATCCCCAATGCTACAAGCAACAAGAGGATGCAGTGAAAGCCCAAATGGAGAGCGTCCCCCTTGGAAGCGGCGGTTGGGACGCATTCCATGTCTACTTTGTAAGTATCAATGCTTATCTTGTATGTTTCATTTGATGTTATATCATGTTTATTATTTTTATGTTATGGTACTTTTAGAATCAAGTGGTTGGTCGGCCGGCAATGGGAGAAGAGGAGGACAATGCTCGCCGCCCATAACACATACATTCTTTTTGAGAAGCTTGAGCGAGAAGGCATCAACCTCAATTGGGGGAATGTTGCACATATGGTAAATGTGGCAAGCCTTAACCTTATGATTTGTATACTTGCTTTGCCATTGCATGTTAGATTGTTGTTTTGGATACCAAATCCTTAAGGGAAAAAATTGAGTGAGGGCTTTACATAGAGTGGCCTTGCCCATGTCTCTCCTCTTGTACATACATATTTTGGTCAGCTCACATCTTTGTTTAAGCTTGTATAGCTTGTATACAACTACTTTATGCAATTTTGGTCATCGAGTATAAAAACCATTTTGCCTTTCCATACCATACTATGGTCTTCTGTCGGCTCATCTCGTCAAAGGTTGTAATATGGTCTTTGATATGTAATTTCACATCGTGCAATATAATTTGTCCATTGTTTGCACTTGTGTACAATGTACATACTTTGTAATGTCAAAAACGTTATAGCACTCCAACTTTTCCAACAAATTCGCTTCGTTCTTCATATATCAGAGTACAGTTGACTTTGGTACTCTACAAGTTTGGTATAATGGTGCATCTAGCTACGAGATTGTAGCTAGATACACCATTATGCCAAAAAAAATTTATACCTGCACGCGTCAAAATAAGCATCGAGAGTTTCTGCATTCGTTGAAATAACCGTTGAAAATTTCCTGCATCCGTCAAAATAAGCATCGAAATGTTCTGCATCCGTCAAAATAATCGTCATAATACCAGTCAAAATAATCATCGAAATTGTTGTCGAAATATGCGTCAAAAATGTCGTCAAAATAAGAGTGGAAAAACATGTTTATTTGGACGCGTATTTCGACGCATATATGGACGCATTTTTTGACGTTTCCATTTCGACGCTTATTTCCATGAGTATTTCTACGTTTTGGGATTTTTGAGCTTAGTTCTAAAGCGTCAAAAAAGGCGTGGATAAGGGCCCCACCTCTTTTAGTGTTGTGCACCTTTCCATGTCCCAAATATTAAATATGTTTAGCCTTAATTAAAGATATGTGAACACATTGACTTATAAGAATTGTTGGTCACTTTGATAAATACAAACAAATGTTGCTCATGTATTGTAGCCATATTTTAGGCTAAATATTTTTACTAAATGCTTCAGCTTTCTTTTGTGGAAAATCCCCATTCATACCTTGGTTGTGCTTAGTGTGTGAAACACTAACCAAGATTGGTGAAAGGACCAAATGGTTACAAAAGAAAATTTTATACTTCCAACTCGCCTATGGCCAATCCGACAAGCCTACATGCTTGCTGGCTAACATAGATATAAGCCAGCAAGTATGGGCGCTTTCTGCCATAAGCAAGTTGGAAGCAAATTTTATGCTAACAATTTATAATGACATAAAATAGGAAACAAGAACTATATGCATGTATTACCTTTCTTCCACTACCATATGCATGATCAAAACCGAACTTCTACCCATAATAAATTCATTGATCTGCAATCTGTTATCCATAACATGATCCATGACCTATGGCCTACACAAAAATAACCAAGCCTAAGCCCAAGGTGAATCGAACCCCTAAGTAGCCATGTATGGCTACTCTACAACCACGAGGCTCCCCCTTCCACCCCATCTAGTAGTTAGTAACTCACCAAAGGAAAAAAAGCCATGTATGGCTACTCTACAACCAAGAGGCTCCCCCTTCCACCCCACCCGATATTTAGTAACTTACCAAAGAAAACAAAGCAAAGCAAGCTAAAAGCAAAGAAAAAGGTGACCACATTCATCTTTATAATTGCATTTGCCTCCTTGGAGCTAGGGTAGAAAAGGATTTTACTTAGCTTTTAAGGAATAAACTCCATGAAAAAGTCAATTATCAAGAGTACCTCATCGTTGTCCTTTATAGCTTCTTGTAGTTCCTCCTCTGTTAGGTCCATGTCTAGTAAAGGAGGGAGCGGTAAATTGGTGGACATTATAGGCTCTAAAACCTGCTCAATGCCAAACTTTGGGAGATCCTTGTCAACCCCATCCTCCTCTTCCTCATGGGATGTAGACAGTGTTGTTCTATCTGCATGTTCACTCGCCATCATATCTAGGTGGGGTTATGTACTCTTATTGGATAATGTTGTATCGTGATGGATAACTTGGTGGTTCACATCCTCAAGTACGATGGAGACCATGCTACAAAAAATTCATCGACCTCAAGGATTCACATGCACAATTTTCCACCATGGGCTTCCATCTAGGTTCTTGTAAAAGAACACTTATTAACAATTCATTGGAAAAAGGTTAGGTGTTTTCATTGTCCATAGAAACTTGAAGGAGCGGACGGACCTAAAACGTGTGAGCTCTCTTCTCATGGTGGCATGAGGACCTCTGTACTTTGCACAAAAATAGCAAACTTTCAAAATGGCCTATAATACAGACTTGGTCGGGAGTTAGCACCAAATACACTTGCCAATATTATCCAGCTTGATTTGATAATTAGTTGATTTAACTATACTACTAGTTAGTCTTTACTTGCTACATAACATGGTAGTTGACTTCATGTATGCTCTCTAGATCTCCCATGTAACCTAGCTCATCGTCGACTAGATTTGTGTCACACGCACTTGCATGAGAGAGATTTGTGTCACATGCACTTGCATGAGAGAGATTCTAGAATGATGCAACAATGGAAGGATATCATCGATCTTTTTGAGTCGAAGATAATGTCCATAGGCCCACATGTTGCTATACACCTGAACCTTAAAGTACAAAGGTAGAGAATGCAAACATCACAAAAGTATACAAACAAAAATCATGTCATATTTTACCTCCTTGTCACATCCAAGACTCAGCTCAAACTCCTCACGCATAATGTCATGACCTTGTTCTTGCGTCTTTCTCACTCGCTCTTATATCCATGCCATTTACATGGTGGGAGTCACTTGTCTCGTCTTGGCGCCTCAGAGTTTTGTTCCTTTAATTATGCTCTTGTAGCCTCTCAATCTTTCAAGCCCACAAGGTGTTTCTCGAGCAAGTGTGCAACATTTTTTAAAATGTGCATTGCATCACAAAGATGTGTAATCTTCAAATCTTTGGACTACTCCAAATTGTACTAGCATGAAATAGAAGGTGCCATTGATGTTTTTCCTCTGTCTTTATGATGGTCTTCCTCTTCCTCGTCACTCGTAATCTTTGCATCTAGATCTAAAAGAGCCAAATTGTCAACTTTCTATACCAGTCTATAGGAATCTTTTGTATAGTACAAGGTCCTTTCTCAACCATGCCAACTTGTACAAGCTCCCCCTTCCACCGCATCTAGTAGTTAGTAACTCACCATTAAAGGAAAAAAAGCCATGTATGGCTGCTCTGCAACCAAGAGGCTCCCCCTTCCACCCCACCTGATATTTAGTAACTTACCAAAGAAAACAAAGCAAGCAAGCTAAAAGCAAAGAAAAAGGTGACCACATTCATCTTTGCAATTGCATCTGCCTCCTTGGAGGTAGGGTAGAAACAGTTACCACATTCATATTCATCACAATTGTATTTGCCTCCTTGGAGCTAGGGTAGAAAAGGATTTTACTTAGCTTTTAACGAATAAACTCCATGAAAAAGTCGATTATCAAGAGTACCTCGTCGTTGTCTTTTATAGCTTCTTGTAGTTCCTCCTCCGTTAGGTCTATGTCTAGTGTAGGAGGGAGCGGTAAATTGGTGGACATTATAGGCTCTAAAACCTGCTCAATGCCAAACTTTGGGAGATCCTTGTCAACCCCATCCTCCTCTTCCTCATGGGATGTAGATAGTGTGGTTCTATCTGCATGTTCACTCGCCATCATGTCTAGGTGGGGACATGTACTCTTATTGGATAATGTTGTATCCTGATGGATAACTTGCTAGTTCACATCCTCAAGTACGATGGAGACCATGCTACAAAAAATTCATCGACCTCAAGGATTCATATGCACAATTTTCCACCATGGGCTTCCATCTAGGTTCTTGTAAAAGAACACTTATTGACAATTCATTGGAAAAAGGTTAGGTGTTTTCATTGTCCATAGAAAATTTAAGGAGCGGACAGACCAAAAATGTGTGAGCTCTCTTCTCATGGTGGCATGAGGACCTCGGTACTTTGCACGGAAATAGCAAACTTTCAAAATGTCCTATAATACAGACTTGGTCGGGAGTTAGCACCTAATACACTTGCCAATATTATCCAACTTGATTTGATAATTAGTTGATTCAACTACTAGTTAGTCTTTATTTGCTACATAACATGGTAGTTGACTTCATGTATGCTCTCTAGATCTCCCACGTAACCTAGTTCATCATCCACTAGATTTGTGTCACATGCACTTGCATGAGAGAGATTCTAGAATGATGCAACAATGCAAGGATATCATCGATCTTTTTAAGTCAAAGATAATGTCGATAGGCCCACATGTTGCTATACACTTGAACCTTAAAGTACAAAGGTAGAGAATGCAAACATCACAAAAGCATACAAACAAAAATCATGTCATATTTTACCTCCTTGTCACATCCCCAAGACTCAGCTCAAACTCCTCACGCATGATGTCATGACCTTGTTCTTGCACCTTTCTCACTCGCTCTTATATCCATGCCATTGACATGGTGGGAGTCACTTGTCTCCTCTTGGCGCCTCAGAGTTTTGTTCCTTTAATTATGCTCTTGTAGCCTCTCAATCTTGGAAGCCCACAAGGTGTTTCTCGAGAAAGTGTGCAACATTTTTTAAAATGAGCATTGCGTCACAAAGATGTGTAATCTTCAAATATTTGGACTACTCCAAACTGTACTAGCATGAAATAGAAGGTGCCATTGATGTTTTTTCTTTGTCTTTATGATGGTCTTCCTGTTCCTCGTCACTTGTAATCTTTGCATCTAGATCTAAAAGAGGCCAAATTGTCAACTTTCTATACCAGTCCTATAGGAATCTTTTGTATAGTACAAGGTCCTTTCTCAACCATGCCATTGAAATGTCTTACTTGTGATCTAGATTGCAACGTGTGTACTACAGGCATAAATTGTCTATGTCAAAGATATATATTTTTGTTGAGATATCTACTATATTTGGATTGACAATCATCGCATGGCAGAAACAACTTATAGCCCTTGGTTGATAGACCTATTAAAAAAAAGTTGATGTCCTGGTGCAATTGGAGCTGCAGAATACTCTCAAATTCAGACAATCAAAGGCTCTAATCATGCACCTGATTAAAAACCATAGGCAGGATAGTCTCGTGGATAGTCTGTGCTAGAATGTTGGGAACCTCAAAGCTTTGTTTGCATATAGGCTTGGACATGTCAAGCACTTTTATCACTTTCCATAGTTGTTGTAGATATTTGATCAGCGATGCCAGGTACACGATGTCTTTCACTTGTGGCATTTTCCTATATTCGTATGTTTTGTCAATTAGGTCTTCCAGTTGCTATAAAGAGATTTAGTGGATGCAATTTAGGCATCAATTGACTTTTTCACATACCTAGAACTAGTAAAGTAAATATTAAGTGCTCCTTCTTAATGTACATGAATGGTGGTAGGTTGTAGTTCATGAGTACCACTGGCCAAGTTGGCCATTTTCTTGATCGCATCAAAAAGGGATTGATCCCATTGAGAACAATGCCAAGTTTGATATAGCAGGGCTCATTTGCAAATTGTGGCCATGTGTGCTATTAATGTGCGTGAAGAAGCCCCAATCCATGAGTTTTTTCTAACTCGGGGCTCCAAAAAAGGTGTTCTACACGCGTGGAGCTAATATAAAATGTCATAGAACCTTCTAAGAAACATTTCTTGATGCCACTTTGAAATGTGATGCACTGTATTTGGGACAAATAACAACACTTTCATGCTCTCCTCGATATAGAAAGCAGTCATTGATGCAAGCATGAATTGTTTCATAGTCAAGTCCAAGGTTGGTCATCATCTTTCTTGCCTCATGTCTTTTTTTGGGAATGACATTATGAGGTGGTAAAATCTTGCTAGAAAGCAACCGGGCATTCATTACAAGATGTTAGGCAAAGAAACATATCATATCATGAACATTGAGCTAATTCAAATGCATTTCACTTACGTGAGTAGTGCTTAAACTTATGCATTGCTCCAAGAGTTTGAAGATTGGAGGTTCAGAGGATGAGCAAGGTCGCACTTAATCGTGTCAAAAAGGAACCCTCATAGACGTTTTTAAGTGCTTCATCTCAAAGATATTTTTAACCCTCTTGGGTACAATGTTAAAACCACTTGTCAAGGAATTCATTCTTGCCATCATCATTATGTTGCTCATCATTAGGTTTCTCTATCTGACAGGCATATTCTTAACCTTTTAAAAGTACTAGGATCTTGAATTCGTAGAATCCTTATAAACTTTATCGAAAATCGAGAGTGACCCTAGCAATATATGGGTACATCCTCCATAATATCATCATCTAGAACGTGTGATCCATGTGGAATCATACAAGTGTAAACAGACAATACAAATGAATAGGACAAGTGCCACCAAAGTAATAAGAGAAGTGATAACAAAGCCAACCATAGCCAAAGCATAACTTGTATTGAAATTTTACTTCCACCATCTAATATACACACCATAAAAGCTAATCAAATCATGACATCATACACAAAACTTATTTCAAATAAACTCAAAGATATTTGATTTTTAAATGTAATGAGGTCCATAGTGACCAAAAATATAAATGATAATGACCAATGGCAATGATAAAATTCTAGACAATGACAATGACCAATGGCCTTTTATAAAATTTTAGACAAACTAACGGCTAAAAATAAATCTACTCTATATGAGGAGCTGAAAGACATCTATGCTAGCCATAATTCACTACTATCATTTCTTCACCAGTACGTAATGGTCTAATCACATTCACTACAATGTATCTAGGCACACCTCTACTCATATGCCCTGGCTCATGAACATTCTCACACTCCATAAAAGTACAATTAGCTCTTTCATGCCTCCCTCTACTAGTGTTGATTAGCCCTGATATATTTCCTTGACTATAGGGTGTGCCATCAATTGAAAGTTTCTCTACCTCATTATGCGTAATGCCTTTTTTCATGAGAGAGGAGGCATTAGCGCATAGCCCATATGTCATCATACTCCTGATGTAGTGAGCAAGCTGATGCCATAGACCCCATGAATAGATGGGTCCACAAAATGTCATAAGAGTGACCTCTGAATGATATGACGTGTAAATCTTGTGCAATGAAAAGACCTTGCCCACCATCAAGAATCATAGATGGTGCAATCAAATAGAGAGCACCCCAAAAGCTAAAAACTTCTCCGTTGGTTGGAAGTGATGCTCCCAGATACCCTCCATAGCGTTTATAATCATTTGTCTGTATGAGAGGCCTGTAGAGGCGACTGGGCAAGGGATGATTGCTAGATAGAGATAGCCACATACTAGGGCTATAAATAACTTAAGACCCAAATACCTCTAGTAGATTCTTTTGTAAGTCATTTTGATTCAGAAACATTAGTTCTAGTTTAGTTCTAAATATATTAGCTAAACATTAGCTAATTGATGTGTAATAAAGCGTAGGAATTACATGGCTAGGTGGACATAGAGGAGGTAGCTTGGAAGCTTGCGGTTGGTTTAGCTACTTAGCAGGGCAAAGAGGGATTACATAAGTCAAGCTATGGTGATCAATAGCGTGATGAGTATAGCCATTCATCTCATGATGACCAGTCCTAGGCTAACTCACCCACCACATTTTTTTCACCCATTCTTTATGTATTTATGTGCACTTTGTATAGTGATTTTGGTTATATATAGTACCTTTTCTTGTATATCCTCGGCTTTGGATTGTATTTTTGGTTTGATCGGATTGTATTCCCCGGGCTGATCGGATTGTAGGATTACATTTATATATATACATTAGCATTTATATTTTTCACAATTGAGTACAAATATAATGTGTTAAGTTAGTGTGCTTACCAGTCATATAATCCTCCATGCTTGATCGAATTGTACGATTACATGTATATATATAAATTAGCATTTATATTTTTCACAATTGAGTACAAATATAGTATGTTGATTTAGCGTGCTTATTGGTCAATGAGACATAGATTTGTGACCAATAAGCACACTAAATCAACACATTGTATTTGTACTCAATTGTGTAATGCAACGTCTGCTTGAGTAATGCGACGTACGCTTGAGTAATGCGACATAGATTTGTGTATGATGAATCCACAAGAGAGAAAGAGAGTACTAATTAATTGATTTATGTATGTATGAGAGCGGTTTGTGTGTGAGAGAGAGAGGGAGAGAGAGAGAGCTTTGTGTGTGTGTGTGTGTGTGTGTGTGTGTGTGTGTGTGAGAGAGAGAGAGAGAGAGAGAGAGAGGCCATAATTTCTCTGTGGGTTAGCGATTCCACTAGTTGTGATGGGGTTTTACCCCCCTTAATTGCGTTGGGTTTTTACCCCCCTTTCGGACCCATTTGTGAAGACCAATTCTCCATCCAAGAAGTGGCGAATTTGCAATCGCGGCCATGCACATATTTCTATCTTGCATAGTGTTTATGTTTTCCCTAATTTCTATGTGGGTGAGCCTGAAGCGGTTCCACAATTGTGTTGAGTTGTGTTTGGGATTTACCCCCCTTGCAGATAGATTTTGCATGTGTGTGTTTGAGTGAGAGAGAGACAGTGAAAGAGAGAGAGTATCTTGTTTGTGTGTGTTAGAGAGAGAGAGAGAGAGAGAGAGAGAGAGTATCTTGTGTGTGTGTGTGAGATATATATTATAACTCAACGCAAATAAAAAAACATATTAGAGTTGCTTAAGCAATGCCCATCATTTCTTAAGCAACACTCCCCAAAATAAAATATTAGGCATCACTTAAGTGATGTTTCATTGGTTATGGGATGCAAAGAATGCATCATTTATACGACACTTTTTTGTTGTTACAAACGTCATTTAAGTGATGTCTAATAGGGATGAGATATGTGACATTAATTTCCCCAAGGTTATAGAGATGGAAAAAGGCATCGCTATAGGGGGGTCTATGTAGTATTTAATCAGCACCCTCAATATGTAAATCTATCCAAGAGGAAGATGCAAAGGAATGTGCACGCCACAAATTGGCCCCCCTTAAAGAAGGAAGAGGCAAATGCAAAGGAATGTGTGTCAAAAATTGGCTTGAACTTTCCTTGATAAAAACACAATTTGCATCTCGTAAACACTCTTGACTCTAAGGACATATCTTTTTAAATTGATTGTATGCACTTGTAGTCTGGGAAAGTGGTGGTGTTAGTTACATATCTTGAGGATATATCTTTTTCAGGAGGTCGATTGTATGCACTTCAGTCTGGGAAAGTGGGCATGTCAATTTACATCTAACCCTCTCTATAAAAAGACAATGAGAGTGAGAGAACCTCCCATGCTCCCATGGTAAGTAGCAGGCTGGCAATTGAGCAATTCCTAATACCACATTTCCTTAGATATGCTTACTTTGACCTTGATAGTTTATTATCACCAAGTGAGGATTTCATAATACCACCAATGGCTAGGAACTGGCCCATCGATGAATTCTACATAGTTAGTAGTCTAGACCTACACCCTGCTTCAAGAGCAGCCATCCCACTCTCAAATAAGAAAATGGTGACCTTTAACATTGATATTCTCCCTTCCACTAGATCGGAGAAATCCCATAGAATGTCAATGTTCACCAAAGTGCATAAGAGTTAAATGGAAGAAGAACCCTGAATTCATTAAAAGAGCCCAAATATTAAGCACATGTTTTAGATGTGGAGACCAACAACCCCCTCGGTACATAAATCAGTATGTAAATTAATCCGAGAGGAGTATTTAAAAGAATGTTCTGTCAAAAATAAACACTTTCAAATATGTAAATCTATTTGAGAGGGGAATATACAAAGGAATGTGCAGGTCACAAATCGGCCCCCTTAAAGAAGGAAGAGGAATATGCATGTCACAAATAGGCTCCCTTAAACAACGAAGATAAATATGCACGTCATAAACAGGCCCCCTTAAAAAAGCTATATAGATAGAGTTAAATGGAAGAAAGATCTTGAATTCGTTAATCATATTTTTCAATGTTTAGTGTCACATCAAGGGTTATGTTGAGGGAAGAGAAGAAGGTATGTGTCATAACTTCTCCTTGTGTGGTTTTGATACTATTGATTTGGGTAAAGCACAAACACAAAAGGGTTGAAGAAACTTTAATGAATATAAGACACTTTCATTTAAATAGAATTTAGTAGTAGTCATACTTTTATGTCTCCTAAGATTACACATAAGTTTAATCTAAAACACTTGGATTTAAATAGATTCTAGCACTAGTCATCCTATTATGTCTCCTAAGATAAGTTTAATCTAAAACCATTATTAGACCTTAGGCTAGTGGTAAAGGAGTTACACAAGTGGACTATTGGAATCTATTGCTTTCCATATTGGAATATCAAGTCCAAATCCAATTTTTGTATCTTGAATTCACGATATTATGACATAATTATTGGGATGAATTGACTCCATGAGAATAGGGATGTTATTAATTCTTAAGCTAATAATTAACTCCATCAGAATAGGGTTGTTATTAATTCTTAAGCTAATAATTAACTCCATCAGAATAGGGTTGTTATTAATTAATTATCAAGGTAATTAACATTTAAGTAATATGATGGTAATGATTATCAAGCTAATAATTAACTCCATCAGAATAGGGTTGTTATTAATTAATTTTCAAGGTAATAAACATTTAATTAATATGATGGTGATGCTAATTTTTCTGAGGAGAAGAGGTCAAATGTAATGTAACAAATAAATTTTCCATGAATCTGGTTAGAGGAATAAGCCAAGGCTACAACACTATGTTGGTCATAGCTAAGGATACCCAAGAAGAAAAAGAGCATCCCCCATATGTTAAGAGACTTTGACCACTTCACGCTACTTTAGTTGTTTAGAACACATTGTTGAGGATATGATTCCTGTTTTCATATATATCGTATATATAATAAATGTACTTTTGGTATAATTTTAGATATTAGATGTAATATTACTCTATGCTCTGAAATGTTAATATGAGATCTGTGTCTTCTTAATGTGTTCTTGCTCTTAATAATGTGTACTTTATAATGTGTTCTTTCTCTTAATAATGTGTTCTTGCTCTTAATAATGTGTACTTAAATTTCATTTGAAAGTTTGGGCAAAATGGGTGTTCCAATGTTTTTGTCATTTTTGTTCGTTTTGTGGTTATAAAATACAACTATAAATGTAGTTATAAAATGGGTGTTCCAATGTTTTTGTTATTTTTGTTTGTTTTGTGGTTATATATGTAGTTATAAAATACAACTATAAAAGTAGCTCTAATATAACCCAATCCATGAGCCTGTCAACCATGTTTATAACCTCACATGATGTTTTCAGTCCCTTGGCCTTTTTTCTTTCTTTGTGGATAGAAACACGGATATATCCCCCTACTTCTTGTAGTGTATACATAAGATTATGCATGTAGGCGATCTATGGATTAAGCTTATGGATAGAGATTATGCTAACCTTTTCTTTATATCTGAGTAGTGTAGGGTTCTCAAGCCTCTTCTCTCATACGCATTTGCTTAAAATGTGCATTCACTGTTCAGTAAGAATTTTGTCCTCATCATGACTCTTATTTATAAATATATAGCACTATTACGTGCATTGGAATTTTTCAATGTCCTATAAATGTATATCATAGCATAAGTCTCATAATGCATAAACTTGGAATCTCTTAAACATTATTTATAAGATCTCTTACACTTGGAATCTCTTAAACATTATTTATAAGATCTTGTTCATTATATCCTATGTACATAGCTTGATGCATATAGAGCTTGTGCATAGCTCTATGTATGGACTAGCTCTTATGAATGGAGCGCTTATGCAAAGAGCTAGAGAGCTAATGCATAAGCATTTACGCATATAGCTCTATACAATGAATATACCTCCTATGCATAGTTTCTAGAGAGCCTCCACGAGCTATCTCCTATACATTGGGTTTTTTTGTTTTCTCTTCTTCTTCTTCTTCTTATTTTTGGCATATAGCACTATCCCAATATACATGTGGTTTCTTTCATAACTATAATATTTGATTTCTGTGTCGCATAGTTTTGTTCTTACCCTTACTATTGGTACAAGTTAAGGTATTAAGTGTCTACAGCTCAAAATCCTATTTTGAGTGAGGTAAAGATTGTGAGATAGTGTCTACTACTGGGCTTTTACCATTGTGTGCTCCCTCTGATTGTCCTGAGATTGTTGATATTCCAAGCTTTTCTACATGACAACAAAATTTCCTACAGCGTGGTTAATGCTTGGGGGGCTACCAGGGCTACCAGAAGGATTCCTTAGAATCTCGTAGCTCATGTGTGTGCTCCGATCATCGACCTCCCCATTATATCGAGACTTCATCACATCAACCTCCCCATTATATTGAGACTCCATCACACCGGTAACGGCAATGTTGCCAACCTCCGTAGTCAAGTTGGTCTCTATACCAAAGTGCATGGTATTGTCCTTAGAGAATGTAGCACAATCAAACCCTTCGGTTGGGCGACAGGAAGAGTCATGCGGATGGCTATTGGACCTAGTGTGTCTGTCTAAGCCAAATTGAAGGGCAACGGCAAGAATGGGCCTTTTATAAGGACTACAAACTGTCAAGAGAAGGATCATAAAAGTAAGCATCGCTCTCTCTCTCTCTCTCAAGATTGATTAAGAAGCTTGACGTTCGTAGCACCAAGAAGCTTGCCGTTCGTAGCACCGTGCCTGTGTGTTTGAGGCAAGCAAGATGGCTCTCTCTCTGTCTCTCTGTCTGTCTGTCTGTCTCAGAGTATTGCAGATTAATGAGCTTGATGTAGTGTGTATGAATCTGGGACGAGCAGTCCAGCATGAAGATTTATATACATAATGGTCAGCGTGATGCCAGGCATGGTACGAATCAGCTTCACGCGATAATACAGAAGGTTCACGCGCAGCAGCCGTTCATTGAGAAAAATCAGGCTTTCGTATCTCATACGCATTGCCCAAAAACCGCTCTTTGAACCGATCCCCAAATAGCATCTCTTTTTTGAACCTTCAACCGATGCCAGCTTTGACCAGAGAATTTGTTCGAATGTTGACTGACCTGAACCGCGCACTTCTCCACCGCTTGAAGTTAAGGCCTTGCCTTCACGTTAAGGCCTACATTCCCGGTTGTTTCTCAATTATCTCTATCAGGCTGAATTTAGAACTACTTCCACAAAAGAAAATTGCAAAATACAGCCACAACTCCCTCAGAAGTTGTAGATGAGCATGTAGTTTCCCTCTTAGCACATAGAAATAAGAAGGCATGGTAGTTGATGCATGTCTAGTTTGTATAGTTCCACATACGTGAGGTGACGTAACTAATATGGCACTACGACTAAATATGAAACCAAAATATTCTTTGCTATTAATTAATATAGAGGTTAATGTGTGCTTTTTAATAAAGTATGTCTATAGGTTGTGTACATCTCCCAAAAAAAAGCAAATTGGAGCCCCTAGGAATGCACAAAACAACATCGAGAGTTTTAGAGCCGCCTATAACGTTGTGACTTTTGCTCATTGTAGCAACAATAGTGGAACAAGGGCCCTCCCAACGTATAGACACAACTTTGTTATGAAGAAGAGTACAATGGAAGATGGTCATTCTTAAAGGGGCATGCTTGTCAAAGGAATATGAAGCGTCAAAACGCAAGGGAGAATTACATTTGTTGCACTGAGCAGTAGCTTGGGAATTGTCGTTTTTAGATTTTATACTTTACGGTTATAGGGTTTTTTGTGCTAAGTACAGGAGGCTCAATGGAGGTGCATGTCCACACCCCACAAAGATAATAAGGCTTGTAGAGTATGTATGAAACCTTAGGAACAAGGGATGTCGCATGACCGCCAACCTTAGGTGTATAGCTCTTGCCAGTTTGCAGTGAAGTGAAGTGTGGGACTGCTGCATGTGCAGATGGCAAGATTGGTTGACAAAAATACACGCAATAGCTGAGATGCGCAATGTGGGGATGGGGTATTGGATATTAGGAAACCATTGAAGGGGAGAAGCAGAAGAGAGAACATTGAGAAGGGGTGGAGAGACCCAATATTTTTTTGATTTGGTATAGCAGATATTATGCAGCTTGTTGGTTTTGTCTAGTTTGTCTGGAGACCGGGACATAGCATAGAATTGGGAAAATCGGCTTGTTCATAGTAGAGAGTGCAATTGTAGGATGATGGGTTCCCTAGGACTTTTGTGGTGTTGCAGCTCTGTTGGAACTTGAACCTACTACTTAAGGCTTGCTCAATTCTTTCTCTGGTGTGTTTGTTTGGTAGTGGCCTGTAGGTGTGGTTGCAAAGCTTTTTTTGAGTCTAGTTTTGAGGAATTTAAGAGTTGGGACAATCTTGTTGTGGATGCCCCCCTTGCTCTTGTTGCCACTTTTACTGTGCATACCCCATATCTTAGGGATGTTTGGATGCCAATCAATTTGATCTAGTTGATGAAATTTGAGAGCTTGTTTTGTCTCAACTATGAATGGATACAAGTGTTTGTATTTGATATGATAGTTGAGATATGTGTGTTGTTTTGATTGAGTTGGTGGAGATGAACCACTGGGATGTGTTGGTTTGATGTCTTGGGTGTTGGTTCTGAGTTAGTTTTGACTTACTCAGCATCTGAGAAGAGAGTACATGGTCAGTTTAGGTCAGTCATAGTCAGCTGGTCATCAATAGAATTAGTTGTGATGGTTTAGGGATCTTGTTTTGGATTTTTTGAGTTGAGAGGAACTGTTTGTGAGTCCTAGCTGACTATTGGAGATCTGCCAGAAAGTTGTCAAAAGTCAGAAGTCTTGGTGGTCTGATATGTATCTATGGCAGCTTTGAGTTAGCTATGTGATTATAAGGTTAGGTCTTTGCTTGGTTTAAGTGCTTTGATGCTTTAGATGTGCTAGCTAATGCAGAGGTGAGGATACCTCCATCCGTTGTATCAGCCTAGTTTGGTTGGTTGGGGACAGTCAATTCAGAGGTAGTTGGGTGCTAGTTGTAGTCACAACAAAAAGCAAATTGTGTGATATCTGTTCAAATTTAGAGCTGGCTGAGGGTCTATGGGTGTCTGAGGACATTTTGGAGAAGATTATTATTTACTATAGGCTTCTGAGTTAAATGATTCTGTGTCAAATACTTGAGGCAAAATTCAGCTAGTTGGTGAGAGAAAGGGCAGAAGAGGGTTAGCAAGATAATTAGGAAGGTCTTGGAGTTGTGGAAATTAGGTCAGTTCATGTTGGAGGATTGTAGAGGATCTTAGCGGACCCATTTTGGAATAAGGTGAGGTATCAGAATTGGGAAGCAGGTGAACAATTGGTATATGAGTTGTTTGGGGCAGTCAAGAGAGTTTGCTGCCAGCTAGTGGTCAACTAAAGGTAGTTGCTTGATTGTGAGAGGTTCTAATACAAGGTTTCAAGGTTACATAATGTTGGAGGACATTTTGGGATCCTGGAGAATGAATTTATGACTAGGGATAAGTAGAGGAATTCGGAGGCAGTTCATAGCCAGTTCTGGGGAAGGTGGAATCAATTTTGGTTACCTCGGAGTCAGCTAACTTGGTTAAGAGGGGTATTTAGCTGGAAGATCAGAGGTATTGGAGGTGAGAGCTGACCTAAAAGGACAATTTGAGTAGGCAGTTGGATGCTTGAATAGGAAGGCTAGGAGGTTACTGAAGTGTTCAATTATGTCAGCTGGGTGTATTTGTGTCCTCTTTTGGTGTTTGTGTTGGGTTGTGTTACCGGTGCATTAGGAGAAATATGGGCTCTTATTTTTCCCCTTAAGGATTTCCAAACCTCCTCTCTCTAGAAAAATGGGCTCATGATGAAATTTTTGCAAGTCAAATCAAAAGTTAAAAGAGATTGCACATTTCGAATATACTCTTTGAGACCTTTCCAATGATATATAGCATGGTGGGAAATTTGCATATTCAAGAAGTCTCAAAATCGGTGATGACATAGTATGTTACTCTTCGATACCTTTCCAATTATATAGAGTATGATGGGAAATTTTGCATATTCAAGAAGTCCCCAAACTCTCCCTATACTTTCTTGTCTTCCAAGAGTTTAGGGGGCGTATTTACCGTACAAGAATATTCAATCTGCACGAGCAAGATCTCTACAAAAGTCTTTTGGCATTCAAAGTTGAGGGTGCTAAACTCTTTGTTCTAAGATCTCCATTTGAACCAATCGTGTTTCAAAAACCCACTAAAGTCATTAGAGCCGATTACATGCCATGCCATCACCAATTTGGGGACTTCTTGAATATGCAAAATTGCCCATCATGCTATATATCATTGGAAAGGTCTTAAAGAGTAAATTCCAAATGTGAAAACTTTGCTCACTTGTAAGATGATTTGCAAAACATTCACCCCATGAGCCCATTTTTCTAGAGGGAGGAGGTGTGGAAATCCTTAAGGGGAAAAAATGAGAGTCCATATTTTGCCTAATGATAATTTCCCCCTCACGGCGGCGCACCTCAGACGGGGCCATAAAGGCAAGTTCTCCCAGACACATCATTGTTTTGGTGCCTCCATAGAGGAGGGCTGTGGAGCACCCTTCAGTTTTTGGAGCACCCTTCAGTTTCCTATTTGTTCATATTAGGCACATTGGTGTTGATGGAGAAGCCACTAGTTTTCAATGGACATGGGTATGAGGATGTTCTTGCTTTTTTTCATCTCGTAAAGAAAGAAGTGCAGACGTGCAAGGATTAAGGATGAAAGGCTATACTGCACCTTTGTTAGAGACTTGGTCCGGATCTGAACTGCTTGATAGCAGAGCAACTGGGTGTCTGTTGTTGATGTTGTAATGTGAGAAGTTTCAAATCATGGATGAAGATGAAGCGGTGATAAGTTTTTGTTGAGTTATACTATTGGAGGACCTCGTAGATTTTTTGGTGTTTTTGTCTTTATTCTTGGATCCCCAAGTCTCACGGATATTGAGATACTGAAGTGTTTTATCTACCTAAGGCACTCTAAGAGTTTGACTTGTATGAGTGAGAATGTTTGTAAGCTCATTTGTATTGGGGTTTCTTTTGTGATATGTTCGTTGATTTGATAGGTTTTATGAAGATTGATTCCCTGTGGGTATCACTCTGATGACTGAGGAACCAATTTTGAGTTAGTTCTGACCTAGTCAAAACTAGTTGAGAAAGTTCAAAGAAGGTTCTACATCAGCTCTAAGAGTCAGTTGAGCCCAATATCATTAGCTGAAGGTGTAGGGATCTTATCCTAGCTTGTCTGAGTGGGTGAGAAATGAGCGTGAGCCAAGTCTAACAGTCTCAGCAGTCTCTACTATCACATAAATCAATAGTCAAACAATTATGTGGTCTAAACAGTAATTCTTTGGTAGCTAGAGTTAGGTTTCTACTATCATCACAGTTTCCACAGGGTTTGGTTTGAGTTTCTGGAGAGTATAGAAGTGCTAGAGCTGATGCAAAGAGAGGCTTATAGGTGGAAGATCAGAGGTGTTAGAGGTGAGAGTCTATTAAGATATAGGCCTTGGAGCCTTAGTGAACAAGGGTGTAGAAGGTGTGTGGGTGTGAATGGTCCTAAGGGAGCCACCTAACCCTAGGCCACTAGCAAGTCTATTTAAAGGCACATGCCAAAGGCATTTGTATGAAGAATGAAGCTTAGTTGTATTTTGAGCAACTTAATAAGCAAGATATTTTCTTGTATTGTGTCTCTCTCTCCTCCACATATTGATCTAGCATAAGCACCACGAAATTCTATCTTGGTATCTAGAGATTTGGTTGATTAGGCCTTTTTGTGGTGTAGAATAGGTCAAATTTCCAAGGAGAAATGGTGCAACCATAAACCATTGTCTTCATCCCATAAGCCAAAGAGGTTGAAGTTTTCTGGTTTTTCATCATTAAACTCAGTTCCTTGAGTGGTTTAAAGTTGGGCACATGTACACTAAGTGCTTATCTTTAATAGTTTTCTGTATCACCCTTGAGGCTCTTGTTTGTAAGAGGCATAGGCATGTCATAAGCCATATGCTCTCATTTCCCAAGCCCAAGGCATGTTATTTCGCTGCGTATTCAACATTTTCATATTCTAAGATGAGTTGTAAGGTTGAGCATAGCATCACTAAGTGATCTACCTTGTTGTTTGTCATGTTTTTAAGCATCTCTTGGCATTGTCTTTGTAAGAGGCATAGGCAGCATTATGAGCCATGCCCTCACCTTCTTGAGCCAAGAATGATGTACCTTATTGGTTTGAGCATTTACCTCAACCACTTACTCACTTTCATTAAGCTTGTACCTTCAAACCCTACTGGGTATCATGTAACCAACATGCACAAAAGCTTTTGTTGTAATCAAGGAGTAGACACTGCCCTTGACCAATCTATAAGTCAACCCTTTCCCTTTCCCATATAAATCTACCTCATAACCATTACTCTAAAAAGAAGGCCCTCATTGCCCATGGAGGAGGTATAATATGCAGAAAAGCATCAAGCATGTTGAAGGAACATCTATGTGCAAACCACTTAAGCAAGGGTGGCAGCCTTGTTTTGATCATTGTGTGAGAATGGTCAAAATGGAAAGCATGTGGAAGCAATGGCATCCAAGGCAATTTTTTTTTCCCTACCCATTCCAAGCACATTTTTTCATGGTGGCTGGCATTGAGGGGCGGTATTAAGATATAGGCCTTGGAGCCTTAGTGAACAAGGGTGTAGAAGGTGTGTGGGTGTGAATGGTCCTAAGGGAGCCACCTAACCCTAGGCCACTAGCAAGTCTATTTAAAGGCATTTGTATGAGGCATGAAGCTTAGTTTTATTTTGAGCGACTTAATAAGCAAGATACTTTCTTGTATTTTGTGAGTCTCTCTCCTCCACATATTGATCTAGCATGAGCACCACGAAATTCTATCAGAGTCGACTTGGGATGACAATAAGAGAAGATAACTGAACCAGAGAGGGAGCTTGGGAGGGTGTTGAAGTGTCCAAAGGAGTCAGCTAGAGGGTTGAATGGAGACAATATGATTTATATGCACAAAAACCTTTTCACCTTCCACAATTCTTCTTGCCTCTGTCAGTTGTTTGAAGGTATCCTAATGGTCTGAAAGAAAATCTCCTGTGATGCTCCAGTACAGAGCTCATAGTGAACTCCCTATTCAAAATACTGTGGTACATGTGGAAGTTCCTCTGAGCCTTGCACTTGTGAAGAAAGTCAAATAGGAGCAAATCTGGAGATTTGTCCTCTTCTGGTTCCTTTTGTTTTGAAAGGGAAGACTCACCTTTCTGCTCCAGTCTCTTGCTTTTGCCTGAACAAAAATTTATATATCATGAATTCTATATGCTGACATATGCAATCAGGGAATGTATATAATATCACCAAACAACTCTCTTCATGAGCACACATGAATCACCTGGTGATTGCTGTGGTCTAAGTATAGCAGCAGAAAAGTCCAGCTTCCTCTTGAAAGGAGGGGCCTGAGAATCAATTGTTCCAAAGCAAAAACTTTTCTCATCATCAAGGAAGAAATCCCCAGGGCCAAAGAAAGCAAAACAATGAGGAAGAAGTGAAAACCAAAAGGGACACAGGAATTTGCAAGAAAACGCGATGCAGGGCCATTTGGAAAATGTCAAGTGCTCTCCTCGCATTTTGTTGCAAATTCTCCATTTCTATTGACATCCATCTCCAATCAAATGCTAGGATCATCTTACAGTGTCCTGGACAGTAGATGATACTAGGAAGAATTCCCCAGGGCCAAAGAGAGCAAAACAATGAGGAAGAAATGAAAACCAAAACTAATACAAGAATTTGTAGGAAAACACGATATAGGGCCATTTGGAAAATGTTAAGCACTCTCCTCGCATTTTGTTGCAAACTTCTAGGTCCTATTGATATCCATCTCCAATCAAATCCTAGGGTGATGCACCAGATTCCAGGGCAGTAAGATTCAAGAATTCTATGGATGGAAGAAATATATATCAAAAAACATTGAAAAGAATATAGATCTCTGACCTTTCTTTTCCTTTTCCATGCTGTTGGAGTTGCACTGGTGATTCTTCTGCTCTCCTTCCAGACTTGAGCTGCAGCCTAGGTAACCTAGAGATCTGGCAGTGGTAGTAGTTTTCAGGCAAGTTGCAGTGTGGATGGAGTGTGTTGGGTAGGAAGTGATCAGAGGGGGAAGGAAAAGGATGATGGGGGGTGCTGGCAAGGATGAAAGACGGGGAGGGAAGAGTGTTAATGGATCTGATTATGAAATCATGATTGGCACAAGTTCCAAGGCAAAAAGTACCATTCACACCTGCCAAGTTTCAAACTCCAAAAGATCTGGGTCCCATCCACACGTGTGAAAAAACGACTACATTCCACACGTGTGGTATTTATTAGCTACTTTGTTTGTATTTTGCACTAATCTTTTCTCTCTTGTTTAATCTCTCCTATCTAGGGCCTCCCCTCTCAGCTCTCTTGCCTCTCTACCTCCCTACTCTGCACCATTAGCATCCTGACCAGCAGCACAGGTTCATCCCCAGCACAGGGTACTCATCACCAGCACAGCACACCTACAGATAGCTTCCAGGTCAGTAAGACACTCTATATCCTTTTCTTCTTGTTTAATAGTATATTAGGATAAGGTACTGAGTGATGTGATGTAGCTTAGATATTATGATAAATATTATATGCATTCCTTAGCTTTTTCCACTGCAACCACAAGCAGGAAGACTTTTGAATTGGGCTTGTTGAGTGAGAGATTGATCACTTTTGGCCTTCTATAGACTCAATCCATCTTGCACCAAGTTGCAAACACAGTGAAATGACTGAAGGCATGTTCAAGTATGCTGCCTCATGAATTTGCAGGAAAACGCAAGGAGAAGGCTTTAGGAATTTCAAACAACCCAAATCGCATTTTGTTGCAAATATAAAACTGTTGCTTCATCCACCCGTATTATTATGATTTTGTGACTTTCTAGGCTATTCAAGGCTGTACACTCCTTGCATAAACTCAATCCATATTGTTTTTAGTTGTAAAGACAGAGAATTCACTGTAGGAATGTAATAGCATGTTACTTCAGGTATTTGCAGGAAAACGGGAGGGGGAGCTGTTAGGAATTTCAAATTGTCAAAATCGCGTTTTGTTGCAAATTTATAAATGTTGCTTCATCCACCCCTGTCATTGCCTTCTTGTATCATTCCATGTTCTACATGGCTGTAATCTCTTTCCATTGCTTTGTATGCAGCTTTTCAAAGTGATGGCAAGAACCAAGTCAACTGCAAGGAGGGCTGGCAAGGAGCCAGGGCTTGCAGCAGCAGTTGGGGCAGGTAACAAGGAATGTAGTGTGCCTCCAAAAAGGGAAGAGTTGCACATGGCAGGAAGGGGAAGTTGGGGCAGGTAACAAGGAATGTAGTGTGCCTCCAGAAAGGGAAGAGTTGCACATGGCAGGAAGGGGAAGTCAATGAGCCTGATCCAGCAAAAGTCCAAGAGATTGAAACATGGTGCAGGTGTGCTAAAGGAGATCAGGAAGCAACAGAAAGCTATAGGCTTTGCAATCCCCAAGGCACCTTTTCAGAGACTAGTGAGAGACATATGTGATAGTTGGCACCTTGGTTTCAGGTGGAACAGGACTGCCATTCTTTCCTTACAGGAAATGGCAGAGGATTACTTAGAGAAATATTTTGAAGATGCAATGCTGGTAGCAGCCCATGCTCACAGGGTAACTCTGATGGCCAAAGACTTCAACACTTTGTCCAGAGTGAGATGGAGGTATGACGAGCTGGTCCATCCTGTGGAATGGCAAGACATAAAAATGAGAGACATATTATTAATTCCACCTACAAGAAAGTTGAAGGTAGATGAGGTTAAGGTTGTTGAAGTAACCCACTCAAAGAGCACCAGAGGGAAAGCTGCTTATGAGGAGTCACTCAAGCAGTAAATAAAAGAATCCAAATCTGCTATAGATGTGGAGACTGTACAGATGGAGCCGCAGATACAGAGAAGGTTGAAGGAGCTGGGCCCTAACATAGTTGTCCATATTGAGGATGAAACTTCAGAGAATAATTTTGACTTGATCCTACCATTTCCTTCAAGTTAAGAGATCCAAAGGAAACTCCCATGGATATTTTCAATTGGTTCAAACACTGCGATTTTGATGTGGTCGATATTTTGCTACTTTCATACCATAACAAGTATGTGGGTGAGTACTTCTTTTGGGATTTTTCTTCAAGATTGAGAACTCTTGTAGCCTTTGATTTCTTATGCTTTTTTCCTTATGCAGTGATCACTGGAGCTTTGCTTCTATTGACATCCAGCAGAAGCAATGCTTTTTATTCAACTCTCTTAGAAACACACACAGAGAGCTGAAATTGTAAGTGGTGTGTGTGCTATTTTTAACTTTAAACTTCATTATTTTGATTTAATGTACACTAACTGAATTATATGTATTGCAGTTGTATTAGAAGGCTTCTAGATGCATTGGATCACTGTCCTCCTAATGTCAATCTTTTGGATTCAATAGAGCCAATAGATTTAGAGGTAGAAAGTCGTTCCCTCTACTGATGTCTATTTCATGCTATGCCTTTGAACTTATTTAATAATTTTGTTTTGTTCAGATATTAACAGTTTCTAACATATCTTTCCAACTGTCCAGACACCACAACAAGATGATTCAAGTAGCTGCGGGCTTGAGAGTACTGATTAGTGCCAAATATATACTTTCAAGCTATTTTGAGATAGGACAGCCAGAGCTTGTAAGAAAAAATATTTTTCATTTAGCTTCAAAATAATTGATATTGGTACAAAGTGTTCTAAATCATTATATCTCATTGCAGATGAGAGAAGATAGCTTTAGCTCGAACTATGTATATAGTTTCAGAGCTGATACAATTTGGAAGTTTTTGAAGTATGCCTTCCCTAAACCTATTGTACCAGCTACTGTCGAGTTGGGTGAGAGCTCTAAAGTCCGAGAAGGTGTCATACACCTTGATGACACAGATGATGCTGATGTGGTGCCACAGGAACAAGGACCTAGTGCTGATGAGGAGAAGCCACAAGAACAAGGACCTGCTTCTGCTGATGTTATTGAGGAGAAGATGGAGCAGCAGCAAGCAGATGCTCCAAGGCAGTAGAGGAGACAATGGAGCAGCACCAAGAGACTGTACACGACAGGATGGAGCAACAGAAAATAGATTCTCAAAAAAAAGATGATACGGTGAGCTTGGACCATGTAGAGCAGCCTCTGGATCAGCCTGTAGATAAATAGAAAATGGTTGTCAAGAATATGTTCTACATATATAATTAAACACTTCTGTACATAATTTTACTTTATTGAATATAATACCTTTGTTTATGGAGTCTGTGCTATCTCAAATTTTAAATTTTCAATGTCTTTGCATTTTATTGAACTCTCTCTTCTTTTGAGCACCTACAAAAAAGCAATATGAAATAATAGGGTAAAGTAAACTAAGAGCAGTGCTTAATGAGACTAGGATAAGTCAGATGGTATACCTTCTTATTGTTGTAGATAAATAAAAAGTCCTTTGAAATAGAACCTTCTGTCTCAAACAGAATGTCATTGCGCAATTGAGCTAGGGAGCAACATTGTCTTAATGAGATATTGACTAGCACATCACTCAACAACATCAATATCAAGACATTTATTTTCTGCACCAAAAGAATCTTCATCTTGATCCATTGGGACTAGTTTTGTACCTAGCATTCGATTGCGCTTATAATAAAAAGAAAAAATAAAATTTTGTGATGCAACCATGTACTTCAGTTGCATAGAAGGTTGGACAACCTCACAAAACACTGAACTACATGTCTTCTTATCCCAAACTTTATCCAAAAATTGTGGCATGCATGCCAGACTTGTTGCTTTAACTGTGAACATTGCTTTTGAAACCTTCACTGGAAAGGTATTAAACAAGTCTACAAAAACTGTGAGAGGCATGCATAAAGAAATTTTTATTATTCTTGTGGCAATATTGGGCCTCAGAGCTTTCTGTACTTCTTTGAAAAGCTTGGCTCTATATGCCTCTGTAACACTAAAATGTGCCAATCCACTGAATTCCATGCCGGAAGGTCTTGTTTTCTTAACACACCATGTGTGTTAGCATTGTCCAGCAACTGATAAAAATGATCAGTAAAAAATATACCCGATTGAGCTAGCTCTGTTGCACATCGACCTTGGTATTGTTGTTCTCCTATCGATCCATGCAAAACATCTATAAATCCCAGAATACAATCGATGTTTTGCCATGTCTCATACGATGAAGGGTATAAATCTGAAATAAAATAACACAAGAATGTCATTAAGCAAAGAAAGAAAGCTTTATCTTAAAAATCCATACACCTCATAAAGAACAAAACCACAATAGAAAAATATACAATTAGGCCTGTGTTGCGGAAGATCATTTGGATAGTCTCGCAAGACAAGTTCTTTATGCATGTACACATGCTGAATCAAAACTTCTTTCACCGATATCTTCCCTTTGGTGATTTTAAAATCTCGTACTCTTCCCTTCCATGATGCCAAGAAAATATTTTTTGTCTGGGGTCTCTTTCTTTTGCTAGGTTGCATGAGCACCCATGCTCCTTTCGAAACACTAAACCTTTCCCAAGTTGTTCCTTACGTTTTGACTGTACTTGAATTCTCTACCGAAGAAATAGAAGAAGCAGGTCGACGGGGTAAAGATGTATGGTATAATTTTGCCTTCATAGCATTATCATCCACAGAGCGTCTTTCACAAGAACGGCCATAGTTTTTATTCACCATGGAGACCTTGTGAATCTGTAACCACAGCAAAGTAATGTAAACAAGATAACAAAGTGAAGTTTCAAGAAAGAGAAAGTGGGCAGACAGACAGTTGACAAGAAACATCTTACTCTAAGCCAAACAGAATCAAGGGAGCACTTTTGGAAAAGAAGAGGCTGCTGCACAATCGGGCAGTGGTGTAGAATGGTAGACCTTTCGAAGGAAAGGCAGCACAACATTTCAAAGTTCAAAGGAAGGTAGAAGCGGGAAGGCCCTTGTCAGAGAAAATGTCAGACTAGATTCTATCTTCATGTCCAAAGATCTTGTGAGAATAAAAAACCAATCTCCACATTAATGTAGCACGCTTGTACCTACATAAAATCTTGTTTCTTTTATCTATTTTCTCTTATTTTTGTGAATTTCCAATGTTACGTTGGCCCTTTGTTGATTGGTTGAGAGCTTATTTTTCCAAACCGTAAAAGGCCCCAAAATGAGCTCTCTTTTTTCCTAATGAGTTTGTCGAAGTGTTGCAATCATGGTGAAAGTGGAGTTGAAAGATCCAAGTGCCTTTGATGAAGCTGTGAGGCTAGCATTAGGGAAGTGGAAGAAGAAGATGAGGAAGAAGGAGTTTGAAATGAAGGAGAGGGAAGCAAGCAAGCTTATGGTGGTAGATGTGCCAATGAGTTTGCATATGCAGAGGGAAACATGTGTGTAAATCCGAACGATTGAGGAACCAGGTAGAGGGAAGAATGGACTACATCAAGAAATCCAAAGACTGACAGAGTAGGTTGAGAGTTTAAATCTTTTTTTACTGGAGATTTTTGGAGTTGATTAGGATCAAGTGTAGTCTCAAGGGAAATGTGATGACGTGAATATGATTGGAGCTATAATGGAGGAGGAAGAGTTCTCAAATGAGTCTGATGATGTAGATTTGGATCAGAGTCTCCGTGTACTCAAATTCAAGGAACTTTGGAGCTAGATGCTAAGGTGCCTATTGAGGAAACTAGCTCAAGTTTGCAGGGCTATTAGAAGAAAGATAGCATTGTAGAACAACCTGAGTTTTTTCTAGAGGAGAAAGGGAACTCCGTGGGTATGAAGGATGATGTGTGTGGTCAAGGAAAAACACTATTGCAGGCAAAATAGGTACGTGACGAGGGTTACCTAAAAAGATTCCCTCCCAAAATGCATGAAAGCTTAAAAACACACTTTTTTTGAGAGCACATCTAGAATTCCATGTGTGGATTAAAAAACAAATTGAATTTTAACACTTTTTTCAAGAGAACACGTGGTGACTCCATAGATTTATATACTAATAATGCTTGACAGAAATACAACTTGACTTTCTAATGGGATAGAACAAGTCCCCACAACTTAAAGAAATACCAATTTTTTTGAGTAAAAAATTATTTTATAAATTTGTGAATGAAAGAAACTTCTATTAATGAACTTTCTTGGAGCAAAGTTTACCACTATACAAAAATATACACATTATTTGACGAGTGATAAAAAACGATGAGAATAGATATCATCATAAGCTCCATAATCTATAAAAAAACCTTCAATCATGCTTGATTCTATTTCTAAACCCAAATAACAAAGCAAATACAAATAATATGAAATAATAGTTTCTCATACAAAGATGAGACGAAACTTCTTGATGAAGATTTATAGAGAAATAAACTAAAGTATGTAAAGTAGGAGAGTCATGATAAACTAAATTATGTAAAGTAGGCCCAATGAACATAATTAAAAATTAAGCTAATAATTAAGCCAAGGCTACAACACTATGTTGGTCATAGCTAAGGATACCCAAGAAAAAAAAGAGCATCCCCCATATGTTAAGAGACTTTGACCACTTCACGCTACTTTAGTTGTTTAGAACACATTGTTGAGGATATGATTCCTGTTTTCATATATATCGTATATATAATAGATGTACTTTTGGTATAATTTTAGATATTAGACGTAATATTACTCTATGCTTTGAAATGTTAATATGAGATCTGTATCTTCTTAATGTGTTCTTGCTCTTAATAATGTGTATTTAAATTTCATTTGAAAGTTTGGGCAAAATGGGTGTTCCAATGGTTTTGTGATTTTTGTTCGTTTTTTTGTGGTTATAAATGTAGTTATAAAATACAACTATAAAAGTAGCTCTAATATAACCCAATCCATGAGCCTGTCAACCATGTTTATAACTATAATAATTGATTTCTGTGTCGCATAGTTTTGTTCTTAACCCTTACTATCTATTGGTACAAGTTAAGGTATTAAGTGTCTACAGCTCAAAATCCTATTTTGAGTGAGGTAAAGATTGTAAGATAGTGTCTACTGCTGGGCTTTTACCATTGTGTGCTCCCTCTGATTGTCCTGAGATTGTCGATATTCCAAGCTTTTCTACATGACCACAAAATTTCCTACAGCGTGGTTAATGCTTGGGGGGCTACCAGGGCTACCAGTAGGATTCCTTAGAATCTCGTAGCTCATGTGTGTGCTCCGATCATCGACCTCCCCATTATATCGACACTTCATCACATCAACCTCCCCATTATATCGAGACTTCATCACATCAACCTCCCCATTATATTGAGACTCCATCACACCGGTCACGGCAATGTTGCCAACCTCCCTACTCAAGTTGGTCTCTATACCAAAGTGCATGGTATTGTCCTTAGAGAATGTAGCACAATCAAACCCTTCGGTTGGGCGACAGGAAGAGTCATGCGGATGGCTATTGGACCTAGTGTGTCTGTCTAAGCCAAATTGACGCGCAACGGCAAGAATGGGTCTTTTATAAGGACTACAAACTATCAAGAGAAGGATCATAAAAGCACATCTGCTTGTAAGCATCGCTCTCTCTCTTTCTCTCTCTCAAGAATTGATTAAGAAGCTTGACGTTCGTAGCACCAAGAAGCTTGCCGTTCGTAGCACCGTACCTGTGTGTTTGAGGCAAGCAAGATGGCTCTCTCTCTGTCTCTCTGTCTGTCTGTCTATCTGTCTGTCTCAGAGTATTGCAGATTAATGAGCTTGATGTCTCAGAGTATTGCTTGATGCAGAGTGTATGAATCTGGGACGAGCAGTCCAGCATGAAGATTTATATACATAATGGTCAGCGCGATGCCAGGCATGGTACGAATCAGCTTCACGCGATAATACAGAAGGTTCACGCGCAGCCGCCGTTCATTGAGAACCGTTCTCTGTTTGATGAGAAAAATCAGGCTTTCGTATCTCATACGCATTGCCCAAAAACCGCTCTTTGAACCGATCCCCAAATAGCATCTCTTTTTTGAACCATCAACCGATGCCTGCTTTGACCAGAGAATTTGTTCGAATGTTGCACTTCTCCACCGCTTGAAGTTAAGGCCTTGCCTTCACATTAAGGCCTGGGAGCTTGAAGTTATCCCCGATTACATTCCCGGTTGTTTCTCAATTATCTCTATCAGGCTGAATTTAGAACTACTTCCACAAAAGAAAATTGCAAAATACAGCCACAACTCCCTCAGAAGTTGTAGATGAGCATGTAGTTTCCCTCTTAGCACATAGATATAAGAAGGCGTGGTAGTTGATGCATAACTAATTCGTATAGATCCACATACGCGAGGTGATGTAACTAATATGGCACTACGACTGAATATGGAACCAAAATATTCTTTGCTATTAATTAATATAGAGGTTAATGTGTGCTTTTTAATAATGTATGTCTATAGGTTGTGTACATCTCCCAAAAGAAAGCAGATTGGAGCCCCTAGGAATGCACAAAACAACATCGAGAGTTTTAGAGCGGCCTATAACGTTGTGACTTTTCCTCATTGTAGCAACAATAGTGGAACAAGGGCCCTCCCAACGTATAGACACAACTTTGTTACGAAGAAGAGTACAATGGAAGACGGTCATCCTTAAAGGGGCATGCTTGTCAAAGGAATACGAAGCATCAAAACGCAAGGGGGAATTACATTTGTTGCAGTGAGCAGTAGCTTGGGAATTGTCGTTTTTAGATTTTATACTTTACATTGATAGGGTTTTTTGTGCTAAGTCCATAAAGCTCAACGTAGGTGCCTGTCCACACCCCACAAAGATAATAAGGCTTGTAGAGTATGTATGAAACCTTAGGAACAAGGGATGTTGCATGACCGCCAACCGCAGGTGTATAGCTCTTGCGAGCTGAAGTGAAGTGAAGTGTGGGACTGCTGCATGTGCAGATGGCAAGATGGGTTGACAAAAATACACGCAATAGCTGAGAAGCGCAATGTGGGGATGGGGTATTGGAGATTAGGAACCATTGAAGGGGAGAGCCAGATGAGAGAACATTGAGAAGGAGTGGAGAGACAAAAGATTTTTTTGATTTTGTATAGCAGATATTGTGCAACTTTTTGGTTTTGTCTAGTTTGACATAGCATAGAATTGGGAAAATCAGCTTGTTCATAGCAGAGAGTGCAACGAGATACAAGATCTTGTAGGATGATGGGTTCCCTAGGACTTTTGTGTTGTTGCAGCTCTGTTGGAACCTGAACCTACTACTCAAGGCTTGCTCAATTCTGTCTCTGGTGTGTTTGTTTGGTAGTGGCCTGTAGGTGTGGTTGCATAGCTTTTTTTGAGTCTAGTTTTGTGGAATTTAAGAGTTGGGACAATCTTGTTGTGGATGCCCCCCTTGGTCTTGTTGCCGCTTTTATTGTGCATACCCCATATCTTAGGGATGTTTGGATGCCAATCAATTTGATCTAGTTGATGAAATTTGAGAGTTTGTTTTGTCTCAACTATGAATGGATACAAGTGTTTGTATTTGATATGATAGTTGAGATATGTGTGTTGTTTTGATTGAGTTGGTGGAGATGAACCACTGGGATGTGTTGGTTTGATGTCTGGGGTGTTGGTTTTGAGTCAGTTTTGACTTAGTCAGCATCAGAAAAGAGAGTACATGGTCAGTTTAGGTCAATCATAGTCAGCTGGTCATCAATATAATCAGTTTTTGTGATGGTTTAGGGAACTTGTTTTGGAATTTTTGAGTTGAGAGGAACTATTTGTGAGTCCTAGCTGTCTTTTGGAGATCTGCCACCACCAGAGGTCAGTTGTCAAAAGTCACAAGGCTTGGTGGTGTGATACGTATCTATGGCAGCTGTGAGTTAGCTATGTGATTATAATGTTAGGTCTTCGCTTGGTTTAAGTGCTTGGATGCGCTAGCTAAAGCAGAGGTGAGGATACCTCCATCCGTTGTATAAGCCTAGTTTGGTTGGTTGGGGACAGTCAATTCAGAGGTAGTTGGGTGCTAGTTGTAGTCACAACAAAAAGCAAATTGTGTGATATCTCTTCAAATTTAGAGATGCCTGAGGGTCTATGGGTGTCTGAGGACATTTTGGAGAAGATTATTATTTACTATAGGCTTCTGAGTTAGATGATTCTGTGTCAGATTCTTGAGGCAGAATTCAGCTAGTTGGTGAGAGAAAGGGCAGAAGAGGGTTAGCAGGATAATTAGGAAGGTCTTGGACTTGTGGAGATTTGATCAGTTGATGTTGGAGGATGGTAGAGGATCCTAGGGGACCCCATTTGGAATAAGGTGAGGTATCAGAATTGGGAAGCAGGTGGACAATTGGTATATGAGTTGTTTTGGGCAGTCAAGAGAGTTTGCTGTCAGCTAGTGGTCAACTAACGGTAGCTGCTTGTTTCTGAGAGGTTCTAATACAAGGTTTCAAGGCTAGATAATGGTGGAGGACATTCTGGGATCCTTGAGGATGGATTTATGACTAGAGATTGCACATTTGGAATATACTCTTTGAGACCTTTTCAATGCACGAGCGAGATCTCTACAAAAGTCTTTTGGCATTCAAAGTTGAGGGTGCTAAACTCTTTGTTCTAAGATCTCCATTTGAACCAATCGTGTTTCAAAAACCCACTAAAGTCATGAGAGCTGATTACATGCCATGCCATCACCAATTTGGGGACTTCTTGAATATGCAAAATTGCCCATCATGCCATATATCATTGGAAAGGTCTTAAAGAGTAAATTCCAAATGTGAAAACTTTGCTCACTTCTAAGATGATTTTCAAAACATTCACCATGAGCCCATTTTTCTAGAGACAGGAGGTGTGGAAATCCAAAAGGGGAAAAAATGAGAGTCCATATTTTGCCTAATGATAATTTCCCCCTCACGGGCAGCGCACCTCGGACGAGGCCATAAAGGCAAGTTCTCCCAGACACATCATTATTTTGGTGCGTCCATAGAGGAGGGCTCTGGAGCACCCTTCAGTTTCCTATTTGTTCATATTAGGCACATTGGTGTTGATGGAGAAGCCACTAGTTTTCAATGGACATGGGTATGAGGATGTTCATGCTTTTTTGCATCTCGTAAGAAAGAAGTGCACCCGTGCAAGGATTAAGGATCATAAGGCTATACTGCACCTCTGTTAGAGACTTGGTCTAGATCTGAACTGCTTGACACAGCAGAGCAACTGGGTGTCTGTTGTTGATGTTGTGATGTGAGAAGTTTCAAATCATGGATAAAGATGAAGCGGTGATGGGTTTTTGTTGAGTTGTACTATTGGAGGAGCTCGTAGATTTTTTGGTGTTTTTGTTTTTTTTCTTGCATCCCCAAGTCTCAGGGATATTGAGATACTGAAGTGTTTTATCTACCTAAGGCACTGTAAGAGTTTGACTTGTATGAGTGAGAATGTTTGTAAGCTCATTTGTATTGAGGTTTCTTTTGTGATATGTTCGTTGATCTGATAGGTTTTATGAATATTGATTCCCTGTGGTGGGTATCAGTCTGATGACAGAGGAACCAATTTTGAGTTAGTTCTGACATAGTCAGAACCAGTTGAGAAAGTTCAAAGAAGGTTCTACATCAGCTCTAAGAGTCAGTTGTGCCCAATATCATTAGCTGAACGTGTAGGGATCTTATCCTAGCTTATCTGAGTGGGTAAGAAATGAGCGTGAACCAAGTCTAACAATCCCAGCAGTCTCTACTATCACATAAATCAATAGTCAGACAATTATGTGGTCTAAACAGTGATTCTTTGGTAGCTAGAGTTAGGTTTCTACTATCATCACAGTTTCCACAAGGTTAGGTCCTAGCTTGGTTTGAGTTTTTGGAGGGTATAGAAGTGCTAGCTGATGCAAAGAGAGGCTTATAGGTGAAAGATCACAGGTGTTAGAGGCTCATAGGTGAAAGATCAGAGGTGTGAGAGGCGAGAGTCGACTTGGGAGGGCAATAAGAGGAGATAGCTGAACCACAGAGGGAGCTTGGGAGGGTGTTGAAGTGTCCAAAGGAGTCAGCTAGAGGGTTGAGGATAGGAACCACATTGGTTCGTGCCTTTGGAGATGGGATTTCAGCATCCCCCAATTTGGATCCCACTGTGTCTTCTTCTTGTGTGCCTGCTGGTGGTGTATAGAGGCCATCACCTACCAACCACACATTATTCAGGTGCTCCTACTAAAAGGATCAGAGAGTTCTTATTAAGGGATTGTGTCATTAGGTTGGAGTCCATCTGTTAATCAACTCGGAGCCAATTGCTCACTTTGGTTATGAAGTTTTGAGAGGTCAAAAGAATGAGGATGTTTCCCAGTTCCTTAGGAGGACTGAACTAGTGGCTTTAGGCACTGGCAAGGATGATGAAGCATATAAGCTGAGGATGACAGACTTGTTGTGAAAAGACGAAGTGAGGGAATGGTTTAAATATGATTCCATAGAGACTAAGAGAGGAAGATGGGATAGGTTGAAAGAAGGCTTAAGAGGAAGGTATGGGAAGCCTAAAATACCTGAAGGTGTATGGAGGTAGCTTAGCAAATCGAACCACATAGAACATGAGGATATATTCAGCTTTGTAGATAGGTTTGAAGCTATTTGGAGAAGGATTTTGAGAGCCTTTTGGGGGAGAACTATGTATCTCTAGACTTTCTAAAGAAAGATAACTTTGTCGAAGTATTGCAATCATAGTGAAAGTGGAGTTGAAAGATCCAAGTGCCTTTGATGAAGCAGGGAGGCTAGCATTAGGGAAGTGGACGCTGAAGATGAGGAAGAAGGAGTTTGAAATGAAGGAGAGGGAAGCAAGCAAGCTTATGGTGGTAGATGTGCCAATGAGTTTGCATATGCAGAGGGAAACATGTGTGTAAATCCGAACGATTGAGGAACCAGGTAGAGGGAAGAATGGACTACATCAAGAAATCCAAAGGCTGACAGAGTAGGTTGAGAGTTTAAATCTTTTTGTACTGGAGATTTTTGGAGTTGATTAGGATCAAGTGTAGCCTCAAGGGAAATGTGATGACGTGAATATGATTGGAGCTATAATGGAGGAGGAAGAGTTCTCAAATGAGTCTGATGATGTAGATTTGGTTCAGAGTCTCCGTGTACTCAAATTCAAGGAACTTTGGAGCTAGATGCTAAGGTGCCTATTGAGGAAACTAGCTCAAGTTTGCAGGTCTATTAGAAGAAAGATAGCATTGTAGAACAACCTGAGTTTTTTCTAGAGGAGAAAGGGAACTCTGTGGGTATGAAGGATGATGTGTGTGGTCAAGGAAAAACACTATTGCAGGCAAAATAGGTACGTGACGAGGGTTACCTAAAAAGATTCCCTCCCAAAATGCATGAAAGCTTAAAAACACACTTTTTTTGAGAGCACATCTAGAATTCCATGTGTGGATTAAAAAACAAATTGAATTTTAACACTTTTTTCAAGAGAACACGTGGTGACCTCCATAGATTTATATACTAATAATGCCTGACAGAAATACAACTTGACTTTCTAATGGGATAGAACAAGTCCCCACAACTTAAAGAAAAACCAATTTTTTTGAGTTAAAAATTATTTTATAAATTTGTGAATGAAAGAAACTTCTTTTAATGAACTTTTTTGGAACAAAGTTTACCACTATACAAAAATATACACATTATTTGACGAGTGATAAAAAACGATGAGAATAGATATCATCATAAGCTCCATAATCTATAAGAAACCCTATAATCATGCTTGATTCTATTTCTAAACCCAAATAACAAAGCAAATACAAATAATATGAAATAAGAGTTTTTCATACAAAGATGAGACGAAACTTCTTGATGAAGATTTATAGAGAAATAAACTAAAGTATGTAAAGTAGGAGAGTCATGATAAACTAAATTATGTAAAGTAGGCCCAATGAACATAATTTAAAATTAAGCTAATAATTAAGCCAAGGCTACAACACTATGTTGGTCATAGCTAAGGATACCCAAGAAAAAAAAGAGCATCCCCCATATGTTAAGAGACTTTGACCACTTCACGCTACTTTAGTTGTTTAGAACACATTGTTGAGGATATGATTCCTGTTTTCATATATATCGTATATATAATAGATGTACTTTTGGTATAATTTTAGATATTAGACGTAATATTACTCTATGCTTTGAAATGTTAATATGAGATCTGTATCTTCTTAATGTGTTCTTGCTCTTAATAATGTGTATTTAAATTTCATTTGAAAGTTTGGGCAAAATGGGTGTTCCAATGGTTTTGTGATTTTTGTTCGTTTTTTTGTGGTTATAAATGTAGTTATAAAATACAACTATAAAAGTAGCTCTAATATAACCCAATCCATGAGCCTGTCAACCATGTTTATAACTATAATAATTGATTTCTGTGTCGCATAGTTTTGTTCTTAACCCTTACTATCTATTGGTACAAGTTAAGGTATTAAGTGTCTACAGCTCAAAATCCTATTTTGAGTGAGGTAAAGATTGTAAGATAGTGTCTACTGCTGGGCTTTTACCATTGTGTGCTCCCTCTGATTGTCCTGAGATTGTCGATATTCCAAGCTTTTCTACATGACCACAAAATTTCCTACAGCGTGGTTAATGCTTGGGGGGCTACCAGGGCTACCAGTAGGATTCCTTAGAATCTCGTAGCTCATGTGTGTGCTCCGATCATCGACCTCCCCATTATATCGACACTTCATCACATCAACCTCCCCATTATATCGAGACTTCATCACATCAACCTCCCCATTATATTGAGACTCCATCACACCGGTCACGGCAATGTTGCCAACCTCCCTACTCAAGTTGGTCTCTATACCAAAGTGCATGGTATTGTCCTTAGAGAATGTAGCACAATCAAACCCTTCGGTTGGGCGACAGGAAGAGTCATGCGGATGGCTATTGGACCTAGTGTGTCTGTCTAAGCCAAATTGACGCGCAACGGCAAGAATGGGTCTTTTATAAGGACTACAAACTATCAAGAGAAGGATCATAAAAGCACATCTGCTTGTAAGCATCGCTCTCTCTCTTTCTCTCTCTCAAGAATTGATTAAGAAGCTTGACGTTCGTAGCACCAAGAAGCTTGCCGTTCGTAGCACCGTACCTGTGTGTTTGAGGCAAGCAAGATGGCTCTCTCTCTGTCTCTCTGTCTGTCTGTCTATCTTTCTGTCTCAGAGTATTGCAGATTAATGAGCTTGATGTCTCAGAGTATTGCTTGATGCAGAGTGTATGAATCTGGGACGAGCAGTCCAGCATGAAGATTTATATACATAATGGTCAGCGCGATGCCAGGCATGGTACGAATCAGCTTCACGCGATAATACAGAAGGTTCACGCGCAGCCGCCGTTCATTGAGAACCGTTCTCTGTTTGATGAGAAAAATCAGGCTTTCGTATCTCATACGCATTGCCCAAAAACCGCTCTTTGAACCGATCCCCAAATAGCATCTCTTTTTTGAACCATCAACCGATGCCTGCTTTGACCAGAGAATTTGTTCGAATGTTGCACTTCTCCACCGCTTGAAGTTATCCCCGATTACATTCCGGGTTGTTTCTCAATTATCTCTTTCAGGCTGAATTTAGAACTACTTCCACAAAAGAAAATTGCAAAATACAGCCACAACTCCCTCAGAAGTTGTAGATGAGCATGTAGGTTCCCTCTTAGATATAAGAAGGCGTGGTAGTTGATGCATGTCTAATTTGTATAGATCCACATACGCGAGGTAATGTAACTAATATGGCACTACGACTGAATATGGAACCAAAATATTCTTTGCTATTAATTAATATAGAGGTTAATGTGTGCTTTTTAATAATGTATGTCTATAGGTTGTGTACATCTCCCAAAAGAAAGCAAATTGGAGCCCCTAGGAATGCACAAAACAACATCGAGAGTTTTAGAGCGGCCTATAACGTTGTGACTTTTCCTCATTGTAGCAACAATAGTGGAACATGGGCCCTCCCAACGTATAGACACAACTTTGTTACGAAGAAGAGTACAATGGAAGACGGTCATCCTTAAAGGGGCATGCTTGTCAAAGGAATACGAAGCGTCAAAACGCAAGGGAGAATTACATTTGTTGCACTGAGTAGTAGCTTGGGAATTGTCGTTTTTAGATTTTATACTTTACATTGCTAGGGTTTTTTGTGCTAAGTCCATGAAGCTCAACGGAGGTGCCTGTCCACACCCCACAAAGAAAATAAGGCTTGTAGAGTATGTATGAAACCTTAGGAACAAGGGATGTTGCATGACCGCCAACCGCAGGTGTATAGCTCTTGCGAGCTGAAGTGAAGTGTGGGACTGCTGCATGTGCAGATGGCAAGATTGGTTGACAAAAATACACGCAATAGCTGAGAAGCGCAATGTGGGGATGGGGTATTGGAGATTAGGAACCATTGAAGGGGAGAGCCAGATGAGAGAACATTGAGAAGGGGTGGAGAGACAAAAGATTTTTTTGATTTTGTATAGCAGATATTGTGCAACTTGTTGGTTTTGTCTAGTTTGACATAGCATAGAATTGGGAAAATCAGCTTGTTCATAGCAGAGAGTGCAACGAGATACAGGATCTTGTAGGATGATGGGTTCCATAGGACTTTTGTGGTGTTGCAGCTCTGTTGGAACCTGAACCTACTACTCAAGGCTTGCTCAATTCTGTCTTTGGTGTGTTTGTTTGGTAGTGGCCTGTAGGTGTGGTTGCATAGCTTTTTTTGAGTCTAGTTTTGTGGAATTTAAGAATTGGGACAATCTTGTTGTGGATGCCCCCCTTGCTCTTGTTGCCGCTTTTACTGTGCATACCCCATATCTTAGGGATGTTTGGATGCCAATCAATTTGATCTAGTTGATGAAATTTGAGAGTTTGTTTTGTCTCAACTATGAATGGATACAAGTGTTTGTATTTGGTATGATAGTTGAGATATGTGTGTTGTTTTGATTGAGTTGGTGGAGATGAACCACTGGGATGTGTTGGTTTGATGTCTGGGGTGTTGGTTTTGAGTGAGTTTTGACTTAGCCAGCATCAGAAAAGAGAGTACATGGTCAGTTTAGGTCAATCATAGTCAGCTGGTCATATAATCAGTTTTTCTGATGGTTTAGGGATCGTGTTTTGGAATTTCTGAGTTGAGAGGAACTGTTTGTGAGTCCTAGCTGACTTTTAGAGATCTGCCACCACCAGAGGTCAGTTGTCAAAAGTCAGAAGGCTTGGTGGTGTGATACGTATCTATGGCAGCTGTGAGTTAGCTATGTGATTATAATGTTAGGTCTTCGCTTGGTTTAAGTGCTTGGATGCTCTAGAAGTGCTAGCTAATGCAGAGGTGAGGATACCTCCATCCGTTGTATAAGTCTAGTTTGGTTGGTTGGGGACAGTCAATTCAGAGGTAGTTGGGTGCTAGTTGTCACAACAAAAAGGAAATTGTGTGATATCTCTTCAAATTTAGAGATGCCTGAGGGTCTATGGGTGTCTGAGGACATTTTGGAGAAGATTATTATTTACTATAGGCTTCTGAGTTAGATGATTTTGTGTCAGATACTTGAGGCAAAATTCAGCTAGTTGGTGAGAGAAAGGGCAGAAGAGGGTTAGCAGGATAATTAGGAAGGTCTTGGAGTTGTGGAAATTAGGTCAGTTGATGTTGGAGGATGGTAGAGGATCCTAGGGGACCCGATTTGGAATAAGGTGAGGTATCAGAATTGGGAAGCAGGTGGACAATTGGTATATGAGTTGTTTTGGGCAGTCAAGAGAGTTTGCTGTCAGCTAGTGGTCAACTAACGGTATCTGCTTGATTCTGAGAGGTTCTAATACAAGGTTTCAAGGCTAGATAATGGTGGAGGACATTCTGGGATCCTTGAGGATGGATTTATGACTAGAGATTGCACATTTGGAATATACTCTTTGAGACCTTTTCAATGATATATAGCATGGTGGGAAATTTTCATATTCAAGAAGTCTTGAAATTAGTGATGACATAGTATGTTACTCTTCGATACCTTTCCAATTATATAGAGTATGATGGGAAATTTTGCCTATTCAAGAAGTCCCCAAACTCTCCCTATACTTTCTTGTCTTCCAAGACTTTAGGGGGTGTATTTACCATACAGGAATATTCAATGTGCACGAGCGAGATGTCTACAAAAGTCTTTTGGCATTCAAAGTTGAGGGTGCTAAACTCTTTGTTCTAAGATCTCCATTTGAACCAATCGTGTTTCAAAAACCCACTAAAGTCATGAGAGCCGATTACATGCCATGCCATCACCAATTTGGGGACTTCTTGAATATGCAAAATTGCCCATCATGCTATATATCATTGGAAAGGTCTTAAAGAGTAAATTCCAAATGTGAAAACTTTGCTCACTTCTAAGATGATTTGCAAAACATTCACCATGAGCCCATTTTTCTAGAGACACGAGGTGTGGAAATCCAAAAGGGAAAAAAATGAGAGTCCATATTTTGCCTAATGATAATTTCCCCCTCACGGGCAGCGCACCTCGGACGGGGCCATAAAGGCAAGTTCTCCCAGACACATCATTATTTTGGTGCGTCCATAGAGGAGAGCACCCTTCAGTTTCCTATTTGTTCATATTAGGCACATTGGTGTTGATGAAGAAGCCACTAGTTTTCAATGGACATGGGTATGAGGATGTTCATGCTTTTTTTCATCTCGTAAGAAAGAAGTGCACCCGTGTAAGGATTAAGGATCATAAGGCTATACTGCACCTCTGTTAGAGACTTGGTCTAGATCTGAACTGCTTGACACAGCAGAGCAACTGGGTGTCAGTTGTTGATGTTGTGATGTAAGAAGTTTCAAATCATGGATGAAGATGAAGTGGTGATGGGTTTTTGTTGAGTTGTACTATTGGAGGAGCTCGTAGATTTTTTGGTGTTTTTGTCTTTTTTCTTGCATCCCCAAGTCTCAGGGATATTGAGATACTGAAGTGTTTTATCTACCTAAGGCACTGTAAGAGTTTGACTTGTATGAGTGAGAATGTTTGTAAGCTCATTTGTATTGAGGTTTCTTTTGTGATATGTTCATTGATCTGATAGGTTTTATGAATATTGATTCCCTGTGGGTATCAGTCTGATGACAGAGGAACCAATTTTGAGTTAGTTCTGACATAGTCACAACCAGTTGAGAAAGTTCAAAGAAGGTTCTACATCAGCTCTAAGAGTCAGTTGTGCCCAATATCATTAGCTGAAGGTGTAGGGATCTTATCCTAGCTTGTCTGAGTGGGTAAGAAATGAGCGTGAGCCAAGTCTAACAATCTCAGTAGTCTCTACTATCACATAAATCAATAGTCAGACAATTATGTGGTCTAAATAGTGATTCTTTGGTAGCTAGAGTTAGGTTTCTACTATCATCACAGTTTCCACAAGGTTAGGTCCTAGCTTGGTTTGAGTTTCTGGAGGGTATAGAAGTGCTAGCTGATGCAAAGAGAGGCTTATAGGTGAAAGATCACAGGTGTTCGAGGCTTATAGGTGAAAGATCAGAGGTGTTAGAGGCTTATAGGTGAAAGATCAGAGGTGTTAGAGGCGAGAGTCGACTTGGGAGGACAATAAGAGGAGATAGCTGAACCAGAGAGGGAGCTTGGGAGGGTGTTGAAGTGTCCAAAGGAGTCAGCTAGAGGGTTGAGGATAGGAACCACATTGGTTCCTGCCTTTGGAGATGGGATTTCAGCATCCCCCAATTTTGATCCCACTGTGTCTTCTTCTTGTGTGCCTGCTGGTGGTGTATAGAGGCCATCACCTACCAACCACACATTATTCAGGTGCTCCTACTAAAAGGATTAGAGAGTTCTTGTTAAGGGATTGTGTCATTAGGTTGGAGTCCATCTGTTAATCAACTCGGAGCCAATTCCTCACTTTGGTTATGAAGTTTTGAGAGATCAAAAGAATGAGGATGTTTCCCAATTCCTTAGGAGGACTGAACTAGTGGCTTTAGGCACTGGCAAGGATGATGAAGCATATAAGCTGAGGATGGCAGACTTGTTGTGAAAAGACGAAGTGAGGGAATGGTTTAAATATGATTCCATAGAGACTAAGAGAGGAAGATGGGATAGGTTGAAAGAAGGCTTAAGAGGAAGGTATGGGAAGCCTAAAATACCTGAAGGTGTATGGAGGCAGCTTAGCAAATCGAACCACATAGAAGATGAGGATATATTGAGCTTTGTAGATAGGTTTGAAGCTATTTGGAGAAGGATTTTGAGAGCCTTGGGGGAGAACTATGTATCTCTAGACTTTCTAAAGAAAGATAAGTTTGTCGAAGTATTGCAATCATAGTGAAAGTGGAGTTGAAAGATCCAAGTGCCTTTGATGAAGCTGTGAGGCTAGCATTACAGAAGTGGAGGAAGAAGATGAGGAAGAAGGAGTTTGAAATGAAGGAGAGGGAAGCAAGCAAGCCTATGGTGGTAGATGTGCCAATGAGTTTGCATATGCAGAGGGAAACATGTGTGTAAATCCGAACGATTGAGGAACCAGGTAGAGGGAAGAATGGACTACATCAAGAAATCCAAAGGCTGACAGAGTAGATTGAGAGTTTAAATCTTTTTGTACTGGAGATTTTTGGAGTTGATTAGGATCAAGTGTAGCCTCAAGGGAAATGTGATGACGTGAATATGATGGGAGCTATAATGGAGGAGGAAGAGTTCTCAAATGAGTCTGATGATGTAGATTTGGATCAGAGTCTCCGTGTACTCAAATTCAAGGAACTTTGGAGCTAGATGCTAAGGTGGCTATTGAGGAAACTAGCTCAAGTTTGCAGGTCTATTAGAAGAAAGATAGCATTGTAGAACAACCTGAGTTTTTTCTAGAGGAGAAAGGGAACTCCGTGGGTATGAAGGATGATGTGTGTGGTCAAGGAAAAACACTATTGCAGGCAAAATAGGTAAGTGACGAGGGTTACCTAAAAAGATTCCCTCCCAAAGTGCATGAAAGCTTAAAAACACACTTTTTTTGAGAGCACATCTAGAATTCCATGTGTGGATTAAAAAACAAATTGAATTTTAACACTTTTTTCAAGAGAACACGTGGTGACCTCCATAGATTTATATACTAATAATGCCTGACAGAAATACAACTTGACTTTCTAATGGGATAGAACAAGTCCCCACAACTTAAAGAAAAACCAATTTTTTTGAGTTAAAAATTATTTTATAAATTTGTGAATGAACGAAACTTCTTTTAATGAACTTTTTTGGAACAAAGTTTACCACTATACAAAAATATACACATTATTTGACGAGTGATAAAAAACGATGAGAATAGATTTCATCATAAGCTCCATAATCTATAAGAAACCCTGTAATCATGCTTGATTCTATTTCTAAACCCAAATAACAAAGCAAATACAAATAATATGAAATAAGAGTTTTTCATACAAAGATGAGACGAAACTTCTTGATGAAGATTTATAGAGAAATAAACTAAAGTATGTAAAGTAGGAGAGTCATGATAAACTAAATTATGTAAAGTAGGCCCAATGAACATAATTAAAAATTAAGCTAATAATTAAGCCAAGGCTACAACACTATGTTGGTCATAGCTAAGGATACCCAAGAAAAAAAAGAGCATCCCCCATATGTTAAGAGACTTTGACCACTTCACGCTACTTTAGTTGTTTAGAACACATTGTTGAGGATATGATTCCTGTTTTCATATATATCGTATATATAATAGATGTACTTTTGGTATAATTTTAGATATTAGACGTAATATTACTCTATGCTTTGAAATGTTAATATGAGATCTGTATCTTCTTAATGTGTTCTTGCTCTTAATAATGTGTATTTAAATTTCATTTGAAAGTTTGGGCAAAATGGGTGTTCCAATGGTTTTGTGATTTTTGTTCGTTTTTTTGTGGTTATAAATGTAGTTATAAAATACAACTATAAAAGTAGCTCTAATATAACCCAATCCATGAGCCTGTCAACCATGTTTATAACTATAATAATTGATTTCTGTGTCGCATAGTTTTGTTCTTAACCCTTACTATCTATTGGTACAAGTTAAGGTATTAAGTGTCTACAGCTCAAAATCCTATTTTGAGTGAGGTAAAGATTGTAAGATAGTGTCTACTGCTGGGCTTTTACCATTGTGTGCTCCCTCTGATTGTCCTGAGATTGTCGATATTCCAAGCTTTTCTACATGACCACAAAATTTCCTACAGCGTGGTTAATGCTTGGGGGGCTACCAGGGCTACCAGTAGGATTCCTTAGAATCTCGTAGCTCATGTGTGTGCTCCGATCATCGACCTCCCCATTATATCGACACTTCATCACATCAACCTCCCCATAAAGTGCATGGTATTGTCCTTAGAGAATGTAGCACAATCAAACCCTTCGGTTGGGCGACAGGAAGAGTCATGCGGATGGCTATTGGACCTAGTGTGTCTGTCTAAGCCAAATTGACGCGCAACGGCAAGAATGGGTCTTTTATAAGGACTACAAACTATCAAGAGAAGGATCATAAAAGCACATCTGCTTGTAAGCATCGCTCCTCTCTTTCTCTCTCTCAAGAATTGATTAAGAAGCTTGACGTTCGTAGCACCAAGAAGCTTGCCGTTCGTAGCACCGTACCTGTGTGTTTGAGGCAAGCAAGATGGCTCTCTCTCTGTCTCTCTGTCTGTCTGTCTATCTGTCTGTCTCAGAGTATTGCAGATTAATGAGCTTGATGTCTCAGAGTATTGCTTGATGCAGAGTGTATGAATCTGGGACGAGCAGTCCAGCATGAAGATTTATATACATAATGGTCAGCGCGATGCCAGGCATGGTACGAATCAGCTTCACGCGATAATACAGAAGGTTCACGCGCAGCCGCCGTTCATTGAGAACCGTTCTCTGTTTGATGAGAAAAATCAGGCTTTCGTATCTCATACGCATTGCCCAAAAACCGCTCTTTGAACCGATCCCCAAATAGCATCTCTTTTTTGAACCATCAACCGATGCCTGCTTTGACCAGAGAATTTGTTCGAATGTTGACCGCGCCGCTTGAAGTTAAGGCCTTGCCTTCACATTAAGGCCTGGGAGCTTGAAGTTATCCCCGATTACATTCCGGGTTGTTTCTCAATTATCTCTTTCAGGCTGAATTTAGAACTACTTCCACAAAAGAAAATTGCAAAATACAGCCACAACTCCCTCAGAAGTTGTAGATGAGCATGTAGGTTCCCTCTTAGATATAAGAAGGCGTGGTAGTTGATGCATGTCTAATTTGTATAGATCCACATACGCGAGGAGGTGATGTAACTAATATGGCACTACGACTGAATATGGAACCAAAATATTCTTTGCTATTAATTAATATAGAGGTTAATGTGTGCTTTTTAATAATGTATGTCTATAGGTTGTGTACATCTCCCAAAAGAAAGCAAATTGGAGCCCCTAGGAATGCACAAAACAACATCGAGAGTTTTAGAGCGGCCTATAACGTTGTGACTTTTCCTCATTGTAGCAACAATAGTGGAACAAGGGCCCTCCCAACGTATAGACATAACTTTGTTTTACCAAGAAGAGTACAATGGAAGACGATCACCTTAAAGGGGCATGCTTGTCAAAGGAATACGAAGCGTCAAAACGCAAGGGAGAATTACATTTGTTGCACTAAGTAGTAGCTTGGGAATTGTCATTTTCAGATTTTATACTTTACATTGATAGGGTTTTTTGTGCTAAGTCCATGAAGCTCAACGGAGGTGCCTGTCCACACCCCAAAAAGATAATAAGGCTTGTAGAGTATGCATGAAACCTTAGGAAGAAGGGATGTTGCATGACCGCCAACCTCAGGTGTATAGCTCTGGCGAGCTGAAGTGAAGTGAAGTGTGGGACTGCTGCATGTGCAGATGGCAAGATTGGTTGACAAAAATACACGCAATAACTGAGAAGCGCAATGTGGGGATGGGGTATTGGAGATTAGGAACCATTGAAGGGGCGAGCCAGATGAGAGAACATTGAGAAGGGGTGGAGAGACAAAAGATTTTTTTGATTTTGTATAGCAAATATTGTGCAACTTGTTGGTTTTGTCTAGTTTGACATAGCATAGAATTGGGAAAATCAGCTTGTTCATAGCAGAGAGTGCAACGAGATACAGGATCTTGTAGGATGATGGGTTCCCTAGGACTTTTGTGGTGTTGCAGCTCTGTTGGAACCTGAACCTACTACTCAAGGCTTGCTCAATTCTGTCTCTGGTGTGTTTGTTTGGTAGTGGCCTGTAGGTGTGGTTACATAGCTTTTTTTGGGTCTAGTTTTGTGGAATTTAAGAATTGGGACAATCTTGTTGTGGATGCCCCCCTTGCTCTTGTTGCCGCTTTTACTGTGCATACCCCATATCTTAGGGATGTTTGGATGCCAATCAATTTGATCTAGTTGATGAAATTTGAGAGTTTGTTTCGTCTCAACTATGAATGGATCCAAGTGTTTGTATTTGATATGATAGTTGAGATATGTGTATCTTTGAGATGAAGCACTTAAAAACGTCTATGAGGGTTCCTTTTTGACACGATTAAGTGCGACCTTGCTCATCCTCTGAACCTCCAATCTTGAAACTCTTGGAGCAATGCATAAGTTTAAGCATTACTCGCGTAAGTGAAATGCATTTGAATTAGCTCAATGTTCATGATATGATATGCTTCTTTGCCTAACATCTTGTAAACACTAGTTCTGTAATTAGACACTTAAGTGTCCTGAGACACTAAAGTGTCCTGAAAAGTTCTTGAATTTTTGTGGGCAATCTATTAAGAGTTTTGAAATGCTTAACATCCACAGATGTTCCTTAAGACCCAAAAAATCCGTGAGATTTTTTAAATTGCACTTTTCTTAGCTTTTGCAAGGCAATATTTTAATTTTCTTAGACACATGCTAATAAAATGCATGATTTTTGTTGTTTTCAAAATAGTAGTAATTTGGACATAACTTTTAGAAGGGACATAGTTTGATCATGAAACTTGGCTTGATGGAAAGCCCATGATGTAAACTAAATCCTCCAATCATCAAACAACAATTATTGGATAAATTTTTGACTCACTAATATTGAAATGACGTTTTTTATACAGGTGGAGCATGAATTTTTCTCCTTCCATATGCAAGCTAATAATGTAAAACTTGAGGTGCACCCATGTTATATAGGGTAAATACTACTTTGTTTTGAATTTTCCAAAACTTTAGAGCCACTTTTTGGGCCTCTTCTCATACATGGCCTTTTGCGCAACCTGTTTTAATACATAAAATGTCTAATTATGAGCCTAATTTTGATTTTCATCAAAGGGGAAAGCTGTGTAAGTGCATTATTTGTTGTAACTATAGGTGTAGACTATGCATTATTTGTTGTAACTATAGGTGTAGACTACTTGTGCAAGCATAGTTATGATTAGTTTTTGATAAAAGATGATCAAATTTTGTATTTTTATTTTTTACAGTTTTTTTAGAACTAGGCGATAAGAACCTACTTAAGTGGAGGCTAAGTTAGTGTCATACACATCAAATTATGGCTTATTTATCTCATCTCAAGCATGAAAACCAATAATCAACATTCTCATTGATAGGGCTACATTATTTTTTAGTGGTGTGATTGAGTTTTGGTAATACGCGTTACTTTTGCTGATTTTATGTTGCTGATTTTATGCAACTTTTTTGGGAAAAAATCTAGGAAAGGAAAATGGTTTTTTTGGTGAACTTCTACCTCCTTGGACTGATGTATGCTATCAAAATATCTTGGGGAAAATGCTATTGATATCATTGGATTTTGTTTTTGAGAGAATGATGCTTGCATATTTTGAAAAATCCTGAAAAATGTTCATTTTCAAGACATATGCTACTTTGTTGCTTATGTACTTCCAAATAAAAAGGCATTTTATATGTTTAGCATTTTTTACATAAGCATAGGGTTATGTTCTACATGCCCAATGAAGCATTTTGGTTTTTAAAGCCTACATTAGGAGTTTGATTTTTTTTTTGCAACCCCCAAAAAAGGACACTTAAGTGTCCTGTTTTGGTACCAAACTAGTGTTAAGAATGCCTAGTTGCTTTCTAGCAAGATTTTACCGCCTCATAATGTCATTCCCAAAAAAATACATGAGGCAAGAAAGATGATGACCAACCTTGGACTTGACTATGAAACAGTTCATGCTTGCATCAATGATTGCTTTCTATATCGAGGAGATCATGAAAGTGTCGTTATTTATCCCAAATACGGTGCATCACATTTCAAAAAGCGGCATCAAGAAATGTTTCTTAGAAGGTTCTATGACATTTTATATTAGCTCCACGCGTGTAGAACACCTTTTTCGGAGCCCTGAGTTAGGAAAAACTCATGGATTGGGCCTTCTTCACGCACGTTAATAGCACATGGCCACAATTTGCAAATAAGCCCTGTTATATCAAACTTGGTATTGTTCTCGATGGGATCAATCCCTTTTTGATGTGATCAAGAAAATGGCCAACTTGGCCAGTTGTAGTACTCATGAACTACAACCTACCACCATTCATGTACATTAAGAACGAGCACTTAATATTTTCTTTACTAGTTCTAGGTATGTGAAAAAGTAAATTGATGCCTAAATTGCATCCACTAAATCTCTTTATAGCAATTGGAAGACCTAATTGATAAAACATACGAATATAGGAAAACGCCACAAGTGAAAGACATCAACCTGTACGTGGCATCGCTGATCAAATATCTACAACAACTATGGAAAGTGATAAAAGTGCTTGACATGTCCAAGCCTATATGCAAACAAAGCTTTGAGGTTCCCGACATTCTAGCACGGACTATCCATGACTATCCTGCGTATGGTAATCAAGTGCATGATTAGAGCCTTTGATTGTCTTAATTTGAGAGTATTCTGCAGCTCCAATTGCACCAGGACATCAACTTTTTTTTAATAGGTCTATCAACCAAGGGTTATGAGTCGTTTCCACCATGCGATGATTGTCTGCGATCCAAATATAATAGATATCTCAACAAAAATATATATCTTTGACATAGACAATTTATGCCTGTAGTACACACGTTGCAATCTAGATCACAAGTAAGACATTTCAATGGCATGGTTGAGAAAGGACCTTGTACTATACAAAAGATTCCTATAGACTGGTATAGAAAGTTGACAATCTGGCTCTATTAGATCTAGATACAAAGATTACAAGTGACGAGGAAGAGGAAGACCATCATAAAGACAGAGGAAGAGGAAGACCATCATAAAGACAGAGGAAAAACATCAATGGCACCTTCTATTTCATGCTAGTACAATTTGGAGTAGTTCAAAGATTTGAAGACTACACATCTTTGTGATGTAATGCACATTTTAAAAAATGTTGCACACTTGCTCGAGAAACACCTTGTGGGCTTGAAATATTGAGAGGCTACAAGAGCATAATTAAAGGAACAGAACTCTGAGGCGCCAAGATGAGACAAGTGACTCCCACCATGTCAATGGCATGGATATAAGAGCGAGTGAGAAAGGCGCAAGAACAAGGTCATGACATTATGCGTGAGGAGTTTGAGCTGAGTCTTGGATGTGACAAGGAGGTAAAATATGACATGATTTTTGTCTGTATGCTTTTGTGATGTTTGCATTCTCTACCTTTGTACTTTAAGGTTCAGGTGTATAACAACATGTGGGCCTATGGACATTATCTTCGACTTAAAAAGATCGATGATATCCTTGCATTGTTGCATCATTCTAGAATCTCTCTCATGCAAGTGCATGTGACACAAATCTCTCTCATGCAAGTGCATGTGACACAAATCTAGTCGATGATGAGCTAGGTTACGTGGAAGATCTAGAGAGCATACATGAAGTCAACTACCATGTTATGTAGCAAGTAAAGACTAACTAGTAGTTGAATCAACTAATTATCAAATCAAGCTGGATAATATTGGCAAGTGTATTTGGTACTAACTCCCAACCAAGTCTGTATTATAGGCCATTTTGAAAGTTTGCTATTTCCGTGCAAAGTAGAGAGGTCCTCATGCCACCATGAGAAGAGAGCTCACACGTTTTAGGTCCGTCCACTCCTTCAAGTTTCTATGGACAATGAAAACACCTAACCTTTTTCCAATGAATTGTCAATAAGCGTTCTTTTACAAGAACCTAGATGGAAGCACATGGTGGAAAATTGTGCATGTGAATCCTTGAGGTCGATGAATTTTTTGTAGCATGGTCTCCATCGTACTTGAGGATGTGAGCGAGCAAGTTATCCATCACGATACAACATTATCCAATCAGAGTACATAACCCCACCTAGACATCATGGCGAGTGAACATGCAGATAGAACAACACTGTCTACATCCCATGAGGAAGAGGAGGATGGGGTTTACAAGGATCTCCCAAAGTTTGGCATTGAGCAGGTTTCAGAGCCTATAATGTCCACCAATTTACCGCTCCCTCCTACACTAGACATGGACCTAACGGAGGAGGAACTACAAGAAGCTGTAAAGGACAACGATGAGGTACTCTTGATAATCGACTTTTTCATGGAGTTTATTCCTTAAAAGCTAAGTAAAATCCAGGGAGGCAAATGCAATTGCAAAGATGAATGTGGTCACCTTTTTCTTTGCTTTTAGCTTGCTTTGCTTTGTTTTCTTTGGTAAGTTACTAAATATCGGGTGGGGTGGAAGGGGGAGCCTCTTGGTTGTAGAGTAGCCATACATGGCTTTTTTTCCTTTGGTGAGTTACTAACTACTAGATGGGGTGGAAGGGGGAGCCTCGTGGTTGTAGAGTAGCCGTACATGGCTACTTAGGGGTTCGATTCACCTTGGGCTTAGGCTTGGTTATTTTTGTGGAGGCCATAGGTCATTGAGCATGTTATGGATAACAGATTGCAGATCAATGAATTTGTTATGGGTAGAAGTTCCGTTTTGATCATGCATATGGTAGTGGAACAAAGGTAATACATGCATATAGTTCTTGTTTCCTATTTTATGTCATTATAAATTGTTAGCATAAAATTTGCTTCCAACTTGCTTATGGCGGAAAGCGCCCATACTTGTTGCTGGCTTATATCTATGTTAGCCGGCAAGCATGTAGGCTTGTCGGATTGGCCATAGGCGAGTTGGAAGTATAAAATTTTCTTCTGTAACCATTTGGTCCTTTCACCAATCTTGGTTAGTGTTTCACACACTAAGCACAACCAAGGTATGAATGGGGATTTTCCACAAAAGAAAGCTGAAGCGTTTACTAAAAATGTTTAGCCTAAAATATGGCTACAATACATGAGCAACATTTGTTTGTATTTATCGAAGTGACCAACAATTCTTATAAGTTAATGTGTTCACATATCTTTAATTAAGGCTAAACATATTTAATATTTGGGACATGGAAAGGTGCACAACACTAAAAGAGGCAGGGCCCTTATCCACGCCTTTTTCGACGCTTTAGAACTAAGCTCAAAAATCCCAGAACGTAGAAATACTCATGGAAATAAGCGTGGAAATGGAAACGCCAAAAAATGCGTCCATATAAGCGTCGAAATACGCATCCAAATAAACATGTTTTTCCACTCTTATTTCGACGGCATTTTTGACGCATATTTCGACAACAATTTCGATGATTATTTTGACTGGTATTATGACGATTATTTCGACGGATGCAGAACATTTCGATGCTTATTTTGATGAATGCAGGAAATTTTCAACGGTTATTTCGACAAATGCAGGAACTTTCGATGCTTATTTTGACGCATGCAGGTATAATTTTTTTTTTGGCGTAATGGTGCATCTAGCTACAATCTTGTAGCTGGATGCACCATTATGCCAAACTTGTAGAGTACCAAAGTCAACTGTACTCTGATATGAAGAACGAAGAGAATTTGTTGGAAAAGTTGGAGTGCTATAACGTTTTTGACATTACAAAGTATGTACATTGTCAACAAGTGCAAACAATGGCCAAATTATATTGCAAGATATGAAATTACATATCAAAGACCATATTACAACCTTTGACGAGATGAGCCGACAGAAGACCATAGTATGGTATGGAAAGGCAAAATGGTTTTTATACTCGATGACCAAAACTGCATAAAGTAGTTGTATACAAGCTATACAAGCTCAAACAAAGATGTGAGCTGACCAAAATATGTATGTACAAGAGGAGAGACATGGGCAAGGCCACTCTATGTAAAGCCCTTACTCAATTTTTTCCCTTAAGGATTTGGTATACAAAACAACAATCTAACATGCAATGGAAAATCAAGTATACAAATCATAAGGTTAAGGCTTGCCACATTTATCATATGTGCAACATTCCCCCAATTGAGGTTGATGCCTTCTTGCTCAAGCTTCTCCAAAAGAATGTATGTGTTATGGGCGGCGAGCATTGTCCTCCTCTTCTCCCATTGCCGGCCGACCAACCACTTGATTCTAAAAGTACCATAACATAAAAATAATAAACATAATATAACATCAAATGAAACATACAAGATCAGCATTGATACTTACAAAGTAGACATGGAATGCATCCCAACCGCCGCTTCCAAGGGGAGAGCTTCCTACGCTCTCCATTCAGGCTTTCACCGCATCCTTTTGTTGCTTGTAGTATTGGGGATTTCTTGCATACTTTTGCCTCTCCTCATTCCAATCCTCGGTGCTGATGTACCAAGGCTTCTCACCCCCTGCTTTCACTCTCCTAGTCACATCTCCCTGCCAATGTTTGATGGTGTCCACCATGTGGTCCTTTATCCACCTTATGGGGATGACATCACTATCGCTGGTTGGCTTGTACTCATCCTTGATTTGAATAATGACTCTTTCTTTCTTAGCTTTATCCAACTTTGGCCATAAAGTCATAAAGTCATTAGCAAAGACAATGTGGCAAATCTCGTGGATGCGGCTCTTTATCTCTTGCCCAACATCATCCAAAACCACATTTCCATTGACAATTGTATAATATTTCTCTCCATCGGGGTGTGGGGTGTGTGTCAAAATGTCACCAATGATCACAAGCGTGGAGTGCTTCTGGCACTAGATGGGGATGGATGCTCACGTGGGGGCGTAGACCCATCCGTGCTCCCACTTGGACAACAACCGCCTCCACCTCCACCACTAGAGTGTTGTCCTCTGCGAGCGTTGGACGAGCGACCTAAGGGAGGGATATGACGGCTCTTCATGGGGTTTCTATTGGTGAACTAGGGTTAGCCGTGGCATATGGAGAGAGGGATGGAGAGTAAGTTGTCTTTACACACACATAACAAAGCCCACATGGGCACTTGAATAAGAGCGTACACAAGAATAAGAGCACACATCTCACAAAACACAACATACGCACATGCAACCAAAAGGAGAGGGGAGCGAGGGCAAAGAAGGAGGCAAACCTGCTTGAGTGGTAAGGAAGTGGAGAAGAGCTTAGGAGAGAGAGAGAACCTGCGAAACAATGAACAAAGTAAAAACCAGAAACATTCATTATCCCTAAACACACACACACACACATCTCACAACCAAGAGGAGTAGAGGGGAGGGAGGGCAAAGAAAGAGGCGAACCTGCTTGAGTGGTAAGGAAGTGGAGAAGACCTTGGGAGAGAGAGAGAACCCACAAAACAAAGAACAAAGCAAAAAACAGAAACATTCAATATCCCTAATCACACACACATCTCACAACCGAGAGGAGAGGGGAGGGATGGCAAAGAAGGAGGTGAACCTCCTTTATGGTAAGGAAGTGGAGAAGAGCTTGGAAGAGAGAGGGAACCTACAAAACAAAGAACAAAGTAAAAAACAAGAAAATTATTCCTAATCCCAATATTTGATTACAACATGAACCACAAACTACGAATCAATGCCATCAACAAATAAACATTAATGAGTAAAGTATGTGAAACTTGAAGGATAAAAAAAGAAATTTTAAACCAGTCACACAAACGTATAAAAACTTGTGCTACTAATGAGATTTCAAGCCATTGATTGACTTATGAGTCTTTGTGAATGAACTCTTAAGGTAATGCATAGTACTTGGTGGTGAGTGAAAGGATGCAATCACCTTCTTCACTCTTCTCTCCTCCCTCTATAATAAAATCCAAGGTGCATGAGGTAGGATTTATTTTCCATCAATAGATTGTGGCCATGAATCTTCCATCCTTAACTTGCATTAGATTATTATGTTGTGCAGCCTTACTCTCTTTATCACCAATCAAGTTCTCCCAAAGAGGAGCACCCAAATTTTTAATTATGTTCATTGGGCCTACTTTACATAATTTAGTTTATCTCATGACTCTCCTACTTTACATACTTTAGTTTATTTCTCTATAAATCTTCAAGAAGTTTCGTCTCATCTTTGTATGAAAAACTTTTATTTCATATTATTTGTATTGGCTTTGTTATTTGGGTTTAGAAATAGATTCAAGCATGATTTTAGGGTTTTTTATAGATTATGGAGCTTATGATGATATCTATTCTCATCGTTTTTTATCACTCGTCAAATAATGTGTACTTTAAGTTGTGGTGACTTGTTCTATCCCATTAGAAAGTCAAGTTGTATTTCTGTCAAGCACTCTTAGTTTGTAAATCTATGGAGGTCACCACGTGTTCTCTTGAGTGTGTTTTTAAGCTTTCATGCATTTTGGGAGGGAATCTTTTTAGGTAACCCTCGTCAGTTACCTATTTTGCTTACAATAGTGTTTTTCCTTGACCACACACATCATCCTTCATACCCACAGAGTTCCCTTTCTCCTCTAGAAAAAGCTCAGGTTGTTCTACAATGCTATCTTTCTTCCTGCAAACTTGAGCTAGTTTCCTCAATAGGCACCTTAGCATCTAGCTCCAAAGTTCGTTGAGTTTGAGTACACGAAGACTCTGATCCAAATCTACATCATTAGACTCATTTGAGAACTCTTCCTCCTCCATTATAGCTCCAATCATATTCACGTCATCACATTTCCCTTGAGGCTACACTTGATCCTAATCAACTCCAAAAATCTCCAGTACAAAAAGATTTAAACTCTAAACCTAGTACAAAAAGATTTAAACTCTAAACCTACTCTGTCAGCCTTTGGATTTCAGGATGTAGTCCATTCTTCCCTCTACCTGGTTCCTCAATCCTTTGGATTCACACACATGTTTTCCTCTACATATGCAAACTCATTGGCACATCTACCACCATAAGCTTGCTTGCTTGCCTCTCCTTCATTTCAAACTTCTTCTTCCTCATCTTCTTCCTCCACTTCCCTAATGCTAGCCTCATAGCTTCGTCAAAGGATCTTTCAACTCCACTTTCACTATGATTGCAATACTTCGACAAACTTATCTTTCTTTAGAAAGTCTAGAGATACATAGTTCTCCCCCAAGGCTCTCAAAATCCTTCTCCAAATAGCTTCAAACCTATCTACAAAGCTCAATATATCCTCATATTCTCTGTGGTTCAATTTGCTAAGCTGCCTCCATATACCTTCAGGTATTTTATGCTTCCCATACCTTCCTCTTAAGCCTTCTTTCAACCTATCCCATCTTCCTCTCTTAGTCTCTATGGAATCATATTTAAACCATTCCCTCACTTCGTCTTTTAACAACAAGTCTGCCATCCTCAGCTTATATGCTTCATCATCCTTGCCATTGCCTAAAGCCACTAGTTCAGTCCTCCTAAGGAACTGGGAAACATCCTCATTCTTTTGACCTCTCAAAACTTCATAACCAAAGTGAGCAATTGGCTCTGAGTTGATAAACAGATGGACTCCAACCTAATGACAAAATCCCTTAACAAGAACTCTCTGATCCTTAGTAGGAGCACCTGAATAATGTGTGGTTTGTAAATGATGGCCTCTATACACCACCAGCAGGCACACAAGAAGAAGACACAATGGGATCAAAATTGGGGGATGCTGAAATCCCATCTCCAAAGGCGCGAACCAATGTGGTTCCTATCCTCAACCCTCTAGCTGACTCCTTTGGACACTTCCACACCCTCCCAAGCTCCATCTCTGGTTCAACTATCTCCTCTTATTGTCCTCCCAAGTCGACTCTCACCTCTAACACCTCTGATCTTTCACCTATAAGCCTCTCTTTGCATCAGCTAGCACTTCTATACCCTCCAAAAACTCAAACCAAGCTAGGAACTAACCCTGTGGAAACTAAGATGATAGTAGAAACCTAACTCTAGCTACCAAAGAATCACTGTTTAGACCACATAATTGTCTGACTATTGATTTATGTGATAGTAGAGACTGCTGAGATTGTTAGACTTGGCTCACACTCATTTCTCACCCACTCAGACAAGCTAGGATAAGATCCCTACACGTTCAACTAATGATATTGGGCAGCACAACTGACTCTTAGAGCTGATGTAGAACCTTCTTTGAACTTTCTCAACTGGTTCCGACTATGTCAGAACTAACTCAAAATTGGTTCCTCAGTCATCAGACTGATACCCACCACAGGGAATCAATATTCATAAAACCTATCAGATCAATGAACATATCACAAAAGAAACCTCAATACAAATGATCTTACAAACATTCTCACTCATACAAGTCAAACTCTTACAAAGCCTTAGGTAGATAAAACACTTCAGTATCTTAATATCCCTGAGACTTGGGGATGCAAGAAAAAAGACAAAAACACCAAAAAATCTACGAGGTCCTCGACTAGTATAACTCAACAAAAACTCATCATTGCTTCATCTTCATCCATGATTTGAAACTTCTTACATTACAACATCAACAACAGACACCCAGTTGCTCTGCTGTCAAGGAGTTCAGATCTGGACCAAGTATCTAACAAAGGTGCAGTATAGCCATATCATCCTTAATCCTTGCATGTCTGCACTTTTTTCCTACGAGATGAAAAAAAGCATAAACATCCTCATACCCATGTCCATTGAAAACTAGTGGCTTCTCCATCAACACCAATGTGCCTAATATGAACAAATAGGAAAATGAAGGGTGCTCCAGAGCCCTCCTCTATGGAGGCACCAAAACAATGATGTGTCTGGGAGAACTTGCCTTTATGGCCCTGTCCGAGGTGCGCCGCCGTGAGGGGGAAACTATAATTAGGCAAATTATGGACTCTCATTTTTTCCCCTTTTGGATTTCCACACCTCCTGTCTCTAGAAAAATGGGCTCATGGTGAATGTTTTGCAAATCATCTTAGAAGTGAGCAAAGTTTTCACATTTGGAATTTACTCTTTAAGACCTTTCCAATGATATATAGCACGATGGGCAATTTTGCATATTCAAGAAGTCCCCAAATTGGTGATGGCATGGCATGTAATCGGCTCTCATGACTTTAGTGGGTTTTTGAAACACGATTGGTTCAAATGGAGATCTTAGAACAAAGAGTTTAGCACCCTCAACTTTGAATGCCAAAAGACTTTTGTAGAGATCTCGCTCGTGCACATTGAATATTCCTGTATGGTAAATACACCCCCTAAAGTCTTGAAAGACAAGAAAGTATAGGGAGAGTTTGGAGACTTCTTGAATAGGCAAAATTTCCCATCATACTCTATATAATTGGAAAGGTATCGAAGAGTAACATACTATGTCATCACTAATTTCAGGACTTCTTGAATATGCAAATTTCCCACCATGCTATATATCATTGAAAAGGTCTCAAAGAGTATATTCGAAATGTGCAATCTGTTGAAAGAACAGTAGAGGGGGAGGAGACACACACACAGGAGCAAACCCTAATGTATATTGCAAACCCTAACCATAGAGGGAAGCCATCTCCACTCTCACACAAAGCATAATTCCATAATCCATAATCCACACAACACACAATGAGTTGTGTCCACACTCTACTAACCCTAGCTAATGTCCACACACTATGACCAGCTAGACACGCGGTCATTTATGTCTCACACATGTTCCTACCTAATCTGCCAGCACATAGCATAGCTGGCTCACACTGACATCGAGCTTGAATCTCAACAGCCCCTCTCAAGCTCATGATGCACTGCCCATGAAGATGTAGATGAGCTTGGGATATCAAGACTCTCAACACTCCCCCTCAAGCTCATCCCATGTACTCCCAAAATAGTCCGGAAGTACTCAAACTTCTCCCTGCTAAGTGGCTTCATAAAGATGTCTGCCACCTGCTCATCAGTCTTCACATACTGAAGATCAACTGTACCATCCAGCACCTTTTCTCTGACAAAGTGATAATGGACCTCTATGTGTTTGGTCCTCGTATGAAACACTGGATTCTTTGCCAACTGTATACTGCTCATGTTGTCACAATGAATGACAATTTTGCCACCAATGGGCTCACATAAATTTGTCAAGAGACTCTTTAACCATATAGCCTCACAAGTAGCAATGGCTGCACCATTGTACTCAGCCTGTGTACTAGATAAAGCAACTGTAGGTTGCTTTTTGCTACTCCAACTCACCACGGCACTTCCAAGTGTAAAAGCATATCCACTAGTAGACCTCCTATCATATGCGCTACCTGCCCAATCAGCATCTGTGTAGCCATGTATGTCCAAGCTTTTACCACTCTCATAAAATAAACCATAATGTGCTGTGGTCTTCACATATCTCATGATGCATCTCACTGCATCCAAATGTGGTTTCCTGGGACTCTGCATAAACTGGCTGACTAGCCCCACAGCATAACTCAAATCCGGGCATGTGATAGTCATCTATATGAGACTACCAACCATCTTCCTGTACATCGATGGATCATCCAATTCCTCGCCATAATCAGCCCGCAACTTCACATTTTTCTCCAAAGGTGTACTCATAGGCTTACACCCTGTCATGCCATATTTTGCCAACATATCCAATGCATATTGGCGCTGTACTAACCATGTACCTGCATGATCTTTCGCCACTTCAATTCCAAGGAAGTATCTCAACTCACCAAGATCTTTCATGTCAAATTGCCCACTCAAAGCTTTCTTGACATGCATCACATCTGCACCATGATCACCTGTGATAATCAAGTCATCCACATAGATGACTAGTAAAACAATCCCATGCTTTGTCTTCTTCACATAGAGTGAAGAATGCGCTGTAGAAATCTGAAAACCAAGTGAGATAAGATATCTTCTCATCTTATCACTCCAAGCACGTGGTGCTTGCTTCAGACCATACAATGCCTTTTTTAATCTGCATACGTGAGTGGGATATCTAGGGTGTACATACCCTTCTGGCTGTGCCATATACACTTCCTCTTGTAGATCTCCATTCAGAAATGCATTCTTGACATCCATCTGATGCATTTCCCAGCCATTAGCTGCAGCCATAGCAATGACTCCTCTCACTGTGCCCATCTTAGCCACTGGACTAAACGTCTCATCATAGTCCAATCCTTGGGTCTGTGCATAACCCTTTGCTACCAATCTAGCTTTATGTCTCTCAATAGAATCATCAGATTTGCACTTCACTTTGTAAACCCATTTACATCCAATAACATTCTTGTCCTTTGGTAATGCAACCAAGTCCCATGTATCATTATGGACCAATGCGTCCATCTCAACATCCATTGCTTTCTCCCATACATGCTCTCCAATAGCCTCTGTATAGCATGTAGGTTCCACATGCTTCACCATAGATGTCATATATGCATAGTGCATAGCAAAATCTCTATATGTCAACCTCAACGGGATATCTGACTCTCTCGGATCTCCGCAATGCATGCGGGTCACTCTGTACACTTGTAACTCTAGCATGTGGTGGCACATATCTGTCCTGCCTAGCACCAGGTGTGCGTAAAATAGGTATGCCAAGCTCCTCATCCAAACTCTCTGAACTAGATGACTCATAACCTGTGATTCCAATTCCTTCGACTTTCTTCTTGCCTTTATCCATAGCACTACTCCCAGTGCTCACACTCTCATGCCTCAAACATCCTGACCATGGACGTACAGTACTACTCTCAACTTCTGTTGGCCCAGACATAGTAGTAGAACTAGAACTTGCTTGTGGCAAGTTCACAGGCACATCAGCCTCAAGTGACTCAATGACTCCCTCATCTTTTGCTTTGTACCAACTAGCAAGCTCATCAAACACCACATCTTGTGAGATGACCACTTGTCTAGTTTGTGGATTATAACATTTGTATGCCTTTCGATCCTGTGCATATCCAACAAATACACATTTCTCTGCCTTAGGATCCAACTTCCTTCTTCTTTCATCAGGCACATGTACATAAGCTATGCATCCAAAAACTTTGAGATGTCCAATGTCTGGCCTGTAACCTGTAAGCCGCATCTCTGGCGTGCTTCCATGAATGGCTACTGTAGGTGTTTTGTTCAGTATATACACTGCAGTAGCACATGCTTCTGCCCAATAATAATCTGGCATGCTCTTTTCATTAAGCATTGCCCTTGCCACTTCACATATGACTCTATTCTTTCTCTCAGCCACACCATTCTGCTGAGGTGTATACCTGCAAGTCAACTGTCTTCTTATTCCATGCTTCCTCAAGAAATGCTCAAAAGCCTTTGAGGTGTATTCACCACCTCCAACTGTTCTCAAACATTTAATCCAACAGCCATATTGCTTTTCTGCAAAAGCTTTGAAATCCATGAACTTTTCCAACACTTCACTCTTCTCTCTCAGAAAGTATATCCATGTCATCCTGACATAGTATAAACTGCCTCTGATAGATGGGTTTTGTGCAGGACCCCATACATCACTATGTATGATCTCAAGTGGCCTGTTACTCATATTTCCTTCTCTAGGAAACCTCAACCTTGCCTGCTTTCCAAACTGACAGGCTTCACAAACATGCATATGTCCATCATATTTGAACCTAGGCAATCCATTGACAATGCCTCTTGTTTGCATGTTCTTTAATCTCTGTATATTGACATGTCCAATCCTCTTATGCCACATATCAATGTCGTGTACCACATTCCTGCTCTTTGAGAACATGGCTGATTTTAGCTCAGGAATTCCAGCATCCAGTTTAAACAATCTGCCTTCTTTCTTTCCTTTAGCAATGACTCTACATCCATGTTTAAAGTCCTCAACGAAGCAACCATGCTCGTTGAAGCGAACCTGTAATCCCTGTTCCACCATTTGACCAACTGAGGCCAAGCTCTTTGTGATCGAAGGCACGTACAATACATCAGACATAGACTTTGTTTGACCATTATGCATGACCAATGGTACACTTCCAACATGTGTAATGACATGCTGGGTATCATCACCTGTTTCCACATAGCCTTTTACATCCATAGGCTTCATATGCTCAAACCATTCACCATGACATGTCATATGGTTTGATGCTCCTGAGTCTATATACCATGTATCATCATTCTCAGCATTTGTCGTCATCGATCCCACAACATGCTTCATGGCAAACAAATGATTTGCAGTGCCATCATTACTGCTTATTGATGCATAGTTTCCACCACCATGTTGTGCATAATTGCCACCATAATGACCACCACGTTGTGCTCTACCCCCTCTCAAATCATTCAGTTTGCGGAAACAATCTCTCGCCATATGACCATATTTGCCACAATAATGGCATTCAACATCTTGCATAGAATTTTGTTGGCCTTGCCAACGTCCTCTTCCACGGGGGTTACCTCTGCCTCGCTGAGGTGCATATCCACGACCATCTCGAGCACCATATGAAGGCTGAAAATTCTGTTGTGGAGGCCTATCCTGCCATCCACGACCATTACCACCACGTCCACGTGATGCGAATCTCCTCCTGCCTCTAAAGCCTCTCTGCGAGTAGAAAGCTTGATTTCTGCCATCATCATGGCTAGTAGATGCATCCAGAAGTGAATCACTGAGTTTGATTTCCTCAACCAGCAAGAGTGAAACCAACTCATCGAAGTCGGGTAAACCTGTACTCCTCACTGAGATAGATGTATCAAAAGATTTGTATTCCTTACCAAGACCACGCAAGGTAATATCCACCAAATCATCATCAGGCATGGGGGCATTTATTGTGGCCAATGCATCTGCAAACTTCTTGATTTCTTGCACATAATCATGTATGCTCCTTTTATTCCTTTTCACATTATGTATCTGTTGTCGTAACTGAGACTTGCGAGCACTCGTATCTGTATCAAACATCTTGACCAAAGTATCCCATGCATCTTTGGGATTCTCAGCATCCTGTATGTGTATGAGCATAGCATCAGAAATACATATAGACAGATAATGCAGCACTTTGAATGCTCTCTCTGACCATTGCTTATGAGCAATAAGCTGCTGCTGTGTAGGTTGTCGAGGTAGCTCAGGCTCTGGCTCAGCACCTATAATGAGATTCCAAAATCCTTTCCCTTTCAAGAAACTCTTTATCCTGTACTTCCATGCCTGGAAGTTCTTCCTATCCAGCTTCTCACCAACAATCTGAACTGGATTATCCGACATGTTTGCTTAATGCATACACCTTCCGCACACTTCAAATCTGTAAATGAGTCTTCCTCAGCTCAACCAGACTCCAATGAATGTTCCAGATACTCCAAGGTAGCCAACAAACTCCAAATTTGATGTAGAAAATCAACCTATAATCATCCAAGATGAACTGACTCACGCAGTCCGAGATACCCTGTATTGATGCGCTTCCACGGCTCCAAATCACAATGTAATGGTGCAATCAAGTATGGGCAACTTGCATTGACACCTAATCAACCTCAATGTTGAGTATCAACACCATCTGACATGTGTACATATCAATTTTTGAAAACCCCTTTCTCTGTTTTGGGAAAGACCAGAAAAACCAGTAGAAAATTTGCTCTAATTCCTTCAATATTTGTCCAAATTGAGCAACCAGGCATTCATTAGCTTAGCATTAGTGTCCATCAACTCCATGTAAGAGGAATTTGTCCAATTGTATAAGACCAAGGATTAATTGCTCAATTAAAATGACCCTGTTTCTCTGTAACCAGTGAACAACCTATTTTAATCAGCTCATTCCCAGCTCAATTAGGTATAATTGACCAAAAAAATCACATAGACCTCTTCTCCAAAGTGTATAGCATCCAATTGCTAAAGCAATTGTGGAAGGGACCAAGCAACCAATGAGAATTTGATCTCCCCGTAGGCAAAAAATTAGAAAACTACTCTGTTTCCTCTGTTCTGGCTGTGCCACCTACAAATGAGGCCTTTGGGAGTGATTATATTGCTAGTTAATGAGATAAACAAGTCCCCAAGACACCTTGGTACATGTGAAATCCACCAATGGTGGGATTTTAGCCAAAATCACACTCCAAATGCTTCAATTTTGGGCTTCCTTCTCTCTGTTTTGTGAGAGCTCAAAAACCAGAGATTTTCACACTTTGAAATGCATTCAAATTGCTCCAAAATTTGTTCAAGGCTTGCACATGGGTTGCCAATACATCCCTCTTTGTCAAATATATATGTCTTTTGCCAGTTTTATATGTATTTCCACCATACATCAATGTTCCCAAGCTTTAATGGAAAGCTTCAAAAACCAGAATTTCTCTTTGCTTTGATTTGCTCTATTTTGCTTTGTTTTTGCCTGTATCACCTGCAATCCGCTCAAGGATGTTTAGAAGACCTTACCTGGTAGGCCAAGCTATCAGATCTGATAGTATTTGGTGTGCTCCAAGCTTCACAGCTCCAATGGCAAGCTTCACAGCTTCTTCTCCCTCTTCACTCACTCACTCAAAAACCCTAATAAACAGCACAAGGCTCTGATACCATGTTGAAAGAACGGTAGAGGGGGAGGAGACACACACACAGGAGCAAACCCTAATGTATATTGAAAACCCTAACCATAGAGGGAAGCCATCTCCACTCTCACACAAAGCATAATGCCATAATCAATAATCCACACAACACACAATGAGTTGTGTCCACACTCTACTAACCCTAGCTAATGTCCACACACTATGACCAGCTGGACACGCAGTCATTTATGTCTCACACATGTTCCTACCTAATCTGCCAGCACATAGCATAGCTGGCTCACACTGACATCGAGCTTGAATCTCAACACAGTCTCTAGTCATAAATCCATCCTCAGGGATCCCAGAAGGTCCTCCACCATTATCTAGCCTTGAAACCTTGTATGAGAACCTCTCAGAATCAAGCAGATACCGTTAGTTGACCACTAGCTGACAACAAACTCTCTTGATTGCCCAAAACAACTCATATACCAATTGTCCACCTGCTTCCCAATTCTGATACCTCACCTTATTCCAAATCGGGTCCGCTAGGATCCTCTACCATCCTCCAACATCAACTGACCTAATCTCCACAACTCCAAGACCTTCCTAATTATCTTGCGAACCCTCTTCTGCCCTTTCTCTCACCAACTAGCTGAATTTTGCCTCAAGTATCTGACACAGAATCATCTAACTCAGAAGCCTATAGTAAATAATAATCTTCTCCAAAATGTCCTCAGACACCCATAGACCCTCAGGCATCTCTAAATTTGAAGAGATATCACACAATTTGCTTTTTTTTGTGACTACAACTAGCACCCAACTACCTGAATTGACTGTCCCCAACCAACCAAACTAGACTTATACAACGGATGGAGGTATCCTCACCTCTGCATTAGCTAGCACTTCTAGAGCATCCAAGCACTTAAACCAAGAGAAGACCTAACATTATAATCACATAGCTAACTCACAGCTGCCATAGATACGTATCACACCACCAAGCCTTCTAACTTTTGACAACTGACCTCTGGCGGTGGCAGATCTCCAATAGTCAGCTAGGACTCACAAACAGTTCCTCTCAACTCAAAAATTCCAAAACAAGATCCCTAAAACATCACAAAAACTGATTATATTGATGACCAGCTGACTATGATTGACCTAAACTGACCATGTACTCTCTTTTCTGATGCTGACTAAGTCAAAACTGACTCAAAACCAACACCCCAGACATCAAACCAACACATCCCAGTGGTTCATCTCCACCAACTCAATCAAAACAACCCTCTTGGGTACAATGTTAAAACCACTTGTCAAGGAATTCATTCTTGCCATCATCATTATGTTGCTCATCATTAGGTTTCTCTATCTGACAGGCATATTACTCTCTTAACCTTTTAAAAGTACTAGGATCTTGAATTCATAGAATCCTTATACACTTTATGGAAAATCGAGAGTGACCCTAGTGATATATGGGTACATCCTCCATAATATCATCATCTAGAATGTGTGATCCATGTGGAATCATGCAAGTGTAAACAAACAATACAAATGAATAAGACAAGTGCCACCAAAGTAATAAGAGAAGTAATAACAAAGCCAACCATAGCCTTATGCAAAGCATAACTTGTATTGAAATTTTACTTCCACCATCTAATATACACACCATAAAAGCTAATCAAATCAGGACATCATACACAACACTTATTTCAAATAAACTCAAAGATATTTGATTTTTAAATGTAATGAGGTCCATAGTGACCAAAAATATAAATGACAATGACCAATGGCAATGATAAAATTCTAGACAATGACAATGACCAATTGCCTTTTATAAAATTTTAGACAAACTGACAGCTAAAAATCCATCTACTCTATATGAGGAGTTGGCAGACATCCATGCTAGCCATAATTCACTAGCATTTCTTCAGCAGTACGTAATGGTCTAATCGCATTCACTACAATGTATCTAGGCACACCTCTACTCATATGCCCTGGCTCATGAACATTCTCACACTCCACAAAAGTACAATTAGCTCTTTCATGCCTCCCTCTACTAGTGTTGATTAGCCGTGATATATTTCCTTGACTATAGGGTGTGCCATCAATTGAAAGTTTCTCTACCTCATTATGTGTAATGCCTTTTTTCATGAGAGAGGACGCATTAGCGCATAGCCCTTATGCCATCATACTCCTGATGTAGTGAGCAAGCTGATGCCATAGACCCCATGAATAGATGGGTCCACAAAATGTCATAAGAGTGACCTCTGAATGAGATGACATGTGTAAATCTTGTGCAATGAAAAGACCTTGCCCACAATCAAGAATCATAGATGGTGCAATCAAATAGAGAGCACCCCAAAAGTTAAAAACTTCTCCGTCGGTTGGAAGTGATGCTCCCAGATACCCTCCATAGCGTCTATGATCATTTGTTTGTATGAGAGGCCTTTAGAGGGGACTGGGCAAGGGATGATCGCTAGATAGAGATAGCCACATACTAGGGCTTTAAATAACTTAAGACCTAAATACCTCTATTAGATTCTTTTGTAAGTCATTTTGATTGAGAAACATTAGTTCTAGTTTAGTTCTAAATATATTAGCTAAACATTAGCTAATTGATGTGTAATAAACCATAGGAATTACATGGCTAGGCGGACATAGAGGAGGTAGCTTGGAAGCTTATGGTTGGTTTAGTTACTTAGCAGGGCAAAGAGGGATTAGATCAGTCAAGCTATGGTGATGAATAGCGCGATGAGTATAGCCATTCATCTCATGATGACCAGTCCTAGGCTAACTCACCCACCACATTTTTTTTCACCCATTCTTTATGTATTTATGTGCACTTTGTATAGTGATTTTGGTTATATATAGTACCTTTTCTTGTATATCCTCGGCTTTGGATTGTATTCTTGGTTTGATCGGATTGTATTCCCCAGGTTGATCGGATTGTAGGATTACGTTTATATATATACATTAGCATTTATATTTTTCACAATTGAGTACAAATATAATGTGTTAAGTTAGTGTGCTTACCGGTCATATAATCCTCCATGCTTGATCGAATTGTACGATTACTTGTATATTTATACATTGGCATTTATATTTTTCACAATTGAGTACAGATATAGTATGTTGATTTAGTGTGCTTATTGGTCAATGAGACATAGATTTGTGACCAATAAGCACACTAAATCAACACATTGTATTTCTACTCAATTGTGTAATGCAACATCTGCTTGAGTAATGCGACGTACGCTTGAGTAATGCGACACAGATTTGTGTATGATGAATCCACAAGAGAGAAAGAGAGTACTAATTAATTGATTTATGTATGTATGAGAGCGATTTGTGTGTGTGAGAGAGAGGGAGAGAGAGAGAGCTTTGTGTGTGTGTGTGTGTGTGTGTGAGAGAGAGAGAGCTTTGTGTGTGTGTGTGTGTGTGTGTGTGTGTGAGAGAGAGAGAGAGAGAGAGAGGCCATAATTTCTCTCTGGGTTAGCGATTCCACTAGTTGTGATGGGGTTTTACCCCCCTGTCGGACCCATTTGTGAAGACAAATTCTCCATCCAAGAAGTGGAGAATTTGCAATCGCGGCCACGCACATACTTCTATCTTGCATAGTGTTTGTGTTTTCCCTAATTTCTATGTGGGTGAGCCTGAAGCGGTTCCATAACTGTGCTGAGCTGTGTTGGGGATTTACCCCCCTTTTGGAGCCATTCATGCAGATAGATTTTGCATGTGTGTGTTTGAGTGAGAGAGAGAGAGTGAAAGAGAGAGAGTATCTTGTTTGTGTGTGTGTGAGATATATATTATAATTCGACGCAAATAAAAAAAAACTTTTAGAGTTGCTTAAGCAATGCCCATCATTTCTTAAGCAACACTCCCCAAAATAAAATATTAGGCATTACTTAAGTGATGTTTTATTGGTTATGCGATGCAAAGAATGCATCATTTATACGACACTTTTTTGTTGTTACAAACGTCATTTAAGCGATGTCTAATAGGGACGACATATGTGACACTTAATTTCCCCAAGGTTATAGACATGGAAAAAGGCATTGCTATAGGGGGCTCTATGTAGTATTGAATCAGCACCCTCAATATGTAAACCAATATGTAAATCTATCCAATAGGAATATGCAAAGGAACGTGCATGCCACAAATCGGCCCCCCTTAAAGAAGGAAGAGGCAAATGCAAAGGAATTTGTGTATCAAAAATTGGCTTGAAACTTCCTTGATAAAAACACAAATTGCATCTCGTAAACACTCTTGACTATAAGGACATATCTTTTTAAAGGAGGTTGATTGTATGCATTTGCAGTCTGGGAAAGTGGTGGTGTCAGTTACATATCTTGAGGACATATCTTTTTGAGGAGGTCGATTGTATGCACTTTCAGTCTGGGAAAGTGGGCAAGTGGGCATGTCAATTTACATCTAACCCTCTATATAAAAAGACAATGAGAGTGAGAGAACCTCCCGTGCTCCCATGGTAAGTAGCAGGCTCGCAATTGAGCAATTCCTAATACCACATTTCCTTAAATATTATTACTTTGACCTTGATAGTTTATTATCACCAAAAGTGAGGATTTCATAATACCACCAATGGCTAGGAACTGGCCCATCGATGAATTCTACATAGTTAGTAGTCTAGACCTACACCGTGCTTCAAGAGCAACCATTCCACTCTCAAATAAGAAAATGGTGACCTTTAACATTGATATTCTCCCTTCCACCACTAGATCGGAGAAATCCCATAGAATGTCCATGTTCACCAAAGTGCATAAGAGTTAAATGGAAGAAGAACCCTGAATTCATTAAAAGAGCCCAAATATTAAGCACATGTTTTAGATGTGGAGACCAACAACCCCCTCGGTACATAAATTAGTATGTAAATTAATCCGAGAGAGTATTTAAAAGAATGTCCTGTAAAAAATAAACACTTTCAAATATGTAAATCTATTTGAGAGGGGAATATACAAAGGAATGTGCAGGTCACAAATTGGCCCCCTTAAAGAAGAAAGAGGAATATGCAAGTCACAACAAATAGGCTCCCTTAAAGAAGGAAGAGGAATATGCATGTCACAACAAATAGGCTCCCTTAAACAAGGAAGATAAATATGCACGTCATAAATAGGCCCCCTTAAAGAAGCTATATAGAGAGAGTTGAATGGAAGAAAGATCTTGATTTCATTAATCCTATTTTTCAATGTTTAGTGTCACATCAAGGGTTATGTTGAGGGAAGAGAAGAAGGTATGTGTCATAACTTCTCTTTGTGTGGTTTTGATACTATTGATTTGGGTAAAGCACAAACACAAAAGGGTTGAAGGAACTTTAATGAATATAATACACTTTCGTTTAAATAGATTTTAGTAGTAGTCATACTTTTATGTCTCCTAAGATTACACATAAGTTTAATCTAAAACACTTGGATCTAAATAGATTCTAGCACTAGTCATCATGTTATGTCTCTTAAGATAAGTTTAATCTAAAACCATTATTAGACCTTAGGCTAGTGGTAAAGGAGTTACACAAGTGGACTATTGGAATCTATTGCTTTTCATATTGGAATATCAGGTCCAAATCCAATTTTTGTATCTTGAATTCAGGATATTATGACATAATTGTTGGGATGAATTGACTCCATGAGAATAGGGATGTTATTAATTATCAAGCTAATAATTAATTCCATGAGAATAGGGATGTTATTAATTATCAAGCTAATAATTAATTCCATGAGAATAGGGTTGTTGTTAATTAATTATCAAGGTAATTAACATTTAGGTAATATGATGCTAATGATTATCAAGCTAATAATTAACTCCATGAGAAAAGGGTTATTATTAATTAATTATCAAGGTAATAAACATTTAATTAATATGATGGTGATGCTAATTTTTCTAAGGAGAAGAGGTCAAATGTAATGTAACAAATAAATTTTCCATGAATCTGGTTAGAGGAATAAGCCAAGGCTACAACACTATGTTGGTCATAGCTAAGGATACCCAAGAAGAAAAAGAGCATCCCCATATGTTAAGACTTTGACCACTTCACGCTACTTTAGTTGTTCAGAACACATTGTTGAGGATATGATTCTTGTTTTCATATATATCGTATATATAATAAATGTACTTTTGGTATAATTTTAGATATTAGATGTAATATTACTCTATGCTCTGAAATGTTAATATGAGATTTGTATCTTCTTAATATGTTCTTGCTCTTAATAATGTGTACTTAAATTTCATTTAAAAGTTTGGGCAAAATGGGTGTTCCAATGTTTTTGTGATTTTTGTTCATTTTGTGGTTATAAATGTAGTTATAAAATACAACTATGAAAGTAGCTCTAATATAACCCAATCCATGAGCTTCTCAACCATGTTTATAACCTTGAAACACATGATGTTTTCAGTCCCTTGGTCTTTTTTCTTTCTTTGTGGATAGAAACACAGATATATCCCCCTACTTCTTGTAGTGTATACATAAGATTATGCATGTAGGTGATCTATGGATTAAGCTTATGGATAGAGATTACGCTAACCTTTTCTTTATATCTGAGTAGTGTACGGTTCTCAAGCCTCTTCTCTCATACGCGTTTGCTTAAAATGTGCATTCACTGCTCAGTAAGAATTTGGTCCTCATCATGACTCTTATTTATAAATATATAGCACTATTACCTGCATTGGAATTTTTCAATGTCCTATAAATGTATATCATAGCATAAGTCTCATAATGCATAAACTTGGAATCTCTTAAACATTATTTATAAGATCTCTTACACTTGGAATCTCTTAAACATTATTTATAAGATCTTGTTCATTATATCCTATGTACATAGCTGGATGCATATAGAGCTTGTGCATAGCTCTATGTATAGACTAGCTCTTATGAATGGATCGCTTATGCAAAGAGCTACAGAGCTAATGCATAAGCATTTACGCATATAGCTCTATACATAGAGCTTTAAAAAACCTCTATGAATATAGCTCCTATGCGTAGTTTCTAGAGAGCCTCCACGAGCTATCTCCTATACATTGGGTTTTTTTGTTTTCTCTTCTTCTTCTTCTTTTTGGCATATAGCACTATCCCAATATACATGTGGGTTCTGTGTCGCATAGTTTTGTTCTTAACCCTTACTATTGGTACAAGTTAAGGTATTAAGTGTCTACAGCTCAAAATCCTATTTTCAGTGAGGTAAAGATTGTAAGATAGTGTCTACTGCTGGGCTTTTACCATTGTGTGCTCCCTCTGATTGTCCTGAGATTGTCGATATTCCAAGATTTTCTACATGACCACAAAATTTCCTACAGCGTGGTTAATGCGTGGGGCTACCAGTAGGATTCCTTAGAAGCTCGTAGCTCAAGTGTGTGCTCCGATCATCGACCTCCCCATTATATCGAGACTTCATCACATCAACCTCCCCATTATATTGAGACTCCATCACACCGGTAACGGCAATGTTGCCATCCTACGTAGTCAATTTGGTCTCTATACCAAAGTGCATGGTATTGTCCTTAGAGAATGTAGCACAATCAAACCCTTCGGTTGGGCGACAGGAAGAGTCATGCGGATGGCTATTGGACCTAGTGTGTCTGTCTAAGCCAAATTGACAGGCAACGGCAAGAATGGGTCTTTTATAAGGACTACAAACTATCAAGAAAGGACAATTTGAGTAGGCAATTGGATGCTTGAATAGGGAGGCTAGGAGGTTACTGAAGTGTTCAATTATGTCCCTGGGTGTATTTGTGTCCTCTTTTGGTGTTTGTGTCGGGTTGTGGTGCCGGTGCATTAGGAGAAATATGGACTCTTATTTTTCCCCTGAAGGATTTCCAAACCTCCTCTCTCTAGAAAAATGGCCAAGTCTAACAATCTCAACAGTCTCTACTATCACATAAATGAATAGTCAAACAATTATGTGGTCTAAATAGTGATTCTTTGGTAGCTAGCGTTAGGTTTCTACTATCATCACACAATTTCCACAGGGTTAGGTCCTAGCTTGGTTTGAGTTTCTAGAGGGTATAGAAGTGCTAGCTGATGCAAAGAGAGGCTTATAGGTGAAAGATCAGAGGTGTTAGAGGTGAGAGTCTATTAAGATATAGGCCTTGGAGCCTTAGCAAACAAGGGTGTGGAAGGTGTGTGGGTGTGAATGGTCCTAAGGGAGCCACCTAACCCTCGGCCACTAGCAAGTCTATTTAAAGGCACATACCAAAGGCATTTGTATGAAGCATGAAGCATAGTTGTATTTTGAGCAACTTAATAAGCAAGATATTTTCTTGTATTTTTTGAGTCTCTCTCCTCCACATAATGATCTAGTATGAGCACCACAAAATTCTATCATGGTATCTAGAGCTTTGAATGATAAGGCCTTTTTGTGGTGTAGAATAGGTCAAATTTATCACTTTTTCTTATATGGAGCTGAACCTCCTGCGAGTGGAGGAGCTCTAGCAGGAGCTGAACCTCCTGCAAGTGGAGGAGCTCTAGCAGCTCGTGGAGGCAAAATCTTGGGGAGCTCTCAAATAAGAAAGTGAAGAGGACATCCGGGTGGACATTTTCGTACAGCTCATCACCAGCCAAATCGCCCTCTCTCGGTCACGGCATTGCTGCCTGTGCAGGCCGGCGCAGTTCCTGTGGGTGCTCTGTCGATGTCGTACATGAATTCGACGTTTGCATAGCATAATAGGCCTTGTGGGCTTAGGGCTTTTGAAGCCCATAGCCTCAAGCATCTATAGTTCTAATCTCAGCCCCAATGGCTGCTCCATGCGTGCACTACAGTCAAAAAACCAGGCTGCTCTTTTGGTAGCCATTGAAGCTCACCATTAAAGCTTCAAAATCTAAGGTTTTCTTTCACTAATCTCCTCTTATTAGCTTCAAATCTGTTAAGTGCTTCTTGAAGTGTTTTGCTCCAGATTCTCTGATGTTGTGGGCATTCACCACATGAGGTATTGATGAGCCTCATTCTCATCAAGCTTCATCAACAACTTCAAGTGCACAAAGCTTCTCAAAGTGTGCTTAGAAGCACTAATAGTGTTGCTTAACACTAATAGTGGTCATAACCATTAAAGGAGGAGGTCTTTAACACTAAGGAGGCTCTTCTTCATTATTGGAGGCCGGGCACACACCATAAGTGCCACATTATAAATCTTCATCGTCAACCCGCTTCTATGCTTACCTTGGCAAGCTTCCAACAAGGAGAAATGGTGCAACCATAAACCATTGTCTTCATCCCATAAGCCAAAAAAGTTGACGTTTTCTGGTTTTTCATCATTAAACTCAGTTCCTTGAGTGGTTTAAAGTTTGGCACATGTACACTAAGTGCTCATCTTTAATAGTTTTCTGTATCACCCTTGAGGCTCTTGTTTGTAAGTGTCATAGGCATGTCATAAGCCATATGCTCTCATTTTCCAAGCCCAAGGCATGTTATTCCGCTGCATAGTAAACATTTTCATCTTCTAAGATGAGTTGTAAGGTTGAGCATAGCATCACTAAGTGCTCTACCTTGTTGTTTGTCATGTTTTTAAGCATCTCTTGGCATTGTCTTTGTAAGAGGCATAGGCAGCATTATGAGCCATGCCCTCACCTTCTTGAGCCAAGAATGATGTACCTTATTGGTCTGAGCATTTACCTCAACTACTTACTCACTTTCATTAAGCTTATACCTTCAAACCCTAATGGGTATCATGTAACCAACATGCATAAAAGCTTTTGTTGTAATCAAGGAGTAGACACTGCCCTTGACCAATCTATAAGGCAAGTGGTAAGACCCTCCCTTTCCCTTTCCCATATAAATCTACCTCATAACCATTACTCTAAAGAAGGCCCTCATTGCCCATGGAGGAGGTATAATATTGCAGAAAAGCATCAAGCATGTTGAAGGAACATCTATGTGCAAACCACTTAAGCAAGGGTAGCAGCCTTGTTTTGATCATTGTGTGAGAATGGTCAAAATGGAAAGCATGTGGAAGCAATGGCATCCAAAGCATGTCAACTACAAGAGGTCAAGCAAGCACAAAGAGTGGGGTGCACCATCATTAAGGTGTACATCTTCATCGACATTAAATAAAGACTTAGATGGCATCATTGTATTAGCCTCTAAGGCTCTAAAAACATAGTTGTGAGTCCTACATAACCACACCACCATGAACATTCTTGTAAGCCTAATGTTATAAAGGTAAATTTTTTTACCATATGTCCAATACCACCCATTCCAAGCACATTTTTTCATGGCTGGTATTGAGGGGGGGTATTAAGATATAGGCCTTGGAGCCTTAGTGAACAAGGGTGTAGAAGGTGTGTGGGTGTGAATGGTCCTAAGGGAGCCACCTAACCCTAGGCCACTAGCAAGTCTATTTAAAGGCACATGCCAAAGGCATTTGTATGAAGCATGAAGCTTAGTTTTATTTTAAGCAACTTAATAAGCAAGATATTTTCTTTTATTTTGTGAGTCTCTCTCCTCCACATATTGATCTAGCATGAGCACCACGAAATTCTATCAGAGTCAACCTCGGAGGAGGACAATAAGAGGAGATAGCTGAACCAGAGAGAGGGAGCTTGGGAGGGTGTTGAAGTGTCCAAAGGAGTCAGCTAGAGGGTTGAGGATAGGAACCACGTTGGTTCGTGCCTTTGGAGATGGGATTTCAGCATCCCCCAATTTTGATCCCACTGTGTCTTCTTCTTCTGTGCCTGCTGGTGGTGTATAAAGGCCATCACCTACCAACCACACATTATTTAGGTGCTTCTTTTAAGGATCAGATAGTTCTTGTTAAGGGATTTTGTCATTAGGTTGGAGTCCATCTGTTAATCAACTCAGAGCCAATTGCTCACTTTGGTTATGAAGTTGTGAGAGGTCAGAAGAATGAGGATGTTTCCTAGTTCCTTAGGAGGACTAAACTAGTGGCTTTAGGCAATGGCAAGGATGATGAAGCATATAAGCTGAGGATGGCATACTTGTTGTTAAAAGACAAAGTGAGGGAATGGTTAAATATGATTCCACACAGACTAAGAGAGGAAGATGGGATAGGTTGAAAGAAGGCTTAAGAGGAAGGTGTGGGAAGCCTAAAATACCTGAAGGTGTATGGAGGCAACTTAGCAAATTGAACCACAGAGAAGATGAGGATATACTGAGCTTTGTAGATAGGTTTGAAACTATTTGGAGAAGGATTTTGAGAGCCTTGGGGGAGAACTATGTATCTCTAGACTTTCTAAAGAAAGATAAGTTTGTCGAAGTATTGCAATCACAGTGAAAGTGGAGTTGAAAGATCCAAGAACCTTTGATGAAGCTGTGAGGCTAGCATTAGGGAAGTGGAGGAAGAAAATGAGATAGAAGGAGTTTGAAATGAAGGAGAGGTAAGCAAGCAAGCAAGAATATGGTGGTAAATGTGCCAATGAGTTTGCATATGCAGAGGGGAACATGTGTGTAAATCCGAAGGATTGAGGAACCAGGTAGAGGGAAGAATGGACTACATCAAGAAATCCAAAGGCTGACAGAGTAGGTTTAGAGTTTAAATCTTTTTGTATTGGAGATTTTTGGAGCTAATTAGGATCAAGTGTAGCCTCAAGGGAAATGTGATGACGTGAATATGATTGGAGCTATAATGGAGGAGGAAGAGTTCTCAAATGAGTCTGATGATGTAGATTTGGATCAGAGTCTCCGTGTACTCAAATTGAAGGAACTTTGGAGCTAGATGCTAAGGTGCCTATTGAGGAAACTAGCTCAAGTTTGCAGGGGTATTAGAAGAAAGATCGCATTGTAGAACAACATGAGTTTTTCTAGAGGAGAAAGGGAACGCCGTGGGTATGAAGGATGATGTGTGTGGTCAAGGAAAAACACTATTGCAGGCAAAATAGGTAAGTGACGAGGGTTACCTAAAAAGATTCCCTCCCAAAATGCATGAAAGCTTAAAAACACACTTTTTTTGAGAGCACATCTAGAATTCCATGTGTGGATTAAAAAACGAATTGAATTTTAACACTTTTTTCAAGAGAAAACGTGGTGACCTCCATAGATTTATAAACTAATAATGCTTGACAGAAATACAACTTGACTTTCTAATGGGATAGAACAAGTCCCAACTTAAAGAAATACCAATTTTTTTTGAGTAAAAAATTATTTTATAAATTTGTGAATGAAAGAAACTTTTTTTAATGAACTTTCTTGGAACAAATTTTACCACTGTACACAAATATACACATTATTTGACGAGTGATAAAAAACGATGAGAACAGATATCATCATAAGCTCCATAATTTAAAAAAAAAACCTACAATCATGCTTGAATCTATTTCTAAACCCAAACAACAAAGCCAATACAAATAATATGAAATAAAAGTTTTTCATACAAAGATGAGACGAAACTTCTTGAAGAATTCTAGAGAAATAAACTAAAGTATGTAAAGTAGGAGAGTCATGATAAACTAAATTATGTAAAGTAGGCCCAATGAACATTATTAAAATTTTAGGTGCTCCTCTTTGGGAGAACTTGATTGATGAAAAAGAGAGTAAGGTTGCAAAACATAATAATCTAATGCAAGTTAAGAGGATGGAAGATTTATGGGGCCACAATCTATTGATGGAAAATAAATCCTACCTCATGCACCTTGGATTTTATTATAGAGGGAGGAGAGAAGAGTGAAGAAGGTGATTGCATCCTTTCACACACCACCAAGTACTATGAATTGCCTTAAGAGTTCATTCACAAAGACTCATAAGTCGATCAATGGCTTGAAATCTCATTAGTAGCACAAGTTTTTATACGTTTGTGCGACTGGTTTAAAATTTCTTTTTTTATCCTTCAAGTTTTACATACTTTACTCATTAATTTTTATTTGTTGATGGCATTGATTCGTAGTTTGTGGTTCATGTTGTAATCAAATATTGTGGTTAGGAATAATTTTCTTGTTTTTTGCTTTGTTCTTTGCTTTGCAGGTTCTCTCTCTCTCCCAAGCTCTTCTCCACTTCCTTACCACTAAAGGACGTTCACCTCCTTCTTTGCCATCCCTCCCCTCTCCTCTTGGTTGTGAGATGTGTGTGTATGTGTGTTTAGGGATAATGAATGTTTCTGTTTTTGCAGGTTCTCTGTCTCTCCCAAGCTCTTCTCCACTTCCTTACCACTCAAGCAGGTTCGCCTCCTTCTTTGCCCTCCCTCCCCTCTCCTCTTGATTGCATGTGCATGTGTTGTGTTTTGTGAGATCTGTGCTCTTATTCTTGTGTATGCTCTTATTCAAGTGCCCATGCGGGCTTTGTTATGTGTGTGTAGAGACATGACCGGCACTCTAGATGACACACCAGCTTACTCTCCATCCCTCTCTCCATATGCCATGTCGCCTGACCAATTTATGGGTTTTTTAGCACAAGCCACGCTCAACCAAAGAGCGATGGCACAATAATATTTTGGGGGAGGGGCGGGCACTTTGGTCGCACCCTCGGGCACCACCACTGCTATCCCTAGTTCATCAATAGAAACCCCATGAAGAGCCATCAAATCCCTCCCTTAGGTCGCTCGTCCAACGCTCGCAGAGGACAACGCTCTAGTGGTGGAGGTGGAGGTGGAGGTGGAGGTGGAGGTGGAGGTGGTTGTTGTCCAAGTGGGGGCACGGATGGATCTACACCCCCACGTGAGCATCCATCCCCATGTAGTGTCGTGATCATTGCAACATGCATCCATCCGTCAAAATGTTCTGCATCCGTCATAATAATCATTGTAATACTAGTCAAAATAATCATCGTAATTGTCGTTGAAATATGCGTCAAAAATGCCGTCGAAATAAGAGTGGGAAAACATGTTTATTTGGATGCATATACGGACGCATTTTTTGACGTTTTCATTTTGACGCTTATTTCCATGAGTATTTCTATGTTTTGGGATTTTTGAGCTTAAAGCGTCGAAAAAGGCATGGATAAGGGCCCCGCCTCTTTTAGTGTTGTCCACCTTTCCATGTCCCAAATATTAAATATGTTTAGACTTAATTAAAGATATGTGAACACATTGACTTATAAGAATTGTTGGTCACTTCGATAAATACAAACCAATGTTGCTCATGTATTGTAGCCATATTTTAGGCCAAACATTTTTAGTAAATGCTTCAGCTTTCTTTTGTGGAAAATCCCCATTCATACCTTGGTTCTACTTAGTGTGTGAAACACTAACCAAGATTGGTGAAAGGACCAAATGGTTACAAAAGCAAATTTTATACTTCCAACTTGCCTATGGCCAATCCGACAAGCCTACATGCTTAAAGGCTAACATAGATATAAGCTAGCAAGTATGGGCGCTTTCCAGTTTGACCATAAGCAAGTTGGAAGCAAATTTTATGCTAATAATTTGAAATGACATATGATAGGAAACAAGAACTATATGCATGTATTACCTTTGTTCCACTGCCATATGCATGATAAAAACCGAACTTCTACTCATAATAAATTCATTGATCTGCAATCTTTTATCGATAACATGCTCCATGACCTATGGCCTGCACAAAAATAACCAAGCCTAAGCCCAAGGTGAATCAAACCCCTAAGTAGCCATGTATGGCGACTCTACAACCACGAGGCTCCCCCTTCCACCCCATCTAGAAGTTAGTAACTCACCAAAGGAAAAAAACCATGTATGGCTACTATACAACCAAGAGGCTCCCCCTTCCACCCCACCCAATATTTAGTAGCTTACCAAAGAAAACGAAGTAAGAAAGCTAAAAGCAAAGAAAAAGGTGACCACATTCATCTTTGCAATTGCATCTGCCTCCTTGGAGCTAGGGTAGAAAAGGTTACCACATTCATCTTCATCACAATTGTATCTGCCTCCCTGGAGCTAGGGTAGAAAAGGATTTTACTTAGCTTTTAAGAAATAAACTCAGTGAAAATGTGGATTATCAAGAGTACCTCACCGTTGTCCTTTATAGCTTCTTGTAGTTCCTTCTTCGTTAGGTCCATGTCTAGTCTAGGAGGGATCGGTAAATTGGTGGACATTATAGGCTCTGAAACCTGCTCAATGCCAAACTTTGGGAGATTTTTGTCAAGCCCATCCTCCTCTTCCTCATGGGATGTAGAGAGTGTTGTTCTATTTGCATGTTCACTCGCCATCATGTCCAGGTGGGAACATGTACTCTCATTGGATAATGTTGTATCGTGATGGATAACTTGCTGGTTCACATCCTCGAGTACAATGGAGACCATGCTATAAGAAATTCATCGACCTCAAGGATTCACATGCACAATTTTCCACTATGGGCTTCCATCTAGGTTATTGTAAAAGAACGCTTGTTGACAATTCATTAGAAAAAGGTTAGGTGTTTTCATTGTCCATAGAAACTTTAAGGAGCGGATGTACCAAAAACGTGTGAGCTCTCTTCTCATGGTGGCATGAGGACCTATGTACATTGCACGGAAATAGCAAACTTTCAAAATGGGCTATAATACAGACTTGGTCAGCAGTTAGCACCAAATACACTTGCCAACATCCAGCTTGATTTGCTAATTTGTTTGATTCAACTACTAGGTAATCTTTACTTGCTACATAACATGGTAGTTGACTTCATATATGCTCTCTAGATCTCCCACGTAACCTAGCTCATCATAACATGCTCTCTAGATCTCCCACGCAACCTAGCTCATCATCGACTAGATTTGTGTCACATGCACTTGCATGAGAGAGATTCTAGAATTATGCAACAATGCAAGGATATCATTGATCTTTTTAAGTTGAAGATAATGTCCATAGGCGCAGATGTTGCTATACACCTGAACCTTAAAATACAAAGGTAGAGAATGCAAACATCACAAAAGCGTGTAGACAAAAATCATGTCATATTTTACCTCGTTGTTGTCACACCCAAGACTCAACTCAAAATCCTCACGCATGATGTCATGACCTTGTTCTTGCGCCTTTCTCATTCTCTCTTATATCCATGCCATTGACATAGTGGGAGTCACTTGTCTCCTCTTGGTGCCTCAGAGTTTTGTTCCTTTAATTATGCTCTTGTAGCCTCTCAATCTTTCAAGCCCACAAGGTGTTTCCTGAGCAAGTGTGGAACATTTTTTAAAATGTGCATTGCGTCACAAAGATGTGTAATCTTCAAATCTTTCGACTACTCCAAACTGTACTAGCAAAAAATAGAAGGTGCCATTGATGTTTTTCCTCTGTCTTTATGATGGTCTTCCTCTTCCTCTCGTCACTTGTAATCTTTGCATCTAGATCTAAAAGAGGCCCAATTGTCAACTTTCTATACCAGTCTATAGGAATATTTTGTATATTACAAGGTCCTTACTCAACCATGCCATTGAAATGTCTTACTTGTGATCTAGATTGCAACGTGTGTACTACAGGCATAAATTGTCTATGTCAAAGATATATATGTTTGTTGAGATATCTACTATATTTGGATTATTGCAGACAATCATCACATGGCGAAAATGACTTATAACCCTTGGTTGATAGACCTATTAAAAAAAAGTTGATGTCCTGGTGCAATTGGAGCTGCAGAATACTCTCAAATTCAGACAATAAAAGGCTCTAATCATGCACTTGATTAAAAACCATAGGCAGGATAGTCATGGATAGTCCGTGCTAGAATGTCGGGAACCTCAAAGCTTTGTTCGCATATAGGCTTGGACATGTCAAGCACTTTTATCACTTTCCATAGTTGTTGTAGATATTTGATCAGCGATGCCAGGTACACGTTGATGTCTTTCACTTGTGGTGTTTTCATGTATTCGTATGTTTTATCAATTAGGTCTTCCAATTGCTAAAAAAGATTTAGTGGATGCAATTTAGGCATCTATTTACTTTTTCACATATCTAGAACTAGTAAAGAAAATATTCAGTGCTCCTGCTTAATGTACATGAATGGTGGTAGGTTGTAGTTCACGAGTACTATTGGCCAAGTTGGCCATTTTCTTGATCGCATCGAAAAGGGATTGATCCCATCGAGACCAATGCCAAGTTTGATATAACAGGGCTCATTTGCAAATTGTGGCCATGTGCTATTAATGTGCGTGAAGAAGGCCCAATCCATGAGTTTTTTCTAACTCAGGGCTCCGCAAAAGGTGTTCTACACGCGCGGAGCTAATGGAAAATGTCATAGAACCTTCTAAGAACATTTCTTGATGCCTCTTTGAAATGTGATGCACCGTATTTGGGACAAATAACGACACTTTCATGCTCTCCTTGATATAGAAAGCAATCATTGATGCAAGCATGAACTGTTTCATAGTCAAGTCCAAGGTTGGTCATCATCTTTCTTGCCTCATGTCTTTTTTTGGGAATGACATTATGAGGCGGTAAAATCTTGCTAGAAAGCAACTAGGCATTCACAACAAGATTTTAGGCAAAGAAACATATCATATCATGAACATTGCGCTAATTCAATTGCATTTCACTTACGTGAGTAATGCTTAAACTTATGCATTGCTCCAAGAATTTCAAGATTGGAGGTTCAGAGGATGATCTAGGTCGCAATCGTGTCAAAAAGGAACCCTCATAGACGTTTTGAAGTGCTTCATCTCAAAGATATGTTTTACCCTCTCGGGTACAATGTTGAAACCACTTGTCAAGAAATTCATTCATTGCCATCATCATTATGTTGCTCATCGTTAGGTTTCTCTATCTAACAAGCATATTACTCTCTTAACCTTTAAAAAATACTAGGATCCTGAACTCGTAGAATCCTCATACACTTTATCAAAAATAGAGAGTGACCCTAGCGATATATGGGTACATCCTCCATAATATCATCATCTAGAACCTATGATCCGTGTGGAATCATGCAAGTGTAAACACACAATACGAATGAATAAGACAAGTGCCACCAAAGTAACAAGAGAAGTGATAACAAAGCCAACCATAGCCTTATGTAAAGCATAACTTGTATTGAAATGTTACTTCCACCATCTAATATACACACCATAAAAGCTAATCAAATCATGACATCATACACAACACTTATTTCAAATAAACTCAAAGATATTTGATTTTTAAATGTAATAAGGTCCATAGTGACCAAAAATATAAATGACAATGACCAATGGCAATGATAAAATTCTAGACAATGATAATGACCAATGGCCTTTTATAAAATTTTAGACGATTTGACGGCTAAAAATCCATCTACTCTATATGAGGACCTGGTAGACATCTATGCTAGCCATATTCACTAGTAATTCTTCACTAGTACGTAATGGTCTAATCGCATTCACTACAATGTATCTAGGCACATCTCTACTCATATGCCCTGGCTCATGAACATTCTCACACTCCACAAAAGTACAATTAGGTCTTTCATTCCTCCCTCTACTAGTGTTGATTAGCCCTGATGCATGTCTTTGCGTACAGTTACTTGCACCCCTTCATTTACCAATTTGAACCATTTCACATAAAAAATAAACATATCAAACTTTCCTAATCCAACCTTGATAATATCTTGGATTGTTCCACAATAATCGAGCATGCCTACTTTAGTATTGCCATCACTTGCACTTGAACGACTTTCTTGCATGAAATTAGCCTTCACACTACAATCAAATGTTGTTCTCTTTTTATCTATTCCTTCTACTCGAAAGTGACGTCCGCATGACCAAATTTCCCCAAACTTACGATACTGCAAGCACAATAAATAAGTATTTTTATTGTAAAATTTTACAAAAGCACAATATAAAAGACAATGCGTCGATATCTCAAACTCACATACATGGAAATCACAACCATATTCAGGCTCCTCCTCCTCATCAGTTATTGATTCACCATTGCATTTAGCTTGCAGTATGGTTTGCTCGAGCCATTTATTAGAAGGGAAGTCATGAAAGAAGTGCAAGTTCTGTTGGGTAGGGTAGTGTGCGGGTTGTTCGACTCCTTCAAAAACTCAAACGAGCTTGGTCCCTTTCAGCCTTCACACCAAGTTATATCTCTCAATCCATTTCTCCATAGCATGTGAGTTTAAGATGCAAAATTTATTGATCTTCTCACACAATGCTATATCCATTGTTCTCACAAGGCCTTTTCCTTGTGGCTCTTCTCCAACTAGTCAATCATCTTCTTCTTGTATCCATAATCTTGGCATATCGGGATCAAAGGTACTGAGAAATTCAGCTATATATACAAGTGATTCTTGAACAAGCCATCCCATTGCCATACTACCTTCAGGACGAGCTCTTTGACGAACAAATCCTGTAAGTGTCTTCATAAATCTCTCCAAGAAAAACATCCATCGACTATGGACAACCCGAGCCATAGTAACTTTATCATCCACATGAACTAGCAAGTGCAATTGAATGGTCAAAATACTTGCTGGAAAGTATTTCTCAGCCATTGTAACAGTCTCGATGGAGTTTAACTGTGTTGCTTCCAATGTGTCTCTACTAATCTCTTTCCTTGATATCCAATGCACCACTGCACCAATTTTGTAAATTGTTGCTCTAATGTCATCGTTGAGGCAATCCTTGATGGCTATAGGAATCATGAATTGTAAGAATTTGTGCCAATCATGACTCTTCAAGCCACTAATTAGCTCATCGTTCTTTGTAAATGCTCCCTTTAAGTAATGCATGCATCCTGTATGGGTACGAAACTCACTAATGCACTTCTTTACATGTTGTTGCTCTTCCTTTGTCATGACCCAAGGTGCTTTTGGTAGCTTCACCTTCCCATCTGCTCTATTTTGGGCCCATAAGCGTTGCATGTGTTGAACCTCTTGTAAATCATCTCATTGTGCCTTGCTCTCCTTTGCTTCTGTGATGGTTTTCCAAAGCACCTCAGCTATTCTTGAAAATCTGCATTGGGTCAAGAAGATGGTTCACTAGAAGGTCATTCCAGTATGGAAGTTGATGGAAAATGGATAGATGCTTCATTCGTGGAGGTGTGCAAGTTGGATCTAGCTCCCATAAGGCTCTCCAATCACTGCTCTTCCATATGCGAGAAGACCTCCCTAGAAATCCCTCATGCAAAGGATGGTTGTCAGGCATTAAGGGAAGGTTGAGGTCTATAGGGGCCCTTTAAGCTGCCATATTATGATTTTAATGACTTTTTGTTAAAACGTTAAGTTTCTTTGACTTTAGATACCTTCTTGTTCTTCAAACGGCTAGAAGTTTGAATTTCAAAGTTTCCCGCCAAAATTGAATTTGAAATCGAGCGAGCAAAACTATATCATGTGACATATCTATGGAAAGAGCTCGAAGAGTAGATTTTGGATCTGTAATCTCTGACAAATTTTGAGCTCATATGTAGAAGTTATGGACGTCTGAAATTTCAAAAACTTTCCCCCCACTTTTTGGAAATGAAAAGTACAAAAAGGCATCTTCTAAAGAATCTTTTGACCACCTTTAATCACCCAACATTTTTGTATACATGGCATCACATGATTGGCTCTTTTCCTTAATAACCTTTTAATCACATGGCATCTTAAAGTGCCCCTTTAGACCTCAACCTTCCCCTAATGGAGATACTTCTTGTGGCCCTCGTATACTTATCTTCTTCATAGACTTTGAGTACCGAGCCTCAAGTTGCGACCCACATAATGGACATCCATTATACCCTGACCCTGAAAGCCCTGTAGAACATCAAAAAAGATTGTAGCAGGTAAAATTGGATGACAATAAGGACTTAACATAATATGTTAACAAGCTACAGCATTACCAGAGCACTCTCCATAGCCAGGCCAATCATGCATAGTCCACATAAGTATTTTTTTCAATGTTAGCAGACGTTGTCCAAACCTCTTGGAAATATCATGAACTTCATGCCCTCCCATAGAACACGAAGCTCCTCAACTAAAGGGGCTAAATACACATCCATGTTCTTCACCTTGTACTTTTCAAGAACTATCAAAGACAATAAAAGATGCCCTTTTTTTTATCTCTATCCATGGTGGAAGATTATAGTTAACTAGAAAAACAGGCCACATTGTACTCCATGATGTACTTCGTAGACCAAATGGATTCAGTCCATCCATCGCTAGTCCGAGTCGAATATGGTGAGCCTCCTCCTGAAAGGCTACCCACTTCTCTTCAATGTGCTTCCATGTAAGGGAATCTGCGGGCACACGCATAACACCATCCGTGGACCCAGTGTTACAGTGCCAATTCATCAATCCTGCAATGGATTTGCACTTGAACATTGTTTTAATTCGAGGGATGATGGAAAAGTGTCGTAAAACTTTTGCTGGTACCCTTTCTTCTTGCATGTCTTGTCTGTATCTCGATGTACCATAATGTGGACATTGTACTGCATTGTTATATTCTTGTCGATAAAGAATACAATCATTTAGACAAGCATGATGTGTGTTGTAGTCGATGCCAATCGAGTGCAATATTGTTTTTGCTCGACTATGGTCCATTGGCATAGCATTATCTTATGGCAATATTTGATGTTTCAATAAGCTGTTACACAAAATAGACAGGCTAAGAAAATGCATATAAAGATACATAGCTCACTAATTACATATGATATAATCACTTACACAAAAAAATTTGATACGCTTGTATCAGACCATCCAAAAATCGATTGCAAGTTCAATATGGATAGGCAAGCGCATATCCATGATATAGTGGAAGACGAGCAAGCCTGCGTAGCTCTTTCTCTTCTTGGGAAGCGTATTCCACACATCGTGTGATTTCTTCTACCCCTTCGTGTTCTAAACCATGATAGTTTGTTCCATCATTTTTAAGGCATTTATCATGTCATCCATGTCATGTTCTAGTATTTGCTCCGAATCCGCCTCAAGTTCCTCAGGTTGTTGGATCACCTCGTTTGCAGATACTCTTGTTGGTCTCCATCGTTAAGACCGGATATCCACTGGTTCGTCATTGTTGAAGCGCACATTGCCACTAATTAGATGTTCTCATCGAAATTATTATGCATTTTTTTGTATGATCATTGCAAATTAGTCGACGTTAAGCAACTTGGTATTTGCAGCCAGTACATGGGCAAAGTGCCTTCTCCTCTAAATCAATAAAATTTGAGCGTGTGGCATTGTCCATGGTTTCCATATTGATTTATAATGGGAACGAATGCTTATTTTTGGAGGGGGATCCTCCCTTAAGTATTTGTGGAGGGTGGAAGTCGGTGATATGGAATTTGAAATGTCAGGTGCGCGCGCAAGATTTAGAAAGATTTTGAATTTGAATGAAAAGTAGCGATCGTCAAAATAAGCATCAAAAAGGTTGTGGATACAATTGTGAAAAGGTTGTCAAAAACACCTTGGAAAAGGATGCCGAAACCTTGGTCGAAATCAGCGTGGGAAAATGTTTTTTTCGATGCTTGTTTCCACGTTATTTTTAGACGCTTTTTTCCACGCTTTTTTCAACCGTGGTTTCGACGGTTTTTTGATGGTGCAAGTTTTTACAGTAAAAGAGAGCCTCAATTTTTTTGCACCTTTGTGCACGCGTGTGCGTTTTTCTCCCTCAAGCATCAGGTTTGCCTCCTTTTCCCTCACTCCTCTCTCCTCTTGGTTGCATGTGCATGTGTTGTAAGATGTGTGTGTGTGTGATTAGGAATAATTTTCTTGTTTTTTACTTTGTTCTTTGTTTTGCAGGTTCCCTCTCTCTCCCAAGCTCTTCTCCACTTCCTTACCTATGAAGGAGGTTCACCTCCTTCTTTGCCATCCCTCCCCTCTCCTTCTTGGTTGTGAGATGTGTGCGTGTGTGATTAGGGATAACGAATGTTTCTGTTTTTTGGTTTGTTCTTTATTTTGCAGGTTCTCTCTCTCTCCCAACAAGCATTGTGGCCATGTGCTATCAAACTAAGTTTTTTTTGCACTTTTGTGCGCACACCGTGTGCGTTTTTCTCCCTCAAGCATCAGGTTTGCCTCCTTTGCCCCCTCACTCCCCTCTCCTCTTGGTTGCATGTGCATGTGTTGTAAGATGTGTGTGTGTGTGATTAGGAATAATTTTCTTGTTTTTTGCTTTGTTCTTTGTTTTGCAGGTTCCCTCTCTCTCCTAAGCTCTTCTCCACTTCCTTACCTATCAAGGAGGTTCACCTCCTTCTTTGCCATCCCTCCCCTCTCCTTCTTTGCCATCCCTCCCCTCTCCTCTTGGTTGTGAGATGTGTGTGTGTGTGATTAGGGATAACAAATGTTTCTATTTTTTGCTTTGTTCTTTATTTTGCAGGTTCTCTCTCTCTCCCAAGCTCTCCTCCACTTCCTTACCACTCAAGTAGGTTCGCCCTCCTTCTTTGCCCTCCCTCCCCTCTCCTCTTGGTTGTGAGGTGTGTGTGTGTGTTTAGGGATAATGAATGTTTCTGTTTTTTACTTTGTTCTTTGTTTTGCAGGTTCTCTCTCTCTCCCAAGCTCTTCTCCACTTCCTTTTACCACTCAAGCACACTCGCCTCCTTCTTTTCCCTCCCTCCACTCTCCTCTTGGTTACATGTGCGTGTGTTGTGTTTTGTGAGATGTGTGCTCTTATTCTTGTGTATGCTCTTATTCAAGTGCCCATGTGGGCTTTGTTATGTGTGTGTAGAGACATGTCCCGCACTCCAAATGATGAGACACCGGCTAACTCTCCATCCCTCTCTCCATATGCCATGTCGCCTGACCATTTTATGGGTTTTTTAGCACAAGCCATGCTCGAGAAAAGAGCGATGGCACACCAATATTTTGGGGGACGGGCAGGCACTTTGGCCGCACCATCAAACACCACCACCGCTAACCCTACACACCAATAGAAACCCCATGAAGAGCCATCGGATCCCTCCCTCAGGTCGCTCGTCCAACGCTCGCAGAGGACAACGCTTGTAGAGGACAACTCTCTAGTGGTGGAGGTGGAGGTGGTTGTTGTCCAAGTGGGGGCACGGATGGGTCTACGCCCCCACGTGAGCGTACATCCCCATCTATTGCCATAAGTACTCCACGCTCGTAATCATTGCGACATTTCAACACACACCCCACACCCGATATGGGAAAAAATATTATACAATTGTTAATGACAATGTGGTTTTGGATGATGTCGGGCAAGAGATGAAGAGCCGCATCCGTGAGCTTTGCCACATTATCTTTGCTAATGACTTTATGACTTTATGGCCAAAGTTGGATAAAGCTAAGAAAGAAAGAGTCATTAATCAAATCAAGGATGAGTACAAGCCAACCATTGGTAGTGATGTTGTCTCCATAAGGTGGATAAAAGACCACATGGTGGACGTCATGAGACATTGGCGGGGAGATGTGACTACGAGAGTGAAGGGAGGGGGTGAGAAGCCTTGGTACATCAGCACCGAGGATTGTAATGAGGAGAAGAAAAAGTATGCAAGAAATCCCCAACGCTACAAGCAACAAGAAGATGCGGTGAAATCCCGAATGGAGAGCGTAGGAAGCTCTCACCTTGGAAGCGGCGGTTGGGACGCATTCCATGTCTACTTTGTAAGTATCAATGCTTATCTTGTATGTTTCATTTGATGTTATATTATGTTTATTATTTTTATGTTATGGTACTTTTAGAATCAAGTGGTTGGTCGGTCGGCAATGGGAGAAGAGAAGGACATTACTCGCCACCCCATAACACGTACTTTCTTTTGGGGAGAAGCTTGAGCGAGAAGGCGTCAACCAGATATGGTAAATGTGGCAAGCCTTAACCTTATGATTTGTATACTTGCTTTGCCATTGCATGTTAGCTTGTTGTTTTGTATACCAAATCCTTAAGGGAAAAAAATGAGTGAGGGCTTCGCATAGAGTGGCCATGCCCATGTCTTTCCTCTTGTACATACATATTTTGGTCAGCTCACATCTTTTTTTGAGCTTGTATAGCTTGTATACAACTATTTTATGCAATTTTGGTCATCGAATATAAAAACCATTTTTGCTTTCCATACCATACTATGGTCTTCTGCCGGCTCATCTCATCAAAGGTTGTAATATGGCCTTTGATATGTAAATTTCACATCTTGCAATATAATTTGGCCATTGTTTGCACTTGTGTACAATGTACATACTTTGTAATGTCAAAAACGTTATGGCACTCCAACTTTTCCAACAAATCTACTTCGTACTTCATATTAGAGTATAGTTGACTTGGGTACTCTACAAGTTTGGCATAATGGTGTATCTAGCTACAAGATTGTAGTTGGATGCACCATTATGTCAATAAAGAATTTATACCTGCACGATTCAAAATAAGCATCAAAAGTTCCTACATTCGTGGAAATAACCGTCAGAAATTTCCTGCATCCATCGAAATGTTCTACATCCGTTGAAAAATCGTCGTAATACCAGTCAAAATAATCGTCCTAATAGTTGTCGAAAATGCCATCAAAATAAGAGTGGAAAAACATGTTTATTTGGATGCGTATTTCGATGCATTTTTTGACTTTCCATTTCGACGCTTATTTCCATGAGTATTTCTACGTTTTGGCATTTTTTAGCTTAGTTCTAAAGCGTCGAAAAAGCGTGGATAAGGGCCCTGCCTCTTTTAGTGTTGTCCACCTTTCCATGTCCCAAATATTAAATATGTTTAGTCTTAATTAAAGATATGTGAACACATTGACTAATAAGAATTGTTGGTCACTTCGATAAATAAAAACCAATGTTGCTCATGTATTATAGCCATATTTTAGGCCAAACATTTTTAGTAAATGCTTCAGCTTTGTAAGATTCCTCCCCAGCCTCTCAAAATGTCCAGCATCTTCTCCTGTAATCAATCCCTCTTCAGAAATATAAAAGACTTGTTTCTAACTATTTTAACCTAGAGAGAGAAAATATTCTAGAGAGAGAATATTCAGATTTTTAATATTTTTGGATAGAAAATTATCTCATCTTATTAAAATAAGTTCCCCTGAAACAGAAATTCAAAAAGAACTTTCCAATGTGCAATTGGAATTAATTGGAAATGGGTATAAAGGACCTTAGCCTAAGGGTCTAGATTTTTAGAAATTTTTGGATTATGGTCCAATTAAGGTTCCTATGGGCCAATAGCATCAATCCATGTGTAGGGAGGAGATAAATCCAATTTTGTAAAAGAAGATACCCAAAAATGAGTAAATGCTCACATAAGATGAAGAGTTGAAAATGTACAAGGTTTATTAGTGAAAAACTATGAGCAATATTAAAAATATGAGATATTTTGGGTATAATGATTTCATATTGACACTATGTAAGGAAGGGGAGTTCTTTAAAGGAGGTGCATATTTCACATAAGATGAAGAGTTGAAAATGTACAAGGTTTATTAGTAAAAAACTATGAGCAATATTAAAAATATGAGATATTTTAATGATTCTATTTTGACACATATGTAAGGAAGGAGACTTCTTTAAAGGAGGTGCATATTTCACATGCTTGAATGAGTTTTAAACTCATAAAAATTGAGATATTTCATCTCTCCTCTCTCCTAATTCAAGTCTAGTTACAAAAAGTTAGCTCAACTGACCTAAAAATGGTCAAAAATTGACCAAACTGAGTTGGAAAATTCTAGAACCAGTTTGTTTGGTTAGGAGCTCAATTTTTCCTATAAATAGAAGCCTTCCCTTGTTGAAAAAAATATATAGTGTTTATGCATCATTACTCTACTCCACCTAAGCCAAGAACTGTGAATTCATTAATAATTCACTAGTTTTTGGAGCTTCCCTCTTTCTTCAATCCCCATTGGTGGCTCCATCAACATACTTAACCAATTGATTGGTTGGGGGCCTCTACCGTGAGCAAAGAATCAAGCAATTTGTAAGGTAATTAGTGAATATTGATCTTTCCTATAATTTCTCAATGTTTCTCTCTTCTCAACCCCTCTCAAGCTTGAGAAGCTTAATTGGTATGGTTTTTTTAAATGCTATTGAAGTTAATTGGTGAATAGTAGTGAAGAGTTACATAATTTGATGAATGCTATTGAAGTTAAGTAATTAATGATAGTAAAGAATTACATAAATTTCTATTTATGTTTAAATTCTAATGGTTTTTATGTAATTTCTCTCTCTCACTCAAGAAATGGTCATACTCATGACCCATTCTCAATCCAAATGAAGCTTTTCATAAAGCCTTTCCTTAACCCAAGATTAAGCTATGCTTGAGGCCAAATTAATGGCTTTTTTCTATGCTTTTAGTTTATGTATATTGATGATTCAATCATTTTTGGATTAATGATCCAATTAGAGATCATTTTAATTATTTCCTTAATGATAAGCTTTATCCCTTAGAAAAATTGAGATTTATCAGTCATAGCAGCGGAGCTATGGCAAAATTTTTATAAAAATTATGCATAAAATAATTTCATTCAAAGCATAAAAAGAGGACTTCCTACCATATTCTAGGAATTATCATCCTAGATTAATTGAAAGAAATTCATTATAATCATGGAGAAATTAAATTTTTATATTATGCATAAAGGATAAGTTTTTATATCAAAAGTGTTACTTTTACCATTTTTATTTTCATGCATAGAAGTATGCATAATGGATAAATTTTTATATCAAAAGTGTTATTTTTATCAATTTTTATTTTCATGCATAGAAGTATGCATAAAGGATAAATTTTTATATCAAAAGTGTTATTTTTATCATTTTTATTTTCATGCATAGAAGTATGCATAAAGGATAAATTTTTATATCAAAAGTGTTACTTTTACCATTTTTATTTTCATGCATAGAAGTATGCATAATGGATAAATTTTATATCAAAAGTGTTATTTTTATCAATTTTTATTTTCATGCATAGAAGTATGCATAAAGGATAAATTTTTGTATCAAAAGTGTTATTTTTATCATTTTTATTTTCATGCATAGAAGTATGCATAAAGGATAAATTTTTATATCAAAAGTGTTATTTTTATCATTTTTATTTTCATGCATAGAAGTATGCATAAAGGATAAATTTTTATATCAAAAGTGTTTTTTTATCATTTTTATTTTCATGCATAGAAGTATGCATAAAGGATAAATTTTTATATCAAAAGTGTTACTTTTACCATTTTTATTTTCATGCATAGAAGTATGCATAATGGATAAATTTTTATATCAAAAGTGTTATTTTTATCAATTTTTATTTTCATGCATAGAAGTATGCATAAAGGATAAATTTTTATATCAAAAGTGTTATTTTTATCATTTTTATTTTCATGCATAGAAGTATGCATAAAGGATAAATTTTTATATCAAAAGTGTTATTTTTATCATTTTTATTTTCATGCATAGAAGTATGCATAAAGGATAAATTTTTATATCAAAAGTGTTATTTTTATCATTTTTATTTTCATGCATAGAAGTATGCATAAAGGATAAATTTTTATATCAAAAGTGTTACTTTTATCATTTTTATTTCATGCATAGAAGTATGCATAATGGATAAATTTTTATATCAAAAGTGTTACTTTTATCATATTTGAATTTCATGCATAAAGGTATGCATAAAAGATTGATTATTTTATTATAAAAGTGTGTCTTTTATTATATTGAATTTCGTGCATAGAGGTATGCATAAAAGATTGATTATTTTATTATAAAAGTGTGTCTTTTATTATATTGAATTTCATGCATAGAGGTATGCATAAAAGTTGATTATTTTATTATAAAAGTGTGACTTTTATCATAATTGAATTTCATGCATAATAGAGGTATGCATAAAAGTTGATTATTTTATTGTAAGAGTGTTACTTTTATCATATTGGATTTCATGCATAGAGGTATGCATAAAAGATATTCTTTTTATACTAAAAGTGTGATTTTCATCATAAATAGATTTTATGCATAACTTAGATGCATAAGAGAAATTCTTTTATTCTAAAAGTGTAATTCCTACCAAATTGAATTTATGCATAAGAAGATGCATAAAAGATTGATTTTAATTTCGAAAGTGTTAGTCTCCTTAAATGGAATTTATGCATAAATAAATGTGTAGAGAAATCTTATATCAAATATAAGAATTCTCTTAAAAAAGATATGAAATGTGATAAGAGGTGTATGAGATGTGATAAGATTTGATAAGATGCGTATGGAAAGTGATAGGATGTGATAAGAGGTGTATGAGATGTGAAAAGATGTGATAAGATGTGTATGAGATGTGATAGAATGTGTTAAGATGAGTTAGGATGTGTTAAGATGTATATGGGATGTGTTAGGACAAGAATGGATGTAATATGGTTGTATGAATGTGATGTGGATGTATACATGTAGATGTATATGTATGAATGTGAATGTGGATGTGGATGTGGATGTGGATGTATGGATGTAGATACGGATGTGAACATGTAGATGTATATGTATGAATGTGAATGTGAATGTGGATGTGGATATATGGATGTAGATACGGATGTGTATGTATGTATGTGGATGTGTATGTATGAATGAGGATGTGAAAATGGATGTATGTATGTAGATGTGGATATATGGATGTATGTATGTAGATGTGGATGTATGTATGTAGATGTGGATGTATGGATGTGAATGTGAATGAAGAGGTGGATGTGGATGTATGGATGTAGATACGGATGTGGATGTATGTATGTGAATGTGGATGTATGAATGAGGATGTGAAAATGGATGTATGCATGTGAATGTGGATGTATGAATATGAATGTGGATGTGTGGATGTGGAAATGGAGGTATGGATGTATGAATGTGGATGTGGATGTATGCATGTAGATGCGTATGTATGAATGTGAAATTGGATGTATGATGTGGACGTACGAACATGGATATGTATGTAGAATAATGAATATGAAGGTGTATGTGAGATAATATGTAGTCTATATGAGTGAATGGATGAGAACGAGTACACATTCAATGGAATGTGGAATAAGTAATGTGGTCCGAGAGTGGATAATATGGAAAGACAAGAGTTCGTTATAGAAACTGTATTTTGTGACTGTTTGTAAATGACTGTTTTATGTCAAGAATGCTGGAGAAGCATTTTGACCGTCTTGAGGATTAAGGTCATGAAGACCGAACTGATAAAGTTGCAACTGCTAACGGAGAGTCAATGGAGGACGTCTCGCATAGCAAGGTCGATCGAGGTCTTGACCAGCCTCGGTTCGATTTAAATGGTGAGCTTCCGGTAGTACGGTGGATGAGGGACCAAGGAAGCGGCCTATGAGTGAAGTGCTAGGTCACCTGCGAAGGATCCTAGAGGGTGCTGACCATACGGTGCTCGGGCTCTGGGTCGCCGAAGATACCCACACGTGCGTCGTGGAAGATATTGGAACAAGGAATAAGAGTTGTTTTCTGAAACCGGGCTTGGATCTGGTTGATTGACCTTGCTGGTCCTCAACGGATGAGTCCATGGCTCTTTTATATGGATCTGTGGGTTGATCTAGCTGATCTTCCACGGAGATTCCATTCTATTATATGAATATATTGCCGGTTTATATGAGCTAGGAACTATGGAAAAGGCCCCTGAGCAAACAGGTGGTGAGCGTTCTGGTTGCCAATGATGCCATAAGTATACCAATGAATGAATGACTGGAAATAAGTATACCAATGAATGAATGACTGGAAATAAGGATTCAACTAGAGACTTTGAGGATTGTCATCAGTGACATAATGGTTTTATTAAAGGATTGTTTTAAAGCTAGTTGATGCTAAGGAAAAGGCGATTTCATATTGTGTGGTGTGACTAGTTTTATGTTTGCATGAACTTCCGGCTAGGGGGCCTTGGAACTCTTTTCCCTGGTACCCGGGACAAAACCTAACCAAATTCTTAATTGGATCCCATCACTACAGTGGTTGGGCGGTTGGCTAACCCATGGGACTGGATGGGGTTAGGCTGGACTGATGGATCCGTAAATCGAGATTTAATTTCTATTATTACGATAGATGAAGTAGATCCCGGATAGAAATTGTTCTATGGAAAGGAATCAACGGCTGTGCCTCTTGATGGGGAAAAAAGCGTTGATCCCAATGATCCAAGTGCAAGTTTCTTCCTTGATTTGACCAAGTACCGTTAAAGGTGCAGTCAGATCAGTTGATCCGTAATGATCTTGACTACGTTAGAGTAAAGAGTTATCCTGGTGGAATCGCCCATGCTTTCCGGGTAAAGGAAGTTTTTTCGGTTTCGGTTTTGGACAAACGGACGGATTAGTCTCTTGTCCGGATATCCGTGGTGGGCGAGGCCCCGAGTGTGAGACCCTACCCGCACATGATGTGCTACTTCCGCTGCTAGTACCCCGAATCCGTTGCGCGGTGGGGACAGGGATCTCACAGTTGGTATCAGAGCGGGTTTTGAAAGCTAATAAAGATAATTAAATTCTTATCTGAAATTGGTAATAAGAATTCAGAAACAGCATTTTCATAATGTATTTTCATTCTGTAAGCTTCTTTAATGAAGAAATTTTAATCAAAGAAATTATTTTTATAGATGGAAGTTCTCCATTTATCTGGTATTCCTGACCTCACCCAGTCTCAAGATATGATTGCATTTGCCTTCGAGCATCTCATCTCTTCTGCTTCAACACGAACAAGCCGAGCAAGACTCGCACGCCATTTCGAGGAATTATATTTTCCTAACCCAGTGGAGAGACAACAGCATAAGTGGTTTGCAGGGCTATATATCCACGCCTCTTATAACCGGCGTGCAATGCTGAGGCAGAACCTCTCATTGGCCATGATTTTGATAAAGCTGAAAATGACGCGTGGTGTCATTCTATATCTTTCAACGCCTCAAAATTTCAGACTTGCTTGCCGAGTTTATAGACTCCTTAGTCGATTTATCCCTAAGGAGAAAATAATAGCTCCCTTCGCAGAGTTAGAGAACTTATGTAACAGGGCATGACTATGGCCCAGTACGGTCCTCTTATATGTCTTTCGAGGAGATTTTGAACTCAGAGCCGAGTTGCTCTATGTACATATTGCAACTTTTATATAAATAAAGAAACGTTTTTCGGTTAAAAAATTCCTGTTGGATAAATGATTGTTTATGGCGAACAAACTGTTGCTGATATAAATAAATAAAAATCTGTTATCGGACATATGTCATAGATCTCCATTAAGATCTTGTCTTGTATAAGAAATTGTTTTCCGAACTCTTAAGTCTTAGGATCTCGTGAATAGTATCAAAATAAAAATTTAATAATATATAAATTTTGGCAGAATCATGAGACGAGGAAACCGTGGTCGTCAGCCAGACCCTGTCTCTAAAGATGACGAGGAAACCGTGGTCGTCAGCCAGACCCTGTCTCTGAAGATGACGAGGAAACCGTGGTCGTCAGCCAGACCCTGTCTCTGAAGATGACGAGCTTGACCTTGATGTTCGCAAGGCTCTTCATAGGTCTCAACCAGGACCCTTCAAAGGAGAAGGGGAGAACCTGGGTGAGGCTGTAGAGAAATGGGTGGAAGCCTTGGAAGAGTATTTTGATGTCACAGGATACAATCATCAGAGCAATTGGCTAATAAAGATCAACTGAGAAGCCAAATATGTCAAAAATTTATCAAGAAACACAAAAAGGTTGTAATTGTGTGATATAATTCATACAATTTGATATTCAAACTGAAAAATTCGTAATTTAGTAATTGGGTTTTCAGATGGAAGTACCGCAATTGTATGGAACCCTGACTTGCTTGAGGCCTAGACATGATGGTATCTATCTTATAGTTCCAAGTATCATGACTACCCGTATATACCGAGAGTATAACTGCAGCTCTTTACTGAGAGTATATACGAGTAAATCTAAGACTTGAAATTATAAGCGTTAATGCTATCCAGATGATGATTTCGAATGTGGTTGATATGATTTTTAATTCTGTTTGAGAATTGATGAATTGATTTGGATTCTGATTGAAAAATGATGATTTTTGAAATTTAGTTGGAATATTATAACCTGAGCGAAACCACAATGAGAATGAATGGGACGAGTCTCTGTGATGATACTCATAACTAGAATGATGATAATGATTTCAGCAAATCACTATGAGATTAGTTGATTGTGCTGTCAACTTGCTACTGTTAACACTTGTCACAGTAGATCAAGTTAAGGGATGACAAATTGATAACTTACTTAACTGAAATTCCCGTGGAGGAATGTTCAGAAGGAAATTTTTCGGTCTAATGGACCATTATCGTAGGAATGATATGATCTAAATGAATTATTATTTAATGATGAGTTCTATATAAGGAATATTTATCCCAGTATTCTGTTGGGTTGACCAGAATCTAAGGAACCCATAATAAATTGGATCCTAAGAAAAAGAGTTGTCCTCTACTTTGCGAGATGAGGACATCTCGCACCTTTTTAAGTGGGGTAGAAGTTTGTAAGATTCCTCCCCCCAACCTTCGAGGTATACAGGAGTAAGAATCTCCCTTTCTGATCTTAAAATTATTCCCTCTCTAAAATAAAAGAAAGATTCTGTTTAAAAAGGGAAGACACTTTCCCCAGAATACCTTATCAGGAGCCCACCTGTTTTAAGAATTCAGAACAATGAGTTCAGAAGTGAGAACCGGTGTTTTGGATGCCAAGGTTTTGGTCTCATCAGTACTCCTACCATGACAAGGGCACAGGGAAGTCTAGAACCCAAATTCAGAGACCAATTCCTTCATACCAATCTAATCAGGGTCCGTCTCGGACAAGATTGCTTAAACTAGGTCCAACCCATTGATTAGGGTCGAGATGACCAGCAGTCAAATGCTTGGCGACTTAGAGCAACAGATGCAGGCAATTCATAAAGATATAAACGCTGCCCAGGATCGACAGAGACAATATACAAATAAGAAGAGGACAGTCAGAGAATTCAAAGAAGCAGTTATAGTCTTCATTTAATTACGGACCAAAAGAATTTCTTTATCTCTAGAGGAGTATAAGTAGTTATCCCCCAGCTATTGTGGATCAAAGAAAGTAGGTGACAGCCTACGAACTTCTTTTATCTCCTCATCTCAAAGTTCTTAATGCCTTCTATAGAAATTTGTGCCAAACCCAAATCATGGAAAGACGGTAAAACTTCAGTGGCAATATACCGTTGGCTTCTAGGTTACGCTAACTCCTTCCTTTATATAAGTCGCAACTTTTACTTATCGCTCACAGTAATCTTACTTCGATCGATCTCCCTTCTTCTTAATCTCCTTCATGGCTTGGCAACAGGAATTAGTTTTATCCGTGATGATTTCTCACCTTTAAGACGCAAGCGAGTTTGTGAAGAAGGATTTTATAGAACAGTATGAGCGCTCACTTTTTCCTCACTTGGGAACGTCTATAGCTCAGACCAAATGGCGGACCTATCAAGACATAACTAGGGTAACACCCTGGGGTTAGCAGCACTTTCGTAACAATGTCCGCTTGGCCATGGTTATCGAAGCCTTGGGTTTGGGTCCTCGATACTACTGCATCATGAGATCAAGACATCTTGGGTTTTCTGAGTGGGTCTTCTTACTGGCGTGTTTTCTTCCTCATCAGAAGATATGCCTTTACCCCGTTTTTGGTTTGCCTCTCAGAGGTCCTTTTGTTAGAACACCTCATACCACTGAGATAGGCGCGACAATAACCAACAGAATCATTCCCATAGATGAGTTACCTTATACGTGCGCAGCTTGTGAGTGCTGCTTTTGTGATCATATGATGGACAGGCTTATGGAAGTGTAAAGAGTTCTTCTATCTTTACTGTATATGTTTCAAGAATGAATAAAGTTTAAATCTTGTTCTTGTCTTGACCCTTACTCTCTTTGAGACTTTTTTAATTGGTGATTAATCTTAATTAAAAAATTTCTCTCAGTCTCATACTTGTGCATCTTGCGAAATTACCCCCAGTTTGCGAAATGAGGGCATCTCGCATTTTTCAAGTGGGAGAGAATGTAAGATTCCTCCCCAGCCTCTCAAAATGTCCAGCATCTTCTCCTGTAATCAATCCCTCTTCAAAAATATAAAAGACTTGTTTCTAACTGTTTTAACATAGAGAGAGAAAATATTCTAGAGAGAGAATATTCAGATTTTTAATATTTTTGGATAAAAAATTACCTCATCTTATTAAAATAAGTTCCCCTGAAACAGAAATTCAAAAAGAACTTTCCAATGTGCAATTGGAATTAATTAGAAATGGGTATAAAGGACCTTAGCCTAAGGGTCTAGATTTTCAGAAATTTTTGGATTATGGTCCAATTAAGGTTCCTATGGGCCAATAGCATCAATCCATGTGTAGAGAGGAGATAAATCCAATTTTGTAAAAGAAGATACCCAAAAATGAGTAAATGCTCACATAAGATGAAGAGTTGAAAATGTACAAGGTTTATTAGTAAAAAACTATGAGCAATATTAAAAATATGAGATATTTTGGGTATAATGATTTCATATTGACACTATGTAAGGAAGGGGAGTTCTTTAAAGGAGGTGCATATTTCACATAAGATGAAGAGTTGAAAATGTACAAGGTTTATTAGTAAAAAACTATGAGCAATATTAAAAATATGAGATATTTTGGGTATAATGATTTCATATTGACACTATGTAAGGAAGGGGAGTTCTTTAAAGGAGGTGCATATTTCACATAAGATGAAGAGTTGAAAATGTACAAGGTTTATTAGTAAAAAACTATGAGCAATATTAAAAATATGAGATATTTTGGGTATAATGATTCTATTTTGACACATATGTAAGGAAGGGGAGTTCTTTAAAGGAGGTGCATATTTCACATACTTGAATGAGTTTTAAACTCATAAAAATTGAGATATTTCATCTCTCCTCTCTCCTAATTCAAGTCTAGTTACAAAAAGTTAGCTCAACTGACCTAAAAATGGTCAAAAATTGACCAAACTGAGTTGGAAAATTCTAGAATCAGTTTGTTTGGTTAGGAGCTCAATTTTTCCTATAAATAGAAGCCTCCCCTTGTTGAAAAAAATATATAGTGTTTATGCATCGTTACTCTACTCCACCTAAGCCAAGAACTGTGAATTCATTAATAATTCACTAGTTTTTGGAGCTTCCCTCTTTCTTCTGTAAGAAAGCATTATGGGCCCAAGGCCATGGACAACTAGTAAGTAGGTGTGAACTCTTGGGTGGAGTATAAATACCAATGTAAATGGGATTATGGCTCATTCATGATAATGTTATCTATTCCAAGAATCAATGGTGAGCTTCTCCCGTGAGATGCTAAGTGGTGACTCCTTCATGAGCCACTCCCTTGGTGAGGGACTAACCCACCCCTGTTACTTTCTTTCATTGGTATCAGAGCATGGCTTTTGATCCATGATTTTTAATTTTCTTTTCTTCTTCTCATTTCGTGAGATTTCTGCTTCATTTGATTCATGGGGGAAGGGGATATGGCTAAGGTAGAGTTTGTGGTTCAAATCTGAGCACATGGACCTATTTTTTTTTAGAATGAGTGGACCAAATTGGGGAAAATTTCTAATCTTGATTAGCAGTTGTTAATCAAAAACGTTTTTTGTTTGGGAGCTTTCTTGCAAACCCTAACCATGGAATCTCAACATGAGCAAAGGGCATTGAGTCTCTCATGTATCTAGCAATGTTTTATGAAGTATTTCACCTATTTTCCATGAGCAATGGGGCTCCCAATGTGGCTGAAAATCACTACCAAAGCTTCCCACGTTTTTCACCAAAGTGACCCTAATCTTCATCTCCTTCAACAAATTCAAGCATTAAGGCTTCCCGGGTGACATTGGTGAGTTGCTCCATCACTTCCTTACAATTTTGAAGCATTCTTTCAAGCTATGGAGTGAATTAGGGTTTTATTACACATAAAACTCCCATTTTCAGAAATTGGACTTTAATCATGGCCATTCATGCTGCTCTTTATGCATTATGAATGCTTGAATGCTACACATAGCCATTCAATGCTATGCCTTGCATATTGGCATAAGTGAGCATAGCTTTGGGCACATTTGGGGGATTGAATAAAATGTTTTGGGTTGGAAGTCTGCTTTTTGGTGACCGTTTTCCATTGCCGGTTGCACGTTTTTGGTCATAACTCTCTCATACGAACTCCGTTTTTAGAGTTCTAGTACTCAAAACGACCGGCTCGTCGTCCTCTTCGAGACGAGCTATAGGTCTTGAGGTGCAGCATTCAGCAAGTGCTCTCTGTTTTCACTTTTGTACTGGATTTTCTAGTCCCGAGTGGGAACTCGTGCCCAGAACGCGACCCGAGATCACCGCTTTGTGACACTTGGATGTTGTTGATGATGGGATTGTAATGGAGCTATGAAAGGGCATGGTCATGATGCCATTATGATTTGTAAAATGATAAAAGCATGAGTCATGCTTACACATGTAAGTGATCTTACCCTCATCCCATTTGTGAATTCCAATCACATACACTCACCATTGCATTCACTTTCATTTCCTAGTGAATCTAGCAATGTGTGAGGGTACCTTGGCATGGGTTGGAGAGGCCAAGGGGAGCATGTCATGAATCTACCATGCCGTGATTGCCTTGGAAAAGCGGTATGGTGGAGGATTAGGTACATTGGTGGTGAAGACATAGCCTCAACCTTCACCTTGGAGGAAAACTTGGTGAAGGGGTGAGAAGTGCTTGGCCGGGAGATCGGCAAGCATCAACGCGCTTCATCGACATCAAAGCCATACTTGAGCCAAAGCAAAGCAAAGCAAAGCAACAAACCTCTACATCGACTCAAGTTGCATCATGACAAAGGGGTGATGCCATATGGATTTGCATGCAAAAATGCTTTGTGGTTGATGCCTTGCAATGGTCAAAACGCTTTGTGGATTGATACCTTGCAATGGTCAAGTGGTTAATGATGATACAAATGCATGGGTAGATTGAGATTTGCAAGCAAAAGCGGGGAAGTTATGGCAAAATTTTTGCAAAAACTTGCCTAGTTGCAGTCAGGGCAGAACCCTAAATTTTAGGGTTTACAAAGATTATTCCAAATCTGTCCTTGATGATTCTTAATCTACACATCAAGACCTTTCTAACAAGCCGAAGATCTCTGAAATCGGAGAAGTTTGGAGCGGTCAAAGTCAAAGTTTGACTTTCAGCCGGGATAGTTGACTGGTCAAAGGCAGTTGACTTTTTTTTCAAATCTGTTTTTGGGGATCCTTATTAGTCTCATCGAGAGCTTTCCAACGATACAAAGATCATCAAAATCCGATATCGTTTGGATAGTGAACTAAAAGTTGGGCCTCTATCGCAAACCCTAAAACAGAGAGTACTTGCACACCAGATTTTTCTTGCCCCAGGCATTCAGCTCCAAGATCTTATCATTACGGATCTATCGACCTAAAGAGAAGCAAAATCGGACTTGTCTCCAAAGAGTTTTGGCATATTTGGTGATTTGGTCACATTTTGGAGCAAAACAGTGAGCTAGTTTGCAAGTGGGACCAAATTTCATGCATGGAAATGACTAGAGGGGGACAAAACAAAGGAGTTCGGAGTGAGCAAGATGCTAAGCAACCCGAACCATTAATGGCTAGTGGATCTTCTACAAGAGTTGGGGAGGATTCGACTTCAAATGCCACTAGTGATTCACAGCCATTGGAGACTTCTCAACCCATGGTGGGGACTACTCCGATCACGATGGACATGATGCTTAAAGCCATGGAGAGTATGTTCCAACGGGTTGAAGGTAACCTAGCTAGTCGGCAACAACAGTTTGGTGAGCAACTCATGGAACGCTTTGACAAGCGCCAACACTATCTTGGTGATATGATGCAGACGGGATTTAGAGACTTGGGTAATGCTATCAGTGGGTTGGCTTCTTCCAAGTCTAATCAAGAAGTGGATGACAATGTAATGGATAGTGCACACCATGAGTTCCGACATGAAAGATTGCCGCCTATGCATGAGGTAAACCATGGGAGACAGATGATGTCACACTCGTCTCAAGTGGATAAAGGAAAAAGGCCTATGGGTGATGCTTATCATGAGAAGTCAAATGCCAATGTTCCAAAAGCTACGTCCTTTATGCAGGATGCCAGAAGAAGTTATGAGCACAGAGGGCTAAAGGATGCATGTGATTGGGATTGGGAAGATGAGCAAATGCAAAGACACTTGGGTGAAGGAAGAGGATTTGATGATCCTAGAACACGGCAAAGAGGGCCAAGAATGCAGAATGACATGGATAAGACCGTGAAGGACAAAATCACATTCACAAAGTTCAAGGGAGAGTCAAACTCTATCGAAGACTTTGAAGAATGGGCAAACAAAATGGACCTCTACTTCGAGATCAGCCCGAGAAGTGAAATGTCAAAGGTTTACTTTGCTTCATTGCATTTGGAAGGCTTTGCTCATACTTGGTGGAGAAGGAAGCAATCACATGGTTATGTTATTTCTACTTGGGAAGCATTCAAGAATGACATGGCAGAGGAGTTTACTTCTCGAATGCAAAGGGATAACCACATTGTAGAATGGGACAAGATTGAACAAGTCACAACGGTGAAGGCCTATTCTCAAAAGTTTCTAAAACTTCTATTATACTTGGATGATTTTGATGAGCATTATCTAGTCGTCAAGTATATAAGGGGTTTGAAGACTCCTATTGGTGGTGATGTCAAATCTCAAGAGCCCGCAACTTTGAAGAAAGCAATGATGCTTGCAGAAATTCATGAGGAAAAATATATGTCAAAGTGGGCTAACAAAGGCAACACCAAGGGAGAAGTGGTTACAAGAACGGATTTGAGTTCTCATGCAAATGCAAATGCAAGGCCTAACCTTCCAAGGTTTCCTACCGTGTATGGTAGAGGGTCTAATAGACTTCCATTTAAACCACCATTTATGTCCAACAAAGCTACATACAATGAGTCCAAGCCAGCAAATGGGGGTTCAAAAAGCAAGGTTATCAAGGAGGACCGTTTGCATGAAATGAGGCTCAAAGGTCTATGTTTCAAATGTGGAGAAAAATGGAACAAGGATCACTTCAAAGTATGCAAATCCAAGGATATGTCCATAAGCTACATTATCACTGAGGACAATGCTAATCATGAGGAGGAGGAATTCCTTGAATGCAATGATGCCTTAGGATGGGGAGATCCTCATGAGGGTGGAGGTTCTCATGATGATGGTTTTGATGAAGAAAATCCCGAGTTTCCTTTTGATCCGGGTGGGAAACTAAAGTTTGCTCATGACAAAATGGATGATGGGATGCCTCTATGCGTGTGGGATGAAGACAATAGTGCACATACTACCTTGTGTACAATCTCTCATGATGCTTATGCGGGAAGTAAGGGTGCCAACACATTGAGATTGAAGATCAAGGTGAATGGGTGAATGGGAGAACAGCATATGCACTCATTGATACTGGAAGCACGCATAGTTTTGTCAATAAAAGGTCTTTGAACACTCTCAAAATGCAACCAACTTCTTTACCAAACAAGCACATGGTGCAAGTGGCCAATGGTGATTCAATGAGTTGCAATATGAAGTGTCAAAGTACAGAATTGGAGTTGTCCAAGAACTACTCTTGCAAAGTTGATCTTTTGGTGATTGAGTTGGGACCAATTGACATAGTACTTGGATGTGATTGGATGTCCACTTTGAACTCTTTTACCATGAACTTACAGAAAAGTTTCATGAGTTTTGTGCATCATGGAAGGGTTATTACATTGAATGGAATGCAAGGGTCCAAGCTCTTCATGATCAATGCTACTCAAATGAAGAAAGAGTTCAAGAAAGAGGGCTATGTTTATGTACTACAGCTTTGCAAAGAGGAAGATAATAGCAAAAAGGATTGCATCGAAAATGTGGACATGGTTAAGCTACTCAAGGATTATGAAGATGTGTTTACCATGCCAAAATCAATGCCGCCAAAGAGGAGTGTTGATCATGCTATTGATTTGGAACCAAATGCCAAACCAATCAACAAGCCTCCCTATCGTTTGTCAAAGGTTGAGAAGGAAGAGGTGGCAAAGCAAGTAAAAGAACTCATTGACATGGGATGGGTTGAACCAAGTCAATCTCCTTTTGCTTCTCCGGTGCTACTTGTGAAGAAAAAGGATGGTACTTTTCGCATGTGCATTGATTACCGTGATTTGAATAAGATCACCATCAAAAATCGATTTCCAATACCAAGGGTGGATGATCTTTTGGATGAGTTGAAGGGTGCCACATGCTTTTCAAAAATTGATTTGCGTTCCGGATACCATCAAATAAGGATGAAAAGTGGTGATGAGTTCAAAACAGCATTTCGTACAGAAAGGGGTCTTTACCAATTCATGGTTATGCCGTTTGGATTATGCAATGCACCGGCAACTTTTCAAGCATTGATGAACAAAGTGCTTCAACCTTTCCTCTACAAGTTTGTATTGGTCTTTTTCGACGACATACTTATCTATAGCAAAGATGAGGAAGTGCATTTGAAGCACGTGAAAGAGGTTTTGGAAGTCTTGAGGCAAAACAAGTTGTATGTTAAGGAGACAAAATGTACCTTCATGGCACATGAGGTGGAATATTTGGGTCACATTGTGAGCAAGGATGGCATTTGTGTGGATCCAAAGAAAGTGGAATGTATTAGGAATTGGCCGGTTCCTTCAAACACTACTCAATTGAGGGGATTTTTGGGGTTATCTTCATTCTATAGGCGCTTTATTGCCCACTATGCAGAAATTGCAGCCCCAATGACGGATAAATTGAAGAAGGAAACCTTCTTTTGGGATGCCATTGCCAACAAAAGCTTTGAAGATATGAAGAAGATGCTCACATCAGCACCTATTTTGGTATGTCCAGACTTCACCAAACCTTTCACAATAAGGGCGGATGCAAGTGGAAGAGGGATTGGTGCGGTACTTTACCAAGACCATGGAGTCATTGCTTATGAAAGTAGAAAGCTGAATGACAAAGAAAGAGAACTCCATGTGTATGAGCAAGAGATGATTGCTATACTCCATGCTATCAAGAAATGGCACCATTACTTATATGGGAGTCATTTTTATGTGAGAAGTGATCATAGGGTGCTGAAGTATTTCCTCACACAACCCAATTTGTCTCCTAAGCAAAGAAGGTGGGTAGCAACACTACAAAACTATGATTTTGAAATCACATACACAAAGGGCAAAGAAAATGTGGTTGCCGATTCCTTGTCTCGTATGTGGGCCTGCTCATTGTATGCTATTTCTGAGGTGCATAAAGATTGGATCATGGAGATACAAGAAGAGTACTTGTTTGATGAAGAAACCTCACAAATAGTGCAGAAATTACAGCAAGGTGTATGTGAAGAGTTACCCCATTATGAGCTGAAAAATGGTCTCCTCTACTACAAAGGAAAAGTCTACTTGGTTCCTACTTCATCATTTATCAAGAAGATCATGGAAGAGATGCATTGTACTCCTATGGCTGGTCATTTGGGTGTCTACAAAACCTTTGATGCAATAAGGAAAAGTTTCTTTTGGAAGGGGATGTGGAAGAGCATTCATGCTTATGTAAGTGGGTGCCGGTCATGTCAATTGAACAAGGATCCTACACATAAACCGGGAGGTTTGCTTCAGCCATTGCCCATTCCCGAAGGCAAATGGAGTCATATATCAATGGATTTCATTACTAACCTTCCGCGCACAAAGAAAGGGTGGGACAGCTTGTATGTTGTGGTGGATAGATTGACCAAAGTGGCCCATTTCATTCCTTCCAAGGTCACATATTCAGCCCAAAATGTTGCCAAGCAATTTGTTGATGGGGTTTTCAAGTTGCATGGTATGCCGTCACAAATTGTGAGTGATCGCGATGTCAAATTCATGAGCACTTTTTGGAGAACATTGTTTGAATATATGGGAACCAAGCTTACTCCAAGCACCGCCTATCATCCCGAAACCGATGGTCAAACAGAAAGAGTAAACAAATGGGTGGAAACATATCTACGCCACTATTGTCATGATACTCAAAGCACATGGGATGATTGGTTACCTTTGGCTGAGTTTGCTTACAACTCAACATATCATGTGAGCATTGGCATGTCACCCTTTGAGGCTTTATATGGTTACAAGGTCAATTTGCCTATGTTGGTGGGTACATATGAGACTTCTAACCATAATGCCAAAGAGGAAGCTGAAAGGATGCAAGCTTTGTTGCAACAATGCAAAAGTAATTTGAAGGTTGCACAAGAGAAAATGAGACAATATGCCAATGTTCATCGAAGACCATTGGAATTCAAAGTGGGAGATTGGGTTCTTTTGAGAATACCAAAGTCAAGATATGCGTCTTTGAAGGGAAGCACCAACACCAAGCTAGCTCATCGCTATTATGGTCCTTATCAAGTGATACGAAGAGTTGGGGAGGTTGCATATCAACTCTTACTTCCATCTACAACAAAGATTCATGATGTGTTTCATGTCTCTCACTTGAAAGGATATGTGGGTATGATCGATCAAATGGTTGATGAGTTACCTCCAATGAATGAAGAGGAAATGATTGAATACATTCCAGAAGCTATCTTGGGTACAAGGAAAAAGGTACTTCGCACTCGTACCTTGGTGGAGTATCTTGTTCAATGGAAAGGTTTACCTAAGGAAGAAGCTTCATGGCAACCTATTTCAGCATTGGAGGGATATGAAGCATTGATAGAGCAATATGGGTTGGTGTAAATTCAGCCACATGGAACATTCTTCTCCGAATTTGGGGTATTCATTTGAGGTTTCGAGGACGAAACCATTGGGGAAGGGATGGTTTGTAAGAAAGCATTATGGGCCCAAGGCCATGGACAACTAGTAAGTAGGTGTGAACTCTTGGGTGGAGTATAAATACCAATGTAAATGGGATTATGGCTCATTCATGATAATGTTATCTATTCCAAGAATCAATGGTGAGCTTCTCCCGTGAGATGCTAAGTGGTGACTCCTTCATGAGCCACTCCCTTGGTGAGGGACTAACCCACCCCTGTTACTTTCTTTCATCTTCAATCCCCATTGGTGGCTCCATCAACATACTTAACCAATTGATTGGTTGGGGGCCTCTACCGTGAACAAAGAATCAAGCAATTTGTAAGGTAATTAGTGAATATTGATCTTTCCTATAATTTCTCAATGTTTCTCTCTTCTCAACCCCTCTCAAGCTTGAGAAGCTTAATTGGTATGGTTTTTTTAAATGCTATTGAAGTTAATTGGTGAATAGTAGTGAAGAGTTACATAATTTGATGAATGCTATTGAAGTTAAGTAATTAATGATAGTAAAGAATTACATAAATTTCTATTTATGTTTAAATTCTAATGATTTTTATGTAATTTCTCTCTCTCACTCAAGAAATGGTCATACTCATGACCCATTCTCAATCCAAATGAAGCTTTTCATAAAGCCTTTCCTTAACCCAAGATTAAGCTATGCTTGAGGCCAAATTAATGGCTTTTTTCTATGCTTTTAGTTTATGTATATTGATGATTCAATCATTTTTGGATTAATGATCCAATTAGAGATCATTTTAATTATTTCCTTAATGATAAGCTTTATCCCTTAGAAAAATTGAGATTTATCAGTCATAGCAGCGGAGCTATGGCAAAATTTTTATAAAAATTATGCATAAAATAATTTCATTCAAAGCATAAAAAGAGGACTTCCTACCATATTCTAGGAATTATCATCCTAGATTAATTGAAAGAAATTCATTATAATCATGGAGAAATTAAATTTTTATATTATGCATAAAGGATAAGTTTTTATATCAAAAGTGTTACTTTTACCATTTTTATTTTCATGCATAGAAGTATGCATAATGGATAAATTTTTATATCAAAAGTGTTATTTTTATCAATTTTTATTTTCATGCATAGAAGTATGCATAAAGGATAAATTTTTATATCAAAAGTGTTATTTTTATCATTTTTATTTTCATGCATAGAAGTATGCATAAAGGATAAATTTTTATATCAAAAGTGTTACTTTTACCATTTTTATTTTCATGCATAGAAGTATGCATAATGGATAAATTTTTATATCAAAAGTGTTATTTTTATCAATTTTTATTTTCATGCATAGAAGTATGCATAAAGGATAAATTTTTGTATCAAAAGTGTTATTTTTATCATTTTTATTTTCATGCATAGAAGTATGCATAAAGGATAAATTTTTATATCAAAAGTGTTATTTTTATCATTTTTATTTTCATGCATAGAAGTATGCATAAAGGATAAATTTTTATATCAAAAGTGTTTTTTTTATCATTTTTATTTTCATGCATAGAAGTATGCATAAAGGATAAATTTTTATATCAAAAGTGTTACTTTTATAATTTTTATTTTCATGCATAGAAGTATGCATAATGGATAAATTTTTATATCAAAAGTGTTATTTTTATCAATTTTTATTTTCATGCATAGAAGTATGCATAAAGGATAAATTTTTATATCAAAAGTGTTATTTTTATCATTTTTATTTTCATGCATAGAAGTATGCATAAAGGATAAATTTTTATATCAAAAGTGTTATTTTTATCATTTTTATTTTCATGCATAGAAGTATGCATAAAGGATAAATTTTTATATCAAAAGTGTTATTTTTATCATTTTTATTTTCATGCATAGAAGTATGCATAAAGGATAAATTTTTATATCAAAAGTGTTACTTTTATCATTTTTATTTCATGCATAGAAGTATGCATAATGGATAAATTTTTATATCAAAAGTGTTACTTTTATCATATTTGAATTTCATGCATAAAGGTATGCATAAAAGATTGATTATTTTATTATAAAAGTATGTCTTTTATTATATTGAATTTCATGCATAGAGGTATGCATAAAAGATTGATTATTTTATTATAAAAGTGTGTCTTTTATTATATTGAATTTCATGCATAGAGGTATGCATAAAAGTTGATTATTTTATTATAAAAGTGTGACTTTTATCATAAGTGAATTTCATGCATAATAGAGGTATGCATAAAAGTTGATTATTTTATTGTAAGAGTGTTACTTTTATCATATTGGATTTCATGCATAGAGGTATGCATAAAAGATATTCTTTTTATACTAAAAATGTGATTTTCATCATAAATGGATTTTATGCATAACTTAGATGCATAAGAGAAATTCTTTTATTCTAAAAGTGTAATTCCTACCAAATTGAATTTATGCATAAGAAGATGCATAAAAGATTGATTTTAATTTCGAAAGTGTTAGTCTCCTTAAATGGAATTTATGCATAAATAAATGTGTAGAGAAATCTTATATCAAATATAAGAATTCTCTTAAAAAAGATATGAAATGTGATAAGAGGTGTATGAGATGTGATAAGATTTGATAAGATGCGTATGGAAAGTGATAGGATGTGATAAGAGGTGTATGAGATGTGAAAAGATGTGATAAGATGTGTATGAGATGTGATAGAATGTGTTAAGATGAGTTAGGATGTGTTAAGATGTATATGGGATGTGTTAGGACAAGAATGGATGTAATATGGTTGTATGAATGTGATGTGGATGTATACATGTAGATGTATATGTATGAATGTGAATGTGGATGTGGATGTGGATGTATGGATGTAGATACAGATGTGAACATGTAGATGTATATGTATGAATGTGAATGTGAATGTGGATGTGGATATATGGATGTAGATACGGATGTGTATGTATGTATGTGGATGTGTATGTATGAATGAGGATGTGAAAATGGATGTATGTATGTAGATGTGGATGTATGGATGTATGTATGTAGATGTGGATGTATGTATGTAGATGTGGATGTATGGATGTGAATGTGAATGAAGAGGTGGATGTGGATGTATGGATGTAGATACGGATGTGGATGTATGTATGTGAATGTGGATGTATGGATGTATGTACGGATGTGGATGTATGGATGTAGATACGGATGTGGATGTATGTATGTGAATGTGGATGTATGAATGAGGATGTGAAAATGGATGTATGCATGTGAATGTGGATGTATGAATATGAATGTGGATGTGTGGATGTGGAAATGGAGGTATGGATGTATGAATGTGGATGTGGATGTATGCATGTAGATGCGTATGTATGAATGTGAAATTGGATGTATGATGTGGACGTACGAACATGGATATGTATGTAGAATAATGAATATGAAGGTGTATGTGAGATAATGTGTAGTCTATATGAGTGAATGGATGAGAACGAGTACACATTCAATGGAATGTGGAATAAGTAATGTGGTCCGAGAGTGGATAATATGGAAAGACAAGAGTTCGTTTGGGAGTCACTTGTCTCCTCTTGGTGCCTCAGAGTTTTGTTCCTTTAATTATTCTCTTGTAGCCTCTCAATCTTTCAAGCCCACAAGGTGTTTCCGGAGCAAGTGTGCAACATTTTTTAAAATGTGCATTGCGTCACAAAGATGTGTAATCTTCAAATCTATGGACTACTCCGAACTGTACTAGCATGAAATAGAAGGTGCCCTTGATGTTTTTCCTCTGTCTTTATGATGGTCTTCCTCTTCCTCGCGTCACTTGTAATCTTTGCATCTAGATTTAAAAGAGGCCTAATTGTCAACTTTCTATACCAGTCTATAGGAGTCTTTTGTATAGTACAAGGTCCTTTCTCAACCATGCCATTGAAATGTCTTACTTGTGATCTAGATTGCAACGTGTGTACTACAGGCATAAATTGTCTATGTCAAAGATATATATTTTTGTTGAGATATCTACTATATTTGGATTGCAGACAATCATCGCATGGCAGAAATGACTTATAACCCTTGGTTGATAGACCTATTAAAAAAAAGTTGATGTCCTGGTGCAATTGGAGCTACAGAATACTCTCAAATTCAGACAATCAAAGGCTCTAATCATGCACTTGATTAAAAACCATAGGCAGGATAGTCATGGATAGTCCGTGCTAGAATGTCGGGAACCTCAAAGCTTTGTTCGCATATAGGCTTGGACATGTCAAGCACTTTTATCACTTTCCATAGTTGTTGTAGATATTTGATCAGCGATGCCAGGTACATGTTGATGTCTTTCACTTGTGGCATTTTCCTATATTCGTATGTTTTTTCTGTTAGGTCTTCCAATTGCTATAAAGAGATTTAGTGGATGCAATTTAGGCATCAATTTACTTTTTCACATACCTGGAACTAGTAAAGAAAATATTAAGTGCTCCTTCTTAATGTACATGAATGGTGGTAGGTTGTAGTTCATAGTGCTACTACCAAGTTGGCCATTTTCTTGATCACATCGAAAAGGGATTGATCCCATCGAGAACAATGCCAAGTTTGATATAACAGGGCTCATTTGCAAATTGTGGCCATGTGCTATTATTGTGCATGAAGAAGGCCCAATCCATGAGTTTTTTCTAACTCAGGGCTCCGAAAACGGTGTTCTACACGCACGGAGCTAATATAAAATCTCTTAGAACCTTCTAAGAAACATTTCTTGATGCCACTTTTTGAAATGTGATGCACCGTATTTGGGCCAAATAACGACACTTTCATGATCTCCTCGATATAGAAAGCAATCATTGATGCAAGCATGAACTGTTTCATAGTCAAGTCCAAGGTTGGTCATCATCTTTCTTGCCTCATGTATTTTTTTGGGAATGACATTATGAGGCAGTAAAATCTTGCTAGAAAGCAACTAGGCATTCTTAACAAGATGTTTGGCAAAGAAGCATATCATATCATGAACATTGAGCTAATTCAGATGCATTTCACTTACGCGAGTAATGCTTAAACTCATGCATTGCTCCAAAAGTTTCAAGATTGGAGGTTCAAAGGATGAGCAAGGTCGCACTTAATCATGTCAAAAAGGAACCCTCATAGATGTTTTTAAGTGCTTCATCTCAAATATATTTTTTACCCTCTTGGGTACAATGTTAAAACTAGTTGTCAAGGAAATCATTCATGCCATCATCATTATGTTTCTCATCGTTAGGTTTCTCTATCTGGCAGGCATATTACTCTCTTAACCTTTAAAAAGTACTAGGATCCTGAATTCGTAGAATCCTCATACATTTTATCAAAAATCGAGAGTGACCCTAGTGATATATGGGCACATCCTCCATAATATCATCATCTAGAACGTGTGATCCATGTGGAATCATGCAAGTGTAAAAACAGAATACAAATGAATAAGACAAGTGCCACCAAAGTAATAAGAGAAGTCATAACAAAGCCAACCATAGCCTTATGCAAAGCATAACTTGTACTGAAATTTTACTTCCACCATCTAATATACACACCATAAAAGCTAATAAAATCATGACATCATACACAACACTTATTTCAAATAAACTCAAAGATATTTGATTTTTAAATGTAATGAGGTCCATAGTGACCAAAAATATAAATGACAATGACCAATGGCAATGATAAAATTCTAGACAATGACAATGACCAATGGTCTTTTATAAAATTTTAGACAAATTGACGGCGGCTAAAAATCCATCTCCTCTATATGAGGAGCTGGTAGACATCTATTCCAGCCATAATTCACTAGTAATTCTTCACTTGTACTACGTAATGGTCTAATTGCATTCACTACAATGTATCTAGGCACACCTCTACTCATATGCCCTGGCTCATGAACATTCTCACAATCCACAAAAGTACAATTAGCTCTTTCATGCCTCCCTCTACTAGTGTTGATTAGCCGTGATATATTTCCTTGACTATAGGGTGTGCCATCAATTGAAAGTTTCTCTACCTCATTATGCGTAATGCCTTTTTTCATGAGAGAGGAGGCATTAGCGCATAGCCCCTATATGTCATCATACTCTTGATGTAGTGAGCAAGCTGATGCCATAGACCCCATGAATAGATGGGTCCACAAAATGTCATAAGAGTGACCTCTAAATGAGATGACATGTGTAAATCTTGTGCAATGAAAAGACCTTGCCCACCATCAGGAATCCTAGATGGTGCAATCAAATAGAGAGCACCCCAAAAGCTAAAAGCCTCTCCGTCGGTTGGAAGTGATGCTCCTAGATACCCTCCATAGCGTTTACAATCATTGTCTGTATGAGAGGCCTATAGAGGCAACTGGGCAAGGGATGATCGCTAGATAGAGATAGCCACATACTAGGGCTATAAATAACTTAAGACCCAAATACCTCTAGTAGATTCTTTTGTAAGTCATTTTGATTCAGTAACATTAGTTCTAGTTTAGTTCTAAATATATTAGCTAAACATTAGCTAATTTAAACTATTGGAATCGCATGGCTAGGCGGACATGAAGACACATTCTCCATCTAGGAAGTGGAGAATTTGCAATCGCCAACCATGCACATATTTCTATTTTGCACAGTGCTTGTTTTTTCCCTAATTTCTATGTGGGTGAGCCTGAAGCGGTTCCACAACTGTGTTGAGCTGTGTTGGGGTTTTATCCCCCTTTTAAAGCCATTCATGTAGATAGATTTTGCATGTGTGTGTTTGAGTGAGAGAGAGAATGAAAGAGAGAGAGTATCTTGTTTGTGTGTGTTAGAGAGAGAGAGACACAGAGAGAGAGAGAGAGAGAGAGAGAGTATCTTGTGTGTGTGTGTGTGTGAGATATAAATTATAATTTGACGCAAATTAAAAAAAACATATTAGAGTTGCTTAAGCAATGCCTATCATTTCTTAAGCAACACTCCCCAAAATAAAATATTAGGCATCACTTAAGCAATGTTTCACTGGTTATGTGATGCAAAGAATGCATCATTTATACGACACTTTTTTGTTATTACAAATGTCATTTAAGCGATGTCTAGTAGGGACGACATATGTGACGCTTAATTTCCCCAAGGTTATAGAGATGGAAAAAGGCATCGCTATAGGGGGGTCTATAAAGTAGTGAATCAGCACCCTCAATATGTAAACCAATATGTAAATCTATCCAAGAGGAATATGCAAAGGAATGTGCACGCCACAAATCGGCCCCCCTTAAAGAAGGAAGAGGCATATGCAAAGGAATGTGTGTGTCAAAAATTGGCTTGAACTTTCCTTGATAAAAACACAAATCGCATCTCGTAAACACTCTTGACTACAAGGACATATCTTTTTAAGGAGGTTTATTGTATGTAGTTGAATCAACTAATTATCAAATCAAGCTGGATAATATTGGCAAGTGTATTCGGTGCTAACTCCCAACCAAGTCTGTATTATAGGCCATTTTGAAAGTTTGCTATTTCCGTGCAAAGTACAGAGGTCCTCATGCCACCATGAGAAGAGAGCTCACACGTTTTTAGTCCTTCCGCTCCTTAAAGTTTCTATGGACAATGAAAACACCTAACCTTTTTCCAATGAATTGTCAATAAGCATTCTTTTACAAGAACCTAGATGGAAGCCCATGGTGGAAAATTGTGCATGTGAATCCTTAAGGTCGATGAATTTTTTGTAGCATGGTATCCATCGTACTTGAGGATGTGAACCAGCAAGTTATCCATCACGATACAACATTATCCAATAAGAGTACATGTCCCCACCTAAACATGATGGCGAGTGAACATGCAGATAGAACAACACTGTCTACATCCCATGAGAAAGAGGAGGATGGGGTTGACAAAGATCTCCCAGCAGGTTTCAGAGCCTATAATGTCCACCAATTTACCGCTCCCTCCTACACTAGACATGGACCTAACAGAGGAGGAACTACAAGAAGCTATAAAGGACAACGATGAGGTACTCTTGATAATCGACTTTTTCATGGAGTTTATTCCTTAAAATCTAAGTAAAATCCTTTTCTACCCTAGCTCCAAGGAGGAAGATACAATTGTGAAGATGAATGCGGTAACCTTTTCTACCCTAGCTCCAAGGAGGCAGATGCAATTGAAAAGATGAATGTGGTCACCTTTTTCTTTGCTTTTATCTTGCTTGCTTTGTTTTCTTTGGTAAGTTACTAAATATCGGGTGGGGTGGAAGGGGGAGCCTCTTGGTTGTAGAGTAGCCATACATGGCTTTTTTTCCTTTGGTGAGTTACTAACTACTAGATGGGGTGGAAGGGGGAGCCTTGTGGTTGTCGAGTAGCCATACATGGCTACTTAGGGGTTCAATTCACGTTGGGCTTAGGCTTGGTTATTTTTGTGTAGGCCATAGGTCATGGAGCATGTTATGGATAACAGATTGTAGATCAATGAATTTATTATTTTTGTGTAGGCCATAGGTCATGGAGCATGTTATGGATAACAGATTGCAGATCAATGAATTTATTATGGGTAGAAGTTTGGTTTTCATCATGCATATGGTAGTGGAACAAAGGCAATACATGCATATAGTGGTTGTTTCCTATTTTATGTCATTTCAAATTGTTAGCATAAAATTTGCTTCCAACTTGCTTATGGTGGTCAAGCCAGAAAGCGCCCATACTTGCTGGCTTATATCTATGTTCGTTGCCGGCAAGTATGTAGGCTTGTCGGTTGGCCATAGGCGAGTTGGAAGTATAAAATTTGCTTCTGTAACCGTTTGGTCCTTTCACCAATCTTGGTTAGTGTTTCACACACTAAGCAGAACCAAGGTATGAATGGGGATTTTCCACAAAAGAAAGCTGAAGCATTTACTAAAAATGTTTGGCCTAAAATATGGCTACAATACATGAGCAACATTTGTTTGTATTTATCGAAGTGACCAACAATTCTTATAAGTCAATGTGCTCACATATCTTTAATTAAGGCTAAACATATTTAATATTTGGAACATGGAAAGATGGACAACACTAAAAGAGACAGGGCCCTTATCCACGCCTTTTTCGACGCTTTAGAACTAAGCTCAAATATCCCAAAACGTAGAAATACTCATGGAAATAAGCGTCTAAATGGAAACGTCAAAAAATGCATCCATATCTGCGTCGAAATACGCATCCAAATAAACATGTTTTCCCACTCTTATTTCGACAGAATTTTTGATGCATATTTCGACAACAATTATGATGATTATTTTGATTGGTATTATGACGATTATTTCGACGGATGCAGAGCATTTCGACACTTATTTCGACGGATGCACGAAATTTTCAATGGTTATTTCGACGAATGCAAGAACTTTCGATGCTTATTTTGACGCGTGCAGGTATAAATTTTTTTTTTGGCATAATGGTGCATCCAGCTACAAGATTGTAGCTGGATGCACCATTATGCCAAACTTGTAGAGTACCAAGGTCAGCTGTACTCTGATATGAAGAACGAAGCAAATTTGTTGGAAAAGTTGGAGTGTCATAACGTTTTTGACATTACAAAGTATGTACATTTTACACAAGTGCAAAACAATGGCCAAATTATATTGCAAGATGTGAAATTACATATCAAAGACCATATTACAACCTCCTTTGACGAGATGAGCCGACGGAAGACCATAGTATGGTATGGAAAGGCAAAATGGTTTTTATACTCGATGACCAAAATTGCATAAAGTAGTTGTATACAAGCTATACAAGCTCAAACAAAGATGTGAGCTGACCAAAATATGTATGTACAAGAGGAGAGACATGGGCAAGGCCACTCTATGTAAAGCCCTCACTCATATTTTTCCCTTAAGGATTTGGTATACAAAACAACAATCTAACATGCAATGGCAAAGCAAGTATACAAATCATAAGGTTGAGGCTTGCCACATTTACCATATGTGCAACATTCCCCCAATTGAGGTTGATGCCTTCTCGCTCAAGCTTCTCCAAAAGAAAGTATGTGTTATGGGCAGTGAGCAATGTCCTCCTCTTCTCCCATTGCCAACCGACCAACCACTTGATTCTAAAAGTACCATAACATAAAAATAATAAACATAATATAACATCAAACAAAACATACAAGATAAGCATTGATACTTACAAAGTAGACATGGAATGCGTCCCAACCGCCGCTTCCAACGGGAGAGCTTCCTACGCTCTCCAATCGGCCGCATCCTCTTGTTGCTTCTAGCATTGGGGATTTCTTGCATACTTTTGCTTCTCATCATTCCAATTCGCGGTGCTAATGTACCAAGGCTTCTCACCCCCTGCCTTCACTCTCCTAATCACATCTCCCCGCCAATGTTTCATGACGTCCACCATGTGGTTCTTTATCCACCTTATGGGGACGACATCACTATCGACGGTTGGCTTGTACTCATCCTTGATTTGATTAATGACTCTTTCTTTCTTAGCTTTATCAAACTTTGGCCATAACGTCATAAAGTCATTAGCAAAGACAATGTGGCAAAGCTCGCAGATACGGCTCTTTATCTCTTGCTTGACATCCCAAAACCACATTTCCTTTGACAATTGTATAATATTTTTTCCCATCGGCGGGTGTGGGGTGTGTGTCAAAATGTCGCCAATGATCACGAGCGTGGAGTGCTTTTGGCACTAGATGGGGATGGATGCTCAGGTGGGGGCGTAGACCCATCCGTGCCCCCACTTGGACAACAAACACCTCCACCTCCACCACTAGAGTGTTGTCCTCTACGAGCGTTGGAGGAGCGACCTAAGGGAGGGATATGACGGCTCTTCATGAGGTTTCTATTGGTGAACTAGGGTTAGCGGTGGTGGTGCCCGATGGTGCCGCCAAAGTGCCCGTTCCTCCCCCAAACTATTGTTGTGCCATCACTCTTTGCTCGGGCGTGGCTTGTGCTAAAAAACCCATAAATTGGTTAGGCGACATGGCATATGGAGAGAGGGATGGAGAGTAAGCTGGTGTCTCATCTAGAGTGCGGGACATGTCTCTACACACACATAACAAAGCCCACATGGGCACTTGAATAAGAGCATACACAAGAATAAAAGCACACATCTCACAAAGCACAACACACGCACATGCAACCAAGATGAGAGGGGAGGGAGGGCAAAGAAGGAGGCGAACCTGCTTGAGTGGTAAGGAAGTGGAGAAGAGCTTGGGAGAGAGAGAAAACTGCAAAACAAAGAACAAAGTAAAAAGCAGAAACATTCATTATCCCTAAACACACACACACACACATCTCACAACCAAGAGGAGAGGGAAGGGAGGGCAAAGGAAGAGGCGAACATGCTTGACTTGTAAGGAAGTGGAGAAGAGCTTGGGAGAGAGAGAGAACCTGCAAAACAAAGAACAAAGCAAAAAAGAGAAACATTCATTATCCCTAATCACACACACACACATCTCACAACCAAGAGGAGAGGGGAGGGATGGCAAAGAAGGAGGTGAACCTCCTTTATGGTAATAAGGAACTAGAGAAGAGCTTGGGAGAGAGAGGGAACCTACAAAACAAAGAACAAAGCAAAAAAAAAAAAAATTATTCCTAATCACAATATTTGATTACAACATGAACCACAAACTACGAAACTACGAATCAATGCCATCAACAAATAAACATTAATGAGTAAAGTATGTGAAACTTGAAGGATAAAAAAAGAAATTTTAAACCAGTCACACAAACGTATAAAAACTTGTGCTACTAATGAGATTTCAAGCCATTGATTGACTTATGAGTATTTGTGAATGAACTCTTAAGGCAATGCATAGTACTTGGTGGTGTGTGAAAGGATGCAATCACCTTCTTCACTCTTCTCTCCTCCCTCTATACTAAAATCCAAGGTTCATGAGGTAGGGTTTATTTTCCATCAATAGATTGTGGCCATAAATCTTCCATCCTTAACTTGCATTAGATTATTATGTTGTGCAGCCTTACTCTGTTTGTCACCAATCAAGTTCTCCCAAAGAGGAGCACCCAAATTTTTAATTATGTTCATTGGGCCTACTTTACATAATTTAGTTTATCATGACTCTCCCACTTTACATACTTTAGTTTATTTCTCTAATTTTCAAGAAGTTTCATCTCATCTTTGTATGAAAAACTTTTGTTTCATATTATTTGTATTGGCTTTGTTATTTGGGTTTAGAAATAGATTCAAGCATGATTGTAGGGGTTTTTATAATCTATGGAGCTTATGATGATATCTATTCTCATCGTTTTTTATAACTCGTCAAATAATGTGTATATTTGTGTATAGTGGTTAACTTTGCTCCAAGAAAGTTCATTACAAGAAGTTTCTTTCATTCACGAATTTATAAAATAATTTTTAACTCAAAAAAATTTGGTATTTCTTTAAGTTGTGAGGACTTGTTCTATTCCATTAGAAAGTCAAGTTGTATTTCTGTCAAGCATTATTAGTTTATAAATCTATGGAGGTCACCACGTGTTGATCTCTTGAAAAAAGTGTTAAAATTCAATTAGTTTTTTAATCCACATGGAATTCTAGATGTGCTCTCAAAAAAAGTGTGTTTTTAAGCTTTCATGCATTTTGGGAGGGAATCTTTTTAGGCAACCCTCGTCAGTTACCTATTTTGCCTGCAATAGTGTTTTTCCTTGACCACACACATCATCCTTCATACCCACGGAGTTCCCTTTCTCCTCTAGAAAAAGCTCAGGTTGTTCTACAATGCTATCTTTCTTCCTGCAAACTTGAGCTAGTTTCCTCAATAGGCACCTTAGCATCTAGCTCCAAAGTTCCTTGAATTTGAGTACATGAAGACTCTGATCCAAATCTACATCATCAGACTCATTTGAGAACTCTTCCTCCTCCATTATAGCTCCAATCATATTCACGTCATCACATTTCCCTTGAGGCTACACTTGATCCTAATCAACTCCAAAAATCTCCAATACAAAAAGATTTAAACTCTAAACCTACTCTGTCAGCCTTTGGATTTCTTGATGTAGTCCATTCTTCCCTCTAAGCCTTATTATCTTAGTGGCGTGTGGACAGGCACCTCCGTTGAGCTTCCTGGACTTAGCACAAAAAACCCTATCAATGTAAAGTATAAAATCTAAAAAATACAATTCCCAAGCTACTGCTGAGTGCAACAAATGTAATTCTCCCTTGCATTTTGATGCTTCGTATTCCTTTGACAAGCATGCCCCTTTAAGGATGACCGTCTTCCATTGTACTCTTGTGTCTATACGTTGGGAGGGCCCTTGTTCCACTATTGTTGCTACAATGAGCAAAAGTCACAACGTTATAGGCCGCTCTAAAACTCTCGATGTTGTTTTGTGCATTCCTAGGGACTCCAATTTGCTTTCTTTTGGGAGATGTACACAACCTATAGACATACATTATTAAAAAGCACACATTAACCTCTATATTAATTAATAGCAAAGAATATTTTGGTTCCATATTCAGTCGTAGTGCCATATTAGTTACATCACCTCGCGTATGTGGATCTATACAAATTAGACATGCATCAACTACCACGCCTTCTTATATCTATGTGCTAAGAACATGCTCATCTACAACTTTTGAGGAAGTTGTGGCTGTATTTTGCAATTTTCTTTTGTGGAAGTAGTTCTAAATTCAGCCTACCGGGAATGTAATCGGGGATAACTTCAAGCTCCCAGGCCTTAATGTGAAGGCAAGGCCTTACCTTCAAGCGGTGGAGAAGTGCGTGTTGTCAGGTCAGTCAACATTCGAACAAATCCATGACTATCTTGCTTATGGTTTTTAATCAGGTGCATGATTAGAGCCTTTGATTGTCTAAATTTGAGAGTATTCTGTAGCTCCAATTGCACCAGGACATCAACTTTTTTTTAATAGGTCTATCAACCAAGGGTTATAAGTCATTTCCGCCATGCGATGATTGTCTGCGATCCAAATATAGTAGATATCTCAACAAAAATATATATCTTTGACATAGACAATTTATGCCTGTAGTAGTACACACGTTGCAATCTAGATCACAAGTTTTGAGAGATGTAATCGTGGTGTTGTGTGTTGTATGTGGGAAAGCACCCTAGAAGTGCAAGATATTGTGGTAAGATAGGAATGCCACATGTAATATTGTATCGTGTGTGAGTGTTGACCAAAAGATTGGAAAAGGGAGTGCCACATGGATGATGATGTGTAAAGTGGGATAAGGCTAGAGGGCCTATATCATTGTATGGTTCATTGTGATATGCAAGTGAATAGAATTGAGTGTTGAGTGTGCAATCTCTCTCTCTCTCTCATGGAGTTTTTTGTGTGGTTTAATCCACCTTAATCTTATGCTTAATCTATGTCCTTCACCATGATCAATCCCATTTTAGATTGTTAACATACCTTTTCATAGTGTGTACTCTTATCTTTGTATATGGTGTGTTGAGTGTTGTGTGATCGAGGTAGATATGGAGATGTATTAGTTTGATTGACATTTTTTTTACCAAACAAGGCAAGGTATAAGAGAACTATGTAAGGTGTTGACTTCAAAGTGAATCTCATTTGGTAATAGCGGATCTTCAAGTTCTTACGTTTTTTCTTTTTTCTTTTATTGGGCTATACAGAATTATCTTGTATACATTTGGTTTCTTTGATTACTTATAGTTTAATTTCTATTTCGCATAATTTTGTTCTTAACCCGTACTATTGGTACCAGTTATGGTATTAAGTTAAGTATCTCGAGCTCATAATCCTATTTTGAATGAGGTAAAGATGGTAAGAATGTGTGTACTTCTTAGCTTTCACCATTGTGTGATCTCGTTGATTATGTTGAGATTGTCCATAAATAGAAGCTTTTCTATGATGGCCACAGAGTTGTCTAAAACATGGTGTATGACTAGGGGGCTATCTGGGCTACTAGTATGATGCCTTGAGATATGGTAGCTCATTTATGTACTCTGATCACATAAACATCCCCTTATATCGAGACATATAGTGTCCAAAAATGGTATTTCTATAGATGAGGGAAAAATCAAAGTCATTTTGGACTTACCACCACCCACAAACTACAAATGAGTTCAAAGATGTATAGTTCATGTTGGCTACTATTGATGGTTCCTAGTATTATATGGTTGAGTTAGCTAGACCTTTGTACAAGATACTCATTGTGTTCGTGTGGACCAAGGAGTGTCAAGCAACCTATGATATATTGAGGCAAGACAACTACTGCTCCAACCTTCTGAGTTTCAAATTGGGATATTATCTTCCATAAGCATATTGATGCATCAAACATTGCCATTGGATGTGTCCTAGCCTAGCCATGTGATTTTAAATTAGACTACCCTATTAGCTTCACAAGCTATCAATTGAATGGATCTAAAACTAATTATACCACCACGGACTGTGAGGGGCTAGAAATATTGGACACATTGATGTACTCGGGATTTATGGATGTAGAACATAATCCTTGGGTCATTTGTCATAGGTTAGAGTCTTGCAGTAGTTGTAGACTATGCCAGTAAAGGTGAAAGAATCCATGAGGTATACTAGGAGCCAAGAGCATTAAAAGTAACCTCTTTGTTGACATTGGAAGCTAGAATCTAGGGCATGTGAAGGCTACAATCATGGAGAGATTCTAGGGAGAGAATTATGGAGATATTTGTAGAGAGCATCATTGACTTTGTTAAGATACTAAGCATGATTAGCAAATCCATCGTGTACTCCACCTATTTAAGAGGCACACATCTAATGGAAATACAACTCTCACTCTCCTATCTTAGTGTCATTATGCTCATCACATTGTGATTAGGCTAACCTTTTAGATTAGCATGTTCATTTTGTCCAAACCATGAGATTTCTCATCATCTATGAGACACCATGATCCGAACAAGTAATGGTTTATGTTGTTACCTTCTTTCTAATAAATTTCTTTTTTGTTTTGATAAACATGAATCCCTCTTGTACCTTGTTGATAAACCATGCTCCACAGGGAGAATTACAAGGTGATTATGAATTCTTCTTGAATTTGATTTCATCGTAGTTGTTAGATCTGGTAAAAAACATATCATAACGAATCATCTAGCACGTGTACCTAATGGTGAAGCACCAATTAGAGTTCATGGACAATTTAACTGATGCTACACTATTCAAGGGAAGCTATACCAGAGTGGAGTGAGAGAATTGTTACCTTTATTGCTAATGATTTCCCAACACTAAAAAAGTTAAGGCACGATATATCAAGAAAATTTCTAAAAGAAGCAAAGCCTTACCAATTGATTATTGGAACCCTTATAGGAGAGCTAAAGATGATATACTAAGATGTTTCCCCAGGGAGGATGAACACTTATACATCTTGGAACAAGCACATTAAAGGGTAGTGGTGGATGGACATTTTACAACAGAAATCAAAGAGGTAGTGGGCGGACATTTTACATTAGAAATCACAACTAAAAAAATACTCAAATTGGGGTATTGGTGGCCAAATCTCTTCAAGGATTCTGTACTCTTGTCAAAGATTGTGAGATGAGTGGCAATGCTATCCCAAATTGCAAAAAAAGGACATGATGCCATGGCATCCTGTTTGAGTAGACAAACCTTTTGAAAAATGGTTATGTTGGATGAATTAGTCCTGCTGCATGATGAGCACAAGAAAGATATATCATTGTCACCGCAACAAATTACTTTACCAAATGGTCTTAAGAAATAGCTGCAAGGAAGGAAGATGCTTAGTCAAATGGGCTGAAGCAAGAGCTTCAAAGAAAGAAGATGCCTAGGCAAATGGGCTAAAAGCAAGATCTTCAAGGAAAGAAGATGCCTAGGCAAATGGGCTGAAGCAAGAGCTTCAAAGAAAGAAGATGCCTAGGCAAATGGGCTAAAAGCAAGATCTTCAAGGAAAGAAGATGCCTAGGCAAATGGGCTGAAGCAATAGCTTCAAGGAAGGAATATGCCTAGGAAACTGCCAAGTTTGTTTATGAGATAATTGTAACATGCTTTGGATTCCCATTTGAGATAGTGAATGATCAAGGGAGTCATTTTAACAATCATGTGATCAAATATCTCACCAGCACTCTTATGATCTCACATCGCAAGTCAACGGCCTGTTACCCACATGCGAATGGTCAAGCAAAGAGCACAAACAAGGTCTTAATATCTATTCTTACTCTACAAGAGTAGAAGCTCATCGCAATGACTGGGAGTTTAAACACATAACAACTTTATGGGCCTATCACACTGCATACAAGGTTGCGATTGGGTGTATACTCTTTATGGGCCTATCACACTGCATACAAGGTTGCGAGTGGGTGTATACTCTTTAAGATGCTTTCACGACTTGAGGTAGTAAGGCCTTGGGACTTCATGCTGCCTATCGTAAAAGTGGCTATAACTAAAAAGCTTGGTGGTAATGAGCTAGTTAAACATTTAATCACTTTGAAACGACTTGAGGAGGACAAATAACTAGTAGTGTAAACTATGCTAGTTAAGAAAAACAAAAGGAAAAAATGATTTGACAAACATGTCAAAGATAAGAAACTTAACATTGGAGATCTTGTACTCATGTACGGGGTCCAAAATGAAAAGAATAACCTTAAATTTTTGGGGAAAGCACCATTTATGGTTGTTATGGTTTCAAAGTGTTCTTCATGAAACCTACATCATCCTCAAGGAAGATCTATGGACAAACTGGCTTTAAAATGCTTACATCACCCTTTCATAAGCCCATGGATGATGAAAAACAAGAAGGGGGTGTAATAGACCCTTGTAGGCCATTATAAACTTTTTTGTATCATGCATGTAGATAAAGTTTAAAAGTGATTTTTAGGTGATTTTGGATGTTTGTGCAGTCTCATATGGCCATGTTCTGACAGTGACATCCCACCACAAGTGCATACATTGGGATTGATTTTTGAGCATGTTATGGATTGAATTAGAAAAAGTTTTGTATGTATGAAATGTAGTCCTTATCACATAGAACAACTTTGCCAGAGTGAAGGTTTCATACTTTAGTCGTTTTCAATCTTGTTTGATGCCTTACATTAGAGAAAAAGTAAGAAAATGCCTGTTTTTCATTCTCTCTCTAGAAAATTCAATATTAAAGTCTGTTTTTTGAGAATTGGGAGGCAAGTCTAGAGAGAGTGTCTCACGGCGCTTGTAGAGCTCGCCGAGGAGAACAAAACACTATCTCACGAGCGCAAGTAAATTCTCATCAGTTTTTGAGATACGGAAGCTTGAAGAGGGGTCGATTTTTCCAGTTTTTTTTTTTTTAACTCAACTTTGCTAATCTTTTCGAAAAGATTTCTTTTGTTTTTTTACCACGTTTTACAGCATCGACCACGCACCAAAATTTGCAAAAAAGGGCCGCGCGCTTTTGGAGCACCATCTCGCTTTTGGCTATTTTTGGAGAACGCGTCGCTCTATATTCGGCATACCGCGAGTGTGTGTGTGTGACATATATCGCGAGACCTCTTGTGATTGCGATTGTGAATGTTATTGAGAGCGTGATTACGATTGTGAGTGTGATTGCGAGTGTGAGTGTGATCAATGCAACCTATGCATACAAACGCTCGGGGGTGGTCGGGTTGTCGAGCTTCTGTATAGTACTTTTTTCGTTGTAACCTCTCTTACAATATAATAAAATCTCTCTCTCTCCATCTATTTGATCTGGTCTTGTTTTCTACCAATATTCTGTATTGTGTTTAGAACGGTCTTATTACAAGTGGTATCAGAGCAGGCTGCATCCTTGAAGATGGCAAACTTAGAGGAACGGCTCCGAGAACAAGAAGCACTAATTCAGTCTTTGCGAGATGAATTGAGAAGGGAGAAAGCAGGGAAGGCGACTGTGAATCCGGTTGAAGGTATTTTTGTGGATTTAGGAATGGGTGAACCTTCGAACAATGGAGCTGGGGATGCAAGACCGCCAACTAGAAGACGAGAGAGATCTTTGGAAGATGATGATGGTGAATCTGCAATTAAGCAGGTTTTCAAGAAAGCAAAATTGAACGAGTTTGATGGCGAAAAGAAGACTGGCGAAGATCTCGAGGCATGGATAGAAGAGCTTGAAGACTTCTTTGCGCTACGCGAATTTTCTGAAGAATCAAAGGCCAAAATTGCAATTCTGCAGCTTCGAAGTGTTGCTAAACTTTGGTGGAAGTCTTATATGCAGACGCGAACGATTGTGGGACCTATTTTGTGGGATGAATTTCGAACTCAAGCTGAGAAAAGGTATTGCTCACCTCACTTCAATATGGAGAAGAAGATGGAGTTTTATGGCTTTAAGCAATTTGAAGAAGACAAGCATAATCTGTTAGTGGACGAATACAAAGAAAATTTTTTATGGCTTCACAAATATGCACCTGAGGTGACCGGCGATGCATTAAAGAGCAAGTTTATTGAAGGGCTACGAGACACACTATGTTTTCAAGTCAAGGGATCTAGATGTGTGGATATTCTTGATGCTGTCACTAGAGCAGAGAACTACGAGAAGATGGAGAAGTTCAATGAAAAGAAAGCAAACTCTAGAGCGTATGGCTCTAGGATCATATCGACAAGCCATCGTCCTCAGGGATCTGCACCCTTTAATCAAAGACCAAGACACAATCAGAATTTTTCTAATGACAAAAACCGTGCACCAAATCCGAGGAGTTTTTTACAAAATTAGAATTCTGGTGATAACAATGGTAAGAAGAGATAACTCGTGCGTTGGCAACATGATCCCGAATTCTTGGAGAGGGAAAAGCGGTTGGGATTATGCTTTCGATGTGGGGAGCAGGGACATCATACCTACAAGTGTCCAAACAAAGCTATGGACAAGCCACTACAAGCAAAGATGAATGAGGTTTTGGAGACCACAATCAAGGATGCAAGCGAAGAAGGTAAGTGTTCTGATTTTCTTATGAAGTGTAAGACTTCTTCTTCTCTTGAACATTTGAGGGTTTTTGTTATATCAAAATTCCGAGAAAGATTGGCACTCAAAAGATACATTTTTTGATAGACTCGGGTAGTACTCATTGTTTTATCTCTTCCAAAATGTCTGAGAATTTTAAACTCAAAGTTCATCAAGATATAAAACGCCCGCTTGAGTTGGCTAATGGGAGAAGACATTACACAAGTGGGTACATTGAAAATCTTTCTTTTACGTTGGCTAAAACTGAACACAAAGGAAACTTTTATGTTATAGACATGGGTGAGCGAGACGTAATCATTGGCATGGATTGGCTAGTGGGTAATCATGCGTTGATTGATTGCAAAGATAGAACTCTTACATTCAAACACAAAACCAACACTCAACACAAAATCAAGGGGCTTGAAAAAGATAACAAGGGAGTTCTTATTTCTGCAATAAAACTCTTGAGGGGTATAAAACAAGGCTGTGAGACTTCTCTAATATTTGCAAATGAGTTGAAAGAGAAGGAGAAACCCGAAAATCCTTTATATGTGGACAAACTTTTGGAGGAGTATAAAGATGTTTTTCTTGATGATTTGCCAGGATTACCTCCTCTAGGTTTGTAGATCATGCAATTGAGTTATACCCAGGATCTGAACCCTATTCTAGAGCTCCCTATAGGTTCAACATTGAGGAGTTAGAAGAACTCAAATTGCAATTGGACGACCTCATTAAGAAGGCCTAGTGTCTCTCCTTGGGGAAGTCCTGTTCTTTTCCAAAAGAAGAAGGATGGGTCATATCGACTTTGTATTGACTATAGGGGGTTGAATAAACAGACCATCAAAAAAAAAAATCCTTTGCCACACATAGATGATTTATTAAGTCAATTGAGCAGGGCTAAAGTGTTTTCAAAGATTGACTTACGTTTGGGTTATCACCAAATCCGAATAAAGCAAGAAGATATACCCAAAACTGCATTTCGCACACGATATGGTCACTACTATGAATTTATTGTTTTGGCTTTTGGATTGACAAATGCACCTGCAACCTTCATGTGTTTGATGAATAATATATTTCATCCTTATCTTGATGAGTTTATACTTGTTTTCTTGGATGACATATTTGTATATTCAAAGAACAATGAGGAACATGAAATTCACCTTAAGAAAACTCTCCAAGTGTTGCGTGGTCATAAAGTGTATGCCAAAATGAGTAAATGCTTCTTTGCTAAGGATAAGCTTGTTTACTTGGGAAGGGCTATTTCTAAAGATGGGATTCATATTGATCCAAATAAAGTAAAAGCAATTGTGGAGTGGCCTATACCAATGTCTGTAGGAGATGTGAGGAGCTTCATTGGGTTGGCACAATTTGAGAGGGCACATATTCGTGATTTCTCTAAGATTGTAAGTCCTTTGACCGATCTCACTAAGAAAACTAAAGGTTTTGCTTGGAATGCATCATGTCAAAAAGCATTTGAGACCTTAAAACAAAAGGTGGCTGAAAACTGTATTTTAAAGATTCCTCAGATGGGGAAACCCTTTGTTGTTGCTTATGATGCCAGTGGTTTTCAAATTGGATGTGTTTTGTCTCAAGACGGGAGGGTAGTTGCATATGAGTCACAAAAGTTAAGGAAACATGAATTGAATTATGCTATACATGATTTGGAAATGCTTGCGGTTGTTCATGCTTTAAAACATTGGAGACATCTCTTACTTGATGTAAAATTTGAATTGAGAACTGATCTTCAAAGTTTAAAATACATTTTTACATAACCATTACTTAATAATCGACAAAAGAGATGGATTCAATTGTTGAGTGAGTATGATTTTGACTTCAAGTACATTGTGGGTAAAGAAACAAAGTGGCAGATGCTTTAAATCGAATTCCTTCCTGTAATATTTTGAGTGTTGTACGAACAAATTTAATTGATGAAATTCGGGTTCAAGTGCAAAGTGATCCTTTTTATTCCAAAATCCTTGCTTATTTGAAAGAGCATCCGCATGAAATGTTTGAGGGAAACTTTCATTTGTATAAAGGCAATCTTTATTTTGGGAATCGTGTGTGTATTCCTTCCACATCTTCTTTGAAAGAACAAATCATGCATGAATGCCACAACACTCCTTTCTTTGGTCATCCGGGATTTAACAAAACCTACCCCAAAATTAAAAGTTCGTTCTTTTGGCCAAACATGAAACATGACATTCAATCCTTTGTGCGTGAATGCTTGCATTGTCAACAAGTAAAAATTAAACATAAACGTATGCTTGGTCAAATGCAACCATTAGATATACCAGGTAAAAAGTGGGAATCAATTTCCATGGATTTCATTACAAAATTGCCTATCACACGGGGTGGGTATGACACTATCTTTGTAGTTGTTGATAGACTCACAAAAATGGCTCACTTCTTCCCAATGAAAAAGACTTGACACCACAATGCATATAGCAAAATTGTTTGTGAAGGAAATTTTTCGATTGCATGGTATGCCAAAAAGCATTGTTTCTAACCTGGATTCTAAGTTTACATCTAACTTTTGGAAAGCAACCTTTCATGCAATTGGCACACAATTGCGAATGAGTACTGCTTTTCGTCCACAAACAGATGGTGAAACTGAAAGGGTTAATCGGGTTTTAGAGGACATGCTTAGGATGTATGTAAATGAGAAACAAACCATTTGGACTGACTATTTTGTCACTTTTGTCGAATTCGCATACAATTGTTGGCTATATATAGAATGTCTCTATATATAGCCCTAGGATCTCCTCTATATATACTCATCTATTGTGTGTATTCCACACACTTTGGGGATTCAATCTTGTGTCTCGTGTGCTATCGCCTCCATCTCCAACATGGTATCAGAGCGTGTGCAATTCATGGCGATCACGGTTCTCTTCTTCTTTCCATACGATAAGCAAGATAAAGTCTCAACACGCTTCTCTTTTTCTTTCCATACGGCCATGTGTGTGTTATTGGATGGCACATGAGCGAGAGATGGGTGTAGAGAAATAGAGAACGGGCTCCAGAAACCTTAGCTTCGGTTGTTTTTAATTATTAAGACTTAAAGAAAAGCGCTCTTTGTTTGACGACGACAGGCGTCAGCAGACCTACTGTGCAGCTCTTCTCACATGGCTGCTTGCATGCTCTTCTGTGTAGGTGTTGACCTCTCTTCTGTGTAGGTGTTGACCTCCTCTCGGGTGTTTACATCATGTGGTTGCTGTAGGTGTTGACCTCCTACCGAATGTATACAACATGCGGCTGTAGGTGTAGTGGCTTATGCACGATGGCTGGCTGCTGTGCGCCAACTGCAACAGCTGTAGGTGTTGTGGTTGCCTATAGAGATGTGCCGTGCTGGGGGCTAATTAGAACAGTCGTTATGTTGCTTTTGAACGACGCCCACTATATTGTGTGTGAGGGTTCTTCTCCCTCCCGTGCGGAGAGGTAACGGAAGAGAGAGAGAGGGAGAATAGTTACTCTCTGCAACAGCTGTAGGTGTTGTGGTCGCCTATAGAGATGTGTCGTGCTGGGGGCTAATTAGAACAGTCGTTATGTTGCTTTTGAACGACGCCCACTATATTATGTGTGAGGGTTCTTCTCCCTCCCGTGCGGAGAGGTAATGGAAGAGAGAGAGAGGGAGAATAGTTACTCAATTATGTGTGAGGGTTCTTCTCCCTCCCGTGCGGAGAGGTAACGGAAGAGAGAGAGAGGGAGAATAGTTACTCTCCTCCACGCTTGTGAAAGAGAGAAGGTGCTGTTGACGACAGCGCGCAACTGTTATCTTCCATGCTTTATTTATGATTAACAAATAAATCTTCTTCTCTATTTCAAGCAGTAGCTATGTATGGCTTTAGCTTTTCTTTTGGCAGGCGCACTTTTTGCTAACGTTTTAGTTTTATGCGCAGAAGAAAATAATACTTCTTGGGCACCATTACCTTTGATACCATTGATCTTCAATAGCTTTTCTTTTGGCATTGTTCCCATGGATTAATAATATCTTTACCGTGCTTTCTTGATGTATTGGTTGTGTGTGGGCACAGCAGCACCTGCACCTGTTTCCCATTGATGTGTGTAGACACGAGGCCCAAAGATTTTAATAAGCTTTAACCTTATGATTTTAATAAGCTTTAAAGTTGAGGGCCATTCCCACACAGGATTTACACTTTTGTGTTTGTTTACTAATCCTCATCAAATTTAGATTTTCATGTTCATATGTTCATCTGTCATTTGGATGTTGAAAAACATCATTATTCTGAAAGGCAACTCGATTATTGTTACATTTTCGTGATCACATCATCACGAAACTTCATTATCGTTACATTACCCTGATCACATCTTACACGCAATGTTGCTATCTTCACTTCTTATGGTTTCTTGATCATATATACAATCTGAAAATCTATGCTAACCATGGCCTTGATATTTTGCGAAGGCAGTAGGTGCCAACAAGAGCAGGAGAGTTTGGATTATGGCGAGATAGGTTCTCTATTTTATAGTTTGTTTTACATTAACTATGAGAAATTGTATTGAAATTCATACATGAATCCTCTATCAAGCGTCTCTTAGAGAGAGCATAACTACTATTTTACACAAGTTCAGGCTAATTTTACCTTTCTCATCTTACATTTGGTGTCGAGTTTGATATGGCTATCGTAACCTGCTAATTTTGACATCTTTTAATGAAAGCTATTCAGGAGTAGTTTGTGACCCTAAGGAAGATCTTGTGGAGACATGATCCTTATCTCCATCATACAATGGTAGCATTGGTTTTCCATCACGAAAACTGCTATATGGGTAGGTATCCATCAAGTGCATGGAGGATACTCAAACCTCACTTTTCAGATGAGGAGCTGATAGGTATGATTCTCATATTAAATCCTCAAGAAAAGGTATGTCAATTGTTTCTAGATGAGGAGCTGATAGGTATGATTATCATGCTTTTAAATGCATCTTGTTTCTTTCATATTGATGGAATGTGCATCCATTGACTTGGTTTACCTTTGTATTAATGCTTTGGTATTGTCTCATGATACTATGGTTTCCTTCCATGATGATGGTTACACGTTTCCTGAAAATGTCCATGATATCCATGATGCCATGGTGTTGTTCCATGATGATGGTTACATGTTTCATCGATGATGGTTGACTATGTTTTCATGGATCGTTGTTCCATGATGATGGTTATATGTTTCGTTGATGTTGGTCATTCCAAGCTATATGTTTCCATGGATTGTATCCATGATTCCATGGATCGTTGTTCCATGATGATGGTTATATGTTTCGTTGATGTTGGTCATTCCAAGCTATATGTTTCCATGGATTGTATCCATGATGCCATGGTGTTGTTCCATGATGATGGTTACATGTTTCGTCAATGATGGTTGACTACGTTTCCATGGATTGTATCCATGATGCCATGGTGTTGTTCCATGATGATGGTTACATGTTTCGTGAATGATGGTTGACTACGTTTCCATGGATTGTATCCATGATGCCATGGTGTTGTTCTATGATGATGGTTACATGTTTCGTGAATGATGGTTGACTATGTTTCCATGGATCGTTGTTCCATGATGATGGTTATATGTTTCGTTGATGTTGGTCATTCCAAGCTATATGTTTTGTTGCTGTTGGTCATTCCAAGCTACATGTTTCGTTGATGTTGGTTCACTTGGCTAATCTATATTGGTTGATTGTGTTTTCATGGATTTTATCCATGATGCCATGGTGTTGTTCCGTGATGTGGTTACATGTTTCGTGAATGATGGTTGACTACGTTTCCATGGATTGTTACCATGATGCCATGGTCATTGGGGATGCACCGTGCCTTGGCTTTGGCTCATCTGATTGACCAGGTTTACTTAAGTCTATCAATGTCTTTTGTGGTCGACAATGCAACCCTGCAGGTCTAAATGGCTATAATGGTGGTCAAGTCTTGGAATTCAATCTATGGCAACTAACAAGAAATTCTGTCGAGCATATTTCCTGAGAGGTTTGATTTCTCGTCCCGTCAGCTTATGAGGTTTATGTTCACATCATGTCATCCTGGCTACATGTTGCCTGCGGCGGATGTTAAAGGTTTGATTTCTCGTTCCGTCATCTTATGAGGTTTACTATCCTGATTGAGGTCAGAGGTTTGATTTCTCGTCCTATCAGCTTATGAGGTTTATGTTCACATCATGTCATCCTGGCTACATGTTGCCTGCGGCGGATGTTAAAGGTTTGATTTCTCGTTCCGTCATCTTATGAGGTTTACTATCCTGATTGAGGTTTACTATCCTGATTGTGAATGTCACACGTTTGATTTCTTGGCCTATCATCTTATGAGGTTTACTTTCAAGTATGTCATGTCAGAGGTTTCCTTTTTCATCCTGTCAGAGGTGTTTACATCCTAATTATTGTTTCATGTCAGAGGTTCGCTTTTTCATCATGTCTGGTCATTCTACCTATGGATGTCAGAGGTTTGATTTCTCGTCCTGTCATCTTATGAGGTTTACTTTCATATCATGTCATCCTGGAGGTTTGATCCAAGTTATAGTTGTCTCATTATCTTGACTCATAATAATGGAGGTTTGATCTTATGTCATAGATTTTTCCCATGGCAAAGATATGATTCTAGCTTTCCATGATATCCTTACTAACTAGAATGAGTGTCATTTTCTATTTTAGTGTTTATTAACAGGTCAATCTTCCAAGTCAACTTCTCCAAGTAACCAGATTCTCTTACCAAATCTAGTTCATTTGCCATTGATTGGATGATCTTCCACAAGTTGACATTGCCATGCATGTCCTTGCGGATGGACTATATTCCTAAGCAACCATATAAGATACCTTTATGTCTATTTCTTTGTGTACATCTTTTCGTGTACATCTCATATTTCTATAACAAAATTATGGTTTTCCATTTGTTATGGAGACTTCTTCCATATTACAGGGTTTATGGATCAGGATTGTATTTAGATATTGTTGAGCTTCAATATAGAGAAGAGACTACAAAAATATTATTTGGCATCATCACGAAGATAGACTCGCACCCAACCTACATGAATGGATCAAGACAACATGAAGATGGATGACGATGACTCCTTCAAAGCTTTCATGGCTATTGTACACATAAGAGTGATGAAGTATATATGGGAGTGATGTAGCTCCTTCATGGCTATTTTATATATGGGAGTGATGTAGCTCCTTCATGGATATTGTATATATATGGAAGTGATGTAGCTCCTTCATGGATATTGTATATATGGGAGTGATGTAGCTCCTTCATGGCTATTGTATATATATGGGAGTGATGTAGCTCCTTCGCAGCCTTCATGGCTATTGTATATATGGGAGTGATGTAGCTCCTTTGAATAATACTTTGTAACTATAAAATAATTTAATATAGCGGTAGGTGTATATAGAGCTGTGGGTTTTTCCCTTGAGCCCCCAAGGGTTTTTTCATCCACAGTTAGAGACCCTTCTTTGAGCGGGGGTGTTGGCTATATATAGAATGTCTCTATATATAGCCCTAGGATCTCCTCTATATATACTCATCTATTGTGTGTATTCCATACACTTTGGGGATTCAATCTTGTGTCTCGTGTGCTATCGCCTCCATCTCCAACAACAATAGCTCATGGCATGCATCCATTAAAATGACACCTTTTGAAGCCATGTATGGGTATAATTGTGCTACACCTCTAAACTTCTCTGATCCTGATAGCAAGGTTAAAGTTTCAAAAGACATGCTTGAACAAATGGCAAAAATCAAGAAACACATACGTGAGGCTCAAAAGAGACAAAAGAAACACTATGACAAGAATAAGAGGGGTTTGGAATTTGAAAAGGGAGACATGGTTTTCTTAAGGGTTTTGCCTCAACGAAGTAATTTGGTTTTGGGGAAGGATAGAAGATTGTCTCCTCGTTTTGCTGGACCTTTCAAAGTTTTGAAAAAGATAGGATCATTGGCTTATGAACTTGAACTTCCTTCTCATGTTAAGGTCCATCCAGTTTTCCATGTTTGTTTGTTGAAGAAATATGTTCCTAATGTTCACCATGTTTTGCAGGACAACTCTAAGCTTCAAGATGATGGTTCCCTTCAAACTCAACCAGATTACATTTTAGATAGGAGAGTTCGAAACCTTAGGAATAGAAACATACTAGAGGTTTTGGTTAAATGGGATTTATATCCTGTCGAAGATGCTTCTTGGGTAGATCTACATACTTTGAAATCAGAGTTTCCTTCATTCCAACTCTGAGGACATAGTTTTTGAGAGGAGGGGGGTATGTAATAGACCCTTGTAGGCCATAATAAACTTTTTTGTATCATGCATGTATATAAAGTTTAAAAGTGTTTTTTAGGTGATTTTGGATGTTTGTGCAGTCTCATATGGCCATGTTCTGACAGTGACATCCCACCTTCACAAGTGCATACATTGGGATTGATTTTTGAGCATGTTATGGATTGAATTAGAAAACGTTTTGTATGTATGAAATGTAGTCCTTATCACATAGAACAACTTTGCCAGAGTGAAGGTTTCATACTTTAGTCGTTTTCAATCTCGTTTGATGCCTTAGATTAGAGAAGTAAGAGAATGCCTGTTTTTCATTCTCTCTCTAGAAAATTCAATATTAAAGTCAGTTTTTTGAGAATTGGGAGGCAAGTCTGCAGAGAGAGTGTCTCACGGCGCTTGTAGAGCTCGCCGAGGAGAACAAAACACTATCTCACGAGCGCAAGTAAATTCTCATCAGTTTTGGAGATACGAAAGCTTGAAGAAGGGTCGATTTTTCCAGTGAAAAAAAAAACTAAACTTTGCTAATCGTTTTCTTTTGTTTTTTTACCATGTTTTGCAGCATCGACCACGTGCCAAAATTTGCAGGAAAGAGCTACGCGCTTTTGGAGCACCGTCTCGCTTTTGGCTATTTTTGGAGAACGCGCCTCTTTATATTCGACATACCGCGAGTGTGTGTGTGACACATATATCGCGAGACCTCCTGTGATTGCGATTGTGAATGTGATTAAGAGCGTGATTGCGATTGTGAGTGTGATTGCGAGTGTGTGTGATCAAGGCAGCCTATGCATACAAACGCTCGGAGGTGGTCGGGTGGTCAAGCTTCTGTATACAAGTACTTTTTTTGTTGTAACCTCTCTTGCAATATAATAAAATCTCTCTCTCTCCATCTATTTGATCTGGTCTTGTTGTCTATCAATATTCTGTATTGTGTTTAGAACGGTCTTGTTACAAGTGGTATCAGAGCAAGCTGCATCCTTGAAGATGGCAAACGTAGAGGAACGGCTCCGAGAACAAGAAGCACTAATTCAGTCTTTGCAAGATGAATTGAGAAGGGAGAAAGTAGGGAAGGCGACTGTGAATCCGGTTGAAGGTATTTTTGTGGATTTAGGTATGGGTGAACCTTCGAACAATGGAGCTGGGGATGCAAGACCGCCAACTAGAAGACGAGAGAGATCTTTGGAAGACGATGCTGGTGAATCTGCAATTAAGTAGGTTTTCAAGAAAGAAAAATTGAACGAGTTTGATGGCGAAAAGAAGACTGGCAAAGATCTCGAGGCATGGATAGAAGAGCTTCAAGACTTCTTTGCGCTATGTGAATTTTCTGAAGAATCAAAGGCCAAAATTGCAACTCTGCAGCTTCGAAGTGTTGCTAAACTTTGGTGGAAGTCTTATATGCAGACGCGAATGATTGTGGGACCTATTTTGTGGGATGAATTTCGAACTCAAGCTGAGAAAAGGTATTGCTCGCCTCACTTCAATATGGAGAAGAAGATGGAGTTTTACGGCTTCAAGCAATTTGAAGACGACAAGCATAATCTGTGAGTGGACAAATACAAAGGAAAAAATTTTACGGCTTCACAAATACGCACCTGAGGTGACTGGCGATGCATTAAAGAGCAAGTTTACTGAAGCGCTACGAGACACACTACGTTTTCAAGTCAAGGGATCTGGATGTGTGGATTTTCTTGATGCTGTCGCTAGAGTAGAGAACTACGAGAAGATGGAGAAGTTCAATGAAAAGAAAGCAAACTCTGGAGCTTATGGCTCTAGGATCATATCGACAAGCCATCGTCCTCAGGGATCCGCACCCTTTAATCAAAGACCAAGACACAATCAGAATTTTTCTAATGACAACAACCGTGCACCAAATCCGAGGAGTTTTTCACAAAATCAGAATTCTGGTAGTAACAATGGTAATAAGAGACAACCCGTGCATTGGCAACATGATCCCGAATTCTTGGAAAGGGCAAAGCGGTTGGGATTATGCTTTTGATGCAGGGAGCAGGGACATCGTACCTCTACGAGTGTCCAAACAAAGCTATGGACAAGCCACTACAAGCAAAGATGAATGAGGTTTTGGAGACCACAATCGAGGATGCAAGCGAAGAAGGTAAGTGTTCTAATTTTCTTATGAAGTGTAAGACTTCTTCTTCTCTTGAACATTTGAGGGTTTCTGTTATATCAAAATTCCGGGAAAGATTGGGACTCAAAAGATACATTTTTTGATAGACTCGGGTAGTACTCATTGTTTTTTCTCTTCCAAAATGTTTGAAAAATTGAAACTCAAAGTTAATCAAGATATAAAACGCCTGGTTGAGTTGGCTAATGGGAGAAGACATTACACAAGTGGGTACATTGAAAATCTTTCTTTTACGTTGGCTGAAACTGAACATAAAGGAAACTTTTATGTTATAGACATGGGTGAGCATGACGTAATCATTGGCATGGATTGGCTAGTGGGTAATCATGGGTTGATTGATTGCGAAGATAGAACTCTTACATTCAAACACAAAACCAACACTCAACACAAAATCAAGGGGCTTGAAAAAGATAACAAGGGAGTTCTTATTTTTGCAATAAAACTCTTGAGGGGTATAAAACAAGGTTGTGAGACTTTTCTAATATTTGCAAATGAGTGTAAATGCTTCTTTGCTAAGGATAAGCTTGTTTACTTGGGAAGGGTTATTTCTAAAGATGGGATTCATATTGATCCAGATAAAGTAAAAGCAATTGTGGAGTGGCCTATACCAAAGTCTGTAAGAGATGTGAGGAGCTTCATTGCGTTGGCACAATTTGAGAGGGCACATATTCGTGATTTCTCTAAGATTGCAAGTCCTTTGACCGATCTCACTAAGAAACCTAAAGGTTTTGCTTGGAATGCATCATGTCAAAAAGCATTTGAGACCTTAAAACAAAAGGTGGCTGAAAACTGTATTTTAAAGATTCCTGAGATGGGGAAACCCTTTGTTGTTGCTTGTGATGCTAGTGGTTTTCAAATTGGATGTGTTTTGTCTCAAGACGGGAGGGTAGTTGCATATGAGTCACAAAAGCTAAGGAAACATGAATTGAATTATGCTGTACATGATTTGGAAATGCTTGCGGTTGTTCATGCTTAAAACATTGGAGACATCTCTTACTTGGTGTAAAATTTGAATTGAGAACTGATCATCAAAGTTTAAAATACATTTCTACACAACCATTACTTAATAATGGACAAATGAGATGGATTCAATTGTTGAGTGAGTATGATTTTGACTTCAAGTACATTGTGGGTAAAGAATGGGTAAAGAAAACAAAGTGGCAGATGCTTTATGTCGAATTCCTTTATGTAATATTTTGAGTGTTGTACAAACAAATTTAATTGATGAAATTCGGGTTCAAGTGCAAAGTGATCCTTTCTATTCCAAAATCCTTGCCTATTTGAAAGAGCATCCGCATGAAATGTTTGAGGGAAACTTTCATTTGTATAAAGGCAATCTTTATTTTGGGAATCGTGTGTGTATTCCTTCCACATCTTCTTTGAAAGAACAAATCATGCATGAATGCCACAACACTCCTTTCTCTGGTCATCCGGGATTTAACAAAACCTACCTCAAAATCAAAAGTTCATTCTTTTGGCCAAACATGAAACATGACATTCAATCCTTTGTGCGTGAATGCTTGCATTGTCAACAAGTAAAAATTGAACATAAACGTATGCCTGGTCAAATGCAACCATTAGATATACCAGGTAAAAAGTGGGAATCAATTTCCATGGATTTCATTACAAAATTGCTTATCACACGGGGTGTGTATGGCACTATCTTTGTAGTTGTTGATAGACTCACAAAAATGGCTCACTTCTTCCCAATGAAAAAGAGTGACACCCCAATGCATATAGCAAAATTGTTTGTGAAGGAAATTTTTCGACTGCATGGTATGCCAAAAAGCATTGTTTCTAACCTGGATTCTAAGTTTACATCTAACTTTTGGAAAGCAACCTTTCATGCAATTGGCACACAATTGCGAATGAGTACTGCTTTTCGTCCACAAACAGATGGTGAAACTGAAAGGGTTAATTGGGTTTTAGAGGACATGCTTAGGATGTATGTAAATGAGAAACAAACCATTTGGACTGACTATTTGTCACTTTTGTCGAATTCGCATACAATAGCTCATGGCATGCATCCATTAAAATGACACCTTTTGAAGCCATGTATGGGTATAATTGTGCTACACCTCTAAACTTCTCTGATCCTGATAGCAAGGTTAAAGTTTCAAAAGACATGCTTGAACAAATGGCAAAAATCAAGAAACACATACGTGAGGCTCAAAAGAGACAAAAGAAACACTATGACAAGAATAAGAGGGGTTTGGAATTTGAAAACGGAGACATGGTTTTCTTAAGGGTTTTGGGAAGGATAGAAGATTGTCTGCTCGTTTTGCTGGACCTTTCAAAGTTTTGAAAAAGATAGGATCATTGGCTTATGAACTTGAACTTCCTTCTCATGTTAAGGTCCATCCAGTTTTCCATGTTAGTTTGTTGAAGAAATATGTTCCTAATGTTCACCATGTTTTGCAGGACAACTCTAAGCTTCAAGATGATGGTTCCCTTCGAGTTCAACCAGATTACATTTTAGATAGGAGAGTTCGAAACCTTAGGAATAGAAACATACTAGAGGTTTTGGTTAAATGGGATTTATATCCTGTCGAAGATGCTTCTTGGGTAGATCTAGATACTTTGAAATCAGAGTTTCCTTCATTCCAACTCTGAGGACAGAGTTTTTGAGAGGAGGGGAGTATGTAATAGACCCTTGTAGGCCATAATAAACTTTTTTGTATCATGCATGTAGATAAAGTTTAAAAGTGATTTTTAGGTGATTTTGGATGTTTGTGCAAAGTCTCATATGGCCATGTTCTGACAGTGACTTATCCCACCTTCACAAGTGCATACATTGGGATTGATTTTTGAGCATGTTATGGATTGAATTAGAAAACGTTTTGTATGTATGAAATGTAGTCCTTATCACATAGAACAACTTTGCCAGAGTGAAGGTTTCATACTTTAGTCGTTTTCAATCTCGTTTAATGCCTTAGATTAGAGAAGTAAGAAAATGCCTGTTTTTCATTCTCTCTAGAAAATTCAATATTAAAGTCAGTTTTTTGAGAATTGGGAGGCAAGTCTGGAGAGAGAGTGTCTCACGGCGCTTGTAGAGATCCCCGAGAAGAACAAAACACTATCTCACGAGCGTAGGTAAATTCTCATCAGTTTTGGAGATACGGAAGCTTGATGAAGGGTTGATTTTTCCAGTGAAAAAAAAAACTCAACTTTGCTAATCTTTTCTAAAAGTTTTCTTTTGTTATTTTACCACGTTTTGCAGCATCGACCGCGTGCCAAAATTTGCAGGAAGGGCCGCGCGCTTTTGTAGCACCGTCTTGCTTTTGGCTATTTTTGGAGAATGCGTCTCTTTATATTCGGCGTACCGTGAGTGTGTGTGTCACATATATCGCGAGACTCTTTTGATTGCAATTGTGAATGTGATTGAGAGCGTGATTGCGATGGTGAGTGTGATTGCGAGTGTGAGTGTGATCAAGGCAGCCTATGCATACAAACGCTCGGGGGTGGTCGAGTGGTCGAGCTTCTGTATAGAAGTACTTTTTTCGTTGTAACCTCTCTTGCAATATAATAAAATCTCTCTCTCTCTCCATCTATTTGATTTGGTCTTGTTGTCTACCAATATTCTATACTGTGTTTAGAACGGTCTTGTTATCAGAGCAGGCTGCATCCTTGAAGATGGCGAACTTAGAGGAACGGCTCCGAGAACAAGAAGCACTAATTCAGTCTTTGTGAGATGAATTGAGAAGGGAGAAAGCAGGGAAGGCGATTGTGAATCCGGTTGAAGGTATTTTTGTGGATTTAGGAATGGGTGAACCTTCGAACAATGGAGCTGGGGATGCAAGACCGCCAACTAGAAGACGAGAGAGATCTTTGGAAGATGATGCTGGTGAATCTGCAATTAAGCAGGTTTTCAAGAAAGCAAAATTGAATGAGTTTGATGGCGAAAAGAAGACTGGCAAAGATCTCGAGGCATGGATAGAAGAGCTTGAAGACTTCTTTGCGCTACGTGAATTTTTTGAAGAATCAAAGGCCAAAATTGCAACTCTGCAGCTTCGAAGTGTTGCTAAACTTTGGTGGAAGTCTTATATGCAGACGCGAACGATTGTGGGACCTATTTTTTGGGATGAATTTCAAACTCAAGCTGAGAAAAGGTATTGCTCGCCTCACTTCAATATGGAGAAGAAGATGGAGTTTTACGGCTTCAAGTAATTTGAAGAAGACAAGCATAATCTGTCAGTGGACGAATACAAACAAAAAAAATTTACGGCTTCACAAATACGCACCTGAGGTGACCGGCGATGCATTAAAGAGCAAGTTTATTGAAGGGCTATGAGACACACTACGTTTTCAAGTCAAGGGATCTGGATGTGTGGATTTTCTTGATGCTGTCCCTAGAGTAGAGAACTACGAGAAGATGGAGAAGTTCAATGAAAAGAAAACAAACTCTGGAGCTTATGGCTCTAGGATCATATCGACAAGCCATCATCCTCAGGGATCCGCACCCTTTAATCAAAGACCAAGACAAAATCAGAATTTTTCTAATGACAACAACCGTGCATCAAATCCGAGGAGTTTTTCACAAAATCAGAATTGTGGTAGTAACAATGGTAAGAAGAGAAAACCCGTGCGTTGGCAACATGATCCTGAATTCTTGGAGAGGCCAAAGCGGTTGGGATTATGCTTTCGATGCAGGGAGCAGGGACATCTTACCTAGGAGTGTCCAAACAAAGCTATGGACAAGCCACTACAAGCAAAGATGAATGACGTTTTGGAGACCACAATCGAGGATGCAAGCGAAGAAGGTAAGTGTTCTGATTTTCTTATGAAGTGTAAGACTTCTTCTTCTCTTGAACATTTGAGGGTTTCTGTTATCAAAATTCCAGGAAAGATTGGGACTCAAAAGATACATTTTTTGATAGACTCGGGTAGTACTCATTGTTTTATCTCTTCCAAAATGTTTGAAAAATTGAAACTCAAAGTTCATCAAGATATAAAATGCCCGGTTGAGTTGGCTAATGGGAGAAGACATTACACAAGTGGGTACATTGAAAATCTTTATTTTACGTTGGCTGAAACTGAACACAAAGGAAACTTTTATGTTATAGACATGGGTGAGCGAGATGTAATCATTGGCATGGATTGGCTAGTGGGTAATCATGCGCTGATTGATTGCGAAGAAAGAACTCTTACATTCAAACACAAAACCAACACTCAACACCAAGGGGCTTGAAAAAGATAACAAGGGAGTTCTTATTTCCGCAATAAAACTCTTGAAGGGTATAAAACAAGGCTGTGAGATAGTTGAAAGAGGAGGAGAAACCCGAAAATCCTTTATATGTAGGCAACCTTTTGGAGGAGTATAAAGATGTTTTTCCTGATGATTTGTGGGGATTACCTCCTCCTAGGTCTGTAGATCATGCAATTGAGTTATACCCAGCATCTGAACCCTATTCTAGAGCTCCCTATAGGCTCAACATTGAGGAGTTAAAAGAACTCAAATTGCAATTGGACGACCTCATTAAGAAGGGCTTCATTAGGCCTAGTGTCTCTCCTTGGGGAAGTCCCGTTCTTTTCCAAAAGAAGAAGGATGGGTCATATCGACTTTGTATTGACTATAGGGGGTTGAATAAACAGACCATCAAAAATAAATATCCTTTGCCACACATAGATGATTTGTTAAGTCATTTGAGCGGGGCTAAAGTGTTTTCAAAGATTGACTTACGTTCGGGTTATCACCAAATCCGAATAAAGCAAGAAGATATACCCAAAACTGCATTTCGCACACGATATGGTCACTACTATGAATTTATTGTTTTGGCTTTTGGATTGACAAATGCACCTGCAACCTTCATGTGTTTGATGAATAATATATTTCATCCTTATCTTGATGAGTTTATGCTTGTTTTCTTGGATGACATATTTGTATATTCAAAGAACAATGAGGAACATGAAATTCACCTTAAGAGAACTCTCCAACTGTTGCGTGATCATAAATTGTATGCCAAAATGAGTAAATGCTTCTTTGCTAAGGATAAGTTGGTTTACTTGGGAAGGGTTATTTCTAAAGATGGGATTCATATTGATCCAGATAAAGTAAAAGCAATTGTGGAGTGGCCTATACCAAAGTCTGTAAGAGATGTGAGGAGCTTCATTGGGTTGGCACAATTTGAGAGGGCACATATTCGTGATTTCTCTAAGATTGCAAGTCCTTTAACCGATCTCACTAAGAAAACTAAAGGTTTTTCTTGGAATGCATCATGTCAAAAAGTATTTGAGACCTTAAAACAAAAGGTGGCTGAAAGCTGTATTTTAAAGATTCCTGAGATGGGGAAACCCTTTGTTGTTGCTTGTGATGCCAGTGGTTAAAATTTTCTTTCTAATTTTCACTTAGAGGAACTTTAAGGCCATATTACTTATTAGACTTAGTAATGCCCCTACCTATCCACAATTGAACTTAAACTATGCTGATGGAGTATGCTAAATACTCCCACAAAGCTTTTAGTGGCCTTTTGCCAATTTTAGGTGAGAAAATAAACAAAAAAATAATGATTTTAAAAAAAATGGAGATGGAAAACACACACACACACACACAAAAAAGACCAAGAAGATAGCTATCGCCATATAGAATCCTAGTAGAACTCCTCGTTACTAGCACGATGGTACCTTGAGACCGATGCCTTGTTTCTTATGGGGTAGGACCTTGTGTCATGAATAAACTATTAAAGAGAGGCTAACCCATTATCATATTAGGATATTCATGGCAGTCCTTATGTTGCATTTTTTTTAGCACATCGTGTTTCCGTCATTCATGCATCCCACTCGACACTCTCACTTGGTCTTGGCATGGGGGAATGAATTGTGCAGGCAATGCAAACTTTCACGAGCGGCCATGGTGTGAGATCCCTGTTCCCTCCGCGCAACGGATTCGGGGTACTAGCAGTAGAAGTAGCACTTCTAGCGCGAGGCAGGGTCCCACACTCGGGGCCTCGTCCATGGATATCCGGACAAAAGACTAATCCGTCGGTTTTTCCAAAACCGAACCTAGAAAAACTTTCCTTATCCGGAAAGCACGGGCGATTCCTCCAGGATAACTTTTTACTCTAACGTAGTCAAGACCATTAGTGATCAACCTGATCCGACTACACCTATAAAGATACTCGGTCAGATCAGGGACGAAACTTGCACTTGGATCATTGGGATCAACGCTTTTTTCCCCATCAAGAGGCACAGCCGTTGATTCCTATCTATAGAATGACTACTATCCGAGACTTACTTCATCTATCGTAATAAGAGAAATTGAGTCTCGATTTACGGATCCATCAGTCCACCCTAACCCCATCTAGTCCCATGGGTTAGCCAACCGCCCAACCACTGTAGTGATCGGATCCAATTAAGAATTTGGTTAGGTTTTGTCCCGGGTACCAAGGAAAAGAGTTCCAAGGCCCCCTAGCCGGAAGTTCATGCAAATATAAAACTAGTCACACCACTTACACACCCAATATGAAATTGCCTTTTTCTTAGCATCAGCTAACTTTAAAACAATCCTTTAATGAAACCATTATGTCACTGATGACAATCCTCATAGTCTCTGGTTGAATCCTTATTTCCAGTCATTCATTCATCGGTATACTTATGGCATCATTGGCAACCAGAACGCTCACCACCTGTTCACTCAGGGGCCTTTTCCATAGTTCCTAGCTCATAGTAACCGGCAATATATTCATATAACAGAATGGAATCTCCGTGGAAGATCAGCAAGATCAACCCACAGATCCATATAAAAGAGCCATGGACTCATCCGTTGAGGACCAGCAAGGTCAATCAACCAGATCCATGCCCGGTTTCAGAAAACAACTCTTATTCCTTGTTCCAATATCTTCCACGACGCACGTGTGGGTATCTTCGGCGATCCAGAGCCCGAGCACCGTATGGTCAGCACCCTCTAGGATCCTTCGCAGGTGACCTAGCGCTTCACTCATAGGCCGCTTCCTTGGTCCCTCATCCACCGTACACCGGAAGCTCACCATTTAAATCGAACCGAGGCTGGTCAAGACCTCGGTCGACCTTGCTACGCGAGACGTCCTCCATTGACTCTCCGTCAGTAGTTGCAACTTTAACAATTAGGTCTTCATGACCTTAATCCACAAGACGGTCAAAATGCTTCCCCAGCATTCTTGACATAAAACAGTCATTTACAAATAGTCACAAAATACAGTTTCGAAATCGAACTCTCGTCTTTCCACATTATCCCTCCTTAGTCCACATTACTTATTCCACATTCCATTTAATGTGTACTGATTCTCATCCATTTCCTCATATCGACGACACATTAATTCACATACACATTCACATTCACATCCAAACATCCACATCTACATGCATACATCCATTTTTACATCCTCATTTATACATCCACATCCCATATCCACATTCATACATACACATCCGTATCCACATCCATTCATCCACATCCACATCCACATTCACATCCATACATCCACATCTACATGCTTACCTCCATTTTCACATCCTCATTTATACATCCACATCCCATATCCACATTCATACATACACATCCATATCCACATCCATACATCCACATCCACATGCATACATCCACTATCACGTCCTCATTCATACATCCACATCCACATACTATACATCCACATCCACATTCCCATTCATATCTATACATCCACATCTACATCCACATTCACATCTATGCATATACATCTTCATGCATACATCCATTTTCACATTCATACATCCACACTCCCATCTCCATATCCACACATCCACATACATACATCCATTTTCACATTCCCATTCATATAACCCCATATACCTTCACATCTAATCTTTTACATCACATCCATTGTCGCCCTATCACAACCCATATACATCTTATCCTATCACATACACTTCTTACCTCATCCCATACACATCTTAATTCATCTTATCACCTCCTAACTTATTTCATAAGCATCTTATCACCTCTTATCACATCTTATACACCTCTTATCACATCCTATCACATCTCATATCTATTTATAGAATACAAGAGAATTCTTATATTTGATATAAGATTTCTTTACACATTTATTTATGCATAAATTCTATTTAAGGAGATTAATACTTTCGAAGTAAAAATCAATCTTTTATGCATCTTCCTATGCATAAATTCATTTTAAATGAAAATGACACTTTTGAATTAAATTTCAATCTTTTATGCATTTTCCTATGCATAAATTCAATTTAGATGAGAATGACACTTTTGAATTAAAAATCAATCTTTTATGCATCTTCTTATGCATAAATTCAATTTGGTAGGAATTACACTTTTAGAGTAAAAGAATTTCTCTTATGCATCTAAGTTATGCATAAAATCCATTTATGATGAAAAATCACACTTTTAGTATAAAAAGAATATCTTTTATGCATACCTCTATGCATGAAATCCAATATGATAAAAGTAACACTTTTACAATAAAATAATCAACTTTTATGCATACCTCTATGCATGAAATTCAAATATGATAAAAGTCACACTTTTATAATAAAATAATCAACTTTTATGCATACCTCTATGCATGAAATTCAAATATGATAAAAGTCACACTTTTATAATAAAATAATCAACTTTTATGCATACCTCTATGCATGAAATTCAATTATGATAAAAGTCACACTTTTATAATAAAATAATCATCTTTTATGCATACCTCTATGCATGAAATTCAAATATGATAAAAGTAACACTTTTATAATAAAATAATCATCTTTTATGCATACCTCTATGCATGAAATTCAAATATGATAAAAGTTACACTTTTATGCATACCTCTATGCATGAAATTCAATTATGATAAAAGTAACACTTTTATAATAAAATAATCATCTTTTATGCATACCTCTATGCATGAAATTCAAATATGATAAAAGTAACACTTTTATAAAATAATCAACTTTTATGCATACCTCTATGCATGAAATTCAATTGTGATAAACGTAACACTTTTATAATAAAATAATCATCTCTTATGCATACCTCTATGCATGAAATTCAATTATGCTAAAAGTAACTCTTTTATAATAAAATATTCATCTCTTATGCATACCTCTATGCATGAATTTCAATTATGCTAAAAGTAACTCTTTTATAATAAAATATTCATCTCTTATGCATACCTCTATGCATGAAATTCAATTATGCTAAAAGTAACTCTTTTATAATAAAATATTCATCTCTTATGCATGAATTTCAATTATGCTAAAAGTAACTCTTTTATAATAAAATATTCATCTCTTATGCATACCTCTATGCATGAAATTCAATTATGATAAAAGTCACACTTTTATAATAAAATAATCATCTTTTATGCATACCTCTATGCATGAAATTCAAATATGATAAAAGTAACACTTTTATATTAAAATAATAATCTTTTATGCATACCTCTATGCATGAAATCTAATTATGATAAAAGTAACACTTTTATGTTAAAATAATAATCTTTTATGCATACCTCTATGCATGAAATCTAATTATGATAAAAGTAACACTTTTATGTTAAAATAATAATCTTTTATGCATACCTCTATGCATGAAATCTAATTATGATAAAAGTAACACTTTTATGTTAAAATAATAATCTTTTATGCATACCTCTATGCATGAAAATCAATTACGCATAATATAAAAATCAATTTCTCTAGGCTTACAATGAATATCTTTCAATTAATCTAGGATGATAATTCCTAGAATATGGTAGGAAGTCCTCTTTTCATGCTTTGAATGAAATTATTTCATGCGTAATTTTTATAAAAATTTTGCCATAGCTTCGCTGCTATGACTGATAAATCTCAATTTTTCTAAGGGATAAAGCTTATCATTAAGGAAATCATTAGAATGATCCCTAATTGGATCATTAATCCATAATGAATTGAATCATCAATATTCATGAAATACATAAACTAAAAGCATAGAAAAAAGCCATTAATTTGACCTCAAGTGTAGATTAATCTTGGATTAAGGAAAAACTTTATGAAAAGCTTCATTTGGATTGAGAATGGGTCATGAGTATGACCATTTCTTGAGTGAGAGAGAGAAATTACATAAAAACCATTTGAATTAAATATAAATGGAAATTTATGTAACTCTTAACTATCATTAATCAATTAACTTCAATAGCATTCATCAAATTATGTAACTCTTCACTACCATTCATCAATTAACTTCAATAGCATTCAAAAACCATTCCAATTAAGCTTCTCAAGCTTGAGAGGGGTTGAGAAGAGAGAAACCTTGAGAAATTATAGAAAAGATCAAAATTCACCATTTACCTTATAAATTGCTTGATTCTTTATTCACGGTAGAGGCCCCCAACCAATCAATTGGTTAAGTATGTTGATGGAGCCACCAATGGGGATTGAAGAAAGAGGGAAGCTCCAATTTCTTCAATTTGGAGAGAATTTTAGAGAATAGTAGAAACTAGCATTATTTCAGCATAACTCTAGTATAGTAAAATTCTTCCTTTTTTTTTCAAAGGACTCATGTTCTATTTATAGGAGAGGGAAGCTCTAACCAAAGCTAACTGAATTCTAGAATTTTCCAGATTCAATTTGGTTGGATTTGGACTAGATTTGGATCTAGTTTGGTTACTTTTTGATTCGGTTTGGTTCCATTTTGATTTGGTTTGGTTTAAGAGAGAGGAGAGATAAAAATATCACATTATTTTTTAGTTTAAAACTCATTCAAGCATGTGAAATATGCACCTCCTTTAGAGAACTCCCCTTCCTTACATATGTGCCAAAATGGAATTATTATATCCAAAATATCTCATATTTTTAATATTGCTCATAGTTTTTTACTAATAAACCTTGTACATTTTCAACTCTTCATCTTGTGTGAGCATTTACTCATTTTTGGATACCCAAAATATCTCATATTTTTAATATTTCTCATAGTTTTTTACTAATAAACCTTGTACATTTTCATCTCTTCATCTTATGTGAGCATTTACTCATTTTTGGGTATCTTCTTTTACAAAATTGGATTTATCTCCTCCCTACACATGGATTGATGCTATTGGCCCATAGGAACCTTAATTGGACCATAATCCAAAAATTTTTGAAAATCTAGACCCTTAGACTAAGGTCCTTCATACTCATTTCCAATTAATTCCAATTGCACATTGGAAAGTTCTTTTTGAATTTCAGTTTCAGGAAAACTTATTTTAATAAGATGAGAAATTTTTCTATCTACAAATATTCAAAATCTGAATATTCTCTCTCTAGAATATTCTCTCTCTCTAAGTCAAAACAGCTAGAAACAAGGTCTTTTATATTTTTGAAGAGGGGATTGATTACAAGGGAAGATGCTGGACATTTTGAGAGGCTGGGGAGAAATGTTACATTCTCTCCCACTTGAAAAACGCAAGATATCCTCATCTCGCAAACTTGGGATAATTTCGCAAGATGCACGAACATGAGACTTAGAGAAAAATTTAATTAAGATTAACCACCAAATAAAAAAGTCTCAAAGAGAGTAAGGGTCAAGATAAGAACAAGATTTAAACTTTATTCATTCTTGGAACATATACAATAAAGATAGAAGAACTCTTTACACTTCCATAAGTCCGTCCATCATATGATCACAAAAGCAGCACTCACAAGCTGCGCACGTATAAGGTAACTCATCTATGGGAATAATTCTATTGGTTATTGCCGCACTATCTCAGTGGTATGAGGTGATCTAACAAAAGGACCTCTGAGAGGCAAGCCAAAAACGGGGTAAAGGCATATCTTCTGATGAGGAAGAAAACATGCCAGTAAGAAGACCCGCTCAGAAAACCCAAGATGTCTTGATCTCATGACGCAGTAGTATCGGGGACCCAAACCCAAAGCTTCAATAACCATGGCCAAGTGGACATTGTTACGAAAGTGCTGCTGACCCCAGGGTGTACCCTAGTTATGTCTTGATAGGTCCACCATTTGGTCTGAGCTACAGAAGTTCCTAGGTGAGGAAAAAGTGAGCGCTCATACTGTTCTATAAAATATTTCTTCACAGACTCGCTTGCGTCTTGAAGGTGAGAAATCATCATGGATAAAACTAATTCCTGTTGCCAAGCCATGAAAGAGATTAAGAAGAAGGGAGATCGATGGAAGTAAGATTACTGTGAGCGACAGATAAAAGTTACGACTTATATAAAGGAAGGAACTAGCGTAACTTAGAAGCCAACGGTATCTTGCCACACTGAAGTTTTACTGTCTTTCCATGATTTGGCACATATTTCTATTTCCATGATTTGGGTTTGGCACATATTTCTATGAAATACATTAAGAACTTTGAGATGAGGAGGTAAAAGAAGCTTGTAGGCTGTCACCTACTTTCATTGAATTCAGATATAAGGTTCACAATATCTGGGGGATAACTTCTTATACTCCCCAAGAGATAAAGAACTTCTTTTGGGCCGTACTCGAATGAAAACCAAAACCTTGGTATCCAAAACACCGATTTTCACTTCTGAACTCATTGTTCTAAATCCTTAAAACCGGCGTGACTCCTGAGAAGTATTCTAGGGAGAGGGTCTTCCTTTTTTAAACAGAATCTTTCTTTTATTTTAGAGGGAATAATTATAAGATCAAAAAGGGAGATTCTTACTCTTGTATACCTCGAAGGCTGGGGAAGAATCTTACATTCTACCCCACTTAAAAAAGTGCGAGATGTCCTCATCTCGCAAGGTAGAGGACAACTCTTTTTCTTAAGATCCAATTTTATTCTGGGGTTCCTTATATTCTGGTCAACCCAATAGAATACTGGGATAAATATCCCTTAGAACTCATCATTAAATAACAATTCATTCAGATCATATCATTCATATCTTTAACATGATAATGGTCCATTAGACCGAAAAATTTCCTTCTGAACATTCCTCCACGGGAATTTCAGTCAAGTAAGTTCTCAATTTGTCATCCCTTAACTTGATCTAACGGTCAAGTGTTAACAGTAGCAATTTGATAGCACAATCCACTAATCTCATAGTGATTTGCTGAAATCATTATCATCATTTATCATCACAGGGACTCGTCCCATTCATCCTCATTGTAGTTTTGCGCAGGTTATTATATTTCAACTAAATTTCAGAAATCATCATTTTTCAATCAGAATCCAAATCAATTCATCTGTTCTCAAACAAAATTAAAATCATATCAACCACATTCGAAATCATCATCTGGATAGCATTAATGCTTATAATTTCAAGTCTTAGATTTACTCGTATATACTGTCGGTAAAGAGCTGCAGTTATACCCTCGGTATATACGGGTCGTCATAATACTTGGAACTATAAGGTAAATACCATCATGTCTAGGCCTCAAGCAAGTCAGGGTTCCGTATAATTGCAGTACTTCTAATTGAAGACCCAATTACTAATTTACGAAATTAGTTTGAATATCAATTTGTATGAATTATATCACACAATTATAACCTTTTTGTGCTACTTGATAAATTTTGACATATTTGGCTTTTCAGTTGATCTTTATTAGCCAATTCGCTCTGATACCAACTGTGAGATCCCTGTTCTCTCTGCGCAACGGATTCGGGGTACTAACAGCGGAAGTAGCACTTCTAGCGCGAGGCAGGGTCCCACACTCGAGGCCTCATCCACGGATATCCGGACAAAAGACTAATCCGTCGGTTTTTCCAAAACCGAACCTAGAAAAACTTCCCTTATCCGGAAAGCACGGGCGATTCCTCTAGGATAACTTTTTACTCTAACGTAGTCAAGACCATTAGTGATCAAACTGATCCGACTACCCCTATAAAGATACTCGGTCATATCAGGGACGAAACTTGCACTTGGATCATTGGGATCAACACTTTTTTCCCCATCAAGAGGCACAGCCGTTGATTCCTATCCATAGAACAATTACTATCCGGGACTTACTTCATCTATCGTAATAACAGAAATTGAGTCTCGATTTACGGATCCATCAGTCCAGCCTAACCCCATCCAGTCCCATGGGTTAGCCAACCGCCCAACCACTGTAGTGATGGGATCCAATTAAGAATTTGGTTAGGTTTTGTCCAGGGTACCAAGGAAAAGAGTTCCAAGGCCCCCTTAGCCGGAAGTTCATGCAAATATAAAACTAGTCACACCACTTACACACCCAATATGAAATTGCCTTTTTCTTAGCATCAGCTAACTTTAAAACAATCCTTTAATGAAACCATTATGTCACTGATGACAATCCTCATAGTCTCTGGTTGAATCCTTATTTCCAGTCATTCATTCATCGGTATACTTATGGCATCATTGGCAACCAGAACGCTCACCACCTGTTCACTCAGGGGCCTTTTCCATAGTTCCTAGCTCATAGTAACCGGCAATATATTCATATAACAGAATGGAATCTCCGTGGAAGATCAGCAAGATCAACCCACAGATCCATATAAAAGAGCCATGGACTCATCCGTTGAGGACCAGCAAGGTCAATCAACCAGATCCATGCCCGGTTTCAGAAAACAACTCTTATTCCTTGTTTCAATATCTTCCACGACGCACGTGTGGGTATCTTCGGCGACCCAGAGCCCGAGCATCGTATGGTCAGCACCCTCTAGGATCCTTCGCAGGTGACCTAGCGCTTCACTCATAGGCCGCTTCCTTGGTCCCTCATCCACCGTACCGGAAGCTCACCATCTAAATCGAACCGAGGCTGGTCAAGACCTCGGTCGACCTTGCTACGCGAGACGTCCTCCATTGACTCTCCGTCAGTAGTTGCAACTTTAACAATTAGGTCTTCATGACCTTAATCCACAAGATGGTCAAAATGCTTCCCCAGCATTCTTGACATAAAACAGTCATTTACAAATAGTCACAAAATACAGTTTCGAAATCGAACTCTCGTCTTTCCACATTATCCCTCCTTAGTTCACATTACTTATTCCACATTCCATTTAATGTGTACTCATTCTCATCCATTTCCTCATATCGACAACACATTAATTCACATACACATTCACATTCACATCCATACATCCACATCTACATGCATACATCCATTTTTACATCCTCATTTATACATCCACATCCCATATCCACATTCATACATACACATCCGTATCCACATCCACATCCACATTCACATCCATACATCCACATCTACATGCTTACCTCCTTTCACATCCTCATTTATACATCCACATCCCATATCCACATTCATACATACACATCCATATCCACATCCATACATCCACATCCACATGCATACATCCACTATCACATACATACATACATCCACATCCACATCCACATTCCCATTCATATCTATACATCCACATCTACATCCACATTCACATCTATGCATATACATCTTCATGCATACATCCATTTTCACATTCATACATCCACACTCCCATCTCCACATCCACACATCCACATACATACATCCATTTCCACATTCCTATTCATATAACCCCATATGCCTTCACATCTAATCTTTTACATCACATCCATTCTCGCCCTATCACAACCCATATACATCTTATCCTCTCACATACACTTCTTACCTCATCCCATACACATCTTAATTCATCTTATCACCTCCTAACTTATTTCATAAGCATCTTATCACCTCTTATCACATCTTATACACCTCTTATCACATCCTATCACATCTCATATCTATTTATAGAATACAAGAGAATTCTTATATTTGATATAAGATTTCTTTACACATTTATTTATGCATAAATTCTATTTAAGGAGATTAATACTTTCGAAGTAAAAATCAATCTTTTATGCATCTTCCTATGCATAAATTCATTTTAAATGAAAATGACACTTTTGAATTAAATTTCAATCTTTTATGCATTTTCCTATGCATAAGTTCAATTTAGATGAGAATGACACTTTTGAATTAAAAATCAATCTTTTATGCATCTTCTTATGCATAAATTTAATTTGGTAGGAATTACACTTTAAGAGTAAAAGAATTTCTCTTATGCATCTAAGTTATGCATAAAATCCATTTATGATGAAAAATCACACTTTTAGTATAAAAAGAATATCTTTTATGCATACCTCTATGCATGAAATCCAATATGATAAAAGTAACACTTTTACAATAAAATAATCAACTTTTATGCATACCTCTATGCATGAAATTCAAATATGATAAAAGTCACACTTTTATAATAAAATAATCAACTTTTATGCATACCTCTATGCATGAAATTCAAATATGATAAAAGTCACACTTTTATAATAAAATAATCAACTTTTATGCATACCTCTATGCATGAAATTCAATTATGATAAAAATCACACTTTTATAATAAAATAATCATCTTTTATGCATACCTCTATGCATGAAATTCAAATATGATAAAAGTAACACTTTTATAATAAAATAATCATCTTTTATGCATACCTCTATGCATGAAATTCAAATATGATAAAAGTTGCACTTTTATGCATACCTCTATGCATGAAATTCAATTATGATAAAAGTAACACTTTTATAATAAAAAAATCATCTTTTATGCATACCTCTATGCATGAAATTCAAATATGATAAAAGTAACACTTTTATAAAATAATCAACTTTTATGCATACCTCTATGCATGAAATTCAATTGTGATAAACGTAACACTTTTATAATAAAATAATCATCTCTTATGCATACCTCTATGCATGAAATTCAATTATGCTAAAAGTAACTCTTTTATAATAAAATATTCATCTCTTATGCATACCTCTATGCATGAATTTCAATTATGCTAAAAGTAACTCTTTTATAATAAAATATTCATCTCTTATGCATACCTCTATGCATGAAATTCAATTATGCTAAAAGTAACTCTTTTATAATAAAATATTCATCTCTTATGCATACCTCTATGCATGAATTTCAATTATGCTAAAAGTAACTCTTTTATAATAAAATATTCATCTCTTATGCATACCTCTATGCATGAAATTCAATTATGATAAAAGTCACACTTTTATAATAAAATAATCATCTTTTATGCATACCTCTATGCATGAAATTCAAATATGATAAAAGTAACACTTTTATAATAAAATAATAATCTTTTATGCATACCTCTATGCATGAAATCTAATTATGATAAAAGTAACACTTTTATGTTAAAATAATAATCTTTTATGCATACCTCTATGCATGAAATCTAATTATGATAAAAGTAATACTTTTATGTTAAAATAATAATCTTTTATGTATACCTCTATGCATGAAATCTAATTATGATAAAAGTAACACTTTTATGTTAAAATAATAATCTTTTATGCATACCTCTATGCATGAAAATCAATTATGCATAATATAAAAATCAATTTCTCTAGGCTTACAATGAATATCTTTCAATTAATCTAGGATGATAATTCCTAGAATATGGTAGGAAGTCCTCTTTTCATGCTTTGAATGAAATTATTTCATGCGTAATTTTTATAAAAATTTTGCCATAGCTTCGCTGCTATGACTGATAAATCTCAATTTTTCTAAGGGATAAAGCTTATCATTAAGGAAATCATTAGAATGATCCCTAATTGGATCATTAATCCATAATGGATTGAATCATCAATATTCATGAAATACATAAACTAAAAGCATAGAAAAAAGCCATGAATTTGACCTCAAGTGTAGATTAATCTTGGATTAAGGAAAAACTTTATGAAAAGCTTCATTTGGATTGAGAATGGGTCATGAGTATGACTATTTCTTGAGTGAGAGAGAGAAATTACATAAAAACCATTTGAATTAAATATAAATGGAAATTTAGGTAACTCTTAACTATCATTAATCAATTAACTTCAATAGCATTCATCAAATTATGTAACTCTTCACTACCATTCATCAATTAACTTCAATAGCATTCAAAAACCATTCCAATCAAGCTCCTCAAGCTTGAGAGGGGTTGAGAAGAGAGAAACCTTGAGAAATTATAGAAAAGATCAAAATTCACCATTTACCTTACAAATTGCTTGATTCTTTGTTCACGGTAGAGGCCCCCAACCAATCAATTGGTTAATTATGGTAATGGAGCCACCAATGGGGATTGAAGAAAGAGGAAAGCTCCAATTTCTTCAATTTGGAGAGAATTTTAGAGAATAGTAGAAACTAGCATTATTTCAGTATAACTCTAGTATAGTAAAATTCTTCCTTTTTTTTTCAAAGGACTCATGTTCTATTTATAGGAGAGGGAAGCTCTAACCAAAGCTAACTGAATTCTAGAATTTTCCAGATTCAATTTGGTTGGATTTGGACTAGATTTGGATCTAGTTTGGTTACTTTTTGATTCGGTTTGGTTCCATTTTGATTTGGTTTGGTTCAAGAGAGAGGAGAGATAAAAATATCACATTATTTTTTAGTTTCAAACTCACTCAAGCATGTGAAATATGCACCTCCTTTAGAGAACCCCCCTTCCTTACATATGTGTTAAAATGGAATTATTATACCCAAAATATCTCATATTTTTAATATTGCTCATAGTTTTTTACTAATAAACCTTGTACATTTTCAACTCTTCATCTTGTGTGAGCATTTACTCATTTTTGGATACCCAAAATATCTCATATTTTTAATATTTCTCATAGTTTTTTACTAATAAACCTTGCACATTTTCAACTCTTCATCTTATGTGAGCATTTACTCATTTTTGGGTATCTTCTTTTACAAAATTGGATTTATCTCCTCCCTACACATGGATTGATGCTATTGGCCCATAGGAACCTTAATTGGACCATAATCCAAAAATTTTTAAAAATCTAAACCCTTAGACTAAGGTCCTTCATACTCATTTCCAATTAATTCCAATTGCACATTGGAAAGTTCTTTTTGAATTTCAGTTTCAGAGAAACTTATTTTAATAAGATGAGAAATTTTTCTATCTACAAATATTCAAAATCTGAATATTCTCTCTCTAGAGTATTCTCTCTCTCTCTAAGTCAAAACAGCTAGAAACAAGGTCTTTTATATTTTTGAAGAGGGGATTGATTACAAGGGAAGATGCTGGACATTTTGAGAGGCTGGGGAGGAATCTTACATTCTCTCCCACTTGAAAAACGCGAGATATCCTCATCTCGCAAACTTGGGATAATTTCGCAAGATGCACGAACATGAGACTTAGAGAAAAATTTAATTAAGATTAACCACCAAATAAAAAAGTCTCAAAGAGAGTAAGGGTCAAGACAAGAACAAGATTTAAACTTTATTCATTCTTGGACATATACAGACCATCATGTCTAGGCCTCAAGCAAGTCAGGGTTCCGTATAATTGCGGTACTTCTATTTGAAGACCCAATTACTAATTTACGAAATTAGTTTGAATATCAATTTGTATGAATTATATCACACAATTATAACCTTTTTGTGCTACTTGATAAATTTTTGACATATTTGGCTTTTCAGTTGATCTTTATTAGCCAATTCGCTCTGATACCAACTGTGAGATCCCTGTTCTCTCCGCGCAATGGATTCGGGGTACTAACAGCGGAAGTAGCACTTCTAGCGCGAGGCAGGGTCCCACACTCGAGGCCTCGTCCACGGATATCCGGACAAAAGACTAATCCGTCGGTTTTTCCAAAACCGAACCTAGAAAAACTTTCCTTATCCGGAAAGCACGGGTGATTCCTCTAGGATAACTTTTTACTCTAACGTAGTCAAGACCATTAGTGATTAAACTGATCCGACTACACCTATAAAGATACTCGGTCAGATCAGGGACGAAACTTGCACTTGGATCATTGGGATCAACACTTTTTTCCCCATCAAGAGGCACAGCCCTTGATTCCTATCCATAGAACAATTACTATCCGGGACTTACTTCATCTATCGTAATAACAGAAATTGAGTCTCGATTTACGGATCCATCAGTCCAGCCTAACCCCATCCAGTCCCATGGGTTAGCCAACCGCCCAACCACTGTAGTGATGGGATCCAATTAAGAATTTGGTTAGGTTTTGTCCCGGGTACCAAGGAAAAGAGTTCCAAGGCCCTCTAGTCGGAAGTTCATGCAAATATAAAACTAGTCACACCACTTACACACCCAATATGAAATTGCCTTTTTCTTAGCATCAGCTAACTTTAAAACAATCCTTTAATGAAACCATTATGTCACTAATGACAATCCTCATAGTCTCTGGTTGAATCCTTATTTCTAGTCATTCATTCATCGGTATACTTATGGCATCATTGGCAACCAGAACGCTCACCACCTGTTCACTCAGGGGCCTTTTCCATAGTTCCTAGCTCATAGTAACCGGCAATATATTCATATAACAGAATGGAATCTCCATGGAAGATCAGCAAGATCAACCCACAGATCCATATAAAAGAGCCATGGACTCATCCGTTTGAGGACCAGCAAGGTCAATCAACCAGATCCATGCCCGGTTTCAGAAAACAACTCTTATTCCTTGTTCCAATATCTTCCACGACGCACGTGTGGGTATCTTCGGTGACCCAGAGCCCGAGCACTGTATGGTCAACACCCTCTAGGATCCTTCGCAGGTGACCTAGCGCTTCACTCATAGGCCGCTTCCTTGGTCCCTCATCCACCGTACCGGAAGCTCACCATTTAAATCGAACCGAGGCTGGTCAAGACCTCGGTCGACCTTGCTACGCGAGACGTCCTCCATTGGCTCTCCGTCAGCAATTGCAACTTTAACAATTAGGTCTTCATGACCTTAATCCACAAGACGATCAAAATGCTTCCCCATCATTCTTGACATAAAACAGTCATTTACAAACAGTCACAAAATACAGTTTCGAAATCGAACTCTCGTCTTTCGACATTATCCCTCCTTAGTTCACATTACTTATTCCACATTCCATTTAATGTGTACTCATTCTCATCCATTTCCTCATATCGACGACACATTAATTCACATACACATTCACATTCACATCCATACATCCACATCTACATGCATACATCCATTTTTACATCCTCATTTATACATCCACATCCCATATCCACATTCATACATACACATCCGTATCCACATCCATTCATCCACATCCACATCCACATTCACATCCATACATCCACATCTACATGCTTACCTCCATTTTCACATCCTCATTTATACATCCACATCCCATATCCACATTCATATATACACATCCATATCCACATCCATACATCCACATCTACATGCATACCACTATCACGTCCTCATTCATACATCCACATCCACATACATACATACATCCACATCCACATTCCCATTCATATCTATACATCCACATCTACATCCAGATTCACATCTATGCATATACATCTTCATGCATACATCCATTTTTCCATTCATACATCCACACTCCCATCTCCACATCCACACATCCACATACATACATCCATTTTCACATTTCCATTCATATAACCCCATATGCCTTCACATCTAATCTTTTACATCACATCCATTCTCGTCCTATCACAACCCATATACATCTTATCCTATCACATACACTTCTTACCTCATCCCATACACATCTTAATTCATCTTATCACCTCCTAACTTATTTCATAAGCATCTTATCACCTCTTATCACATCTTATACACCTCTTATCACATCCTATCACATCTCATATCTATTTATAGAATACAAGAGAATTCTTATATTTGATATAAGATTTCTTTACACATTTATTTATGCATAAATTCTATTTAAGGAGATTAATACTTTCGAAGTAAAAATCAATCTTTTATGCATCTTCCTATGCATAAATTCATTTTAAATGAAAATGACACTTTTGAATTAAATTTCAATCTTTTATGCATTTTCCTATGCATAAATTCAATTTAGATGAGAATGACACTTTTGAATTAAAAATCAATCTTTTATGCATCTTCTTATGCATAAATTCAATTTGGTAGGAATTACACTTTTAGAGTAAAAGAATTTCTCTTATGCATCTAAGTTATGCATAAAATCATTTATGATGAAAAATCACACTTTTAGTATAAAAAGAATATCTTTTATGCATACCTCTATGCATGAAATCCAATATGATAAAAGTAACACTTTTACAATAAAATAATCAACTTTTATGCATACCTCTATGCATGAAATTCAAATATGATAAAAGTCACACTTTTATAATAAAATAATCAACTTTTATGCATACCTCTATGCATGAAATTCAAATATGATAAAAGTCACACTTTTATAATAAAATAATCAACTTTTATGCATACCTCTATGCATGAAATTCAATTATGATAAAAGTCACACTTTTATAATCAAATAATCATCTTTTATGCATACCTCTATGCATGAAATTCAAATATGATAAAAGTAACACTTTTATAATAAAATAATCATCTTTTATGCATACCTCTATGTATGAAATTCAAATATGATAAAAGTTACACTTTTATGCATACCTCTATGCATGAAATTCAATTATGATAAAAGTAACACTTTTATAATAAAAAAATCATCTTTTATGCATACCTCTATGCATGAAATTCAAATATGATAAAAGTAACACTTTTATAAAATAATCAACTTTTATGCATACCTCTATGCATGAAATTCAATTGTGATAAACGTAACACTTTTATAATAAAATAATCATCTCTTATGCATACCTCTATGCATGAAATTCAATTATGCTAAAAGTAACTCTTTTATAATAAAATATTCATCTCTTATGCATACCTCTATGCATGAATTTCAATTATGCTAAAAGTAACTCTTTTATAATAAAATATTCATCTCTTATGCATACCTCTATGCATGAAATTCAATTATGCTAAAAGTAACTCTTTTATAATAAAATATTCATCTCTTATGCATACCTCTATGCATGAATTTCAATTATGCTAAAAGTAACTCTTTTATAATAAAATATTCATCTCTTATGCATACCTCTATGCATGAAATTCAATTATGATAAAAGTCACACTTTTATAATAAAATAATCATCTTTTATGCATACCTCTATGCATGAAATTCAAATATGATAAAAGTAACACTTTTATATTAAAATAATAATCTTTTATGCATACCTCTATGCATGAAATCTAATTATGATAAAAGTAACACTTTTATGTTAAAATAATAATCTTTTATGCATACCTCTATGCATGAAATCTAATTATGATAAAAGTAATACTTTTATGATAAAATAATAATCTTTTATGCATACCTCTATGCATGAAATCTAATTATGATAAAAGTAACACTTTTATGTTAAAATAATAATCTTTTATGCATACCTCTATGCATGAAAATCAATTATGCATAATATAAAAATCAATTTCTCTAGGCTTATAATGAATATCTTTCAATTAATCTAGGATGATAATTCCTAGAATATGGTAGGAAGTCCTCTTTTCATGCTTTGAATGAAATTATTTTATGCGTAATTTTTATAAAAATTTTGCCATAGCTCCGTTGCTATGACTGATAAATCTCAATTTTTCTAAGGGATAAAGCTTATCATTAAGGAAATCATTAGAATGATCTCTAATTGGATCATTAATCCATAATGGATTGAATCATCAATATTCATGAAATACATAAACTAAAAGCATAGAAAAAAGGTATTAATTTGACCTCACGTGTAGATTAATCTTGGATTAAGGAAAAACTTTATGAAAAGCTTCATTTGGATTGAGAATGGGTCATGAGTATGACCATTTCTTGAGTGAGAGAGAGAAATTACATAAAAACCATTTGAATTAAATATAAATGAAAATTTATGTAACTCTTAACTATCATTAATCAATTAACTTCAATAGCATTCATCACATTATGTAACTCTTCACTACCATTTATCAATTAACTTCAATAGCATTCAAAAACCATTCCAATTAAGCTTCTCAAGCTTGAGAGGGGTTGAGAAGAGAGAAACCTTGAGAAATTATAGAAAAGATCAAAATTCATCATTTACCTTACAAATTGCTTGATTCTTTGTTCACGGTAGAGGCTCCCAACCAATCAATTGGTTAAGTATGTTGATGGAGCCACCAATGGGGATTGAAGAAAGAGGGAAGCTCCAATTTCTTCAATTTGGAGAGAATTTTAGAGAATAGTAGAAACTAGCATTATTTCAGCATAACTCTAGTATAGTAAAATTCTTCCTTTTTTTTCAAAGGACTCACGTTCTATTTGTAGGAGAGGGAAGCTCTAACCAAAGCTAACTGAATTCTAGAATTTTCCAGATTCAATTTGGTTGGATTTGGACTAGATTTGGATCTAGTTTGGTTACTTTTTGATTCGGTTTGATTCTATTTTGATTTGGTTTGGTTCAAGAGAGAGGAGAGATAAAAATATCACATTATTTTTGAGTTTAAAACTCATTCAAGCATGTGAAATATGCACCTCCTTTAAAGAACTCCCCTTCCTTACATATGTGTCAAAATGGAATTATTATACCCAAAATATCTCATATTTTTAATATTGCTCATAGTTTTTTACTAATAAACCTTGTACATTTTCAACTCTTCATCTTGTGTGAGCATTTACTCATTTTTGGATACCCAAAATATCTCATATTTTTAATATTTCTCATAGTTTTTTACTAATAAACCTTGTACATTTTCATCTCTTCATCTTATGTGAGCATTTACTCATTTTTGGGTATCTTCTTTTACAAAATTGGATTTATCTCCTCCCTACACATGGATTGATGCTATTGGCCCATAGGAACCTTAATTGGACCATAATCCAAAAATTTCTGAAAATCTAGACCCTTAGACTAAGGTCCTTCATACTCATTTCCAATTAATTCCAATTGCACATTGGAAAGTTCGTTTTGAATTTCAGTTTCAGGAAAACTTATTTTAATAAGATGAGAAATTTTTCTATCTACAAATATTCAAAATCTGAATATTCTCTCTCTAGAATATTCTCTCTCTCTAAGTCAAAACAGCTAGAAACAAGGTCTTTTATATTTTTGAAGAGGGGATTGATTACAAGGGAAGATGCTGGACATTTTGAGAGGCTGGGGAGGAATCTTACACATGGCGTGGGACACCGGGCTTGGCCCATTTAAAATTTATAGATCTAAACCTTAGTGGCTAGGCTTGGCCCACTTTAATTATTTAAAAGCTTTAAATCTTAATGGAATTAAAAAGCTTTAAACCATAGTTGGCCCACTTTAATTTTTAAAGTTTTAAACCATAGTGGCTGGAGAAAGAAGCGGCCAACATTGAAACGAGACATCGCCATGTAGTATGGAATGAAACGCCGCTAGCGCATGCAGTTTGCATCGAATAGTCGCGCCAATCGCCAACGCGTCTGCTTGAAGAGAGACCCATGCTGCCATTTTCGGTGCCGGCCTATGTGCTGCGAGCAATAACAAAGGCTGTGAAGGAGAAGGAGCAGTAGTCGCACACTCCCTCACACGCGTAAAAGGGAAAGCGATGTGCTTATTCCAGTGTCCGGAAGCGAAGAGCGAAGGAGAGAAAATAATCCATCCCGCCTGCGTTGCAGGGAAAAAAAATTTCGTATCATATGTTTTTTTTATTAAAGCTTTTCTTATTAAAAAAAAGAGAAAGTATCATTAAAAAAAGGCTATTGCCCGTTTACATTTGATCAAGGGAAAAAAGGGTTAAAAGAAGAAAAAAGGCATAATAACATTCATCTCCTTTTCTTGCATGTGAAGAAGGAAGCGAAAGAGAAGAAGATCTTTGCAACAAAGAAGCGGGTACGATTCCCGACGGCAAATAAAAACACAGCTTCGCACTCACCCACTCACATAGTCATGTGTTAGCAAATCTCGTAAGTTGTTTGTATTCAAAAATTAAAAGCATTGTAAAATTCAATCGTTGAGGGCCATGAGGGAATTGTTTCTTGTAGAGCGCATCATTGGCAAGCACACAAAAGCTTCATTAACATCAAGCAAGAAGTGGCCAGATAAGATTTCCTCGCTCTCTTTTTCTCATCAAATAAAGAACTACATAATTCGTCTTGTAAATCAATCACCGTGCACGTGAAATTCAATAAACAAAGCACATTTCACGCTATATTTTGCTTCACTTGGTTGTCATGGTGTCATCTCGCTCTTTTGTCATTTTGCACAAAGCTTGGTTAACATTTGTGTATGCATACATCATCAACACCCTATTATTGCAACGTCGTATTTGTCGGAAAGATCCATATCACACATTCCTATCTACTAGTGCCTTCTCCTTTGAGGTGTTGGGAAAGTGTAGCATTATCCTTGTTGGATATCTGGGGGGGTTGTCAGGTTTTGTCCTCTTTGCCTTGCTCGTCCACCAGATATTTCCCAGATAGTGGCATGCCCTAGTGCCTTCTCCTTTGAGGTGTTGGGAAAGTGTAGCATTATCCTTGTTGGATATCTGGGGGGGTTTTCAAGTTTTTGTCCTCTTTGCCTTGCTCGTCCAGATATTTCCGAGACAGTGGGACCTTGACTTGGTCTTGGTTTTGCGACACGAACCTACTTAGAAAGGGGACTTATGCAAAGTGCCAAATATTGGCAAGATAGCTTGAGAGAGAGTGACTGAGTTTTGCGACACGAACCTACTTGGAAAGGGGACTTATGCAAAGTGCCAAATATTGGCAAGATAGCTTGAGAGAGAGTGACCGAGTTAAGAGATACCATAAAAGGGAGAAAGCCAAGCAACACCTACTTCACTCTAGCCCCACTAGCACTTTTCCATTACAAAGTTCACCCCCTTCGCCATCATGGGGGGGGGAGTTCACCTGGAATCGTAGTTTCTATACCAATTCCAATTATGGCTCAACCACCACTTCCTCGTCCATTCGCCATTCAATCACCTTTGGTTTTGCCACCAAATTTGGCCCGTCCTAATGCACTCCTCATCCCATTCCCCACATTCTATGGGACACCGCTGGAGGATCCCACCGCTCATCTAAACAATTTCAAAATTTCTTGTTTGACCTCACACATCGTCGAGGAAGGGCATGTGATGAATTACTTTAGCACTACACTCAAAGGTGAGGCCTCAAATTGGTTTGCCAAGCAACAACCAAACTCCATCCCAAACTTTGCTGTCGATTTTGAGCAAAACTTCTTGGCTGAATTTCGCAAACCTCCAAACTTCTTCGCATTTTTTGAGCAATTACGCTCATTCAAGCAAAATCACCTGCATGAGACGGTGGAACAAGCAAGCGGCCACGAGGTTTAGGAACTTTGTTGATCATTACACTCTTGTTTTTAACATTGACCCACTCACCATCATGGACTCGTTTCTACCAGGCATACACCCTAGCATCCAAATTTTAGTTAGAGCTCAAGCCCCAAATGACTTGAATACGGCCATCACTTTTTCCATTAATGTGGAGAGCTCTTATCGATGTGTTTACGAGCCACAACAGGCCACGACTCCATCTCCCTCGTATTATCCGTGGCTAGCACCACATACTCCAATTTTGCCCTCCCCGCAACAACCTTGGCCAACCTCATCGTATGTGCCTCAACTTCAACCAACTCAACCATTCCAATTCCCACCCGTTGTACCACCTCACCTTCAAGTGACCTCACCACCTCTTTTGCCTTTAGCACCCCCATCTTCTTGTAGCATCGTGGCTCCCCTAACTTCTTCACAAAATCATGTTCCTACCCCTCATGCTCCATCACCCTATGTGACTTACCCTGATTCTACTTCTACCACTCCACCACCTGCACATCACAAGGGGGGATGGGTATGAAAGCAGCGCGTCTATTATTGGGGATTTGAAAAACATGATGACAAATTACATGAACCAACTTAATGAAAATGTGAAGGCTGTAACTCTTGATGTGAATTTTCAAAACTGCCAAAAGAACTTGTTGTCTGCACATCGCCCTGAGCCTAATCCCACCAACATAGTGTGTCGAGCTTGTCATGTATCCGGCCATCTTTCCAAAGATTGCCCCACTGCTATTTGTACTTATGAGAAATGTTTGGGTAGGGGGCACACAGAGGATATGTGTTACATTAAGATGTGCCATTTGATGAATAGGAGCACCACTTTGCCTCCCCCGGCCCCATTAATCATCGTATTGGTGCCGAGAAACCCCCGGGCCCTATTTGGACCCTTCTTGAGAGGGGGTCTCCCAGTTCTCCAGCAGTTGCTTCGTCTAGTGTACCACCTACCACCATTGAGAACCCTTCGATTAATATGATTGAGTTAGATTCATCACCCATGCGAGCCATCACAGGAAAGGGGAAAACAAAGGTTGTTGATGAGGAGAGAGATCCCGAACCTGTTGTTGCTACCCACCCACCCACCCATGTCGTTGCTCCTGTTGCTGACCCTTTACCTCGACCTCGCCACACTCGTCCACGCCCTACTCCAAGTAAGTTGTTTTCCCCCATTCTTTCTTTTGACCTTGTTTCTGCTCTTAACCGAGTAGAGCTCACCATGTCCCTTCCACAATACCTTCTCACTTCTCCTTCTATCCGAGCCCTTTTGAGGAGGTACTGCAGAGCTTTGAGTTCTTCCCACGGAGTGGGTCCTAATGTTCCTGTTGTTCAGAAAGTGGATTCCCTTCTTACTGAGCTTGAGTGTCCTCGAGTGGAGTGCATGATCCACCAGCTAGTGATTCCATGTGAGATCCCTCTGCCCCCTCGAGCGCACCCGTCTCCCAGTAGCTGACAGCGGAAGCAGCCCCTTATGCGCGAGGCAGGGTTTCTCACTCGGGGCCTCGCCCTCGAACATCCGGGCACGAAACTAGGCTGGTGGTTACTCCGAAAACCGAAACCAGAAAAAATTCCCATGCCCGGAAAGCGGGGACGATTCCACCCTTTTGATTTTTTTTGATTTTTTTTTTAATTTTTTGATTTTTTTACGAGTTTTCTAACGAGATCTAAATCTAAGTTATCCTTCATCTGATAAAATCAGATAGAAGGAAACTATCGCTGATAATTTTGATCATTTTAGTAAAATCAACGCTTTTTTCCTGATTAAGATTAGGCACAGCCGTTGATCCACTTATTTGAAAAATTTATCAGGGAATTGTCTAACTACTCGAATCTTAGCGTAATCCTAAGATTTTTCAGTTTGATTATTAAAACTCCACTGATTCCAGCCTAACCCCATCCGGCCCATGGGTTAGCCACCATCCTACCACTGGAATCTGTGGAACCAAACAAGTACTCACCCACCCATAATTGAATTGCCTTTCTTAACTTTAGCTTTAGAAAACAGATACGCACACACTCCTCTTTATTAAAACTTTAATAAAAACAATCCTTGATAAACAATTTACGGGTTATACATGTCATACTTCAAAATTTTCATTGAGTCTTTGTTTCTCAACAAACAGTATCACTCTGGACTCTCCGTTGAGACCAGCGAGTCAACAACAAGATCCAGTGATAGATTACAAAAAACATAGGTCCATCATATAATATCTTCCTCGACATACGCATGGATGTCCTCGGCACCGCGAGCCCGTGCATCACCTGGTCAGAACCCTCCAGGATCCTCCTTAGGTGTCCTGGCACTTCACTCAGGGACCGCTTCATCGGCCCTTGTCCATCGTACCGAAAGCACACCATTTTAACCATACCGAGGCTAGTCAAGACCTCGGCAGGTTTTGCCGCGTGAGCTATCCCTCGAACACTCCCCGCCAGCTGTTGCAACCGAACTTCCCTTAGATAAACATATATGCCAAGTGAAGTGCCAAGACACCTAAGGAGGATCCTGGAGGGTTCTGACCAGGCGATGCACGAGCTCGCGGTGCCGAGGACATCCATGCGTATATCGAGGAAGATATTATATGATGGACCTATGTTTTTTGTAATCTATCACTAGATCTCGTTGTTGACTCGCTGGTCTCAACGGAGAGTCCAGAGTGATACTGTTTGTTGAGAAACAAAGACTCAATGGAAATTTTGAAGTATGACATGTATAACCCTTAAATTGTTTATCAAGGATTGTTTTTATTAAAGTTTTAATAAAGAGGAGTGTGTGCGTATCTGTTTTCTAAAGCTAAAGTTAAGAGAGGTAATTCAATTATGGGTGGGTGAGTACTTGTTTGGTTCCACCGATTCTAGTGGTAGGGTGGTGGCTAACCCATGGGCCGGATGGGGTTAGGCTGGAATCAGTGGAGTTTTAATAATCAAACTGAAAAATCTTAGGATTACGCTAAGATTTGAGTAGTTAGACAATTCCCTGATAAATTTTTCAAATAAGTGGATCAACGGTTGTGCCTAATCTTAATCAGGAAAAAAGCGTTGATTTTACTAAAATGATCAAAATTATCAGTGATAGTTTCCTTCTATCTGATTTTATCAGATGAAGGATAACTTAGATTTAGATCTCGTTAGAAAACTCGTTTTTTAAAAAAAATCAAAAAAAAATCAAAAAGGTGGAATCGTCCCCGCTTTCCGGGCATGGGAATTTTTTTCGGTTTCGGTTTTCGGAGTGACCACCAGCCTAGTTTCGTGCCCGGATATTCGAGGGCGAGGCCCCGAGTGAGAAACCCTGCCTCGTGCATAAGGGGGCTGCTTCCGCGGTCAGTTATACTGGGAGACGGGTGCGCTCGAGGGGACAGAGGGATCTCACAGTTAGTATCAGAGCCAAATTGAAAGCTAATAAGGATAAATAAATTCTTATCTGGTAATAAGAACTCAGAAAAAGCATTTTCATAATGTATTTTCATTCCGTAAGCTTCTTTAATGAAGAAATTTTAGTCAAAGAATTTTTTTTTTAGATGGAAGTTCCCCATTTATGTGGTATTCCCGACCTCACCCAATCTCAAGATATAATTGCATTTGCCTTCGAGCATCTCATATCTTCCGCTTCAACTCGAATAAGCCGAACAAGACTAGCATGCCATTTCGATGATTTATATTTTCCTAATCTAGCGGAGAGATTTCAGCATAAGTGGTTTGCAGGGCAATATGTCCACACCTCTTGCGACCACCGTGCAATGCTGTGGGAGAACCTCTCATTGGCTATGATCCTGTTAAAGCTTAAAATAGTGCGTGGTGTCATTATATATCATTCGACGCCTCGAAATTTCAGACTTGCATGCCAAGTCTACAGACTCCTTTAGTTGCTTTATTCCTAAATGGAAGATAATAGCTCCCTTGTTAGTAAGTGGACGTTTGTATCAGGGCATGGCTATGGCCCAGTACCGTCGTCATATGCGTCTCTCGAGGAGATTCTCAATTCGGGAGCTAAACTACTCTATGTACATATTTCAACTTTTATATAAATAAAGAAATGTTTTTCGGAGAAAAATTTCCTGTTATATAAATGATCGGCAGACGATCTGCTGATAAAGAAAAAAATCTATTATCAGACATGTCATAGATCTCCATTAAGATCTTGTCTTGTTTAAGAAATTGTTTTTCGAACTCTTAAGTCTTAGGATCTCGTGAATAATATCAAAATAAAAATTTAATAATATATAAATTTTGGCAGAATCATGAGACGAGGAAACCGTGGTCGTCAGCTAGACCCTGTCTCTGAAGATGACGAGCTTGACCTTGATGTTCGCAAGGCTCTTCATAGGACTCAGCCAGGACCCTTCAAAGGAGAAGGGGAGAACCTGGGCGAGGCTGTGGAGAAATGGGTGGAAGCCATGGAAGAGTATTTTGACGTCGCAGGATACAATCATCGGAGCAAAATGGCTCTTGCCCGGCTGAAAATAGTGGAAACAGCCAGGGTAGCATGGAGGAACCACTCTGACACCAACCGTCTGGACAGAAATACTCAATCTTGGAATGATCTAAAAACTTATCTAAGAAATAGATTTTGCCCTCTTAGATTTTTTGAAACCAAAATGAACGAATTCTTAGAACTAAAGCAGGAGAGCAAAACCATCGAGGAATATCACCAGGCCTTTGCCCTTCTACTCAAATATTCACCACCTCTTGATGAAGAGCAACTCATGGCCAGGTTCATTCGAGGAATGAACGAACCCTTGGACACATTGGTCAAAAATGCCAAGCCAGTGTCCATGGCTGAAGCAGTATGAATGGCAAAAGATTTTGCCAAAGCCTTTGTAGTAAAGATCCCACCAAAACCTGCACCCTCTAACTTTAAAAGATTCCAAGCCCAGGGAAGTACTTCAAACTTTCTACCCCCAAAGAGGCAGCAAGGCCAGATTCAGAATCAGGATGTAGGAAGATTCAGAAGTGAAGGAAGACCCTTCCCCCAGAGTACTTTCTCAGGAACACCACCGCTTTCAAAAAATCAGAAGGATGAGCTCAGAACTGAAAACCGATGTTTTGGATGCCAGGGTTTTGGTCACCAGTTAAAAGACTGCCCGACTCCTGCCATGTCAGGGGGACAGGGAAGTTAAGGACCCCGAATTCAGAGACCAACCCCTTCATTCCAGTCTAATCAAGGTCCGTCTCGCCCAAACCAGGGAAACCCCAGAAGAACTCCAGCTCAGCCATCTGCCTCTATCCAGAGTAATCTAAGAACTCCTTCCCAGAATTGGGGCAACAAAAGAGAAAGAGTTCTACCTCAGACTGCAGCAGCCAGAGCAGTCACAATTTCAGATGTAGTAGAAGAGGAAAAAGGGCAGATCTATGCTGCAATTGAAAATCAAGGGCCTAACCAACAGTTCTCCGTCATCCATACTCCAGCAGAGTATTAGGGTAAGTCTTTTAAGCTTTTGATTGATTCAGGCAGTTCTCATTCATTCATTTCCCCTGGATGCTTGCGTAAGCCAGTCTTAGAACAGAAATCAGGGAAACCTATGCAAGTTGAATTGGCCAGTGGGAAGACTCTTTTCACTCACCATGAGACAGATCTTATCCAGTTCAATCTAGATGGTAATGTAACCGATTGTCAGTTCAAAGTCTTACCTCTAGGAGTTTTTTACGGGATCCTTGGAATGGATTGGCTCCACAAAAATCAAGCTGACATACACTGTCACAATGGAGCTATTTCCTTCCATGACCTTCACGGGAACAAAGTCCATGGAACTGGAGTTTTCGGATCCCCAGACCTTCAGTTAGTAAAAGCTTCCAGGTTACTGAAAGGACTTAGGAAGAAGCAGCAAATTTATGTTGTCAAAATGAACCCAGTAGACTCAAAGCTTAAAGCTAAAGAACCAGAATGGTTAAGTGAATTTGATGATCTATTCCCAGCAGAGCTAACTAAAATGCCTCCAATTCGGGAAATAGATCATGTGATTGAACTAACCCCTGGAGCTCAACCCCAGTAGCCCTACGCTCGTACAAAATGCGAGTTCCTGAATCCATCAAACTCAAGGAACAGCTTAGGCAGCTATTAGAACAAGGGTTTGTAAGACCCAGTGTTTCACCTTGGGGTGCGCCAGTTCTCTTTCAGAAAAAGAAAGATGGAACGCTTAGACTCTGTGTGGACTACAGAGGTCTAAATTAGCTGACAGTTAAGAATAAGTATCCTATCCCAAGGATTGATGAGCTTTTGGACAGGCTAATGGGAGCCCAGATCTTCACAAAAATGGATCTCAAATCCGGGTATTACCAGATCAGGATCAATGATCCAGATATACCAAAAACAGCCATCAATACTTGCTATGGGCATTATGAATTTACTGTCATGCCATTCGGATTAACTAATGCCCCAGCTACATTCAATCGCCTAATGCAGGACATCCTCAGAGAATACTTGGATGACTTTGTTCTAGTTTTCTTTGATGACATTCTGATTTACTCAAGGAATGCAGCCGACCATGAGACTCATGTCCGAAAAGTTCTTGAGATTCTAAGGAAGCATCAACTCTTTGCCAAAAAGAGTAAATGCACTTTCTCTGCCAACCACGTTGAATACTTGGGCTTTCTGGTATCCAAAGATGGAATTTCTCCAGATTCCGCAAAAATCCAAGCTATCATAGATTGGCCCGAACCAAAGACAGTGAAAGAAGTCAGAGGATTCTTGGGATTGACTGGTTGGTATAGAATTTTTATACCAAAGTATGCTCTCATAGCTTCCCCCTGACTAACCTTCTCAAAAAGAATAGCCCATTTCAATGGTCTGCCAAGTACCAAAGTGCTTTTGATAAGCTGAAGACCGCCTTGGTAACCAGTCCCGTTCTGAAGCTGCTAGATTTCTCTTTACCCTTTGAGGTAAGTGATGCAAGTGGTTTTGCCCTGGGAGGTGCACTCATGCAGGAAGGTCATGCAGTAGCCTATGAATCCCGAAAGCTCAGAACGCATGAGAGGAATTATGCTGTCCACGACCTGGAATTGCTTTCACTAGTCTATGCCTTAAAGTTATGGAGACATTACCTACTGGGAAAAAGATTCACTTTGATGATAGATCATCAGAGCTTAAAGTGGATCTTTACTCAGAAGGACCTCAACATGCGCCGAAGAAGGTGGATGCAGACCCTACAGGAATTTGATTTTGAAATCAAGTACCGCCCAGGCAAAGAAAATGTGGTAGCAGATGCCCTCAGTAGAAAAGCCTCCTTGCTTGCAATTACTGTAATATCAAATCCCTTGATTATTTAGGCAAGAGAGAAGATCATGCAGGATCGATTCTTTGGCCCTATTGCTACCCTACTTATGCAGGAAAGTAAAACTCCACAAGAGTTGAACAGAGTTCAAGGGTACAGCCTGGATGATGGCATTATGTATTATAAACGCAAGCTATGCATTCCCAATGATGAGGGAACCAAGGACCAAATTCTGAATGAAGCCCATGATAGCCTTATTGTAGGACATCTAGGTTTCATCAAGACCTACATGTCTGTAAAGAAAAGCTTCTTTTGGCCCGGTTTGAAAAAGGATGTGCTGAATCGTGTACGTCAATGTTTGACATGCCAGAAAGTCAAAGCTAAGAGAGTAAAAATGCCTGGGAAGTTACATCCTTTGGACATCCCCCAGATGAAGTGGGAATGTATCAGTATGGACTTCATTACTGGATTACCTTCAGTACAATCAGGTTACCACTCCATCTTCGTAGTAGTCGACAGACTAACCAAAGTTGCCCATTTGATTCCAGTAAAAGAAACCTACACTGCAGTGGATGTGGCCAGAGTGTTCCTCAAAGAAATCTTTAGATTGCATGGCCTACCGAGGAGAATAGTAAGTGACCGAGATCCCAAATTTACTTCAAGGTTTTGGACTACATTTTTTGAAGCAGTGGGAACTTTCTTTGATCTCAGCACAGCTTATCACCCTGAGACCAATCATGGTCTGAAAGAGTAAACCAAGTAATTGAAAATATACTTCGGTCATGCTGTGGTGGCAGGGAACCCAAGAAGTGGCTAAGCTATCTGCACCTAGTCGAGTTCGCCTACAATGCTTCTTATCACCAAAGTATCGGGATGAACCCTTTTAAAGCTCTGTATGGACAAGATTGCTTAACCCCATTAACTTGGTCCGACCCATTGATTAGGGTCGAGATGTCCAGACAGATGCTTGACGACATGGAGCAGCAGATGCAGGCAATTCATAAAGATATAAAATCTGCCCAGGATAGACAGAAGCAATATGCAGATAAGAAGAGGACAGATAGAGAATTCAAAGAGGCAGATATGGTCTTCATTCGAGTTCGGCCCAAAAGAAGTTCCTTATCTCTTGGGAAATACAAGAAGTTATCACCCAGATATTGTGGGCCATATTTGATTACAAAGAAAGTAGGTGACTTAGCCTACGAGCTTCTTCTGCCTCCTCATCTCAAGGTTTATAATGTATTTTATGTAAGCCTTCTAAAGAAATATGTGCCAAGCCCAAATCATATGCTTGATGATGAAATCCTAACCTCTTCAACCTAAGGACAGATGGAACTCCAACCTGAAGAAATTCTCGATGTTCGAGAAAAGATTCTCACGAACAGAATTCTCACAGAAATATTAGTAAAATAGAAGTTCTATCCTTTTGAAGATGCCACCTGGGAGAATGAAACCGATCTGTTGCGGGATTATCCCCAGTTTGCGAGATGAGGACATCTCGCATTTTTCAAGTGGGAGAGAATGTAAGATTCCTCCTCAGCCTCTCAAGATGCCTAGCATCTTCTCGTGTAATCAAATCCCTCTTCAGAAATATAAAAGATCTTGTTTCTAACTGTTTAGCCTAGAGAGAGAAAATATTCTAGAGAGAGAATATTCACATCTTGAATATTTTTAGATAGAAAAATTTCTCATATTATTAAAATGAATTTCCCTGAAACAAAAAATTCAAAAAGAACTTCCAATGTGCAATTGGAATTAATTGGAATTGGGTATAAAGGACCTTAGCCTAAGGGTCTAGATTTTTAGAAATATAGATTATGGTCCAATTAAGGTTCCTATGGGCCAATAGGATCAATCCATGTGTGGGGAGGAGATAAATCCAATTTGTAAAAGAAGATACCAAAAAATGAGTAAATGCTCACATAAGATGAAGAGTTGAATAAGGACAAGGCTAATAGTTAAAAAAGGGGAGATATTTAGAAATAAATACTCACATAAGATAAAGAGATGAATAAGGACAAGGCTAATAGTTAAAAAAGGGGAGATATTTAGAAGTAAATACTCACATAAGATGAAGAGTTGAATAAGGACAAGACTAATAGTTAAAAAAGAGAGATATTTAGAAGTAATGATGCATTTTTTACACCTCTGCATGGGGAATTTTCCCTCATGAAGAGGGTGCCTATTTCACATGCTTGAATGAGTTTTAAACTCCCAAATAATGGGATATTTTCATCTCTCCTCTCTCCTGTTTCAACTAGATCCAAAAAGTGACCAAAACTGACCCAAAAATGGTCAAAAATTGACCAAACTGATCCGGAAAATTCTAGAATCAGCTGGCTTAGTTAGAGGCTCACTTTTTCCTATAAATAGAGGCCTTCCCCTTTGTTGAAACTCAACAATGTTTAATGCATTGTTACTCTACTCCACCCAAGCCAAGAACTATGAATTTATTAATAATTCATTAGTTTTTGACATTTCCCTCTTCCAAAGATTGATGGCCACTCTTATTCAAACAAGAGTTGAACCCTCAAACCATCAAGCCAAAGGAAAGCTATCAAAGTCATTAGTAAGCTGGTGATTCTTCTTTTCTTGCACTTATTTTATGGATGTTTATGGTTTCAAATGATTTTTATGCTTTATGTCTTCTCTATAATGTTAAGCCTCATTACAAAAGGCATTCCCCTCTCTTCTCTAACAAAACCAACCATTCTCTATCCTAGGTGAATGGTTAATTGAATTAATGTTAAGTTTTTTTATATATAATGATTATTTTATTACAAAAGTGTTACTTTTATCATAATTGAATTTCATGCATAGAGGTATGCATAAAAGATAATTATTTTATTACAAAAGTGTTACTTTGAGCATAATTGAATTTCATGCATAGAGGTATGCATAAAAGATGATTATTTTATATCAAAAGTGTTACTTTTATCATTTTTTATTTTCATGCATAGAAGTATGCATAAAGGATAATTTTTTATATCAAAAGTGTTACTTTTATCAATTTTTATTTTCATGCATAGAAGTATGCATAAAGGATAAGTTTTTATATCAAAAGTGATACTTTTATCATTTTTTATTTTCATGCATAAAGGATAAAGGATAAATTTTTATATCAAAAGTGTTACTTTTATCATTTTTTTATTTTCATGCATAGAAGTATGCATAAAGGATAAATTTTTATATCAAAAGTGTTACTTTTATCATTTTTTTATTTTCATGCATAGAAGTATGCATAAAGGATAAATTTTTATATCAAAAGTGTTACTTTTATCATTTTTTTTTCATGCATAGAAGTATGCATAAAGGATAAATTTTTATATCAAAAGTGTTACTTTTATCATTTTTTATTTTCATGCATAGAAGTATGCATAAAGGATAAATTTTTATATCAAAAGTGTTACTTTTATCAATTTTTATTTTCATGCATAGAAGTATGCATAAAGGATAAATTTTTATATCAAAAGTGTTACTTTTATCAATTTTTATTTTCATGCATAGAAATAGAAGTATGCATAAAGGATAAATTTTTATATCAAAAGTGTTACTTTTATGATTTTTTTTTCATGCATAGAAGTATGCATAAAGGATAAATTTTTATATCAAAAGTGTTACTTTTATCATTTTTTATTTTCATGCATAGAAGTATGCATAAAGGATAAATTTTTATATCAAAAGTGTTACTTTTATCATTTTTTATTTTCATGCATAGAAGTATGCATAAAGGATAAATTTTTATATCAAAAGTGTTACTTTTATCAATTTTTATTTTCATGCATAGAAATAGAAGTATGCATAAAGGATAAATTTTTATATCAAAAGTGTTACTTTTATCATTTTTTTTTCATGCATAGAAGTATGCATAAAGGATAAATTTTTATATCAAAAGTGTTACTTTTATCATTTTTTATTTTCATGCATAGAAGTATGCATAAAGGATAAATTTTTATATCAAAAGTGTTACTTTTATCAATTTTTATTTTCATGCATAGAAGTATGCATAAAGGATAAATTTTTATATCAAAAGTGTTACTTTTATCAATTTTTATTTTTATGCATAGAAATAGAAGTATGCATAAAGGATAAATTTTTATATCAAAAGTGTTACTTTTATGATTTTTTTTTCATGCATAGAAGTATGCATAAAGGATAAATTTTTATATCAAAAGTGTTACTTTTATCATTTTTTATTTTCATGCATAGAAGTATGCATAAAGGATAAATTTTTATATCAAAAGTGTTACTTTTATCATTTTTTATTTTCATGCATAGAAGTATGCATAAAGGATAAATTTTTATATCAAAAGTGTTACTTTTATAAATTTTTATTTTCATGCATAGAAATAGAAGTATGCATAAAGGATAAATTTTTATATCAAAAGTGTTACTTTTATCATTTTTTTTTCATGCATAGAAGTATGCATAAAGGATAAATTTTTATATCAAAAGTGTTACTTTTATCATTTTTTATTTTCATGCATAGAAGTATGCATAAAGGATAAATTTTTATATCAAAAGTGTTACTTTAATCAATTTTTTATTTTCATGCATAGAAGTATGCATAAAGGATAAATTTTTATATCAAAAGTGTTACTTTTATCAATTTGTATTTCCATGCATAGAAGTATGCACAAAGGATAAATTTTTATATCAAAAGTGTTACTTTTATCAATTTTTATTTTCATGCATAGAAGTATGCGTTAAGGATAAATTTTTATATCAAAAGTGTTACTTTTATCATTTTTATTTTTATGCATAGAGTATGCATAAAGGATAAATTTTTATATCAAAAGTGTTACTTTTATCATATTGATTTTAATGCATAGAAGTATGCATAAAAGATAAATTTTTATTATAAAAGAGTTACTTTTATCATAATTGATTTAATGCATAGAAGTATACATAAAAGATAATTTTTTAGGTAAATGAATATTTCTCAAGAAATCCATGTTTTTTGAAATCTGTAAACAAATATCCATCGTAAGAAATTTAGAAAAAGAGAAATTGAGATAGTACCTTTCGAGAAAGATAATTTAGAAAGACCTTTTCCAGATCTAAACTCTGATTCAAACTATTGACCAAGACCAAATTCCTTCATCAGTTTCAATCAATGACGAAGTGCCCAGTTCAAGGAATCTGTACTCCAAATCACCCACCGAATCTGAAACTAAGTTAAGAATTGTGATTTTGATCTGAGGATCAAGTTAACAAAATTCGAGGAATTCTGTTTGGAATTGAAAATTGGATCTAGAAGTATTGAGATCGGATTTACGATATACTCATGGTATTCAAATGAAAATCAAAACTGTAAACTTGCATAGAAACCCTACCTTCTTAAAAGACTGTCTTACGCCAGAATGCTGGTGGAGGGAGCATTTGGCATATATGTTTATCTAAGGGAAGTTCGGTTGCAACAGCTGGCGGGGAGTGTTCGAGGGACAGCTCACGCGGCAAAACCTGTCGAGGTCTTGACCAGCCTCGGTATGGTTAAAATGGTGCGCTTCCGGTACGATGGATGAGGGCCGACGAAGCGGTCCCTGAGTGAAGTGCCAGGACACCTAAGGAGGATCCTGGAGGGTTCTGACCAGGCAATGCACGGGCTCGCGGTGTCGAGGACATCCATTCGTATGTCGAGGAAGATATTATATGATGGACCTATGTTTTTTGTAATCTATCACTGGATCTCGTTGTTGACTCGCTGGTCTCAACGGAGAGTCCAGAGTGATACTGTTTGTTGAGAAACAAAGACTTAATGGATATTTTGAAGTATGACATGTATAATACGTAAATTGTTTATCAAGGATTGTTTTTATTAAAGTTTTAATAAAGAGGAGTGTGTGCGTATCTGTTTTCTAAAGCTAAAGTTAGGAAAGGCAATTCAATTATGGGTGGGTGAGTACTTGTTTGGTTCCACCGATTCCAGTGGTAGGGTGGTAGCTAACCCATGGGCCGGATGGGGTTAGGCTTGAATTAGTGGAGTTTTAATAATCAAACTGAAAAATCTTAGGATTACGCTAAGATTCGAGTAGTTAGACAATTCCCTGATAAATTTTTCAAATAAGTGGATCAACGGCTGTGCCTGATCTTAATCAGGAAAAAAACGTTGATTTTACTAAAATGATCAAAATTATCAGCGATAGTTTCCTTCTATCTGATTTTATCAGATGAAGGATAACTTAGATTTAGATCTCATGAAAAAACTCGTTTTAAAAAAAAAATCAAAAAGGTGGAATCGTCCCCGCTTTCCGGGCATGGGAATTTTTTCCGGTTTCGGTTTTCGGAGTGACCACCAGCCTAGTTTCGTGCCCGGATATTCGAGGGCGAGGACTCGAGTGAGAAACCCTGCCTCGCGCATAAGGGGGCTACTTCCGCTGTCAGCTACTACTGGGAGACGGGTGCGCTCGAGGGGGTAGAGGGATCTCACATTCCACATGCTATTGTTGATGGAGGATCAGGCGTCAATGTTTTGAGTTATTCTACCTTTTCCAAATTGGGGTTATCTTTCAATGGAATTCCTACTACTAGTTTGCATATGGGTGATCATCGACCAGTGAGAGTTGAGGGTTTCATCCACAGGGTTTGCCAGTCACACTATCGCTGGGCGTATGGTGGAGATTGATTGTTATGTTTTGTGGCTTAGTCCAGGACACCTGGCCCCACCAGTACCAGCTTCTTTTAGGATGACCTTAGATATGGAAGACTGATTGTGTTATTGACATTCCTAGAGGGCGATTGCTTCTTGGTAGAGAATCTTCCCGAGCGGTTCTTCCTACTTACCCTTCTTCTATTGTGAGCCCTGGGGTTACTACTGATGTTCAGAGTGATGGGAAAGATGACCGCAGTTCTACTTCTTCATGTACACTGAGTTCCTATTGTATTGACGCTGATTCTGGATTACCCTTGATGATGATGAGGAGACTCCACCTTTGGCCAGAGAGGAGGATATTGTGAGAGTTTCTATAAAGGGGGATGAGAAAGTTGTGCTTTTGGGAACTTCTTTAGATCCACCGTTGAGAGAAGAGATTATTGCTTTATGTCGGGAGTATCAGGACATCTTTGCATGGGATTACATCGAGTTGAGAGGTTTTCCACCTGAGTTTGTTGTGCACTGCATTCCTCTTAAACCCAACACTACACCTGTATGCCAACGTCACCCCGCAGATTGCTTGAGCATTATAGAGAGGGGGTTTACACGGAAATTAAAAAGCTTTTAGAAGCTGGTTTGATTTTTCCCATTGATAACACTGAATGGGTGCCTCCTATTGTTGTAGTCCCTAAAAAGAATCAGCAGCTTTGCATATGTGTTGATTATAAGCAACTTAACAAAGCTACCATTAAGGACTACTACCCTTTGCCTTTTATTGACCAAATCCTTGACTCTTTGGCGGGGAGGGAGATATATGCTTTCTTAGATTGCTTTTCTAGGTACAATCAAATGGCTATCCCTGATGAGGAGAAGCTCAAAACCACTTTCACCACTATATTTGGCACATATGCATATCATGTCATGCCGTTTGGGCTTTGCAACGCGGGTGCTTCATATCAGCACTATAAGCATGAATCCTTTCGTGATGATTTGACCAATTTCTTAAAAATCTTCGTGGATGATTTGGGGATTGGGACCACACATGATAAACTTGTTGCAGCCCTTAGGTACGTCTTTCACAAGTGCCGTGAAAAATCAATAGCTTTGAATGCAAAAAAGTGTGTGTTTGGGGTCACTTATGGCATTTTGTTGGGTCACCTCATTAGCAAGCATGGCATTTCTATGGATCCCCAAAAAGTTGAGACTATTCTTGCATTTTTGCCACCCACTACCGTGCGTCAAGTAAGGAGTTTTCTTGGAGCCGCTAAACACTATAGCCGCTTCATTAAAGATATGGTACAACTTATTTTACCACTGAACACACTTTTGCGAGTTGAGCACAAGTTCATTTGGGGGGAACCTCAACAAAATTCTTTCTCTTCTCTTAAAAGTGCATTCACTACCGCCCCTATCCTCAAACCACCACCTGATGCTTCCAAGCCTTATCATTTATTTTCTTCTTGTTCTCATTTGGTAATATCCGCTTGCATTGCACAACTTTATGATTAAAAAATGCACCCCATTGCATATTATAGCCGCAAGCTTAAAGATGCTGAAATGCGCTACACATGGGTTGAGAGAGCTTGTCTAGCTATTGCTCAGAGTGCTAGGAAATTTCGCACATGTATGGCTACCCAGCACACCATCATCTATGTCTCTAAAGATTCGTTGCACCTTTTATTGAATAAGTTAGAGCCCCCTAAGCGTATTATACGATGGATTGTCGAGTTGCAAGCCTTTGACTATGAGCTTAAATCTAAACCTCCTGCATTGCAAAAGTTAGTGGATTGCTTAGCTGATGTAATCCCATGCAAAGATGAGCCTATTGCACCTGCACCTGAGTTGTTTTTCATTGAGTATGCACGTTATGCACGTGAGTGGTATGACCAAATTGCTCATTATTTGTCCACACTTGAGTTTCCTTCTGACATGAGCAAAGACGCGAAGAAGAGATTAGTTACGCATGCTCAGAAATTCACTATCATTGATGGGTCTTTGTACCACAAGGGGTTTGAGGGCATTTATCGCCGATGTGTTGCACGAGAGGAAATTCCACACATTTTGAAAGAGTGTCAATGATAGTGCATGTGGAGGTCATTTCGCTCGAAAACTCACTGCATTAAAAATTTTGAGGGCTGGGTATTGGTGGCCATCTATTTTTAAAGATTCATTTGAGTGGCGTAAAAGATGTGATGTTTGCCAGAGAGCCACCCGCCTTGAGAATCGTTTGTGCCCTAATAATCCTATTTTAGCTGCCCTTCCTTTCGAAGTGGGGGATTGACTATGTGGGCCTATAACACCTACTTCCAGGCATGGGAAATCTTATATCATTGTTGCTACGGATTACTTAACTAAGTGGAGTGAGGCTAGAGCTATGAGGAAAAATGATGCACGCACTACTGCTACATTTTTGACTGAGCATATCATTTGTCGTTTTGGGGCACCTGCTGAGTTAGTTTCTCATAGGGGGACCCATTTTCTTAATGATGTCATTGAGGAACTCAAAGCCTATTTCAATATCCGTCATGATAAAACCACCCCCTACAAACCTTCTATTAATGGGCAAGTTGAGAGCACAAACAAAACTTTGGTCACTATCCTTAGAAAAACTGTGGACACTCATAAAAGGGATTGAGATGAGAAGTTGCCAGCAGCAGCTGTTTGGGCTTATAACACTACTTTCAAGGAGGCTATGGGGTTCACTCCTTTCTCTTTAGTTTATGGGCAAGAATTTGTGTTACCTATTGAGCATGAGTTGGCGAGCTTGAGGTTTTCGCACGAGCACACACTACCTTTGGAGGAGAGTTTGCAAGAGAGATTGGGCACTTTGGAGCATCTAGATGAGTGGAGATTGAGAGCCTATCTACATCAAGAGGTTGCTAAGAAATGTCAAACCAAGCAACGTGATAAGAAAGCTAAAACCTATTCTTTTGAGAAAGGGCAATTGGTTCTTCTCTATGATGCACGTCATGAGCTTTTCCCTGGGAAGTTGAGCCATTTATGGTCGGGTCCTTATCGCATTATCGACGTTTATCCTCGCAATAAAGTCCAGCTTGCAGAAATGGATGGGACATGGTTCTCTACCAAAACCAATCTTGATAAAATTAAGCCTTATTGGATGTGATTTCATTGACTTTTCCGTTATGAGTTGCAGATGATGTTGAATCTACCACGCCCTTTTGGAGTCTATACTTTGATGGAGCATGTAGGGGGCAAGGACAAACTTGGTAGTTGCGGCATTGTCATATATCCATCTAAAGGGAATGCTATTCTTTTGGGAGTTCTTTTGGGAGTTCTTTTGGGAGATCTTTTGAGCAACAACATTGCTGAATATCAAGCACTTTTGATTGGTTTGAGAGCACTACTTCTTTTGCGAGCATCTCATGTTCATATCTATGGAGATTCACAACTCGTGGGTCCACCAGTTTCATGGCCAAGCCCGCACCCTCCACCCTTTGATGCATTACTATAGTCTTTTAGCCCGTGACCTCTTCACCTATTTCACCTCTTCTTCCTTGACCTTTTTGCCTCATCATGAAAATCGTGTTGCAGATTCCTTAGCTTTGATGGCCCTTTCTGGTTCCTTTTCCCAAAATTTCGATCGTGCCTTGCTAGATACCCTTTCCTTTGACATTGATCCTTGGGAAATAGTGCAAGACCTTAAGTGTTTGGGAGTTGAGGAGTTGGGTAGTCTTCTAAGGGTTTTCAAGTCATCCCATCCTTCCACTTTTGCTTCTCTCGTTCTATCCATGACTCGTCGATTGATTCACTTGACAGATGTTACCTTTCTCACTATAGATCCTAGCCATTCGCTCATGATCCTATAGCCCAATGGAGAAGGCACTAGTCTAACCGGAGATTCTGGGTTCACACTAGCCAGCTAGCTTTCCCCGCAGGATGCCACTGTTGCATTTGTTTTAGCACATCGTGTTTCCGTCATTCATGCATCCCACTCGACACTCTCACTTTAAAGCTTAATGGAATTAAAAAGCTTTAAACCTTAGTTGGCCCACTTTAATTTTTAAAGTTTTAAACCATAGTGGCTAGAGAAAGAAGCGGCCATCATTAAAATGAGACATCGCCATGTAGTATGGAATGAAACGCCGCCAGCGCATGCAATTTGCATCGAATAGTCGCCAGTTGCCAAAGCGCCAATGCGTCCACTTGAAGAGAGACCCATGCTGCCATTTTCGATGCCGGCCTATGTGCTGCGAGCAATAAGAAAGGCTGTGAAGGAGAAGGAGCAGTAGTCGCACACTCCCTCACATGCATAAAAGGGAAAGCGATGTGCTTATTCCAGTGTCCGGAAGCGAAGAGCGAAGGAGAGAAAATAATCCATCCTGCTTGCATTGCAAGGAAAAAAATTTCGTATCATACGTTTTTTTTATTAAAGCTTTTCTTTTAAAAAAAAGAGAAAGTATCATTAAAAAAAGGCTATTGCCCGTTTACATTTGATCAAGGGAAAAAAGGGTTAAAAGAAGAAAAAAGGCATAATAACATTCATCTCCTTTTCTTGCATGTGAAGAAGGAAGCGGAAGAGAAGAAGATCTTTGCAACAAAGAAGCGGGCACGATTCCCGGCGGCAAATAAAAACACAGCTTCGCACTCACCCACTCACATAGTCACGTGTTAGAAAATCTCGTAAGCTGTTTGTATTCAAAAATTGAAAGCATTGTAAAATTCAATCCTTGAGGCTCGTGAGAGCATTGTTTCTCGTGGAGAGCATCATCGGCAAGCACGCAAAAGCTTCGTCAACATCAAGCAAGAAGTGGCCAGATAAGATTTCCTCGCTCTCTTTTTCTCATCATAAAGAGCTACATAAATATTCTTGTAAATCAAGCACCGTGCACGTGAAATTCAATAAACAAAGCACATTTCATGCTACATTTTGCTTCACTTGGTTGTCGTGGTGTCATCTTGCTCTTTTGTCATTTTGCACAAAGCTTGTTTAACATTTGTGCATGCGTACATCATCAACACCCTATTATTGCAACGTCGTATTTGTCGGAAAGATCCATATCACACATTCCTATCTACTAGTGCCTTCTCCTTTGAGGTGTTGGGAAAGTGTAGCATTATCCTTGTTGGATATCTGGGGGGGTTGTCAGGTTTTGTCCTCTTTGCCTTGCTCGTCTAGATATTTCGCAGACACCTTAGATACTCTTGGTGGCGGAGGTCTCTTGACGATTGCCTTGGTCTCCATGGGTTAGTGCCTTATTCCTCATCTTCACACTTAGTGCTTAGTCCATAAGAGTTGTGTATCTTGAGACTAAACCATAACTGTAGGCATATGGCTAAGACTAGTTTATATATAGAAATGCTTATTAGTAACCTCTAAGTTAAATTAGCCTTACCTTTCGTCTTTACAGCACAACTTGTAGTAACAAATTTAAAAAAAGGGATAAAACAAATCATGCAAAACCTTGATTCATCTTGTTGTTACAAAGAACTCTTCAATGGTTGATTTATTTTTTACACAGGTATCACAACACTTGGCCTTCAACTATCATCACCTTCCTACTACAAACCAATCGACTCATCTTCACCAACATATTCTCAGGATAGAATGTCCATTAGGAAGGAGAGCATGTTAACCCTCATTGGAAACCTCTCCAACATCAATGCCATCCATTGGAAACCATCACTTCATTTGGCCATTGACATTAAAAAGGCTAATATTGTATATTTTATGTGTGTGATCCCCACTTGTCTATGAAAGGCATGACACCAGATTAATTATTGAGACTACATGCTTACATTCCACAAGTCAAGCCGGCCTTGGATAGCTAGGGACTTAAATTTTAAGTATGGCTTGACAAGATGTGAATGCTTGGGGCCAAGATAAGGGCCAACTTAGTAGTTGTAGAGTTCTCTTCTTGTCCATTCTCTTTGGCCCACACACTACAAAAACATGAGCTTTGACGTTGACAAAACTTTGCAAGAGCGATGGTGGGATCCACATATAAACACTTACAAAATTTGGTCTCACCACTATCAAAGCACACTTGGTTGCAGTATACATGAAAAACACATGTATTTCAATGTATTATGGCCCTAGAGAGTCCCCTCCAAATTGGTCCTTTGGCCTACATGTTACAAACGAATGTGCTCTGATGGTGACCAAACTTTGCAAGAGTGAAAGAAGGGTCATATAAATACTGCAAGAGTGAGGAAGGGGGGGTTACATATATTTACTTGCAATTTTTTGTCACCATTGTTGGTTGAAATGTGTGCGCTAGAGGCTTGGTTTTGAATGTGTCATGGCCTTAGAGATCCCCGTCAAAATTGCACCTTTGGCTAGCACATTATAACCAAATGTGCTCTAATGGTGATTTAACATTTTAAGAGTGAGAGTGGGTCCATGTATAAAAACTTACAAAGTTTGGTCATTAGAGCACATTTGGTTGCAATGTATTCAACAGATGCTTGGTTTTCAATGTGCCATAGGTTTTAAAGAGCTCCCTCAAAATAAGGGCTCTGTCCCACACATTACAACCAAATGTGCTCCAATGGTGACCAAACTTTGCAATACTAATGGTGGGGTCCACATATATACACTTCCAAAGTTTATCACCATTGAAGCTCATTAAGTTACAATGTGCTTACTAGATACTTGGTTTTCAATTTGTCGTAGCCTTAGAGAGCCCCTCAAGATTCAACCTTTGGCTTGCACATTGAACCAAATATACTCTTGTGGTGACCAAACCTTGCAAGAGTAAGTGTGGGTTCCACATATACACTTGTAAAATTTTGTCACCATCGTAGCTTACTTAGTTATAATGTACAGCCAAATGCCTAATTTTCAATGTGCTATGTGGGCTTAGAGAGCCCCATTGAAAGTGGGCATTTAGGCACTACATTACAACCAAATGTGCTTCAATGGTGACCAAAACTTTCAAGGTGAGGGTGGGGTCCACATATACAAATTTGTAAAGTTTGGTTACCATCAAATTATATTTGGTTGCAATGTGCATGCAAGACGCCTCGTTTTTAGTGTGTCGTGGCATTAGAGAGAGTCCCCTTGAAATTGGGTCGTATTACAACCAAATACACTCTGATGGTAACTAAGCTTTGTAAGATCGAGATTCATAGCCTCACATACACACTTATAAAGTTTTGACACCATCCAATCTTATTTAGTTATAATGTGCATGCATGCTACCTCGTTTACAATGTGTCATGACCTTAGAGAGCCTCTACAAACTTGGCCTTTTTCCCAAACATTACAACTAGATAAGCTACTCTGCTGGTGACCAAATCTTAGAAAAGTGAGAATAGGATCCATATTTACACACTTATAAAGTTTCCTCACCATTGGAGCTCATTTAGCTATAATGTGTGTGCTAGACGCCTAGTTTTCAATGTGTTGTGGCCTCAGAGAGTCCCCTCGAAATTCGCCCTTTGGCCTGTGCATTTCAACCAAAATTAGACCAAATGTTTTTGCATATTAGACCAAACTTTCTAAGATTGAGGATGGGGCATATTGGACCAAAATTTCTAAGAGTGAGGATGGGGTTTACATTAAAATGCTTGCAAACTTTAATTAGAATGGGAGCTTATGTAGTTGCAATGTACATGCCAGGCACCTAGTTTTCAATGTGTCATGTGGCCTTAGAGAGCCCTCTTGAAATTGGACCTTTGGCATACATATTACAACCAAATGTTCTCTCATGGTGAAAAAAAATTACAAGAGTGAGAATGGGGTCCATATATACATATTCACAAAACTTGGTCACTATCGGAGCTCAATTGGTTGTAATGTGCATGCCAAACACCTGGTTTTGCATGTGTCATGGCCTTAGAGAGCCCCTTAAAATCTGGCGTTTAGCAGACACATTGGAATCAAATGATATTTGATGGTGACCAAACCTTGCAAGAGTGAGGATATAGTCCACATTTATAGACTTACAAATTTTGATTAATCCATAAACTAAGTATATAACTTAGTTTGACTCACCTTAAGAAACCAAGCCCCATATCTAAACACACCCTTTAGGACTCTTTTTTCAATGCTTTCTTGAAAATTGGGAAAATTTTATAATTATCCTCCCAAAATTTCTCTAGTAGTGCCTTGGTGTTATCGTTTGTAATACCTTAGCATCATCCACATCTAGACTTTGCCTCCTCAAGGAACTAACTCTAAGAGTATGTGGTGCTATGTGAAGAATGTGAGAGATGTCTCTTATCTCCCTTACCATGTGGGGTCTACATATGGCCACTACAATAGCACAACGAGTTGTCAATGCATATAAATCATTCCTCTTCTTGATGGATGCATTTGAGACATAAGCACTATTGAGGACCTCGGTCACTCTCCTCTCTCTAGAAATATCTTTACACTTGGCTAGGTCAGGATGTTAAATAAGGGATGTGAGAACAACAAATTATTGTGAAGGGAGTGAGATCTTGAAAAAAGTTGTGAATGATCTTGGACACACGACAACGACATATGGATAGCTTGCCTATGGTGGCAATTAAATCCACACTCTCACTATAAGGAGGAGGAGGAGGAGGAGGAGGAGGAGGAGGAGGAAAGGGATGCTAACATGCTTGAGCCACAAACCGAAGCAGCAAATAGTAGGGAGAGGTGGAAAAGGCTCACGTGGAGGACGTGAGGGTGGTTGTGGACCCCGCCAACATTAGAGGCTGCCTGTTGGCATGCTTCATACTCTATGAGAAAAGTGATATGGAATGTAAAAAATAGAAAAGAGAAGAAGGCAACAACTTGGGAAGGAAAAGTTTCTTGGCTAGACAAAGACGAGAAGGGCCTTGCTATTATAGCAACCTTAGAGTTATTGACTCACACATTCATCACATTGATGGGTGTGACGCATCACATGAGGCTTCGCTACATCTTGAAATTAAGTTTTTTTGCAAAAGGAAAGTGCTCCAAGTTTATCTTTCTAATAAAGTTTTTTGAACTAAGAATAAAGCCAAAGGACTCTCTTCCTTCACAACTAAATTAAATGAAAAGCATTGATAGGTATCAATATTATCATTTCTGGATTTTTAAACTTCTCTCTTAGATAAGGAATACCAAGCAAAGGAGCTTAATATTCAATGAAAGGGGGGCTTACTTCATAAAATAAAAGTAGAAGAGCTGGTCAAACACTAACAATTTCTGTAAGGGCTTCACCAAAAAAACTAATAATAGATGTGGTTTTTGTGGTAAGAAACATCATAGGGAATATAACTAATTTTTGAAGCAAAAGAGAAAATCTTTAATTGTTGGGAAGATAATCAAGAAGAAGATGAAGTGGAGACCTCACAGAAGAGGCTAATCTCGTCGCCTTGTATTGGGCCTTTTAGGCTACTCTTGCTACCAAGGACCTCTTGGCCTAACATTTGATAGGGAACCTCCAACTAGGATTTGCACTCGGGGGGGTCACTCGTATAAATATGTAAGTATCACGTGGGTTCAACAGAAGGACATTTTAAATATTTAAAACTTACAGAAATATATTTACAGAGGGGATTTATTTATTGTATTTTAAAAAAAATTACAGATTTGAATAGGAAAGGATACATTATATTCACTAAAAAATTCATAGATAAGGGACTTTTTAAATAGGCCTTGAACGCACGTGATATAGAGGATTTACATATAGTGACCCCCCCGAGGATTTGCATCAATCCTATGGGTATTAAATCTCTAATATATCCAGATATGTATCACTTCTCTCTAAATAAGTGCTCAATGATCCATTGATAGCTCATGGTGGTAAATTCTTGCTATGAGGTCCTTAATGGACTCGCATGAGTCCATGTTAAAAAGGACGATGTGAGGACACCCTCATGAAAACCCTAACCTAGGTGTGGAAGTGATCGAAATTTTTAATCAAGATTAATAAAGACCTAGAAAGTATTAGGTGAATGATTATCTAAAAAGATAATGTAGATTAGGGAGAAAGGGAGCTCTAAGGAGATGGTCATCGAGGGAGCTTGGTGGAGGGAGATTTGGAGGGAGCTTTTCTTGGATGCCCTCTCTCTCTACTTGAACAACCTCTCTCTAACTACTGCCACCACCATCTCCTCCCACCAGCACCTAGCCCCGTCCCACCACCAACCTTTATCCTTCTCTCTCCTCCTTCCTTTCTCTCTATATCTATCCATAGTCTCTTCCTCTCCTCTCCTCTTTCCAAACGAGATTCAAGACTATTTGTTGCTCTTTTCTCTCTATATCTATCTCTTTGGTCACTCTCTCTATTACCATATCTCTCTCTATCGTCCCCCCCCCTCTCTCTCTCTCTCTCTCTCTCTCTCTCTCTCTTTCTCTCTCTCTCTCTCTCTCTCTCTCTCTCTCTCTCTCTCTCTCTATCCTTCTCTTACCTCTTATTCTCCTTCTCTCTCTCTCTCTATATATATATATCCTCCTCTTTCTCTCTATCCATCTCTATGCACACTCTTTGTCTTCCCTATCCTTCTCTTGATGGGTGCATTAGCCTTCTTGGGATTTGTTTGGGTAATCATTTTAGCAACAATATGGTAGAATACCACGCATTGTTAATCGGGTGGAAAGGTTTGAGGAACTTAGGAGAATCTAAGATTCATGTTAAAGGGGATTCACAATTAGTGATATATCAGCTTCTTGTCACTTCTAAAACACTCCATCCACTTATGCACTCCTATTGTCAACTTGCTCATGATCTGATTTCCCACTTTGATGATCCCACTATTAATTACATTCCCCATCATCAAAATTCCGTAGTTGCTAACACTATAGCCATTGAAAGTGCTCTCAAGATTATTTCCTAAACTTTGGCTCTTTGTTATGACCAGTTTCCATGTGACAGATGACATTCTTGATGCTTGGCAATGGATCCAGAATTTGACAATGTTTGGGGTAGAGGAGGTCTCTCCTCAATTAGGTTCCTTGCAAGATTCTAACCCTGAGTTGTGGGAGGGGGTCATATATCATTTCACATGCATTATCAGGACTCTACAAGAACTCACTTTTACACAAGATGCTGACCCACTATATCTCATCATGGAAATTTAGAGCCCAATGGATAAGGCATTGGTCAGTCAAACTAGAAATCTAGATTCACACTAGCAAGATAGTTTCCCTGAGGATGCCGCTATTGGACATTTTTCTAGTCTAGGACATATATTTTCTAGTGGATCATATGTGCATGAATTCATGTGTTTCTGCTATCATGGTTATATGCATACTATTTTAATGTTAATATTCATCATGATGTTTATGAAAATGCTCACACAAGGATGCTCTCACTTGTCTTCATTGAGACAATCACGTTGTGTAGGACAAAGTGAAGTGTGAAGGCACGAAATAAAAGAAATATTTTAATTCAATTATTGGAAGAGGCAAAGATGAAGGGGTGGCAAAGCGGCAACAGCATACATTCAAGAAATGAGAGACAAGTAGGAGAAGGAACCCACTCCACGCCGAGAGGCAAAGAACCTGGAGAAAACATCGGCGGGTGCACACCTTGCACTAGTGGCAAAAGTGAAAACAAGACACCACCTTGTGCCGGAATCAAAAGTTGAGTGTACACCTTGCACTAGCAGCAAAAAGAAGCATTAGAAAAAGGAAAATGCACAATCTTACACCAGTAGCATAAGCAAAGATACTGACATGAGTAGATTGCAACCTTGAGCAACAAAAAGACACATTGTGCACGATCTTACACCAACAGCATAAGCGAAGACAACGACGCCTTTAGATTGCCATCTTGTGTAGCAAAAAAGAAACACAAACGTCAATAGATCGCCACCTTATGCAGCAAAAAAAAGAAAATAGATATATCAAAAGTTAAGCTCACTACCTTGCATTGACAATGAGCAACCACGTAGATCCGAGAAAGTGTGCCATCATGGAGGTAGAGGCATGCCCCCGCTAGTGTTGATGTCTACTGCTATAGCAAGCACAGCTGGCCAATGCAGCCATTTTTGACCCAAGCATGGAGACGGAGGCATGGCTGCTAGTCTTGATGTCTACCGTTATAGCAAGCACTACTTCCCAACACAGCCCGAGTTGGAAGGAACACACAAAGAACCACATGGCGGAGCTTCAAGGGTAGAAGTCCAAGTTAGGCCATAGACAAAAGAGTCTCCTATCCCAACTGAACTTCCATAAACATATTCTCACTATTGGCAATGTCGCCCTTAGTGGAGGGGCTAAGGCACCCACCCCTCTCTCCCTCTCTCTCATGCCCTCTCTCTCTCTCTCTCTCTCTCTCTCTCTCTCTCTCTCTCTCGATAAACCGCCTCTTTGTCTCTCTCTCTATGTTATTTAGATTAGATGCCTAGATTTAAGCTAAAGGCAACTTTTGTATTTATTTTACTTGTATATATATATATATGTAAACCACACATAATAGATATGCACACAGTATACACACACACACATACATATATATAATATACATGTGCACACACATAAATACATACATACACACACACACACATACATACACACACACACACCCACACACACACACACAAATACACACATACACATAGACAAATACACACACATGCACACATAAACACACACACTACCATATTGGTATGGGGACACACACACACACACGTACACATGCACACACCTTACCCGAGGGACGAGGGTTCACACACGCACACACATGTGCACATATAAATACACACATATACATGCACACACAAATACACACATGCACGCATGCGCACATACGCGCATACACACATACACACATACAAGCACTACTGTAGGGGCAGGGGTACACACATACTACACGAATACACACATGCATCACATAGTACCCGAGGGGTGACAGTGCACACACACACACACAAACACATAGACACATACAAATATTCACATATACACACACACACGCACATGTACACACATACACTAATACACACTTACACACAAATAAGAACATATACACACACACACATGCACACATACACACACGCATGTGCACACACATACATAGAAACACACAAATATGCACATACACACACATGTACACACATACACACACGTACACATATACGTGCACATGCACAAATAAACACACGCACGCACACACACACAAGCACTACTCTAGGGCAAGGGGAAGACACACACACACACACACAAGCACTACTCTAGGGCAGGGGGAAGACACACACACACAAGCACTACTCTAGGGCAAGGGGAAGGCACACACACACACAAGCAGTACCCTAGGGGCAAGGGGCACACACACACACACACACACACACATGTGTACACATGCACACACCTTACCCGAGGGGGCGAGGGTGCATACACACACACACACACACACACACACATGTGGATATATACATACACACACACAAATACACATATGCACAAATAAACACACAAACACACAAGCACTACCATAGGGTAGGGGCACACACACACAAAAATACACACATGCGCACACAGTAATAAAGGGATGAGGGTGAACACACACAAAAACTAATACACACACACACGTGCACACACAAACACATAGACACATGCACACAAATACACACATACACACACACACATAAACATATAGACACACACGTGCACACAAATACACACATACACACACACACATAAACACATAGACACACACTTGCACACACAAAAACTAATACACACACAAACACATAGACACGTGCACGCAAATACACACATACACACACACACACACATAAACACACTAATCCATGCACACACGGGTACATACACACACACCCACACTCACACACACAAATACACACATACACATACACACACACACATGCACGTACACACAGACACACACACAAAAAAAAACAATACACACACAAATACACACATGCTCACATACACACACGCACACATACACACACGCACGCACGCACGCATGCACACACACACACACAAACACAAGAACTACCCTAGGGGTAGGGGACACACACTCACACACACACAAATACACACATGCACACACAGTACCCGAGGGGCGAGGATGCACACACACATACTAATATATATACACACACACACACACACGTGCACACACAAACACTAATACACACACACACACACACACACGAATACACGCATTTACACATAGTACACACATGCACACACACATAGACCTGAGGGATGAGGATGCACACACACACACACACACACACACACACACACGTGCACATATGCAAACATAAACACATAGACATACACACATACATATGCACATACCCTCACACATGAACATGTTGTCACTTGTGACACGTCTATATTTGGTGACAATATGACTGTCAAATTGTTAGAGAAAGGGCTTAATCACATCCCTTCAAGAAATTTTGAACCAAATGAGGTATTGAATTCCTTATTTAAAGGTTGGGAATCTTTTTGTACATATATTTCTCACAACATCAATGAATTTGGTTTATTACTTAGAACTTTTCTAACCAATAAATTGGGGCAGATCACAAACCTTATAAAAATATTTCCTAATGATGTGATTCAAGAAAATTGTTGGAATGAGATATTGAAAGATTTATTTATTAGTGGGATTGACAAAGCCCCTAATAATCCTTCAATCATCTGCAAGAAATTTATTATGACTAAAGCCATTGAAAGGTTTTCTGGTATTGACTTCTCTTCTTGTGATATTGGGTACAATGATTTGTTAAATCTACTGTTACAAGGTATGATGGATTATCTTCCTCATCTTTTCATTAATAAACCTACTCTACCTTTTCTCATGGGAATATTCAAAGCACACAAATCTGATTCTAGATGGCTTCTTTCAGAAATAACTATTGTTTGTGCAACATTGTTAACGAACATGTATTTTCCCATTACAAGGCAAATGTTATCAATTCAATCAAAAAGTTTGGCTTGCTGCAAACATTAAAATCAAATCATATTGTATCATTGAGTCATGGGTAGAATTAATCCTTAATCTACCTGAAAAAATGTTTAGTATTTGCTCAGCTGATATTAAGAAATGCTATGAGTTTATTCCTTATGATGGTGAATATGGTTTGAAAACTATCATTTCACAAGTCATTACTTGGGCTTTCAATTTTCAAAATAGGAATTACATTTCCTTGAGAAGTTTGAAAAGTGTGAAAGGATTCTGGACTAATGTGTGTAGCAATGATCTTTGCTTTTCTTGTGAACAAGTTATTTCACTCAATTGGTGGCTCATTGATCATGTATATATCCAACTTGGCCACTTAATAAGAAAGCAATCTTGCTGGATTCACATGGGGTTTTCTTGCTCACCTCTTTGATGCAATCTCTATCTATTCTTTTTTGAATTTTCCTTTTGTAAGAAACTTGCCCTCTTACAAAGATGGGATTTGTTACAATTTTTCTCCCATTGCTATATAGATGCTTTGATGATATCCTTCTCATTAATGTTCCCAATCCTACTATCTTTTTCCACACTTCTAATGTTGATCTTGCCTCTCCTTTTGTTATTTATCCAATGGAATTTATTAAACTTGATGTCTCTGATATAGTCTTCAAGTCCTTCCCTAGTGGACATTTTGTTGGTATATCAAGACATCTTTTTTGAACATTGAGTTTATGGTACATGATCTAAAACGATCTACCTTCAAACTCTATGATAAGAGAGATCACCTCCCTTTTAAGATATTGAGGTTTATCCATAGGAGTAGCAATCGGCCTTCGGATTGGGCTCACAAGGTCATTCTCTCACAAATTTAACACATGCCTTTACACAACTAATGATCCCAATGAAGCGGCTCTTGTTGTACATAATTTGGTTCAAAGATTTAGCGACAATGGATTTGAGAAAGCTAAACTTTGGAGACTAATCAAATCGAAAATCAAGAATACTTTTCCTTATCTTCATTTTGATATCCTTCTACTTCAAAAGATTCTCTCTCTGTAGGATGTACACCATTGGCCATACCTAGGATGGATGGCCTTGGTGTCATCCATTCCTACTCTTTGGCCCTTTGGTGATGGGTTTAGGGTGGGTTTTTGATAACGTTTTCCTACTATAAATGACAAATATTAACCTGATCTTATTGAGCTTTTACTGAAATTTGGAAGCATTATTTTGAAATGTCCTTTTTAAATTTTTGATAACCTTGGATATTTATACCATTACTTCTTTAAGTATTAGCCTTGAAAACGCATTTGTATTTGACAAACTTAAAGGCATCTTCATTTTTTACTCATCCTTATGGATGACCCTTCGTATGGAATGCCCATACATGTGAAACCCCCTCAAAAAAGGAAACCCTAATGGCTTCATATACCCTTTTGAAAGAAGACGAGATCCCTTTCTTCTCTCCCATGGCCAATGAAACCTAAAGAGGCGCCCCTTCTCATGGTGTTTCTCCAAGAGGGTCTGTGCCTATAATGGTTAGGCATGGATTCTCTGCCAAAATCTCTACGTTTCTGGTTTTCCTGGAACAACTGGCTGTCATTTTGAGTCTTCTGATGATACACTTGTCTTCTGATGATTCTACCTATTTTGGTTACCGTGTCTAGCACCATGAAGCTCTTATCTCATGGATGCTTTAGATCCAGCTTAATTCCTGATTTGACATGCATACCCTTGTATGCCGACTTGCGATCTCTTTGCCGCCGTTGAGCAACACCGATTTTTGTCCATTCGTATGCATAGTGCATCTGACGAACTGTGATCTGTATTTATAATAAATGAAATTTCCTTCTTTTTAACGATTTGATAAAGTCAGAATCTCTAAATCTTAGCTTTACATATTAAATGATCATTATTTATGATGAAATCTTTTTCTTGCCTAAATGTGGAAGAAAAAAGAAAGTTTTTCACTTCTTTTTCATACAAAAAAGCTAGCCCTAAGGGTTGCTTTTTCATAATGATTTAACCCTAAGGGTTGCTAACCCTGAGCATTTTTAGATCCATAATCTTGAATCTAATGTTGATTTAGGCATGTTTTTGAAGCATGCTTTCATGCCCCCCAAAATTTAAAAAGTTTTCCTATGTCATGACAATTATTTGCCTGCTTTGACATAATCTCTTTCACCTCGGTTTTTAATATTTTTGAACCGCGGTTCTGTATTGTCTTCATGCTCAAAATCTCTAAAATCTTTTTGCAAAGTTGTTATCATTTTTTCTTGAGAGAGTTCCTTACTATATAAGTAAAAGCTTTTTTTCTAGCCGGGTATTTCACTGGTTTGAAGCCCGTGTAGTCTTAATCTTCATAGCTTGTAAGGCATGGATATGTCTTCCTCCTCCGACTTTCAAAAGGTGGATGTATTTTTACCTGGAAAGGGATAATAACCAGACTTCTTTGTTGACACCTGCATTCCCTTAGAAGTATATTAGGAACTAACCTTATATTTTTTATGGATGGTTGCAGGTATGACAAGAAGTCCTTGGGTTTTTCTACATTCAGTTCTCATTCGCATAAGTATTTTTTCATGTAATTGTAGGAAGTGGTTACTTCTATAAAAAAGTTTCTTGTCCATTTTGTTTCTTTACCCTTGAATAAGTGTTGTACTCCAATTGCTAGTTATTCTAAAAATATTTTAATATTGTGCTAATTTTAGCCTTTCTTAAATCATAAAATTAACTCTTGTAGTATCATTTATCTCTTTCTTTGTTGTATAATCATTAATTTTTGCTTTATAACAAAAAAAATTCAAACTTTTCGTGGTTATTGTATGTCTTGTATCGAAATGTTTTACACACACACACACACACACACTATCCTAGAGACAAGATGGACACACACACACACACAACTAGGCACATGCACACACTACCCGAGGGGGAAGAGGGTTTTTTTTGGGGGGGGTCTAGGAGGGAGGGAAAGACAAGGTTAAGAAAAGAGGGGCGCCACAATACACACCGAGGGGGGAGGGAAGACCCACACACTACCACTACCTAAGGGGGAAGATAGTGGGGGGGGCACACACACACTCACACTACCCGCCGTGGGGGAAGAGAGTTGGGTGGGTGATAGGGAACCTCAAGGAGGAGGGGGATCCAAAAATGACACACTTCTGTTTGTTAGAATTAGCTAATATTGTGCATGCACGCACGTACACACACACAACCCTAGGGGTAGGGGGACAAGAGAGACACACACGCACAAATATGCACATGCACACACGTTACCCCAGGGGGGAAGAGAGAGGGGTTTTTTGGTTAGGGAGATGGGGGGGATCTAGGAGGGACGGAAGCACAAGGTTGGGAAGAGTGTGGGGAAGGGGTAGGGCACACACAATATACACATACATACATACATACACACACAGACACATATATATATATATGTATGTATATGTGTTTATATATATATATATATAAATATACACACATATGTATATGTATGTGTGTGTGTGTGTGTGTGTGTGTGTGTATATATATACATACATACATATAAGTATATGTGTAATATATACATGTGAATCCATCATGCACATGTCTCGATTTGAAATCAGGGTAGGTGCTAGTAGACCATATTGTGCATGCAAGCACCTTTATTTTGTATACTTGTGTATCTTTGGGTTAGATACAAACCATATGCAACACTATGCAAATGACATTCAACACTATGCAAAAGGAAAGTAGTGCCATGAAATGACATACACATGTATTAACATGCAAATGCAATGTATTGTAATGGCACATACATGAATTGACATGAAAAAGGATAATAAAGAGTAGGCAATATCAAGTTTTATAAAAACTTAATTGTAAAAAATAAACTCACATTTAATGCGATGCAAAGGCATGTGAGGATGAGATGGGTGTGTGTGTGTGTGAGAGAGAGAGAGTGAGAGAGAGAGAGAGAGAGAGAGAGAGAGACGAGGTCAAAGAGAGACAGGGGGACAAAGGGAGGGATAAGGGTTGATGATGATATATATTGTAATTGCACATACATGAATTGACATGAAAAAGGATAATAAAGAGTAGGAAATATCATGTAAATAAAAAATTTTGAATGTAAAAAATAAACTCACATTTAATGCGATGCAAAGGCATGTGAGGATGAGATGGGTGTGTGTGTGTGAGAGAGAGAGAGAGAGAGAGAGAGAGAGAGAGACGAGGTGAAAGAGAGACAGGGGGACAAAGGGAGGAAGAAGGGTTGATGATGAGTGTGAGAGTGGGAAGAAGAGATTATGCATAGGGAGGCTCGGAGAGGGGGAGAGAGAGAGAGAGGGAAGAGGGTGCAAGAAAGAGGGAGAGGGAGGGTGGGAGAGATAAATAAAGGAGAGAGAAAGGGGGATGAAAGAGGGCAGGAGATAGCGAGACACCACCTTGTGCCGGAATCAAAAGTTGAGTGTACACCTTGCACTAGGAGCAAAAAGAAGCATTAGAAAAAGGAAAATGCACAATCTTACACCAGTAGCATAAGCAAAGATACTGACATCAGTAGATCGCCACCTTGAGCAACAAAAAGATACATTGTGCATGATCTTACACCAACAGCATAAGCGAAGACAACGATGCCTTTAGATTGCCATCTTGTGTAGCAAAAAAGAAACACAAACGTCAATAGATCGCCACCTTACGCAGCAAAAAAAAAGGAAATAGATATATCAAAAGTCAGGCTCACTACCTTGCGCTGACATTGAGCAACAATGTAGATCCGAGAAAGTGTGCCATCACGGAGGCAAAGGCATGGCCCCGCTAGTGTTGATGTCTACTCTTATAGCAAGCACAGCTGGCCAATGCAGCCATTTTTGACCCAAGCATGGAGACGGAGGCATGGTTGCTAGTCTTGATGTCTACCGTTATAGCAAGCACTACTTCCCAACACAGCCCAAGAGTTGGAACACACAAAGAACCACATGGCGGAGCTTCAAGGGTAGAAGTCCAAGTTAGGGCATAGATAAAAGAGTCTCCTATCCCAACTGAACTTCCATAAATATATTCTCACTAATGGCAATGTCACCCTTAGTGGGGGGGCTACGGCACCCACCCCTCTCTCCCTCTCTCGCATGCCCTATCTCTCTCTCTCTCTCTCTCTCTCTCTCCCTCCCTCTCTCTCATGCCCTATCTCTCTCTCTCTCTCTCCCTCTCTCTCATGCCCTCTCTCTCTCTCTCTCTCTCTCTCTCTCTCTCTCTTTTTCTCTCTCTCGATAAACCGCCTCTTTATCTCTCTCTCTATGTTATTTAGATTAGATGCCTAGATTTGGGCTAGAGGCAACTTTTGTATTTATTTTACTTGTATATATATATATATATAAACCACACATAATAGATATGCACACACTATACACACACACACAAACATATATATAATTTACATGTGCACACACATAAATACATACATACACACACACACACACACACACACATACATACACACACATGCATGTAAGATCCCTGTTCCCACCGAGCAACAGATTCGGGATACTGGCAGCGGAAGTAGCACTTCTCGTGCGGGACAGGGGTCCCACATTCGGGGCCTCACCCACGGATATCCGGATAAGAGACTAATCCGTCGGTTGTTCCAAAACCGAACCCGGAAAAACTTCCTTTACCGGAAAGCACGGGCGATTCCACCAGGATAACTTTTTACTCTAACGTAGTCAAGATCATTTCTGATCGAGCTGATCCAATTACCTCTATAAGATACTTGGTCAGATCAAGGGAGAACTTGCACTTGGATCATTGGAATCAACGCTTTTTTCCCCATTCAAGAGGCACAGCCGTTGATTCTATCCATAGAACAGTTACTGACCGGGATTTATTTTATCTATCGTAAAAACAAAAGTTTGAGTCTCGATTTACGGATCCATCAGTCCAGCCTAACCCCATCCAATCCCATGGGTTAGCCAACCGCCCAACCACTGTAGTGATGGGATCCAATTAAGAATTTGGTTAGGTTTTGTCCCGGGTACCAAGGAAAAGAGTTCCAAGGCCCCCTAGCCGGATGTTCATGCAAAATAAAACTAGTCACACCACTCACACACCCAATATGAAATTGCCTTTTTCAACCAGATTAAGCCAGTTTAAAACAATCCTTTAATAAAACCATAGTATCACTGATCACAATCTTCCAATTTATCCCATTGATTCTTAATATCCCATCATTCCTTCATCAGAGTATATATGGCATCATTGGCAACTAGAACGCTCAGGGGCCGTTTCGATAGTTCCTAGCCCTTAATACTCAGCAATATAATCACTTATCAAGATGGACTCTCGTTGAAGATCAGCAAGATCAACCAACGGATCCATATAAGGAGCCATGGACTCATCCATTGAAGACCAGCAAGGTCAATCAACCAGATCCATGCTCGATTTCAGAAAACAACTCCAACTCTGTTCCAGTATCTTCCTCGACGCACGCGTGGGTATCCTAGGCGACCCAGAGCCCGAGCACCGTATGGTCAGCACCCTCTAGGATCCTTCGCAGGTAACCTAGCGCTTCACGCATAGGCCGCTTCCTTGGCCCCTCATCCACCGTACCGGAAGCTCACCATTTTAATCGCACCGAGGCTGGTCAAGACCTCGGCCGACCTTGCTACGCGAGACGTCCTTCATTGACTCCCCGTCAGCAGTTGCAACTTTACCATCACGACCTTAATCACAAGACGGTCAAAATGCTCCCCCCAGCATTCTTGACATAAGACAATCTTTTACAAATAGCATTTACAAACAGCATTTACAAACAGTTTACAATACAATTTCTATTTTAACTTTCATTTTTCCACATTATCCCTCATCAGTCTACATACTTATTCCATATTCCATTTATATGTATACTCATCCCATCACATCATTTCCATCTCATCACTCAGATTCCCTCACATCACATATCGTATATTCACATCCATACATCCACATCTATATGCGTACATTCACATCTACATGCATACATCTACATCTCTATGCATACATCCACATCCACATTCACATTCACCTCCATACATCTACATCTATATGCATACATCCACCTCCACATTCACATCCACATCTATACATCTACATCTACATGCATACATCCACATCTACATCTATACACCTACATCTACATACATACATCCACATCTCCATTCACATCTACATCTATACATCTACATCTACATGCTTCCATCCACCTCCTCATCCACATCTACATCTCTACATCTACATCTACATGCATCCATCCATATCTCTATTCTCATCTACATCTATACATCTACATCTACATGCATCCATCCACCTCCACATCCACATCTACATCTATACATCTACATTTACATGCATACATCCATATCTCCATTCCCATCTACATCTATACATCTACATCTACATGCATCCATCCACCTCCACATCCACATCTACATCTATACATCTACATTTACATGCATACATCCATATCTCCATTCCCATCTACATCTATACATCTACATCTACATGCATCCATCCACCTCCACATCCACATCTACATCTATACATCTACATCTACATGTATACATCCACATTTCCATTCACATCTACATCTATACATCTACATCTACATGCATCCATCCACATCTCCATTCACATCCTCATCTACACATCTATTTCTACATGTATACATCCACATCTCCATGCATACATCCACCTCCACATTCACACTCACATCCATACCTCTACATCTACATGCAAACATCCATATCTCTATGCATAATAATATTCTTTTAATTAATCTAGGATGATAGTTCCTAGAATATGGTAGGAAGTCCTCTTTTTATGCTTTGAATGAAATTATTTTATGCGTAATTTCTATAAAAATTTTGCCATAGCTCCGCTACTATGACTGATAAATCTCAATTTTTTCTAAGGGATAAGGCTCATTATTAAAGAAATAATTAGAATAGTCTCTAATTGGATCATCAATCCATAATGGTCTCTAATTGGATCATTAAGAAAATAATTAGAATGGTCTCTAATTGGATCATCAATCCATAATGGATTGAATCATCAATATACATAAACTAAAAGCATAGAAAAAAGCCATTAATTTGGCCTCAAGCATAGCTTAATCTTGGATTAAGGAAAAGCTTTATGAAAAGCTTCATTTGGATTAAGAATGGGTCATGAGTATGACCATTTCTTGAGTGAGAGAGAGAAATTACATAAAAACCATTAGAATTTAAACATAAATGGAAATTAACTTCTATAGCATTTATTAAATTATGTAACTCTTCACTACTATTCACCAATTAACTTCAATAGCACTTAAAAAACCATACCAATTAAACTTCTCAAGCTTGAGAGGGGTTGAGAAGAGAGAATCATTGAGAAATTATAGAAAAGATCAAAATTCAATATACTTACCTTATAATTTGCTTGATTCTTTATTCACGGTAGAGGCCCCCAACCAATCAATTGGTTTAGTATGTTGATGGAGCCACCAATGGGGATTGAAGAAAGAGAGAAGTATCAAAAACTAGTGAATTATTAAAGAATTCACAGTTCTTGGCTTAGGTAGAGTAGAGTAACAATGCATAAGACACTCTATATTTTGGCTTAGGTGGAGTAGAGGAACAAAGCATAAGACCCTATCTATTTTGGTTTAGATGGAGTAGAGTAACAAAGCATAAGACACTATCTATTTTGGCTTAGGTGGAGTAGAGTAACAAAGCATAAGACCCTATCTATTTTGGCTTAGGTGGAGTAGAGTAACAAAGCATAAGACACTATATATTTTGGCTTAGGTGGAGTAGAGTAACAAAGCATAAGACTCTATATCTTTTTCAACAAGGGAAGGCTTCTATTTATAGGAAAATTTGAGCTCCTAACCAAACAAACTGATTCTAGAATTTTCCAAGTCAGTTTGGTCACTTTTTGACCATTTTTAGGTCAGTTAAGCTAACTTTTTGGAACTAGACTTGAATGAGGAGAGAGGAGAGATGAAATATCTCAATTTTTATGAGTTTAAAACTCATTCAAGCATGTGAAATATGCACCTCCTTTAAAGAACTCCCCTTCCTTACATATGTGTCAAAATTCTATTGCTCATAGTTTTTTTACTAATAAACCTTGTACATTTTCAACTCTTCATCTTATGTGAAATATGCACCTTCTTTAAAGAACTCCCCTTCCTTACATATGTGTCATAATGAAATCATTTTAATATTGCTCATAGTTTTTTTTTTACTAATAAACCTTGTACATTTTCAACTCTTCATCTTATGTGAAATATGCACCTTCTTTAAAGAACTCCCCTTCCTTACATATGTGTCATAATGAAATCATTTTAATATTACTCATAGTTTTTTTACTAATAAACCTTGTACATTTTCAACTCTTCATCTTATGTGAAATATGCACCTTCTTTAAAGAACTCCCCTTCCTTACATATGTGTCATAATGAAATCATTTTAATATTGCTCATAGTTTTTTTACTAATAGACCTTGTACATTTTCAACTCTTCATCTTATGTGAAATATGCACCTCCTTTAAAGAACTCCCCTTCCTTACAAATGTGTCATAATGAAATCATTTTAATATTGCTCATAGTTTTTTACTAATAAACCTTGTACATTTTCAACTCTTCATCTTATGTGAGCAATTACTCATTTTTGGGTATCTTCTTTTACAAATTGGATTTATCTCCTCCCTACACATGGATTGATGCTATTGGCCCATAGGAACCTTAATTGGACCATAGTCTAAAGATTTCTGAAAATCTAGACCCTTAGGCTAAGGTTCTTTATACCTATTTCCAATTAATTCCAATTGCACATTGGAAAATTCTTTTTAAATTTCTGTTTCAGGGGAATTCATCTGAATTATAAGAGATATTTTTTCTATCCAAAAATATTCAAAATCTGAATATTCTCTCTCTAGAATATTTTCTCTCTCTAGGTTAAAACAGCCACAAACAAGATCTCTTATATTTTAGAAAAGGAATTGATTACAGGGGAATATACTAGACATCAAAAAGGGTTGGGGAGGAATCTTACATTCTACCCCACTTAAAAAACGCGAGATGTCCTCATCTCGCAACTTGGGATAATTTCGCAGGATGCACGAATATGAGACTTAGAGGAAAATTTTAATCAAGATTAACCACCAAGAAAAGTCTTAAAGAGGGCAAGATAAGAACAAGATTTAAACTTTATTCATTCTCGGAACTTATACAGTAAAGATAGAAGAACTCTTTACACTTCCATGAGCCCGTCCATCATATGGTCACAAAAGCAGTCCTCACAAGCTGCACAAGTATAGGGTAACTCATCTATGGGAATGATTCTGCTGGTTATTGCCACACCTATCTCAGTGGTATGAGGTGATCTAACAAAAGGACCTCTGAGAGGCAAGCCAAAAACGGGGTAAAGGCATATCTTCTCATGAGGAAGAAAACACGCCAGTAAGAAGACCCGCTCAGAAAACCCAAGATGCCTTGATCTCATGACGCAGTAGTATCGGGGACCCAAACCCAAGGCTTCAATAACCATGGCCAAGCGGACATTGTTACGAAAGTGCTGTTGATCCCAGGGTGTTACCCTAGTTATGTTTTGATAGGTCCGCCATTTGGTCTGCGCTACAGAAGTTCCTAGGTGAGGAAAAAGTGAGCGCTCATACTGTTCTATAAAGTCTTTCTTCACAGACTCTCTTGCGTCTTGAAGGTGAGAAATCATCAGGGACAAAACTAATTCCTGTTGCCAAGCCATGAAGGAGATTAAGAAAGAAAGGAGATTGATGGGAGTAAGATTACTGTGAGCGACAAGTAAAAGTTACGACTTATATAAAGGAAGGAGCTAGCGTAACCTAGAAGCCAACGGTAACTTGCCACTAAAGTTTTACCGTCTTTCCATGATTTGTGTTTGACACATTTTTCTATAGAAGGCATTAAGAATTTTGAGATGAGGAGATAAAAGAAACTTGTAGGCTAAGTCACCTACTTTCATTGAATTCAGATATAAGGATCACAATATCTGGGGGGATAACTTCTTATACTCCCCAAGAGATAAAGAACTTCTTTTGGGCCGTACTCGAATGAAAACCAAAACCTTGGTATCCAAAACACCGATTCTCACTTCTAAACTCATTGTTCTAAATCCTTAAAACAGGCGTGACTCCTGAGAAGTATTCTAGGAAATGGGTCTTCCTTTTTTAAACAGAAATTTTCTTTTATTTTAGAGAGGGAATAATTATAAGATCAGAAAGGAAGATTCTTACTCCAGTATACCTCGAAGGTTGGGGAGGAATCTTACATTCTACCCCACTTAAAAAGTGCGAGATGTCCTCATCTCGCAAGGTAGAGGACAGCTCTTTTTCTTAAGATCCAATTTTATTCTTGGTTCCTTATATTCTGGTCAACCCAACAGAACACTGGGATAAATATCCCTTATATAGAACTCATCATTAAATAACAATTCATTCAGATCATATCATTCATGTCTTTAACATGATAAAGGTCCATTAGACCGAAAAGTTTCCTTCGGAACATTCCTTCCCACGGAAATTTCAGTCAAGCAAGTTCTCAATTTGACATCCCTTAACTTGATCTACCGGTCAAGTATTAACAGTAGCAATCTGACAGCACAATCCACTAATCTCACAGTGATTTGCTGAATTCGTTATCATCATTCTAGTTATGAATATCATCACAGGGACTCGTCCCATTCCCCCTCATTGTGGTTTCATTATATTTCAACTAATTTTTAAAAATCAACATTTTTTTTTTCAATCAGCATTTTCAATCAGAATCCAAATCAATTCATCAATTCTCAAACGGAATTAAAAATGTGAGATCCCTGTTCCCACCGAGCAACGGATTCGGGGTACTAGCAGCGGAAGTAGCACTTCTCGCGCGGGACAGGGGTCCCACACTCGGGGCCTCGCCCACGGATATCCGGACAAGAGACTAATCCGTCGGTTTGTCCAAAACCGAAACCGAAAAAACTTCCTTTACCCGGAAAGCACGGGCGATTCCACCAGGATAACTATTTACTCTAACGTAGTCAAGATCATTACTGATCAAACTGATCTGATTGCACCTTTAACGGTACTTGGTCAAATCAAGGAAGAACTTGCACTTGGATCATTGGGATCAACGCTTTTTTCCCCATCAAGAGGCACAGCCGTTGATTCCTATCCATAGAACAATTTCTATCCGGGATTTACTTCATCTATCGTAATAATAGAAATTAAATCTCGATTTACGGATCCATCAGTCCAGCCTAACCTCATCCGATCCCATGGGTTAGCCAACCGCCCAACCACTGTAGTGATGGGATCCAATTTTGGAATTTGGTTAGGTTTTGTCCCGGGTACCAAGGAAAAGAGTTCCAAGGCCCCCTAGCCGGAAGTTCATGCAAACATAGAACTAGCCACACCACTTACACACCCAATATGAAATTGCCTTTTTCTTAGCATCAACTAACTTTAAAACAATCCTTTAATGAAACCATAGTACCACTGATCATAATCTTCCAATTTATCCGGTTGATTCATAATTTCCTATCATTCCTTCATCAGAGTATCTATGGCATCATTGGCAACTAGAACGCTCACCACCTGTCCACACAGGGGGCCTTTTCAATAGTTCCTAGCCCATAATACTCGGCAATATAATCACTTATAAAAATCAAGATGGACTCTCGTTGAAGATCAGCAAGATCAACTAACAGATCCATATAAAAAGCCATGGACTCATCCATTGAAGACCAGCAAGGTCAATCAACCAGATCCATGCCCGGTTTCACAAAACAACTCTTACTCCTTGTTCCAATATCTTCCACGACGCACGTGTGGGTATCTTCGGCGACCCAGAGCCCGAGCACCGTATGGTCAGCACCCTCTAGGATCCTTCGCAGGTGACCTAGCGCTTCACTCATAGGCCGCTTCCTTGGTCCCTCATCCACCGTACCGGAAGCTCACCATTTAAATCGAGCCGAGGCTGGTCAAGACCTCGATCGACCTTGCTACGCGAGACGTCCTCCATTGACTCTCCGTCAGCAGTTGCAACTTTAACAGTTAGGTCTTCATGACCTTAATCCACAAGATGGTCAAAATGCTTCCCCAGCATTCTTGACATAAAACAGTCATTTACAAACAGTCACAAAATACAGTTTCTAAATCAAACTCTCGTCTTTCCACATTATCCCTCCTTAGTCCACATTACTTATTCCACATTCCATTCAATGTGTACTCATTCTCATCCATTTCCTCATATCGACGACACATTAATTCACATTCACATTCATACATCCACATTTACATGGATACATCCATTTTCACATCCTCATTTATACATCCACATCCCATATCCACATTCATACATACACATCCATATCCACATCCATACATCCACATTCACATCCACATTCACATTCACATCCACATTCACATCCTCATTTATACATCCACATCCACATCCATATTCACATCCATACATCCACATCTACATGCATACCTCCATTTTCACATCCTCATTTATACATCCACATCCCTTATCTACATTCATACATACACATCCATATCCACATCCATACATCCACATCCACATCCACATTCATATTCACATCCATATATCCACATCTACATGCATACATCCATTATCACGTCCTCATTCATACATCCACATCCACATACATACATACATCCACATCCACATTCCCATTCACATCTATACATCCACATCTACATCCACATACATACATACATCCACATCCACATTCCCATTCACATCTATACATCCACATCTACATCCACATTCATATACATCCACATCCACATTCCCATTCACATCTATACATTCACATCTACATCCACATACATACATACATCCACATCCACATTCCCATTCACATCTATACATCCACATCTACATCCACATTCTCATCTATGCATATACATCTTCATGCATACATCCATTTTCACATTCATACATCCATACTCCTATCTCCACATCCACACATCCACATTCACATCTATGCATATACATCTTCATGCATACATCTATTTTCACATTCATACATCCACTTTCACATTCATACATCCATACTCCTATCTCCACATCCACACATCCACATACATACATCCATTTCCACATTCCCATTCATGTAACCCCATATGTCTTCACATCTAATCTTTTACATCACATCATTTCTCGCCCTATCACAACCCATATACATCCTATTCTATCACATACACTTCTTACCTCATCCCATACACATCTTATCACATCCTATCACTTTCCATACGCATCTTATCAATTCTTATCACATCTCATACACCTCTTATCACATCTTATCACATTTCATATCTTTTTTTTTTTAAAAGAGAATTCTTATATTTAATATAAGATTTCTCTACACATTTATTTATACATAAATTCCATTTAAGGAGACTAACACTTTCGAAATTAAAATCAATCTTTTATGCATCTTCTTATGCATAAATTCAGTTTGGTAGGAAATTACACTTTTAGAATAAAAGAATTTCTCTTATGTATCTAAGTTAAGCATAAAATCCATTTATGAGGAAAATCACACTTTTAGTATAAAAAGAATATCTTTTATGCATACCTATATGCATGAAATCCAATATGATAAAAGTAACACTTTTGATATAAAATTTTTTCCTTTATGCATACTTCTATGCATGAAAATTAAAAATGATAAAAGTAACACTTTTGATATAAAAAATTTTCCTTTATGCATACTTCTATGCATGAAAACTAAAAATGATAAAAGTAACACTTTTGATATAAAATTTTTCTTTTATGCATACTTCTATGCATGAAAATTAAAAGTAACACTTTTGATATAAAAAATTTTCTTTTATGCATACTTCTATGCATGAAAATTAAAAATGATAAAAGTAACACTTTTGATATAAAAATTTCTTTTATGCATACTTGTATGCATGAAAATTAAAAATGATAAAAATAACACTTTTGATATAAAAATTTATCCATTATGCATACTTCTATGCATGAAATAAAAATGGTAAAAATAACACTTTTGATATAAAAACTTATCCTTTATGCATGATATTAAAATTCAATTTCTCCATGATTGTAATGAAATTTTTTCAATTAATCTAGGATGATAATTCCTAGAATATGGTAGGAAGTCCTCTTTTTATGCTTTGAATGAGATTATTTTATGCATAATTTTTATAAAAATTTTGCCATAGCTCCGCTGCTATGACTGATAAATCTCAATTTTTCTAAGGGATAAAATAATCTCTAATTGGATTATTAATCCATAATGGATTGAATCATTAATATACATAAACTAAAAGCATAGAAAAAAGCCAATAATTTGGCCTCAAGCATAGCTTAATCTTGGGTTAAGGAAAAGCTTTATGAAAAGCTTGATTTGGATTGAGAATGGGTCATGAGTATGACCATTTCTTGAGTGAGAGAGGGAATTTACATAAAAATCATTAGAATTTAAACATAAATGAAAATTAACTTCAATAGCATTATGTAACTCTTCACTACTATTCAAACTTCATTAGCATTTTAAAAAAAACCATACCAATTAAACTTCTCAAGCTTGAGAGGGGTTGAGAAGAGAGAAACATTGAGAAATTATAGAAAGATCAATATTCACTAATTACCTTACAAATTGCTTGATTCTTTGTTCACGGTAGAGGCCCCCAACCAATCAATTGGTTAAGTATGTTGATGGAGCCACTAATGGGGATTGAAGAAAGAGGGAAGCTCCAAAAACTAGTGAATTATTAAATGAATTCACAGTTTCTGGCTTAGGTGGAGTAGAGTAACGATGCATAAACACTATATATTTCTCAACAAGGGGGAGGCTTCTATTTATAGGAAAAATTGAGCTCCTAACCAAACAAACTGATTCTAGAATTTTCTAAATCAGTTTGGTCAATATTTGACCATTTTTAGGTCAGTTAAGCTAACTTTTTGGAACTAGACTTAAATGAGGAGAGAGGAGAGATGAAATATCTCAATTTTTATGAGTTTAAAACTCATTCAAGCATGTGAAATATGCACCTCCTTTAAAGAACTCCCCTTCCTTACATATGTCATACTTTTAATATTGCTCATAATTTTTTTACTAATAAACCTTGTACATTTTCAACTCTTCATCTTATGTGAAATATGCACCTCCTTTAAAGAACTCCCCTTCCTTACATATGTCATACTTTTAATATTGCTCATAATTTTTTTACTAATAAACCTTGTACATTTTCAACTCTTCATCTTATGTGAAATATGCACCTCCTTTAAAGAACTCCTCTTCCTTACATATGTCATACTTTTAATATTGCTCATAATTTTTTTACTAATAAACCTTGTACATTTTCAACTCTTCATCTTATGTGAAATATGCACCTCCTTTAAAGAACTCCTCTTCCTTACATATGTCATACTTTTAATATTGCTCATAATTTTTTACTAATAAACCTTGTACATTTTCAACTCTTCATCTTATGTGAAATATGCACCTCCTTTAAAGAATTCCCCTTCCTTACATATGTCATATTTTTAATATTGCTCATAGTTTTTTACTAATAAACCTTGTACATTTTCAACTCTTCACCTCATGTGAGCATTTACTCATTTTTGGGTATTTTCTTTTTACAAGTTGGATTTATCTCCTCCCTACACATGGATTGATGCTATTGGTCCATAGGAACCTTAATTGGACCATAGTCTAAAGATTTCTGAAAATCTAGACCCTTAGGCTAAGGTTCTTTATAGCTATTTTCAATTAATTCCAATTGCACATTGGAAAATTCTTTTTGAATTTCTGTGTCAGGGGAACTCATCTGAATTAGAAGAGATATTTTTCTATCCAAAAATATTCAAAATCTGAATATTCTCTCTCTAGAATATTTTTCTCTCTCTAGGCTAAAACAGATAGAAACAAGGTCTTTATATTTCTGAAGAGGGATTGATTACAGGGAAAGATACTAGACATCAAAAAGGGGGTGGGGGAGGAATCTTACATTCTACCCCACTTAAAAAACGCGAGATGTCCTCATCTCGCAAACTGGGATAATTTCGCAAGATGCACGAATTATGAGACTCAGAGAAAAATTTAAATCAGGATTAACCACCAAGAAAAAGTCTCAAAGAGAGCAAGATTCAAGATAAGAACAAGATTTAAACTTTATTCATTCTCGGAACTTATACAGTAAAGATAGAAGAACTCTTTACACTTCCATAAGCCCGTCCATCATATGATCACAAAAGCAGCACTCACAAGCTGCTCAAGTATAGGGTAATTCATCTATGGGAATGATTCTGCTGGTTATTGCCGCACCTATCTCAGTGGTATGAGGTGATCTAACAAAAGGACCTCTGAGAGGCAAGCCAAAAACGGGGTAAAGGCATATCTTCTCATGAGGAAGAAAACACGCCAATAAGAAGACCCGCTCAGAAAACCGAGGATGCCTTGATCTCATGACGCAGTAGTATCGGGGACCCAAACCCAAGGCTTCAATAACCATGGCCAAGCGGACATTGTTGCGAAAGTGCTGCTGACCCCAGGGTGTTACCCTAGTTATGTCTTGATAGGTCCACCATTTGGTCTGCGCTACAGAAGTTCCCAAGTGAGGGAAAAGTGAGCGCTCATACTGTTCTATAAAATCCTTCTTCACAGACTCACTTGCGTCTTGAAGGTGAGGAATCATTATGGATAAAACTAATTCTTGTTGCCAAGCCATGAAGGAGATTAGGAAGAAAGGAGATCCATGGGAGTAAGATTACTGTGAGCGACAAGTAAAAGTTACGACTTATATAAAGGTGGAGCTAGCGTAACTTAGAAGCCAACGGTAGCTTGCCACTGAAGTTTTACCGTCTTTCCATGATTTGGGTTTGGCACAATTTTCTATAGAAGGCATTAAGAACTTTGAGATGAGGAGATAAAAGAAGTTCGTAAGTTAAATCACCTACTTTCTTTGGTCCACAATATCTGGGAGATAACTTCTTATACTTCCCAAGAGATAAAGAACTTCTTTTGGGTCGTACTCGAGACCAAAACCTTGATATCCAAAACATCGATTCTCACTTCTGAACTCGTTGTTCTGAATCCTTAAAACAGGTGGGACTCTTGAGAAGTATTCAGGAAAAAGGTTCTTCCTTTTTTAAACAGAATCTTTCTTTTATTTTAGAGAGGGAATAATTATAAGATCAAAAAGGGAGATTCTTACTCCTGTATACCTCTAAGGCTGGGGGAGAATCTTACATTCTACCCCACTTGAAAAGTGCGAGATGTCCTCATCTCATAAAGTAGAGGACAACTCTTTTTCTTAAGATCCAATTTTATTCTGGGGTTCCTTATATTCTGGTCAACCCAACAGAATACTGGGATAAATATCCCTTAGAACTCATCATTAAATAACAATTCATTCAGATCATATCATTCATATCTTTATTATGATAAAGGTTCATTAGACCGAAAAATTTCCTTCTGAGCATTCCTCCACGGGAATTTCAGTCAAGCAAGTTTTCAATTTGTCATCCCTTAACTTGATATACCGAGTCAAGTGTTAACAGTAGCACTTTGACAGCATAATCCACTAATCTCATAGTGATTCGCTGAAATCATTATCATCATTTATCATTACAGGGACTCGTCCCATTCATCCTCATTGTGGTTTTGCTCAGGTTATTATATTTCAACTAAATTTCAAAAATCATCATTTTTCAATCAGAATCCCAATCAATTCATCAGTTCCCAAACAGAATTAAAAATCATATCAACCACATTCGAATTCATCAACTGGATAGCATTAATGCTTATAATTTCAAGTCTTAGATTTACTCGTATATACTGTCAGTAAAGAGCTGCAGTTATACTCTCGGTATATACGGATAGTCACGGCCCTTGGAATTATAAGGTAAATACCATCATGTCTAGGCCTCAAGCAAGTCAGGGATTCTATATAATTGCGGTATTTCCATCTGAAGACCCAATTACCAAATTACGAATTTCAGTTTAAATATTAAATTGTATGAATTATATCACACAATTACAACCTTTTTGTGCGTCTTGATAAACTTTTGACATAATTGGCTCCTCAGTTGATCTTATTGGAGATCTATGATTTAAGTCTGATAAATAGATTTTTCTTTATCCGATCGTCCGTAAAAAAAAAACATTTGTATATTTATATACAAGTTGCAATAATTACATAGAGTGGCTCGGCTCCAAAATTCAAAATCTCTTCGAGAGACGCATAAGATGACGGTACTGGGCCATAGTCATGCCCTGTTACATAAGTTCTCTAACTGCGAAGGGAGCTATTATTTTCTCCTTAGGGATAAATCGACTAAGAAGTTTATAAACTCGACATGAAAGTCTGAAATTTCGAGGTGTCGAATGATATAGAATGACACCACGCACCATTTTCAGCTTTAACAGGATCATAGTCAATGAGAGATTCTGCCACAGCATTGTATAGTGGTTGCAATGGGCGTGGACATATTGCCCTGCAAACCACTTATGTTGTATTCTCTCCGCTGGGGTAGGGAAATATAAATCCGCGAAATGGCGTGCGAGTCTTGCTCGGCTTGTTTGAGTTGAAGCGGAAGAGATGAGATGCTCGAAGGCAAATGCAATCATATCTTGAGACTGGGTGAGGTCGGGAATACCAGATAAATGGGGAACTTCCATCTATAAAAACAATTTCTTTGATTAAAATTTCTTCATTAAAGAAGCTTACGGAATGAAAATACATTATGAAAATGCTGTTTCTGAATTCTTATTACCAATTTCAGATAAGAATTTAATTATCTTTATTAGCTTTCAAAACCGCTCTGATACCAACTGTGAGATCCCTGTTCCCACCGAGCAACGGATTCGGGGTACTAGCAGCGGAAGTAGCACTTCTCGCGCGGGACAGGGGTCCCACACTCGGGGCCTCGCCCACGGATATCCGGACAAGAGACTAATCCGTCGGTTTGTCCAAAACCGAAACCGAAAAAACTTCCTTTACCCGGAAAGCACGGGCGATTCCACCAGGATAACTCTTTACTCTAACGTAGTCAAGATCATTACTGATCAAACTGATCTGACTGCACCTTTAACGGTACTTAGTCAAATCAAGGAAGAACTTGCACTTGGATCATTGGGATCAACGCTTTTTTCCCCATCAAGAGGCACAGCCGTTGATTCCTATCCATAGAACAATTTCTATCCGGGATTTACTTCATCTATCGTAATAATAGAAATTAAATCTCGATTTACGGATCCATCAGTCCAGCCTAACCCCATCCGATCCCATGGGTTAGCCAACCGCCCAACCACTGTAGTGATGGGATCCAATTTTGGAATTTGGTTAGGTTTTGTCCCGGGTACCAAGGAAAAGAGTTCCAAGGCCCCCTAGCCGGAAGTTCATGCAAACATAGAACTAGCCACACCACTTACACACCCAATATGAAATTGCCTTTTTCTTAGCATCAACTAACTTTAAAACAATCCTTTAATGAAACCATAGTACCACTGATCATAATCTTCCAATTTATCCGGTTGATTCATAATTTCCTATCATTCCTTCATCAGAGTATCTATGGCATCATTGGCAACTAGAACGCTCACCACCTGTCCACACAGGGGGCCTTTTCAATAGTTCCTAGCCCATAATACTCGGCAATATAATCACTTATAAAAATCAAGATGGACTCTCGTTGAAGATCAGCAAGATCAACTAACAGATCCATATAAAAAGCCATGGACTCATCCATTGAAGACCAGCAAGGTCAATCAACCAGATCCATGCCCGGTTTCACAAAACAACTCTTACTCCTTGTTCCAATATCTTCCACGACGCACGTGTGGGTATCTTCGGCGACCCAGAGCCCGAGCACCGTATGGTCAGCACCCTCTAGGATCCTTCGCAGGTGACCTAGCGCTTCACTCATAGGCCGCTTCCTTGGTCCCTCATCCACCGTACCGGAAGCTCACCATTTAAATCGAGCCGAGGCTGGTCAAGACCTCGATCGACCTTGCTACGCGAGACGTCCTCCATTGACTCTCCGTCAGCAGTTGCAACTTTAACAGTTAGGTCTTCATGACCTTAATCCACAAGATGGTCAAAATGCTTCCCCAGCATTCTTGACATAAAACAGTCATTTACAAACAGTCACAAAATACAGTTTCTAAATCAAACTCTCGTCTTTCCACATTATCCCTCCTTAGTCCACATTACTTATTCCACATTCCATTCAATGTGTACTCATTCTCATCCATTTCCTCATATCGACGACACATTAATTCACATTCACATTCATACATCCACATTTACATGGATACATCCATTTTCACATCCTCATTTATACATCCACATCCCATATCCACATTCATACATACACATCCATATCCACATCCATACATCCACATTCACATCCACATTCACATTCACATCCACATTCACATCCTCATTTATACATCCACATCCACATCCATATTCACATCCATACATCCACATCTACATGCATACCTCCATTTTCACATCCTCATTTATACATCCACATCCCTTATCTACATTCATACATACACATCCATATCCACATCCATACATCCACATCCACATCCACATTCATATTCACATCCATATATCCACATCTACATGCATACATCCATTATCACGTCCTCATTCATACATCCACATCCACATACATACATACATCCACATCCACATTCCCATTCACATCTATACATCCACATCTACATCCACATACATACATACATCCACATCCACATTCCCATTCACATCTATACATCCACATCTACATCCACATTCATATACATCCACATCCACATTCCCATTCACATCTATACATTCACATCTACATCCACATACATACATACATCCACATCCACATTCCCATTCACATCTATACATCCACATCTACATCCACATTCTCATCTATGCATATACATCTTCATGCATACATCCATTTTCACATTCATACATCCATACTCCTATCTCCACATCCACACATCCACATTCACATCTATGCATATACATCTTCATGCATACATCTATTTTCACATTCATACATCCACTTTCACATTCATACATCCATACTCCTATCTCCACATCCACACATCCACATACATACATCCATTTCCACATTCCCATTCATGTAACCCCATATGTCTTCACATCTAATCTTTTACATCACATCATTTCTCGCCCTATCACAACCCATATACATCCTATTCTATCACATACACTTCTTACCTCATCCCATACACATCTTATCACATCCTATCACTTTCCATACGCATCTTATCAATTCTTATCACATCTCATACACCTCTTATCACATCTTATCACATTTCATATCTTTTTTTTTTTAAAAGAGAATTCTTATATTTAATATAAGATTTCTCTACACATTTATTTATACATAAATTCCATTTAAGGAGACTAACACTTTCGAAATTAAAATCAATCTTTTATGCATCTTCTTATGCATAAATTCAGTTTGGTAGGAAATTACACTTTTAGAATAAAAGAATTTCTCTTATGTATCTAAGTTAAGCATAAAATCCATTTATGAGGAAAATCACACTTTTAGTATAAAAAGAATATCTTTTATGCATACCTATATGCATGAAATCCAATATGATAAAAGTAACACTTTTGATATAAAATTTTTTCCTTTATGCATACTTCTATGCATGAAAATTAAAAATGATAAAAGTAACACTTTTGATATAAAAAATTTTCCTTTATGCATACTTCTATGCATGAAAACTAAAAATGATAAAAGTAACACTTTTGATATAAAATTTTTCTTTTATGCATACTTCTATGCATGAAAATTAAAAATGATAATATAAAAAATTTTCTTTTATGCATACTTCTATGCATGAAAATTAAAAATGATAAAAGTAACACTTTTGATATAAAAATTTCTTTTATGCATACTTCTATGCATGAAAATTAAAAATGATAAAAATAACACTTTTGATATAAAAATTTATCCATTATGCATACTTCTATGCATGAAATAAAAATGGTAAAAATAACACTTTTGATATAAAAACTTATCCTTTATGCATGATATTAAAATTCAATTTCTCCATGATTGTAATGAAATTTTTTCAATTAATCTAGGATGATAATTCCTAGAATATGGTAGGAAGTCCTCTTTTTATGCTTTGAATGAGATTATTTTATGCATAATTTTTATAAAAATTTTGCCATAGCTCCGCTGCTATGACTGATAAATCTCAATTTTTCTAAGGGATAAAATAATCTCTAATTGGATTATTAATCCATAATGGATTGAATCATTAATATACATAAACTAAAAGCATAGAAAAAAGCCAATAATTTGGCCTCAAGCATAGCTTAATCTTGGGTTAAGGAAAAGCTTTATGAAAAGCTTGATTTGGATTGAGAATGGGTCATGAGTATGACCATTTCTTGAGTGAGAGAGGGAATTTACATAAAAATCATTAGAATTTAAACATAAATGAAAATTAACTTCAATAGCATTATGTAACTCTTCACTACTATTCAAACTTCATTAGCATTTTAAAAAAAACCATACCAATTAAACTTCTCAAGCTTGAGAGGGGTTGAGAAGAGAGAAACATTGAGAAATTATAGAAAGATCAATATTCACTAATTACCTTACAAATTGCTTGATTCTTTGTTCACGGTAGAGGCCCCCAACCAATCAATTGGTTGAGTATGTTGATGGAGCCACTAATGGGGATTGAAGAAAGAGGGAAGCTCCAAAAACTAGTGAATTATTAAATGAATTCACAGTTTCTGGCTTAGGTGGAGTAGAGTAACGATGCATAAACACTATATATTTCTCAACAAGGGGGAGGCTTCTATTTATAGGAAAAATTGAGCTCCTAACCAAACAAACTGATTCTAGAATTTTCTAAATCAGTTTGGTCAATATTTGACCATTTTTAGGTCAGTTAAGCTAACTTTTTGGAACTAGACTTAAATGAGGAGAGAGGAGAGATGAAATATCTCAATTTTTATGAGTTTAAAACTCATTCAAGCATGTGAAATATGCACCTCCTTTAAAGAACTCCCCTTTCTTACATATGTCATACTTTTAATATTGCTCATAATTTTTTTACTAATAAACCTTGTACATTTTCAACTCTTCATCTTATGTGAAATATGCACCTCCTTTAAAGAACTCCCCTTCCTTACATATGTCATACTTTTAATATTGCTCATAATTTTTTTACTAATAAACCTTGTACATTTTCAACTCTTCATCTTATGTGAAATATGCACCTCCTTTAAAGAACTCCTCTTCCTTACATATGTCATACTTTTAATATTGCTCATAATTTTTTTACTAATAAACCTTGTACATTTTCAACTCTTCATCTTATGTGAAATATGCACCTCCTTTAAAGAACTCCTCTTCCTTACATATGTCATACTTTTAATATTGCTCATAATTTTTTACTAATAAACCTTGTACATTTTCAACTCTTCATCTTATGTGAAATATGCACCTCCTTTAAAGAATTCCCCTTCCTTACATATGTCATATTTTTAATATTGCTCATAGTTTTTTACTAATAAACCTTGTACATTTTCAACTCTTCACCTCATGTGAGCATTTACTCATTTTTGGGTATTTTCTTTTTACAAGTTGGATTTATCTCCTCCCTACACATGGATTGATGCTATTGGTCCATAGGAACCTTAATTGGACCATAGTCTAAAGATTTCTGAAAATCTAGACCCTTAGGCTAAGGTTCTTTATAGCTATTTTCAATTAATTCCAATTGCACATTGGAAAATTCTTTTTGAATTTCTGTTTCAGGGGAACTCATCTGAATTAGAAGAGATATTTTTCTATCCAAAAATATTCAAAATCTGAATATTCTCTCTCTAGAATATTCTTCTCTCTCTAGGCTAAAACAGATAGAAACAAGGTCTTTATATTTCTGAAGAGGGATTGATTACAGGGAAAGATACTAGACATCAAAAAGGGGGTGGGGGAGGAATCTTACAAAAAATCATATCAATCACATTCAAAATCATCATCTGGATAGCATTAACGCTTATAATTTCAAGTCTTAGATTTACTCGTATATACTGTCAGTAAAGAGCTGCAGTATACTCTCGGTATATACGTGTAGTCACGGCCCTTGGAATTATAAGGTAAATACTATCATGTCTAGGCCTCAAGCAAGTCAGGGATTCTATATAATTGCGGTACTTCCATCTGAAGAACCGATTACCAAATTATGAATTTCAGTTTGAATATCAAATTGTATGAATTATATCACACAATTATAACCTTTTGGTGTTTCTTGATAATTTTTTGACATATTTGTCTTCTCAGTTGATCTTTATTAACCAAAGGCTCTGATACCAACTGTAAGATCCCTGTTCCCACCGAGCAACAGATTCGGGATACTGGCAGCGGAAGTAGCACTTCTCGTGCGGGACAGGGGTCCCACATTCGGGGCCTCACCCATGGATATCCGGATAAGAGACTAATCCGTCGGTTGTTCCAAAACCGAACCCGGAAAAACTTCCTTTACCGGAAAGCACGGGCGATTCCACCAGGATAACTTTTTACTCTAACGTAGTCAAGATCATTTCTGATCGAGCTGATCCAATTACCTCTATAAGATACTTGGTCAGATCAAGGGAGAACTTGCACTTGGATCATTGGGATCAACGCTTTTTTCCCCATTCAAGAGGCACAGCCGTTGATTCTATCCATAGAGCAGTTACTGACCGGGATTTATTTTATCTATCGTAAAAACAAAAGTTTGAGTCTCGATTTACGGATCCATCAGTCCAGCCTAACCCCATCCAATCCCATGGGTTAGCCAACCGCCCAACCACTGTAGTGATGGGATCCAATTAAGAATTTGGTTAGGTTTTGTCCCGGGTACCAAGGAAAAGAGTTCCAAGGCCCCCTAGCCGGATGTTCATGCAAAATAAAACTAGTCACACCACTCACACACCCAATATGAAATTGCCTTTTTCAACCAGATTAAGCTAGTTTAAAACAATCCTTTAATAAAACCATAGTATCACTGATCACAATCTTCCAATTTATCCCATTGATTCTTAATATCCCATCATTCCTTCATCAGAGTATATATGGCATCATTGGCAACTAGAACGCTCAGGGGCCGTTTCGATAGTTCCTAGCCCTTAATACTCAGCAATATAATCACTTATCAAGATGGACTCTCGTTGAAGATCAGCAAGATCAACCAACGGATCCATATAAGGAGCCATGGACTCATCCATTGAAGACCAGCAAGGTCAATCAACCAGATCCATGCTCGATTTCAGAAAACAACTCCAACTCTGTTCCAATATCTTCCTCGACGCACGCGTGGGTATCCTAGGCGACCCAGAGCCCGAGCACCGTATGGTCAGCACCCTCTAGGATCCTTCGCAGGTAACCTAGCGCTTCACGCATAGGCCGCTTCCTTGGCCCCTCATCCACCGTACCGGAAGCTCACCATTTTAATCGCACCGAGGCTGGTCAAGACCTCGGCCGACCTTGCTACGCGAGACGTCCTTCATTGACTCCCCGTCAGCAGTTGCAACTTTACCATCACGACCTTAATCACAAGACGGTCAAAATGCTCCCCCCAGCATTCTTGACATAAGACAATCTTTTACAAACAGCATTTACAAACAGCATTTACAAACAGTTTACAATACAATTTCTATTTTAACTTTCATTTTTCCACATTATCCCTCATCAGTCTACATACTTATTCCATATTCCATTTATATGTATACTCATCCCATCACATCATTTCCATCTCATCACTCAGATTCCCTCACATCACATATCGTATATTTACATGCATACATCCATATCTCCATTCCCATCTACATCTATACATCTACATCTACATGCATCCATCCACCTCCACATCCACATCTACATCTATACATCTACATCTACATGTATACATCCACATTTCCATTCACATCTACATCTATACATCTACATCTACATGCATCCATCCACATCTCCATTCACATCCTCATCTACACATCTATTTCTACATGTATACATCCACATCTCCATGCATACATCCACCTCCACATTCACACTCACATCCATATCTCTACATCTACATGCAAACATCCATATCTCTATGCATAATAATATTCTTTTAATTAATCTAGGATGATAGTTCCTAGAATATGGTAGGAAGTCCTCTTTTTATGCTTTGAATGAAATTATTTTATGCGTAATTTCTATAAAAATTTTGCCATAGCTCCGCTACTATGACTGATAAATCTCAATTTTTTCTAAGGGATAAGGCTCATTATTAAAGAAATAATTAGAATAGTCTCTAATTGGATCATCAATCCATAATGGTCTCTAATTGGATCATTAAGAAAATAATTAGAATGGTCTCTAATTGGATCATCAATCCATAATGGATTGAATCATCAATATACATAAACTAAAAGCATAGAAAAAAGCTATTAATTTGGCCTCAAGCATAGCTTAATCTTGGATTAAGGAAAAGCTTTATGAAAAGCTTCATTTGGATTAAGAATGGGTCATGAGTATGACCATTTCTTGAGTGAGAGAGAGAAATTACATAAAAACCATTAGAATTTAAACATAAATGGAAATTAACTTCTATAGCATTTATTAAATTATGTAACTCTTCACTACTATTCACCAATTAACTTCAATAGCACTTAAAAAACCATACCAATTAAACTTCTCAAGCTTGAGAGGGGTTGAGAAGAGAGAATCATTGAGAAATTATAGAAAAGATCAAAATTCAATATACTTACCTTATAATTTGCTTGATTCTTTATTCACGGTAGAGGCCCCCAACCAATCAATTGGTTTAGTATGTTGATGGAGCCACCAATGGGGATTGAAGAAAGAGAGAAGTATCAAAAACTAGTGAATTATTAAAGAATTCACAGTTCTTGGCTTAGGTAGAGTAGAGTAACAATGCATAAGACACTCTATATTTTGGCTTAGGTGGAGTAGAGTAACAAAGCATAAGACCCTATCTATTTTGGTTTAGGTGGAGTAGAGTAACAAAGCATAAGACACTATCTATTTTGGCTTAGGTGGAGTAGAGTAACAAAGCATAAGACCCTATCTATTTTGGCTTAGGTGGAGTAGAGTAACAAAGCATAAGACACTATATATTTTGGCTTAGGTGGAGTAGAGTAACAAAGCATAAGACTCTATATCTTTTTCAACAAGGGAAGGCTTCTATTTATAGGAAAATTTGAGCTCCTAACCAAACAAACTGATTCTAGAATTTTCCAAGTCAGTTTGGTCACTTTTTGACCATTTTTAGGTCAGTTAAGCTAACTTTTTGGAACTAGACTTGAATGAGGAGAGAGGAGAGATGAAATATCTCAATTTTTATGAGTTTAAAACTCATTCAAGCATGTGAAATATGCACCTCCTTTAAAGAACTCCCCTTCCTTACATATGTGTCAAAATTCTATTGCTCATAGTTTTTTTACTAATAAACCTTGTACATTTTCAACTCTTCATCTTATATGAAATATGCACCTTCTTTAAAGAACTCCCCTTCCTTACATATGTGTCATAATGAAATCATTTTAATATTGCTCATAGTTTTTTTTTTACTAATAGACCTTGTACATTTTCAACTCTTCATCTTATGTGAAATATGCACCTTCTTTAAAGAACTCCCCTTCCTTACATATGTGTCATAATGAAATCATTTTAATATTGCTCATAGTTTTTTTTTTACTAATAAACCTTGTACATTTTCAACTCTTCATCTTATGTGAAATATGCACCTTCTTTAAAGAACTCCCCTTCCTTACATATGTGTCATAATGAAATCATTTTAATATTGCTCATAGTTTTTTTACTAATAGACCTTGTACATTTTCAACTCTTCATCTTATGTGAAATATGCACCTCCTTTAAAGAACTCCCCTTCCTTACAAATGTGTCATAATGAAATCATTTTAATATTGCTCATAGTTTTTTACTAATAAACCTTGTACATTTTCAACTCTTCATCTTATGTGAGCAATTACTCATTTTTGGGTATCTTCTTTTACAAATTGGATTTATCTCCTCCCTACACATGGATTGATGCTATTGGCCCATAGGAACCTTAATTGGACCATAGTCTAAAGATTTCTGAAAATCTAGACCCTTAGGCTAAGGTTCTTTATACCTATTTCCAATTAATTCCAATTGCACATTGGAAAATTCTTTTTAAATTTCTGTTTCAGGGGAATTCATCTGAATTATAAGAGATATTTTTTCTATCCAAAAATATTCAAAATCTGAATATTCTCTCTCTAGAATATTTTCTCTCTCTAGGTTAAAACAGCCACAAACAAGATCTCTTATATTTTAGAAAAGGAATTGATTACAGGGGAATATACTAGACATCAAAAAGGGTTGGGGAGGAATCTTACAATGCAGACATAAACACACACACACTACCATAGGGGCATGGGGACACACACACACACATGTACACATGCACACACTTTACCCGAGGGACGAGGGTTCACACACACACACATGTGCACATATATATACACACATATACATGCACACATAAATACACACATGCACTCATGCACACATACACACATACAAGCACTACTGTACGGGCAGGGGTACACACATACAAGAATACACACATGGATCACATAGTACCCGAGGGGTGGCAGTGCACACACACACACACAAACACATAGACACATACAAATATTCACATATACACACACACACGCACATGTACACACATACACTAATACACACCTACACACAAATAAGAACATATACACACACACATGCACACATACACACACGCATGTGCACACATACATTAAAACACACAAATATGCACATACACACACACATGTACACACATACACACACGTACACATATATGTGCATATGCACAAATAAACACACACACACACACACACACACACAAGCACTACTCTAGGGCAGGGGGAAGACACACACACAAGCACTACTCTAGGGCAAGGGGAAGACACACACACACACAAGCAGTACCCTAGGGGCAAGGGGCACACACACACACACACACATGTGGATATATACATACACACACACAAATACACATATGCACAAATACACACACAAACACACAAGCACTACCATAGGGTAGGGGCACACACACACAAAAATACACACATGCACACACAGTACTCAAGGGGTGAGGGTGAACACACACAAAAACTAATACGCACACACAAACACATAGACACGTGCACACAAATACACACATACACACACACACATAAACACATAGACACACACGTGCACACAAATACACACACACACACACATAAACACTAGACACACACGTTGTCGTGCCATGGCACGTCTATGATATGAAACCGTGCATGTGAGGCCGTCAAATACACATCCAGATGCATGGGTTAAGTGCCATGATGAGTCATTATATGATGCCATGTACATATGTTCATATTGTATATGAGGTTCAATAAGACAAGCTGAGGCTGAGTCAGATTTAGGAGTTTTTTGTATATGAGTATGGAGGATGATGTTTTTGCTGTTACTCAGAGTTCATGGGCAAGTTAGAAGCATCCAGATATATATGATGGCATGAGGGCATACCAATGCACAAAGGAATGCGTTTATAAAGGCTGAAGAAATACTTGAATGGGCAATTGGGGATTCTATAAATCACATGGGCCGATATGATGACTTATAAATTATGAAGGTATCACAGTGCCGAAGAGTTCATTGAATGTTTGGGAAATGTTGGGATAGAAAGCTGCACTTGGACTTCATGGATCATCATGTAGAAGCATAAGTATCTTACGTGTATCTAATGCAGAGAGTAAAGACTTAAAACATGGTGCTAATGCTGGGAGTCTTGTGGTTAAGACTTAAAACATGGTGCTAATGCTGGGAGTCTTATGGTTAAGTTTTGCTACCTTAATGCTAAGGTTATGTTTAATAACCTTAGTATTAAGGTTAACAAAAACGTGGGGGGGGGACTTCTAGAAAAAGGCGCAGCTTTTCCTTATGGCAGGGACAGCTGGCAGAATGTGGAAGGGGGGCCGCCTAGATCGCCGCGGGGAAAGAGAGGAAAAGGGCCGGAGCTTCACGGCGAAAACCAGTGTGAGGTAAATTAATATACAGCGTCAAAGTTCAGCGTCGAACCTACCAGAGATCTGAATCTTTTGAATATATATACTGTATATGCTTTGTAGGTGCTAGAATTAGAGAATAATTCTAGTACTATATGATGATACAAATCTGGGAAAAATCTACTTTGGAAGAACAATACACAGCGAAGCTGCTTGCAATTTACCACCTTCGAATATCCGGCGCATAGCTTGTGGTTGGTGATGTAAATAAAGAGAAACACGTTTTCAATTCGCCAGCTAAGTGTTTGTTTGCTTATTTCCCTTAAATAAAATATTCTCACTATACATGAATGGAGAAAATCAAATATTAGATACACCAAAAAGAAATTGGAATTGAATAGAGAGAGCATGGGAAAAAGGCTAAGGAATTTGGAGCTCGGTGATTGGTGAAAAATGCATTGAAGCTGAGGGAAATTTGCCATACCTTCTTCTCATATGGATTTTGAAATTTATGAGTATGTGAAAACTATGCCAAATGCAATTTTTGCTTGTGAGATGTTAGGATATTAAGGCAGGTTTTCAGGTGACAAAGGACATCTCGAAATAATGGTTTTGAGGGCACTGGATGTAACACATGTATACTGGAAAAATTAGAAAGCTTATTATGCCTACATGTGAATGATTCAAAGGGAATTTCATGCAATTCTGTGCAAACATCTGGATGAATTCAAGGATGTATTGAAGGAAGAGGACACATGTATTTGTCATTGGAAATAGAGATGTTCAATACTCCTTGGGAAATCTTGTATGTGAGTTTCCTTGTAAGGTTCAACACCAACTCTCACAGCTAGAAGTTTTGTACTTTCCTGGCTACTCCGCGCACGTTACGACAACTTTGGTGAACCCGACGTGAAGCTGCTGGGGTGAGAGTGTAGTGAAACATACAGGGAAGCTATGGCTGAGAATTCTGAGGGCCAGGGGGTTCATTTTGACCCTGGAGTTATGCAGATGTTCCAAATGTTTTCCATGTACATGCAACAGCAACAAGCTGCTGAGAGGGGACAGATTTCCATGACCAAAGCTTTACAATCAATTGTGAAAAAGGTAGATCAATTTGATGGGAAGGACATTACAAAGTATCTGCGCAATTATATAAAGGAGATGGAGCTAAATAGGGTGACCGAGGAGGATATGGTTCGAAGTTTCGAGTTGGTATGCGTTCCTGAAATAAGAGAGCGCATAAAAGGATTGCAGACAGCACAGGGTGGCAGAAATTGGGAAGAATTCAAGCTTGCCTTAAAAGATGAATACTTCATGGAGGATTCTGAGCGAGTGACTAAACGAACTTTTTTGGAATGGGTCACAAAACCTAAAATGGGAATTTCTGCCACGGAATTGTTAAGGGAGTTTGAGAAGCGTTATGCCCAGTTGTCAAGAATAGAGCGTGCAACTTTGGACAGAGAAAAGACAGAGCTCTTCTTGCAGGCAGCTGGGAAAGATCTCCAGGAGACATTGGAAATCCTCCTTGAGGATAAAAATACAGAGCAAGGATTAAAGAGTGACTGGAATGATGTTGAGGATGCAGTCACTATGTTAGCAAAGAGGCAGCGGAGGAGGGATAAAATGGTGATGGGCTCTGCAACCCCCATAGCTGCTGTTACCCCTGAGAGTTTATCCAAGCCAGCTGCCACAATTCCTAAGATAGATGGGCCGATGGATGAGCTTATCAAGGGTATGCGTGATTTAAAATTGAAGATGTCCAGGATCGAAGAAAAAGGTCTACCATTGGGGCAGGCTTCTATGCAAAGGCCTCAAATCAGAGAAGGGTTTACATATAGATGCATATGGTGTGACGACCCAGAGCATGCAAAGAAGGATTGTACCAGCTATAAAGAAGCTCTTAAAAATCAACTTGTGTTCTTCAAAGATGGGAAAATCCATCTTACAGAAACTGGACTTCCATTGAGTACAAACTTTGGGAAAGGAGGGATGAAAAAGCTGGTAGAAGATATGGCTGCTAGTCATGCCATTTCTATGGTTGAGGCAGCAACCTATGGATTAAAGGTTGGTCAACAAAAGCAGGGATTTGAGAATGATGAGGATTATGAGAATGAGAATTTTTGGCCGTCAACAATGGAATTAATTGCATCAAAGAAAGTGTCAAAGCAAGCTTTGCATGAGGCAGGTGATTGTATACGCCTTGAGACTGGCTGGGAGGAGCCTGTGGATTCTTTATCCATTCATGCCTATATTGCCAAATGTCAAAATAATGAGGCACAGGTAGAGGAGAAACGTAAAAGGGAAAATGAGGAAGGAGGGCCATCAAAAAGAGTTACACGTGGAAGTGAAAAGAAGGATCCTGGACCATCACATATGCCTCCACAGCAAAGCAGACCTCTACATGATGTTTCAATGGAAGAAGTGCCAGCAAAAATGAAGGAGAAGGGTAAAGGGAAAAGTCCACTCTACAAGCTTCAATCTGATATTGAAGTTGCAACAGATCTCAAAAAGGTGCTTGAAGAGAGAATTCTAAACAGCAGGGTGGAATTCACACTAGGGGAAGTCTTGGGGATTGCAAAGAAAGAATTTCATGATGAGATAATTGATATTATACGAAGAAAAAGGCAGTCCATAATTGAATCTATTCCATCACAAGGGGAAGCAAGCACTTCCAAGACTCATGGTGTACAGGTACAGAAAAAGGAAGAGAGAGAAAATGTGGTGGAATGTAATCACTCTGCTGATGGGGCACGACAAGTGCGTTTTGTGGAAGAGGATGATGAAAAAGAAGTTCTTACAAAGAGTCATTACTCCAGGAGCCATTGGGCAAGAGCCACCACTGAAACCCTTGTCAAGATAGGTGATTTGGAAGAGCCATATGTCGCTCTAATTGATCATGGGTCTGAAATAAATCTTATGGCTAAAAATCTCTACAACAAATGTAAGTGGCCAATGGATGTGGATCATGGGTGGATGATTAAAGCAGCTAATAATTCATCTGGAGAGCTTTATGCAGCATGTCCAAATGTAAGGGTAACTATAGGGGATGTGAAGGATGATCAGAATTTCTTTGTTCAGGAGATGTCATCGTATCCCCTCATTCTTGGGCAACCCTACATTACAGCTGTAAGGATGGAAACAAAGGTTTTGGATGATGGTTCAGCCTATGCAAGAATAAGGAGTAAAGATGGCAAAAAAGCTGTTCAGTTTTTGACAGTTTGCATTAATCATGAAAGGAATCGTGAATCTCTTAGGGCACAGTCACTCCCAAAGATAAACAGAGAGTTTATGAATTACAGGGAGATGAGGGATTTTGGCCAGGTGCCATTGTAAAGCGGGATTCCAATGGTACAAGGGGAAATGAGTTCTCGCAGGACTCAATCAATGTAAATAGTTTTTCAGCAAATTTTCAGGGATTCTCCAGCTATGGGTCACTGGTTTTTGTAAAAAGCAAGGATTTAAAGCGTGGCATGCAAAAACATATACAAAATGAACAAAAAAGTTTTGAGCAGTGTGGTCTTTTGGAGAAGAATGAGTTTATTTCAGGGGTGCTTGATGAGGTGTCATTTATAGATACTATGGATGTACTTTTTGATATGAGAAGAGCATGCTTACAGGGTGGAAATGAAGTGATAAAGGTGTCATCTGTGGAGATGTATGATATAATCCAGGAATTTGAGGGGGTGGAATGTAAAAACATGAATTGTGAGATGGATGCTCATGTTGATACAAAATACAAAACGGTTGCAAAAAAGGTGAAGCCAGTTGCCTTGCCCTTGCCACCAGGAAGCAAGGAGAAGATAGATGAAGCTTCTATGCAGCCAAATCTTAGAGATCCGAAGAAAATTGGGCATAAATTTACTCAAGAAACTCTGAAAGAGCTGAAGATTGGTGAGAGGGATTTTCTGTTGCCAGTTGAAAGGGAATGCTTTGAGGAGATGCTTGTAAAACATGGGAAAGCTTTTGCCTTTCAGCCGCATGAGATTGGTTGTGTTGATCCAAGTGTAACAGCACCAATGGTGATCTTTACTGTTCCACATGTGCCTTGGAATCTGCGGCCAATTCCAGTACCAAAGGCTCTCTTGCCAAAGTTGATGGAATTGCTAAAGGAAAAGATCAGGATGGGAATCTTGGAGCCTTCATGTGCCCCATATTCCAACAGATGGTTTACTGTACCAAAGAAAAATGGGACATTGCGCTTTATTCAAGACATGCAACCTGTAAACAAAGTCACAATCAGGAATGTGGGAGCAGGTCCAATTGTGGATGAGTTTGCAGAAGCATTTGCAGGGAAAGCTATATACTCTATGGGTGATCTGTATTCGGGATATGATCAGTTCCAGCTGGATATGCAAAGCAGGGACTTGACCACAATGAGAACTCCTTTGGGATTAGTAAGGATGTGTACCTTACCACAGGGAGCCACTAACTCAGTGGCACATATGATGAATGGAATGAATAAAGTCTTACGGGACTTCATACCACAAAAAACTATGCCATTTTTGGATGATGTGCCAATAAAGGGCTATGAGGAGAAAGACAAAGATGAGAATTTGGATTCAAAAGGGTGCCGCAAGTTTGTGGCAGATCATATAAAGGATTGTGACATGATTCTATCCAGGCTTGAAGAAGTGAATCTTACTTTATCTGGGCAAAAATCAGTGTTTGGGGTTGGTGAAGTGCTAATAGTGGGACATCTTTGTAGTACTAGTGGACGCCGTCCTTGTCCAGCCAAGATAGATGCAATACAAAGAATGAAGGAAATATGCACTAATGTTACAGAGCTGAGGAGATTTCTTGGAGCATGCGTCTTTTATGTTATTTGGATCCCACATTATGCACATGTAGCAGATCCTCTTTATCAGCTTTTGAGGAAAAACCAAAAATTTTTGTGGAGTGCAGTACATATTAAAGCTATGCGGAAGCTGAAATATTTGCTCCAATCATCACCCATTTTGAGAAAGGCAGATTATGAGTGTGGCAGGCCTGTGATTGTTACAGTTGATACTAGTCCTACTGGGATTGGATGGGCAGTAGGGCAAGATGATGAGGATGATCATAGGTATGTAATTAGATTTGGAGCAAAGGTATTAAGCTTTCGACAGCGAAAGTATCCACAGATCAAGAGAGAATTATGGGGGATAGTCACTGCTCTAAAATGTGAAAAAGAATATCTTATTGGGGCATCTGTACTTGTGGAGACTGATTGCTTGCCACTTCTTGGGATGATAGCAAGTTGTACCACTCCAGATATTGCTATGCTTAGGTGGATTGCTTATATCAAGTCACTAAATCCTGAGTTTGAGCATATTGCGGGAAAAGATAATCCAGTAGCAGATATGCTATCAAGAGCCAGATATGAAGAAGAAGAAGAGATGGTTAGTGACATTGATGATGTGGGTACAAAGTTCTATACCACAGCATATGCTAAGGGGGATCATATTTGCTTATCAAATGCACTTGAGTCTTTTATTGAGGAAATATATGAAGGGGATTGGTTGCTTATTGGTCAATATTTGAGCACTTTGACAAGGCAAGAGAATTGGTCTGACTCAGAATTTAAGAGGATCCGCAGAAAAGCATATGGTTACTTTCTAAAGGATGGATATCTCTGGAAGCATCCTAAACAGAGAAATGCTATGCCACAGAGAGTCATATGTGATAAAGAGACTCAAGGGAAGCTTGTGAAAGAGTTCCATGAGAGTCTCTGGGCTGGGCATAGAAGTGTGTGGGCCACTTATACCAAAATAAAGGAAAAATATTGGTGGAGAGGAATGTACAAGGATATTTCCCAACATGTGGAAACATGCATGGTATGCCAAATGTACTCAAATGTGAGGCATCGTGATGGCTTGCAACCAACCTACCCACCTGCCATGCACTACAAATGGGTAGTGGATCTAGTTACAATGCCTTTGGGAATTTGGCAGATGCGGTATATAGTACTTGCAAGAGAAGATTTGACAAATCAGGTAGAAGGGCGTGCCCTTAGAACAAAGAGTACGGAAACAGTATGCAAATTTCTCTTGGAAGATGTGATCTGCCGATATGGTTGTGTTGGGAAAATAACAGCTGATAGGGGGGAGCTAGATGTTGAAGAAGCAAGGGAATTCTTCTCTAGAATTGGTATCAAACTGTCTCTAACATGTGCTTACAATCCTGAGGGCAATGGGAAAAGTGAGCGAGGACATCCTCCAATCATTAAAGCTTTGGCTAAGGCATGCAGAGAAAGGATGAGAGTGTGGCCAAAGCTGCTACCATATGCCTTGTGGGCTGACCGTACAACTCATAGCTCAGTGACAGGATACATGCCTGCTGAATTAATGTATGGTCAGAAGCCAGTGATGCCAGTTGAAGAAGTAATTCTAACTTGGAATGTATTGCCCTGGATGGAAGGATTGAGCAGAGATGACCTCCTTGCATTGAGAATAAGACAGTTGGAGAGGAGGCCTGAAGATGTAGAGCTTGCTAAAGCTCGCCTGAAAGATGCAAGGCTGAAAAATAAAGAAAGATTTGATAGTAGACACAGACTCCGGCCAAAACCTATTGAAGAAGGTGATTGGGTTCTAATGTATGATAGTAGCCTTGACAACCAATTCACTGTTCAAAGAAAATTTGCAAAAAGATGGTTTGGCCCTTACATTGTCAGGCATGTGCATGGAAATGCCACATATACTCTGTGTGAGCTTGATGGAACAGAAGTAAAGAATCTTGTGGCTGGTAAAAGAGTCAAGATATTTAAAAGAAGGCATGATAGTGATCCTTTTGATTCACAAGAGATTCAGGATGAGAGGCTTGACAGTGGAAGTATGGATATGATTGAAGAGGAAGAGGATGATCTTCCTGGAACTGCAGAAGATGAAGACGACATTCAGTTATATGTGGACCTTGATGATGATTTGGCACATACCAGAGGATGTGCAGGTTTAGAGGGGGTGGATGTCGTGCCATGGCACGTCTATGATATGAAACCGTGCATGTGAGGCCGTCAAATACACATCCAGATGCATGGGTTAAGTGCCATGATGAGTCATTATATGATGCCATGTACATATGTTCATATTGTATATGAGGTTCAATAAGACAAGCTGAGGCTGAGTCAGATTTAGGAGTTTTTTGTATATGAGTATGGAGGATGATGTTTTTGCTGTTACTCAGAGTTCATGGGCAAGTTAGAAGCATCCAGATATATATGATGGCATGAGGGCATACCAATGCACAAAGGAATGCGTTTATAAAGGCTGAAGAAATACTTGAATGGGCAATTGGGGATTCTATAAATCACATGGGCCGATATGATGACTTATAAATTATGAAGGTATCACAGTGCCGAAGAGTTCATTGAATGTTTGGGAAATGTTGGGATAGAAAGCTGCACTTGGACTTCATGGATCATCATGTAGAAGCATAAGTATCTTACGTGTATCTAATGCAGAGAGTAAAGACTTAAAACATGGTGCTAATGCTGGGAGTCTTGTGGTTAAGACTTAAAACATGGTGCTAATGCTGGGAGTCTTATGGTTAAGTTTTGCTACCTTAATGCTAAGGTTATGTTTAATAACCTTAGTATTAAGGTTAACAAAAACGTGGGGGGGGGACTTCTAGAAAAAGGCGCAGCTTTTCCTTATGGCAGGGACAGCTGGCAGAATGTGGAAGGGGGGCCGCCTAGATCGCCGCGGGGAAAGAGAGGAAAAGGGCCGGAGCTTCACGGCGAAAACCAGTGTGAGGTAAATTAATATACAGCGTCAAAGTTCAGCGTCGAACCTACCAGAGATCTGAATCTTTTGAATATATATACTGTATATGCTTTGTAGGTGCTAGAATTAGAGAATAATTCTAGTACTATATGATGATACAAATCTGGGAAAAATCTACTTTGGAAGAACAATACACAGCGAAGCTGCTTGCGATTTACCACCTTCGAATATCTGGCGCATAGCTTGTGGTTGGTGATGTAAATAAAGAGAAACACGTTTTCAATTCGCCAGCTAAGTGATTGTTTGCTTATTTCCCTTAAATAAAATATTCTCACTATACATGAATGGAGAAAATCAAATATTAGATACACCAAAAAGAAATTGGAATTGAATAGAGAGAGCATGGGAAAAAGGCTAAGGAATTTGGAGCTCGGTGATTGGTGAAAAATGCATTGAAGCTGAGGGAAATTTGCCATACCTTCTTCTCATATGGATTTTGAAATTTATGAGTATGTGAAAACTATGCCAAATGCAATTTTTGCTTGTGAGATGTTAGGATATTAAGGCAGGTTTTCAGGTGACAAAGGACATCTCGAAATAATGGTTTTGAGGGCACTGGATGTAACACATGTATACTGGAAAAATTAGAAAGCTTATTATGCCTACATGTGAATGATTCAAAGGGAATTTCATGCAATTCTGTGCAAACATCTGGATGAATTCAAGGATGTATTGAAGGAAGAGGACACATGTATTTGTCATTGGAAATAGAGATGTTCAATACTCCTTGGGAAATCTTGTATGTGAGTTTCCTTGTAAGGTTCAACACCAACTCTCACAGCTAGAAGTTTTGTACTTTCCTGGCTACTCCGCGCACGTTACGACAACGTGCACACACAAAAGCTAATACACACACACACGTGCACACACAAACACAAAGACACGTGCACACAAATACACACATACACACACACACACATGCATGCATGTACACACACACACAAATACACACATGCTCACATACACACACACACACATACACACACAGACAAACACGCACACGCACACACACACACAAACACAAGAACTACCCTAGGGGTAGGGGACACACACTCACACACACACAAATACACACATGCACACACAGTACCTGAGGGGCGAGGATGCACACACACATACTAATATATATATACACACACACACACACGTGCACACACAAACACCAACACACACACACACACACACACACACACACACACACACACGAATACACACATTTACACAGTACACACATGCACACACACACAAACCTGAGGGGTGAGGATGCACACACACACACACACACACACACACACACACACACACGTGTGAACAAATGCAAACATAAACACATAGACATACACACATAAATATGCACATACCCTCACACATGAACATGTTGTCACTTGTGACACGTCCTGTCAAATTGTTAGAGAAAGGGCTTAATCACATCCCTTCAAGAAATTTTGAACCAAATGAGGTATTGAACACCTTATTTAAAGGTTGGGAATCTTTTTGTACATATATTTCTCACAACACCAATGAATTTGGTTTATTATTTAGAACTTTTCTTACCAATAAATTGGGGCAGATCACAAACCTTATAAAAATATTTCCTAATGATGTGATTCAAGAAAATTGTTGGAATGAGATATTGAAAGATTTCTTAATTAGTGGGATTGACAAAGCCCCTAATAATCCTTCAATCATCTGCAAGAAATTTATTATGACTAAAGCCATTGAAAGGTTTTCTGGTATTGACTTCTCTTCTTGTGATATTGGGTACAATGATTTTTAAATCTACTGTTACAAGGTATGATGGATTATCTTCCTCATCTTATCATTAATAAACCTACTCTACCTTTTCTCATGGGAATATTCAGAGCACACAAATCTGATTTTAGATAGCTTCTTTCAGAAATAACTATTGTTTGTGCAACATTGTTAACGAACATGTATTTTCCCATTACAAGGCAAATGTTATCAATTCAATCAAAAAGTTTGGCTTGCTGCAAACATTAAAATCAAATCATATTGTATCATTGAGTCATGGGTAGAATTAATCCTTAATCTACCTGAAAAAATGTTTAGTGTTTGCTCAGTTGATATTAAGAAATGCTATGAGTGTATTCCTTATGATGGTGAATATGGTTTGAAAACTATCATTTCACAAGTCATTACTTGGGCTTTCAATTTTCAGAATAGGAATTACATTTCCTTGAGAAGTTTGAAAAGTGTGAAAGGATTTTGGACTAATGTGTGTAGCAATGATCTTTACTTTTCTTGTGAACAAGTTATTTCACTCAATTGGTGGCTCATTGATCATGTATATATCCAACTTGGCCACTTAATAAGAAAGTAATCTTGCTAGATTCCCATGGGGTTTTCTTGCTCACCTCTTTGGTGCAATCTCTATCTATTCTTTTTTGAATTTTCATTTTGTAGGAAACTTGCCCTCTTACAAAGATGGGATTTGTTACAATTTTTCTCCCATTGCTATATAGATACTTTGACAATATCCTTCTCATTAATGTTCCCAATCCTACTATCTTTTTCCACACTTCTAATGTTGATCTTGCCTCTCTTTTTGACCTGCATTCCCTTAGAAGTATATTAGGAACTAACCTTATATTTTTTATGGATGGTTGCAAGTATGTGAGATCCGTGTTCCCACCACGAAACGGATTCGGATGCTAGCAGCGGAAGTTGCACATCTTGCGAGGGGCAGGGTCCCACACTCGCAGCCTCACCCACGGATATCCGGATAAGAGACTAATCCGTCGGTTTGTCCAAAACCAAACCCGAAAAAACATCCTTTACCCGGAAAGCACGGGCGATTCCACCAGGATAACTTTTTACTCTAACATAGTCAAGGCCATTACTGATCAAGCTGATCCGACTGCACCTATAAAGATACTCGGTCTGATCAAGGAAGAAACTTGCACTTGGATCAACGCTTTTTTCCTCATCAAGAGGCACAGCCGTTGACTCCTATCCATAGAACAATTACTATCCGGGATTTACTTTATCTATCGTAATAACAAAAATTGAGTCTCGATTTACGGATCCATCAGTCCAACCTAACCCCATCCACCAGTCCCATGGGTTAGCCAGCCACCCAACCACTGTAGTGATGGGATCCAATTAGGAATTTGGTTAGGTTTTGTCCCGGGTACCAGGGAAAAGAGTTCCCAGGCCCCCTAGCCGGAAGTTCATGCAAAAATAAAACTAGTCACACCACTTACACACCCAATATGAAATTGCCTTTTTCACAGATTCAACCAGTTTTAAAACAATCCTTTAATGAAACCATAGTATCACTGATCACAATCTTCCAAATTATCCGGTTGATTCTTAATTTCCCATCATTCCTTCGTCAGAGTATCTATGGCATCATTGGCAACCAGAAGGCTCACCACCTGTCCACTCAGGGGCCTTTTCAATAGTTCCTAGCCCATAATACTCGGCAATATAATCACTTATCAAGATGGACTTTGTAAGATCCCTGTTCCCACCGAGCAACGGATTCAGGGTACTGGCAGTGGAAGTAGCACTTCTCGCGTCGTGGGACAGGGGTCCCACATTCGTGGGGCCTCGCCCACGGATATCCAGATAAGAGACTAATCCGTCGGTTGTTCCAAAACCGAACCCGAAAAAACTTCCTTTACCGGAAAGCACGGGCGATTCCACCAGGATAACTTTTTACTCTAACGTAGTCAAGATCATTTCTGAACGAGCTGATCCAATTACATCTATAAGATACTTGGTCAGATCAAGGGAGAAACTTGCACTTGGATCATTGGGATCAACGCTTTTTTTCCCATTCAAGAGGCACAGCCGTTGATTCCTATCCATAGAACAGTTACTGTTCAGGATTTATTTTATCTATCGTAAAAACAAAAGTTTGAGTCTCGATTTACGGATCCATCAGTCCAGCCTAACCCCATCCAATCCCATGGGTTAGCCAACCACCCAACCACTGTAGTGATGGGATCCAATTAAGAATTTGGTTAGGTTTTGTCCCGGGTACCAAGGAAAAGAGTTCCAAGGCCCCCTAGCCGGATGTTCATGCAAAATAAAACTAGTCACACCACTCACACACCCAATATGAAATTGCCTTTTCACAGATTCAACCAGTTTAAAACAATCCTTTAATAAAACCATAGTATCACTGATCACCATCTTCCAATTTATCCAGTTGATTCTTAATATTCCCATCATTCCTTCATCAGAGTATCTATGGCATCATTGGCAACTAGGACGCTCACCACCTGTCCACTCAGGGGCCGTTTCCTAATCCCTAGCCCATAATACTCGGCAATATAATCACTTATCAAGATGGACTCTCATTGAAGATCAGCAAGATCAACCAACAGATCCATATAAAGAGCCATGGACTCATCCAGCAAGGTCAATCAACCAGATCCATGCCCGATTTCAGAAAACAACTCCTACTCTTGTTCCAATATCTTCCTCGACGCACGGTGGGTATCCTAGGCGACCCAGAGCCCGAGCACCGTATGGTCAGCACCCTCTAGGATCCTTCGAAAGTGACCTAGCGCTTCACTCATAGGCCGCTTCCTTGGCCCCTCATCCACCGTACCGGAAGCTCACCATTTTAATCGCACCGAGGCTGGTCGGCTGACCTTGCTACGCGAGACGTCCTTCATTGACTCTCCGTCAGCAGTTGCAACTTTTTGAGTTAGGTCTCCACGACCTTAATCACAAGATGGTCAAAATGCTCCCCCAGCATTATTGACATAAAACAGTCATTTACAAACAGCATTTACAAACAGTTTACAATACAATTTCTATTTTAACTTTCATTTTTCTACATTATCCCTCATCAATCTACATTACTTATTCCATATTCCATTTATATGTATACTCATCCCATCACATCATTTTCCATCTCATCACTTCAGATTCCTTCACATCACATATCATATATTCACATCCATACATCCACATCTACATCCATACATCTATTTTCACATCTACATCTACATGCACATTCATGCATCCACATCCATACATCTGCATCTACATGCACATTCACATCCATACATCCACATCTATATGCATACATCCACATCTATATGCATACATCCATATCTACACATCTATATGCATACATCCATATCTACATGCATACATACACATCTACATGCATACATCCACATCTCGATGCATACATCCACATCCACATTCACATTCACCTCCATACATCTACATCTACATGCATACATCCACCTCCACATTCACATCCACATCTATACATCTACATCTACATGCATACATCCACCTCCACATCTACATCCACATCTACATCTACATGCATACATCCACCTCCACATCCACATCTACATCTATACATCTACATCTACATGCATACATCCACATCTCCATTCACATCTACATCTATACATCTACATCTACATGCATCCATCCACCTCCACATCCACATCTATATCTATACATCTACATCTACATGCATACATCCACTTCTCCATTTACATCCTCATGTATACATCTACTTCTACATGCATACATCCACATCTCCATGCATACATCCACCTCCACATTCACATCCACATCTATACATCTACATCTACATGCATACATCCACCTCCACATCTACATCCACATCTACATCTACATGCATACATCCACCTCCACATCCACATCTACATCTATACATCTACATCTATATGCATACATCCACATCTCCATTCACATCTACATCTATACATCTACATCTAGATGCATACATCCACCTCCACATCCACATCTACATCTATACATCTACATCTACATGCATACATCCACATCTCCATTCACATCTACATCTACATGCATCCATCCACATCTCCATTTACATCCTCATCTATACATCTACTTCTACATGCATACATCCACATCTCCATTCACATCTACATCTATACATCTACATCTACATGCATCCATGCACCTCCACATCCACATCTACATCTATACATTTACATCTACATGCATACATCCACGTCTCCATTCACATCTACATCTATACATCTACATCTACATGCATCCATCCACATCTCCATTTACATCCTCATCTATACATCTACTTCTACATGCATACATCCACATCTCCATGCATACATCCACCTCCACATTCACACTCACATCTATACATCTACATCTACATGCAAACATCCACATCTCTATGCATAATAAAATTCTTTTAATTAATCTAGGATGATAGTTCCTAGAATATGGTAGGAAGTCCTCTAATGAAATTATTTTATGCGTAATTTCTATAAAATTTTGCCATAGCTCTGCTACTATGACTGATAAATCTCAATTTTTTCTAAGGGATAAGGCTTATCATTAAGGAAATAATTAGAATGGTCTCTAATTGGATCATCAATCCATAATGGATTGAATCATCGATATACATAAACTAAAAGCATAGAAAAAAGCCATTAATTTGGCCTCAAGCATAGCTTAATCTTGGATTAAGGAAAAGCCTTATGGAAAGCTTCATTTAGATTGAAAAGGGTCATGAGTATGACCATTTCTTAAGTGAGAGAGAGAAAGACCATTAGAATTAAATATAAATAGAATTTTATGTAATTCTTTACTATCATTAATTAATTAACTTCAATAGCATTTCAAAAACCATATCAATTAAGCTTCTCAAGCTTGAGAGGGGTTGAGAAGAGAGAATCATTGAGAAATTATAGAAAAGATCAAAATTCACTATACTTATCTTATAATTTGCTTGATTCTTTGATCACGGTAGAGGCCCCCAACCAATCAATTGGTTTAGTATGTTGATGGAGCCACCAATGGGAATTGAAGAAAGAGAGAGTGTCAAAAACTAGTGAATTATTAAAGAATTCACAGTTCTTGGCTTAGGTGAAGAAGAGTAACAATGCATAAGACACTATATCTTTTTCAACAAGGGAAGGCTTCTATTTATAGGAAAAATTGAGCTCCTAACCAAACAAACTGATTCTAGAATTTTCCAAGTCAGTTTGGTTGAATTTGGACTAGATTTGGACCTAGTTTGGTTACTTTTTGATTCGATTTGGTTCCATTTTGATTTGGTTTGGTTCAAGAGATATGAGATAAAAATATCACATTATTTTTGAGTTTAAAACTCATTCAAGCATGTGAAATATGCACCTCCTTTAAAGAACTCCCCTTCCTTACATATGTGTCAAAATTCTATTGCTCATAGTTTTTTTACTAATAAACCTTGTACATTTTCAACTCTTCATCTTATGTGAAATATGCACCTTCTTTAAAGAACTCCCCTTCCTTACATATGTGTCATAATTTTATTGCTCATAGTTTTTTACTAATAAACCTTGTACATTTTCAACTCTTCATCTTATGTGAAATATGCACCTTCTTTAAAGAACTCTCCTTCCTTACATATGTGTCAAAATTTTATTGTTCATAGTTTTTTACTAATAAACCTTGTACATTTTCAACTCTTCATCTTATGTGAAATATGCACCTTCTTTAAAGAACTCCCCTTCCTTACATATGTGTCAAAATTTTATTGCTCATAGTTTTTTACTAATAAACCTTGTACATTTTCAACTCTTCATCTTATGTGAGCATTTACTGATTTTTGGGTATCTTCTTTTACAATTTGGATTTATCTCCTCCTTACACATGGATTGATGCTATTGGCCCATAGGAACCTTAATTGGATCATAATCCAAAAATTTCTGAAAATCTAGACCCTTAGACTAAGGTTCTTTATACCTATTTCCAATTAATTCCAATTGCACATTGGAAAATTCTTTTTGAATTTCTGTTTCAGGGGAACTTAATTTAATAAGATGAGTTATTTTTCTATCCAAAAATATTCATAATCTGAATATTCTCTCTCTAGAATAATTTTCTCTCTCTAAGCTAAAACAGTTAGAAACAAGGTCTTTATATTTCTGAAGAGGGATTGATTACAGGGGAAGATACTAGACATCAAAAAGGGGGTGGGGGAGGAATCTTACATTCTACCCCACTTAAAAAATGCGAGATGTCCTCATCTCGCAAACTGGGATAATTTCGCAAGATGCACGAATATGAGACTTAGAGAAAATTTTAATCAAGATTAACCACCAAGAAAAGTCTTAAAGAAAGCAAGATAAGAACAAGATTTAAACTTTATTCATTCTCGGAACTTATACAGTAAAGATAGAAGAACTCTTTACACTTCCATAAGCCCATCCATCATAAGGTCACAAAAGCAGCACTCACAAGCTGCACAAGTATAGGGTAACTCATCTATGGGAATGATTCTGTTGGTTATTGCCACACCTATCTCGGTGGTATGAGGTGATCTAACAAAAGGACCTCTGAGAGGCAAGCCAAAAACGGGATAAAGGCATATCTTCTCATGAGGAAGAAAACACGCCAGTAAGAAGACCTGCTCAGAAAACCCAAGATGCCTTGATCTCATGACGCAGTAGTATCGGGGACCCAAACCCAAAGCTTCAATAACCATGGCCAAGCGGACGTTGTTACGAAAGTGCTGCTGGCCCCAGGGTGTTACCCTAGTTATGTTTTGATAGGTCCGCCATTTGGTCTGAGCTACAGAAGTTCCTAGGTGAGGAAAAAGTGAGCGCTCATATTGTTCTATAAAGTCTTTCTTCACAGACTCTCTTGCGTCTTGAAGGTGAGAAATCATCAGGGATAAAACTAATTCCTGTTGCCAAGCCATGAAGGAGATTAAGAAAGAAAGGAGATTGATGGGAGTAAGACTACTGTGAGCGACAAGTAAAAGTTACGACTTATATAAAGGAAGGAGCTAGCGTAACCTAGAAGCCAACGGTAACTTGCCGCTGAAGTTTTACCGTCTTTTCATGATTTGTGTTTGACACATTTTTCTATAGAAGGTATTAAGAATTTTGAGATGAGGAGATAAAAGAAGCTTGTAGGCTAAGTCACCTACTTTCATTGAATTCAGATATAAGGGTCACAATATCTGGGGGATAACTTCTTATATTCCCGAAGAGATAAAGAACTTCTTTTGGGCCGTACTCGAATGAAAACCAAAACCTTGGTATCCAAAACACCGATTCTCACTTCTGAACTCATTGTTCTAAATCCTTAAAACAGGTGGGACTCTTGAGAAGTATTCTAGGGAAAGGGTCTTCCTTTTTTAAACAGAAGCTTTCTTTTATTTTAGAGAGGGAATAATTATAAGATCAAAAAGGGAGATTCTTACTCCTGTATACCTCGAAGGCTGGGGAGGAATCTTACATTCTACCCCACTTAAAAAGTGCGAGATGTCCTCATCTCGCAAGGTAGAGGACAGCTCTTTTTCTTAAGATCCAATTTTATTCTGGGGTTCCTTTTATTCTGGTCAACCCAACAGAACACTGAGATAAATATCCCTTATATAGAACTCAACATTAAATAACAATTCATTCAGATCATATCATTCATATCTTTAACATGATAATGGTCCATTAGACCGAAAAGTTTCTTTCGGAACATTCCTCCATGGAAATTTCAGTCAAGCAAGTTCTCAATTTGACATCCCTTAATTTGATCTACCGGTCAAGTATTAACAGTAACAATCTGACAGCACAACCCACTAATCTCATAGTGATTTGCTGAATTCATTATCATCATTCTAGTTATGAATATCATCACAGGGACTTGTCCCATTCTCCCTCATTGTGGTTTCATTATATTTCAACTAATTTTTAAAAATCATCATTTTTCAATCAGTATTTTCAATCAGAATCCAAATCAATTCATCCATTCTCAAACAGAATTAAAAATCATATCAATCACATTCGAAATCATCATCTGGATAGCATTAACGCTTATAATTTCAAGTCTTAGATTTACTCGTATATACTGTCAGTAAAGAGCTGCAGTATACTCTCGGTATATACGGGTAGTCACGGCCCTTGGAATTATAAGGTAAATACTATCATGTCTAGGCCTCAAGCAAGTCAGGGATTCTATATAATTACGGCACTTCCATCTGAAGACCCAATTACCAAATTACGAATTTCAGTTTGAATATCAAATTGTATGAATTATCTCACACAATTATAACCTTTTTGTGTTTCTTGATAAATTTTTGATATATTTGTCTTCTTAGTTGATCTTTATTAACCAAAGGCTCTGATACCAACTGTAAGATCCCTGTTCCCACCGAGCAATGGATTCAGGGTACTGGCAGCGGAAGTAGCACTTCTCGCGTTGTGGGACAGGGGTCCCACATTCGGGGCCTCGCCCACGGATATCCGGATAAGAGACTAATCCATCGGTTGTTCCAAAACCGAACCCGAAAAAACTTCCTTTACCGGAAAGCACAGGCGATTCCACCAGGATAACTTTTTACTCTAACGTAGTCAAGATCATTTCTGATCGAGCTGATCCAATTACATCTATAAGATACTTGGTCAGATCAAGGGAGAAACTTGCACTTGGATCATTGGGATCAACGCTTTTTTCCCCATTCAAGAGGCACAGCCGTTGATTCCTATCCATAGAACAGTTACTGTTCGGGATTTATTTTATCTATCGTAAAAACAAAAGTTTGAGTCTCGATTTACGGATCCATCAGTCCAGCCTAACCCCATCCAATCCCATGGGTTAGCCAACCACCCAACCACTGTAGTGATGGGATCCAATTAAGAATTTGGTTAGGTTTTGTCCCGGGTACCAAGGAAAAGAGTTCCAAGGCCCCCTAACCGGATGTTCATGCAAAATAAAACTAGTCACACCACTCACACACCCAATATGAAATTGCCTTTTCACAGACTCAACCAGTTTAAAACAATCCTTTAATAGAACCATAGTATCACTGATCACCATCTTCCAATTTATCCAGTTGATTCTTAATATTCCCATCATTGCTTCATCAGAGTATCTATGGCATCATTGGCAACTAGGACGCTCACCACCTGTCCACTCAGGGGCCGTTTCCTAATCCCTAGCCCATAATACTCGGCAATATAATCACTTATCAAGATGGACTCTCATTGAAGATCAGCAAGATCAACCAACAGATCCATATAAAGAGCCATGGACTCATCCATTGAAGACCAGCAAGGTCAATCAACCAGATCCATGCCCGATTTCAGAAAACAACTCCTACTCTTGTTCCAATATCTTCCTCGACGCACGCGTGGGTATCCTAGGCGACCCAGAGCCCGAGCGCACCGTATGGTCAGCACCCTCTAGGATCCTTCGCAGTGACCTAGCGCTTCACTCATAGGCCGCTTCCTTGGCCCCTCATCCACCGTACCGGAAGCTCACCATTTTAATCGCACCGAGGCTGGTCAAGACCTCGGCCAACCTTGCTACGCGTGACGTCCTTCATTGACTCTCCGTCAGCAGTTGCAACTTTTTCAGTTAGGTCTCCACGACCTTAATCACAAGACGGTCAAAATGCTCCCCCAGCATTATTGACATAAAACAGTCATTTACAAACAGCATTTACAAACAGTTTACAATACAATTTCTATTTTAACTTTCATTTTTCTACATTATCCCTCATCAATCTACATTACTTATTCCATATTCCATTTATATGTATACTCATCCCATCACATCATTTTTCATCTCATCACTTTAGATTCCTTCACATCACATATCATATATTCACATCTATACATCCACATCTACATCCATACATCTATTTTCACATCTACATGTACATGCACATTCATGCATCCACATCCATACATCCGCATTTACATGCACATTCACATCCAAACATCCACATCTATATGCATACATTCACATCTACATGCATACATCCACATCTCTATGCATACATCCACATCCACATTCACATTCACCTCCATACATCTACATCTACATGCATACATCCACCTCCAGATTCACATCCACATCTATACATCTACATCTACATGCATACATCCACCTCCACATCTACATGCATACATCCATCTCCACATCTACATCCACATCTACATCTACATGCATACATCCACCTCCACATCCACATCTACATCTATACATCTACATCTACATGCATACATCCACATCTCCATTCACATCTACATCTATACATCTACATCTACATGCATCCATCCACCTCCACATCCACATCTATATCTATACATCTACATCTACATGCATACATCCACTTCTCCATTTACATCCTCATCTATACATCTACTTCTACATGCATACATCCACATCTCCATGCATACATCCACCTCCACATTCACATCCACATCTATACATCTACATCTACATGCATACATCCACCTCCACATCTACATCCACATCTACATCTACATGCATACATCCACCTCCACATCCACATCTACATCTATACATCTACATCTATATGCATACATCCACATCTCCATTCACATCTACATCTATACATCTACATCTACATGCATCCATCCACCTCCACATCCACATCTACATCTATACATCTACATCTACATGCATACATCCACATCTCCATTCACATCTACATCTATACATCTACTTCTACATGCATCCATCCACATCTCCATTTACATCCTCATCTATACATCTACTTCTACATGCATACATCCACATCTCCATTCACATCTACATCTATACATCTACATCTACATGCATCCATCCACCTCCACATCCACATCTACATCTATACATCTACATCTACATGCATACATCCATATCTCCATTCACATCTACATCTATACATCTACATCTACATGCATCCATCCACATCTCCATTTACATCCTCATCTATACATCTACTTCTACATGCATACATCCACATCTCCATGCATACATCCACCTCCACATTCACACTCACATCTATACATCTACATCTACATGCAAACATCCACATCTCTATGCATAATAAAATTCTTTTAATTAGTCTAGGATGATAGTTCCTACAATATGGTAGGAAGTCCTCTTTTTATGCTATGAATGAAATTATTTTATGCGTAATTTCTATAAAAATTTTGCCATAGCTCTGCTACTATGACTGATAAATCTCAATTTCTTCTAAGGGATAAGGCTTATCATTAAGGAAATAATTAGAATGGTCTCTAATTGGATCATCAATCCATAATGGATTGAATCATCGATATACATAAACTAAAAGCATAGAAAAAAGCCATTAATTTGGCCTCAAGCATAGCTTAATCTTGGATTAAGGAAAAGCCTTATGGAAAGCTTCATTTAGATTGAAAAGGGTCATGAGTATGACCATTTCTTAAGTGAGAGAGAGAAAGACCATTAGAATTAAATATAAATAGAATTTTATGTAATTCTTTACTATCATTAATTAATTAACTTCAATAGCATTTCAAAAACCATATCAATTAAGCTTCTCAAGCTTGAGAGGGGTTGAGAAGAGAGAATCATTGAGAAATTATAGAAAAGATCAAAATTCACTATACTTATCTTATAATTTGCTTGATTCTTTGATCACGGTAGAGGCCCCTAACCAATCAATTGGTTTAGTATGTTGATGGAACCACCAATGGGAATTGAAGAAAGAGAGAGTGTCAAAAACTAGTGAATTATTAAAGAATTCACAGTTCTTGGCTTAGGTGGAGAAGAGTAACAATGCATAAGACACTATATCTTTTTCAACAAGGGAAGGCTTCTATTTATAGGAAAAATTGAGCTCCTAACCAAACAAACTGATTCTAGAATTTTCCAAGTCAGTTTGGTTGAATTTGGACTAGATTTAGACCTAGTTTGGTTACTTTTTGATTCGATTTGGTTCCATTTTGATTTGGTTTGGTTCAAGAGATATGAGAGATAAAAATATCACATTATTTTTGAGTTTAAAACTCATTCAAGCATGTGAAATATGCACCTCCTTTAAAGAACTCCCCTTCCTTACATATGTGTCAAAATTCTATTGCTCATAGTTTTTTTACTAATAAACCTTGTACATTTTCAACTCTTCATCTTATGTGAAATATGCACCTTCTTTAAAGAACTCCCCTTCCTTACATATGTGTCATAATTTTATTGCTCATAGTTTTTTACTACTAAACCTTGTACATTTTCAACTCTTCATCTTATGTGAAATATGCACCTTCTTTAAAGAACTCTCCTTCCTTACATATGTGTCAAAATTTTATTGTTCATAGTTTTTTACTAATAAACCTTGTACATTTTCAACTCTTCATCTTATGTGAAATATGCACCTTCTTTAAAGAACTCCCCTTCCTTACATATGTGTCAAAATTTTATTGCTCACAGTTTTTTACTAATAAACCTTGTACATTTTCAACTCTTCATCTTATGTGAGCATTTACTCATTTTTGGGTATCTTCTTTTACAATTTGGATTTATCTCCTCCTTACACATGGATTGATGCTATTGGCCCATAGGAACCTTACTTGGACCATAATCCAAATTTTTTTGAAAATCTAGACCCTTAGACTAAGGTTCTTTATACCTATTTCCAATTAATTCCAATTGTACATTGAAAAATTCTTTTTGAATTTCTGTTTCAGGGGAACTTATTTTAATAAGATGAGTTATTTTTCTATCCAAAAATATTCATAATTTGAATATTCTCTCTCTAGAATAATTTTCTCTCTCTAGGCTAAAACAGTTAGAAACAAGGTCTTCATATTTCTGAAGAGTTACAGGGGAAGATACTAGACATCAAAAAGGGGGTGGGGAGGAATCTTACATTCTACCCCACTTAAAAAATGCGAGATATCCTCATCTCGCAAACTGGGATAATTTCGCAAGATGCACGAATATGAGACTTAGAGAAAAATTTTAATCAAGATTAACCACCAAGAAAAGTCTTAAAGAAAGCAAGATAAGAACAAGATTTAAACTTTATTCATTCTCGGAACTTATACAGTAAAGATAGAAGAACTCTTTACACTTCCATAAGCCCGTCCATCATATAGTCACAAAAGCAGCACTCACAAGCTGCACAAGTATAGGGTAACTCATCTATGGGAATGATTCTGTTGGTTATTGCCGCACCTATCTCGGTGGTATGAGGTGATCTAACAAAACGACCTCTGAGAGGCAAGCCAAAAACGGGATAAAGGCATATCTTCTCATGAGGAAGAAAACACGCCAGTAAGACGACCCGCTTAGAAAACCCAAGATGCCTTGATCTCATGACGCAGTAGTATCGGGGACCCAAACCCAAAGCTTCAATAACCATGGCCAAGCGGACGTTGTTACGAAAGTGCTGCTGGCCCCAGGGTGTTACCCTAGTTATTTCTTGATAGGTCCGCCATTTGGTCTGAGCTACAGAAGTTCCTAGGTGAGGAAAAAGTGAGCGCTCATATTGTTCTATAAAGTCTTTCTTCACAGACTCTCTTGCGTCTTGAAGGTGAGAAATCATCAGGGATAAAACTAATTCCTGTTGCCAAGCCATGAAGGAGATTAAGAAAGAAAGGAGATTGATGGGAGTAAGACTACTGTGAGCGACAAGTAAAAGTTACGACTTATATAAAGGAAGGAGCTAGCGTAACCTAGAAGCCAACGATAACTTGCCGCTGAAGTTTTACCGTCTTTTCATGATTTGTGTTTGACACATTTTTCTATAGAAGGTATTAAGAATTTTGAGATGAGGAGATAAAAGAAGCTTGTAGGCTAAGTCACCTACTTTCATTGAATTCAGATATAAGGGTCACAATATCTGGGGGATAACTTCTTATACTCCCGAAGAGATAAAGAACTTCTTTTGGGCCGTACTCGAATGAAAACCAAAACCTTGGTATCCAAAACACCGATTCTCACTTCTGAACTCATTGTTCTAAATCCTTAAAACAGGTGGGACTCTTGAGAAGTATTCTAGGGAAAGGGTCTTCCTTTTTTAAACAGAAGCTTTCTTTTATTTTAGAGAGGGAATAATTATAAGATCAAAAAGGGAGATTCTTACTCCTGTATACCTCGAAGGCTGGGGAGGAATCTTACATTATACCCCACTTAAAAAGTGCGAGATGTCCTCATCTCGCAAGGTAGAGGACAGCTCTTTTTCTTAAGATCCAATTTTATTCTGGGGTTCCTTATATTCTGGTCAACCCAACAGAACACTGAGATAAATATCCCTTATTCATTCAGATCATATCATTCATATCTTTAACATGATAATGGTTCATTAGGTCAAAAAGTTTCTTTCGGAACATTCCTCCACGAAAATTTTAGTCAAGCAAGTTCTCAATTTGACATCCCTTAATTTGATCTAACGGTCAAGTATTAACAGTAGCAATCTGACAGCACAACCCACTAATCTCATAGTGATTTGCTGAATTCATTATCATCATTCTAGTTATGAATATCATCACAGGGACTTGTCCAATTCCCCCTCATTGTGGTTTCATTATATTTCAACTAATTTTTAAAAATCATCATTTTTCAATCAATATTTTCAATCAGAATCCAAATCAATTCATCCATTCTCAAACAGAATTAAAAATCATATCAATCACATTCGAAATCATGATCTGGATAGCATTAACGCTTATAATTTCAAGTCTTAGATTTACTCGTATATACTGTCAGTAAAGAGCTGCAGTATATACTGTCAGTAAAGAGCTGCAGTATTAACGCTTATAATTTCAAGTCTTAGATTTACTCGTATATACTGTCAGTAAAGAGCTGCAGTATACTCTCGGTATATACGGGTAGTCACGGCCCTTGGAATTATAAGGTAAATACTATCATGTCTAGGCCTCAAGCAAGTCAGGGATTCTATATAATTACGGCACTTCCATCTGAAGACCTAATTACCAAATTACGAATTTCAGTTTGAATATCAAATTGTATGAATTATCTCACACAATTATAACCTTTTTGTGTTTCTTGATAAATTTTTGATATATTTGTCTTCTTAGTTGATCTTTATTAACCAAAGGCTCTGATACCAACTGTAAGATCCCTGTTCCCACCGAGCAACGGATTCAGGGTACTGGCAGCGGAAGTAGCACTTCTCGTGTTGTGGGACAGGGGTCCCACATTCGGGGCCTCGCCCACGGATATCCGGATAAGAGACTAATCCGTCGGTTGTTCCAAAACCGAACCCGAAAAAACTTCCTTTACCGGAAAGCACGGGCGATTCCACCAGGATAACTTTTTACTCTAACGTAGTCAAGATCATTTCTGATCGAGCTGATCCAATTACATCTATAAGATACTTGGTCAGATCAAGGGAGAAACTTGCACTTGGATCATTGGGATCAACGCTTTTTTCCCCATTCAAGAGGCACGGCCGTTGATTCCTATCCATAGAACAGTTACTGTCCGGGATTTATTTTATCTATCGTAAAAACAAAAGTTTGAGTCTCGATTTACAGATCCATCAGTCCAGCCTAACCCCATCCAATCCCAAGGGTTAGCCAACCACCCAACCACTGTAGTGATGGGATCCAATTAAGAATTTGGTTAGGTTTTGTCTCGGGTACCAAGGAAAAGAGTTCCAAGGCCCCCTAGCCGGGATGTTCATGCAAAATAAAACTAGTCACACCACTCACACACCCAATATGAAATTGCCTTTTCACAGACTCAACCAGTTTAAAACAATCCTTTAATAAAACCATAGTATCACTGATCACCATCTTCCAATTTATCCAGTTGATTCTTAATATTCCCATCATTCCTTCATCAGAGTATCTATGGCATCATTGGCAACTAGGACGCTCACCACCTGTCCACTCAGGGGCCGTTTCCTAATCCCTAGCCCATAATACTCGGCAATATAATCCCTTATCAAGATGGACTCTCATTGAAGATCAGTAAGATCAACCAACAGATCCATATAAAGAGCCATGGACTCATCCATTGAAGACCAGCAAGGTCAATCAACCAGATCCATGCCCGATTTCAGAAAACAACTCCTACTCTTGTTCCAATATCTTCCTCGACGCACGCGTGGGTATCCTAGGCGACCCAGAGCCCGAGCGCACCGTATGGTCAGCACCCTCTAGGATCCTTCGCAGGTGACCTAGCGCTTCACTCATAGGCCGCTTCCTTGGCCCCTCATCCACCGTACCGGAAGCTTACCATTTTAATCGCACCGAGGCTGGTTAAGACCTCGGCCGACCTTGCTACGCGAGACGTCCTTCATTGACTCTCCGTCAGCAGTTGCAACTTTTTCAGTTAGGTCTCCACGACCTTAATCACAAGACGGTCAAAATGCTTCCCCAGCATTATTGACATAAAACAGTCATTTACAAACAGCATTTACAAACAGTTTACAATACAATTTCTATTTTAACTTTCATTTTTCTACATTATCCCTCATCAATCTACATTACTTATTCCATATTCCATTTATATGTATACTCATCCCATCACATCATTTTCCATCTCATCACTTCAGATTCCTTCACATCACATATCATATATTCACATCCATACATCCACATCTACATCCATACATCTATTTTCACATCTACATGTACATGCACATTCATGCATCCACATCCATACATCCGCATCTACATGCACATTCACATCCATACATCCACATCTATATGCATACATTCACATCTACATGCATACATCCACATCTCTATGCATTCACATTCACATTCACCTCCATACATCTACATCTACATGCATACATCCACCTCCACATTCACATCCACATGTATACATCTACATCTACATGCATACATCCACCTCCACATCTACATCCACATCTACATCTACATGCATACATCCACCTCCACATCCACATCTACATCTATACATCTACATCTACATGCATACATCCACATCTCCATTCACATCTACATCTATACATCTACATCTACATGCATCCATCCACCTCCACATCCACATCTATATCTATACATCTACATCTACATGCATACATCCACTTCTCCATTTACATCCTCATCTATACATCTACTTCTACATGCATACATCCACATCTCCATGCATACATCCACCTCCACATTCACATCCACATCTACATCTACATCTACATGCATACATCCACCTCCACATCTACATCCACATCTACATCTACATGCATACATCCACCTCCACATCCACATCTACATCTATACATCTACATCTATATGCATACATCCACATCTCCATTCACATCTACATCTATACATCTACATCTACATGCATCCATCCACCTCCACATCCACATCTACATCTATACATCTACATCTACATGCATACATCCACATCTCCATTCACATCTACATCTATACATCTACATCTACATGCATCCATCCACATCTCCATTTACATCCTCATCTATACATCTACTTCTACATGCATACATCCACATCTCCATTCACATCTACATCTATACATCTACATCTACATGCATCCATCTACCTCCACATCCACATCTACATCTATACATCTACATCTACATGCATACATCCACATCTCCATTCACATCTACATCTATACATCTACATCTACATGCATCCATCCACATCTCCATTTACATCCTCATCTATACATCTACTTCTACATGCATACATCCACATCTCTATGCATACATCCACCTCCACATTCACACTCACATCTATACGTCTACATCTACATGCAAACATCCACATCTCTATGCATAATAAAATTCTTTTAATTAATCTAGGATGATAGTTCCTAGAATATGGTAGGAAGTCCTCTTTTTATGCTATGAATGAAATTATTTTATGCGTAATTTCTATAAAAATTTTGCCATAGCTCTGCTCTACTATGACTGATAAATCTCAATTTTTTCTAAGGGATAAGGCTTATCATTAAGGAAATAATTAGAATGGTCTCTAATTGGATCATCAATCCATAATGGATTGAATCATCGATATACATAAACTAAAAGCATAGAAAAAAGCCATTAATTTGGCCTCAAGCATAGCTTAATCTTGGATTAAGGAAAAGCCTTATGGAAAGCTTCATTTAGATTGAAAAGGGTCATTTCTTAAGTGAGAGAGAGACACTCAGGGGCCGTTTCCTAATCCCTAGCCCATAATACTCGGCAATATAATCACTTATCAAGATGGACTCTCGTTGAAGATCAGCAAGATCAACCAACAGATCCATATAAAGAGCCATGGACTCATCCATTGAAGACCAGCAAGGTCAATCAGCCAGATCCATGCCCGATTTCAGAAAACAACTCCTACTCTTGTTCCAATATCTTCCTCGACGCACGCGTGGGTATCCTAGGCGACCCAGAGCCCGAGCGCACCGTATGGTCAGCACCCTCTAGGATCCTTCGCAGGTGACCTAGCGCTTCACTCATAGGCCGCTTCCTTGGCCCCTCATCCACCGTACCGGAAGCTCACCATTTTAATCGCACCGAGGCTGGTCAAGACCTCGGCCGACCTTGCTACGCGAGACGTCCTTCATTGACTCTCCGTCAGCAGTTGCAACTTTTTCAGTTAGGTCTCCACGACCTTAATCACAAGACGGTCAAAATGCTCTCCCAGCATTATTGACATAAAACAGTCATTTACAAACAGCATTTACTACAATACAATTTCTATTTTAACTTTCATTTTTCTACATTATCCCTCATCAATCTACATTACTTATTCCATATTCCATTTATATGTATACTCATCCCCTCACATCATTTTCCATCTCATCACTTCAGATTCCTTCACATCACATATCATATATTCACATCCATACATCCACATCTACATCCATACATCTATTTTCACATCTACATCTACATGCACATTCATGCATCCACATCCATACATCCGCATCTACATGCACATTCACATCCATACATCCACATCTATATGCATACATTCACATCTACATGCATACATCCACATCTCTATGCATACATCCACATCCACATTCACATTCACCTCCATACATCTACATCTACATGCATACATCCACCTCCACATTCACATCCACATCTATACATCTACATCTACATGCATACATCCACCTCCACATTCACATCCACATCTATACATCTACATCTACATGCATACATCCACCTTCACATCTACATCCACATCTACATCTACATGCATACATCCACCTCCACATCCACATCTACATCTACATGCATACATCCACATCTCCATTCACATCTACATCTAAACATCTACATCTACATGCATCCATCCACCTCCACATCCACATCTATATCTATACATCTACATCTACATGCATACATCCACTTCTCCATTTACATCCTCATCTATACATCTACTTCTACATGCATACATCCACATCTCCATGCATATATCCACCTCCACATTCACATCCACATCTATACATCTACATCTACATGCATACATCCACCTCCACATCTACATCCACATCTACATCTACATGCATACATCCACCTCCACATCCACATCTACATCTATACATCTACATCTATATGCATACATCCACATCTCCATTCACATCTACATCTATACATCTACATCTACATGCATCCATCCACCTCCACATCCACATCTACATCTATACATCTACATCTACATGCATACATCCACATCTCCATTCACATCTACATCTATACATCTACATCTACATGCATCCATCCACATCTCCATTTACATCCTCATCTATACATCTACTTCTACATGCATACATCCACATCTCCATTCACATCTACATCTATACATCTACATCTACATGCATCCATCCACCTCCACATCCACATCTACATCTATACATCTACATCTACATGCATACATCCACATCTCCATTCACATCTACATCTATACATCTACATCTACATGCATCCATCCACATCTCCATTTACATCCTCATCTATACATCTACTTCTACATGCATACATCCATATCTCCATGCATACATCCACCTCCACATTCACACTCACATCTATACATCTACATCTACATGCAAACATCCACATCTCTATGCATAATAAAATTCTTTTAATTAATCTAGGATGATAGTTCCTAGAATATGGTAGGAAGTCCTCTTTTTATGCTATGAATGAAATTATTTTATGCGTAATTTCTATAAAAATTTTACCATAGCTCTGCTACTATGACTGATAAATCTCAATTTTTTCTAAGGGATAAGGCTTATCATTAAGGAAATAATTAGAATGGAGTCTAATTGGATCATCAATCCATAATGGATTGAATCATCGATATACATAAACTAAAAGCATAGAAAAAAGCCATTAATTTGGCCTCAAGCATAGCTTAATCTTGGATTAAGGAAAAGCCTTATGGAAAGCCTCATTTAGATTGAAAAGGGTCATGAGTATGACCATTTCTTAAGTGAGAGAGAGAAAGACCATTAGAATTAAATATAAATAGAATTTTATGTAATTCTTTACTATCATTAATTAATTAACTTCAATAGCATTTCAAAAACCATATCAATTCAGCTTCTCAAGCTTGAGAGGGGTTGAGAAGAGAGAATCATTGAGAAATTATAGAAAAGATCAAAATTCACTATACTTATCTTATAATTTGCTTGATTCTTTGATCACGGTAGAGGCCCCTAACCAATCAATTGGTTTAGTATGTTGATGGAGCCACCAATGGGAATTGAAGAAAGAGAGAGTGTCAAAAACTAGTGAATTATTAAAGAATTCACAGTTCTTGGCTTAGGTGAAGAAGAGTAACAATGCATAAGACACTATATCTTTTTCAACAAGGGAAGGCTTCTATTTATAGGAAAAATTGAGCTCCTAACCAAACAAACTGATTCTAGAATTTTCCAAGTCAGTTTGGTTGAATTTGGACTAGATTTGGATCTAGTTTGGTTACTTTTTTATTCGATTTGGTTCCATTTTGATTTGGTTTGGTTCAAGAGATATGAGAGATAAAAATATCACATTATTTTTGAGTTTAAAACTCATTCAAGCATGTGAAATATGCACCTCCTTTAAAGAACTCCCCTTCCTTACATATGTGTCAAAATTCTATTGCTCATAGTTTTTTTACTAATAAACCTTGTACATTTTCAACTCTTCATCTTATGTGAAATATGCACCTTCTTTAAAGAACTCCCCTTCCTTACATATGTGTCAAAATTTTATTGCTCATAGTTTTTTACTAATAAACCTTGTACATTTTCAACTCTTCATCTTATGTGAAATATGCACCTTCTTTAAAGAACTCTCCTTCCTTACATATGTGTCAAAATTTTATTGTTCATAGTTTTTTACTAATAAACCTTGTACATTTTCAACTCTTCATCTTATGTGAAATATGCACCTTCTTTAAAGAACTCCCCTTCCTTACATATGTGTCAAAATTTTATTGCTCATAGTTTTTTACTAATAAACCTTGTACATTTTCAACTCTTCATCTTATGTGAGCATTTACTCATTTTTGGGTATCTTCTTTTACAATTTGGATTTATCTCCTCCTTACACATGGATTGATGCTATTGGCCCATAGGAACCTTAATTGGACCATAATCCAAAAATTTCTGAAAATCTAGACCCTTAGACTAAGGTTCTTTATACATATTTCCAATTAATTCCAATTGCACATTGGAAAATTCTTTTTGAATTTCTGTTTCAGGGGAACTTATTTTAATAAGATGAGTTATTTTTCTATCCAAAAATATTCATAATCTGAATATTCTCTCTCTAGAATAATTTTCTCTCTCTAGGCTAAAATAGTTAGAAACAAGGTCTTTATATTTCTGAAGAGGGATTGATTACAGGGGAAGATACTAGACATCAAAAAGGGGGTGGGGGAGGAATCTTACAGACTCTTCGTTGAAGATCAGCAAGATCAACCAACAGATCCATATAAAGAGCCATGGACTCATCCATTGAAGACCAGCAAGGTCAATCAACCAGATCCATGCCCGGTTTCAGAAAACAACTCTTACTTCTTATTCCAATATCTTCCTCGATGCACGTGTGGGTATCCAAGGCGACCCAGAGCCCGAGCACCGTATGGTCAGCACCCTCTAGGATCCTTCGCAGGTGACCTAGCGCTTCACTCATAGGCCGCTTCCTTGGTCCCTCATCCACCGTATCGGAAACTCACCATTTTAATCGAACTGAGGCTGGTCAAGACCTCGGCCGACTTTGCTACGCGAGACGTCCTCCATTGACTCTCCGTCAGCAGTTGCAACTTTATCAGTTAGGTCTCCACCACGACCTTAATCACAAGACGGTCAAAATGCTTCCCCAGCATTCTTGACATTAAACAGCCATTTACAAACAATTTACAAATACAGTTTCTATATTAACTCTCATTTTTTCACATTATCCCTCATCAATCCACATTACTTATTCCACATTCCATTTATATGTGTACTCATCCAATCACATCATTTTCCATCTCATCACTTCAGATTCCTTCACATCACATATCATATATTCACATCCATACATATATCCACATCCACATCCACATCCATACATCCACATCTACATCCATACATCCACATCTACATCCATACATCCATTTTCACATCCACATACATACATCCACATCCACACCTACATCCATACATCCACATCTATATGCATACATTCACATCCACATTCATACATCCACACCTACATGCACATTCACATCCATACATCCACATCTATATGCATACATTCACATCTACATGCATACATCCATATCCACATTTAGACATCCACATCTACATGCATATTCATACATCCTCATTCTTACATCCACATCTACATGCACATTCACATCCATACATCCACATCTATATGCACATTCACATCCATACATGCACATTCATACATCCTCATTCCTACATCCACATCTACATGCACATTCACATCCATACATCCACATCTATATGTATACATCCACATCTACATGTATACATCCACATCTGTATCTACATCCATTCATCCACATCCATATTCACATCCACACATCCTCATACTTGGAACTATAAGGTAAATACCATCATGTCTACGCCTCAAGCAAGTCAGGGTTCCATAGAATTGCGGTACTTCCATCTGAAGACCCAATTACTAATTTACGAATTTTGAGTTTGAATATCAAATTGTATGAATTATATCACACAATTACAACCTTTTTGTGCTTCTTGATAAATTTTTGATATATTTGGCTTCTTAGTTGATCTTTATTAGCCAATTGGCTCTGATACCAACTGTGAGATCCCTGTTCCCACCACGCAATGGATTCGGATGCTAGCAGCGGAAGTAGCACATCTTGCGAGGGGCAGGGTCCCACACTCCGGGCCTCGTCCACAGATATCCGGACAAGAGACTAATCCGTCGGTTTGTCCAAAACCAAACTTGAAAAAACATCCTTTACCGGGAAAGCACGGGCGATTCCACCAGGATAACTTTTTACTCTAACGTAGTCAAGGTCATTACTCATCAAGCTGATCCGAGTGCACCTATAAAGATACTCGGTCTGATCAAGGAAGAAACTTGCACTTGGATCATTGGGATCAACGCTTTTTTCCTCATCAAGAGAGGCACAGCCGTTGATTCCTATCCATAGAAAAATTACTATCCCGGATTTACTTTATCTATCGTAATAACAAAAATTGAGTCTCGATTTACGGATCCATCAGTCCAGCCTAACCTCATCCAGTCCCATGGGTTAGCCAGCCACCCAACCAAACTGTAGTGATGGGATCCAATTAGGAATTTGGTTAAGTTTTGTCCCGGGTACCAGGGAAAAGAGTTCCCAGGCCCCCTAACCGGAAGTTCATGCAAAAATAAAACTAGTCACACCACTTACACACCCAATATGAAATTGCCTTTTTCACAGATTCAACCAATTTTAAAACAATCCTTTAATGAAACCATAGTATCACTGATCACAATCTTCCAAATTATCCGGTTGATTCTTAATTTCCCATCATTCCTTCATCAGAGTATCTATGGCATCATTGGCAACCAGAACGCTCACCACCTGTCCACTCAGGGGCCTTTTCAATAGTTCCTAGCCCATAATACTCGGCAATATAATCACTTATCAAGATGGACTCTTCGTTGAAGATCAGCAAGATCAACCAACATATCCATATAAAGAGCCATGGACTCATCCATTGAAGACCAGCAAGGTCAATCAACCAGATCCATGCCCGGTTTCAGAAAACAACTCTTACTCCTTGTTCCAATATCTTCCTCGATGCACGTGTGGGTATCCTAGGCAACCTAGAGCCGGAGCACCGTATGGTCAGCACCCTCTAGGATCCTTCGCAGGTGACCTAGCGCTTTGCTCATAGGCTGCTTCCTTGGTCCCTCATCCACCGTACCGGAAGCTCACCATTTTAATCGAACCGAGGCTGGTCAAGACCTCGGCCGACTTTGCTACGCGAGACCTCCTCCATTGACTCTCCATCAGCAGTTGCAACTTTATCAGTTAGGTCTCCACGACCTTAATCACAAGACGGTCAAAATGCTTCCCCAGCATTCTTGACATAAAACAGCCATTTACAAACAGTTTATAAATACAGTTTCTATATTAACTCTCATTTTTTCACATTATCCCTCATCAATCCACATTACTTATTCCACATTCCATTTATATGTGTACTCATCCAATCACATCATTTTCCATCTCATCACTTCAGACTCCTTCACATCACATATCAGATATTCACATCCATACATATATCCACATCCACATCCACATCTACATCCATGCATCCATTTTCACATCCACATACATACATCCACATCCACACCTACATCCATACATCCACATCTATATGCATACATTCACATCCACATTCATACATCCACACCTACATGCATTCACATCCATACATCCACATCCATATGCATACATTCACATCTACATGCATACATCCATATCCACATTCATACATCCACATCTACATGCACATTCATACATCCTCATTCCTACATCCACATCTACATGCACATTCACATCCATACATCCACATCTATATGCACATTCACATCCATACATGCACATTCATACATCCTCATTCCTACATCCACATCTACATGCACATTCACATCCATACATCCACATCTATATGTATACATCCACATCGACATGTATACATCCACATCCGTATCTACATCCATTCATCCACATCCACATTCACATTCACATCCACGTCTATATGTATACATCCACATCTACATGTATACATCCACATCCGTATCTACATCCATTCATCCGTATCTACATCCATTCATCCATTCATCCACATCCACATTCACATCCACACATCCTCATTCATACATCCACATCTACATGCATACCTCCACATCCACATTCATACATCCACATCTATATGCACATTCACATCCATATCTACATGCATACATCTATACATACACATCCACATTCACATCCATACATCCACATCCACTCATCCCATACTCAATCTTATCACATCTCATATAACTCTTAACTCATCCTATCACATCTCAATATCTATTTATATAATACAAGAGAATTCTTATATTTGATATAAGATTTCTTTACGCATGCATAAATTCTATTTTTAGGAGAATAACACTTTCGAAATAAAATCAATCTTTTATGCATCTTCCTATGCATAAATTCATTTCAAATGAGAATGACACTTTTGAATTAAAATCAATCTTTTATGCATCTTCCTATGCATAAATTCAATTTAGTAGGAATTACTCTTTTAGAATAAAAGAATTTCTCTTATGCATCTAACTTATGCATAAAATCCATTTATGATGAAAATCACACTTTTAGTGTAAAAAAATTCTGTTATGCATACCTCTATGCATGAAACTCAAATATGATAAAAGTAACACTTTTATAATAAAATAATCAACTTTTATGCATACCTCTATGCATGAATTTCAAATAATGATAAAAGTAACACTTTTATAATAAAATAATCAACTTTTATGCATACCTCTATGCATGAAATTCAAATATAATAAAAGTAACACTTTTATAATAAAATAATAATCTTTTATGCATACCTCTATGCATGAAATCCAATTATGATAAAAGTAACACTTTTACATTAAAATAATAATCTTTCATGCATACCTCTATGCATGAAATCCAATTATGATAAAAGTAACACTTTTACATTAAAGTAATAATCTTTTATCTATTCCTCTATGCATGAAATCCAAATATGATAAAAGTAACACTTTTATGTTAAAATAATAATCTTTAATGCATACCTCTATGCATGAAATCCAAATATGATAAAAGTAACACTTTTATGTTAAAATAATAATCTTTTATGCATACCTCTATGCATGAAATCCAAATATGATAAAAGTAACACTTTTATGTTAAAATAATAATCTTTTATGCATACCTCTATGCATGAAAATCAATTATGCATAATATAAAAATCAATTTCTCTATGATTACAATGAATATCTTTCAATTAATCTAGGATGATAATTCCTAGAATATGGTAGGAAGTCCTCTTTTCATGCTTTGAATGAAATTTTTTTATGCATAATTTTTATAAAAATTTTGCCATAGCTCCGCTGCTATGACTGATAAATCTCAATTTCTCTAAGGGATAAAGCTTATCATTAAGAAAATAAATAGAATGATCCCTAATTGGATCATTAATCCATAATGGATTGAATCATCAATATTCATGAAATACATAAACTAAAAGCATAGAAAAAAACCATTAATTTAGTCTCAAGGATAGATTAATCTTGGATTAAGTAAAACATTTATGAAAAGCTTCATTTGGATTGAGAATGGGTCATGAGTATGACCATTTCTTGAGTGAGAGAGAGAAATTACATAAAAACCCTTAGAATTAAGCATAAATGGAAATTTATGTAATTCTTAACTATCATTAATCAATTAACTTCAATAGCATTCATCAAATTATGTAACTCTTCACTACCATTCATCAATTAACTTCAATAGCATTCAAAAACCATTCCAATTAAGCTTCTTAAGCTTGAGAGGGGTTGAGAAGAGAGAAACATTGAGAAATTATAGAAAAGATCAAAATTCACCATTTACCTTACAAATTTCTTGATTCTTTGTTCACGGTAGAGGCCCCCAACCAATCAATTGGTTTAGTATGTTGATGGAGTCACCAATGGGGATTGAAGAAAGAGGGAAGCTCCAATTTCATCAATTTGGAGAGAATTTTAGAGAATAGTAAGAATTAGCATTATTTCAGCATAATTCTAATATAGTAAAATTCTCCTATTTTTTTCAAAGGACTCATGTTCTATTTATAGGAGAGGGAGGCTCTAACCAAAGGTAACTGATTTCTAGAATTTTCCAATTTTAGTTTGGTTGAATTTGGACTAGATTTGGACCTAGTTTGGTTCCTTTTTGATTCGGTTTGGTTGAATTTGGACTAGATTTGGACCTAGTTTGGTTCCTTTTTTATTCGGTTTGGTTCCCTTTTGATTTGGTTTGGTTCAAGAGAGAGGAGAGATAAAAATATCACAATATTTTTGAGTTTAAAACTCATTCAAGCATGTGAAATATGCACCTCCTTTAAGGGACTCCCTTTCCTTACATATGTGTCAAAATGGAATCATTATATCCAAAATATCTCATTTTTTTAGTAATACTCATAGTTTCTTACTAATAAACCTTGTATATATTCAACTCTTCATCTTATGTGAGCATTTACTCATTTTTGGATACCCAATTTATCTCATTTTTTTGATAATACTCATAGTTTTTTACTAATAAACCTTGTACATATTCAACTCTTCATTTTATGTGAGGATTTACTCATTTTTGGATACCCAATTTATCTCATTTTTTTGATATTACTCATAGTTTCTTACTAATAAACCTTGTACATAGTCAACTCTTCATCTTATGTGAGCATTTACTCATTTTTGGGTATCTTCTTTTACAAAATGGATTTATCTCCTCCCTACACATGGATTGATGCTATTGGCCCATAGGAACCTTAATTGGACCATAATCCAAAAATTTCTGAAAATCTAGACCCTTAGGCTAAGGTCCTTTATATCCATTTCCAATTAATTCCAATTGCAGATTGGAAAGTTTTTTTTTTGAATTTCTGTTTCAGGGGAACTTAATTTAATAAGATGAGATAATTTTCTATCCAAAAATATTAAAAATGTGAATATTCTCTCTCTAGAATAAATTCTCTCTCTAGGTTAAAACAGTTAGAAACAAGGTCTTTTATATTTCTGAAGAGGGATTGATTACAGGGAAAGATACTAGACATCAAAAAGGGGTTGGGGGAGGAATCTTACAAAGTATGACAAGAAGTCCTTGGGTTTTTCTACATTTAGTTCTCATTCGCATAAGTAATTTTTCATGTAATTGTTAAGAAGTGGTTACTTCTATAAAAAAGTTTCTTGCCCATTTTGTTCCTTTACCCTTAAATAAGTCTTGTACTCCAATTGCTAGTTATTCTAAAAATATTTTAATATTGTGCTAATTTTAGCCTTTCTTAAATCATAAAATTGACTCTTGTAGTATCATTTATCTCTTTCTTTGTTGTATAATCATTAATTTTTGCTTTATAACGAAGAATTTTTAAACTTTTCATGGTTATTGTATGTCTTGTATCGAAATGTTACACACACACACACACTCACACTATCCTAGAGACAAGATGGACACACACACACAACTAGGCACATGCACACACTACCTGAGGGGGAAGAGGGTTTTTTTGGGGGGGGTCTAGGAGGGAGGGAAAGACAAGGTTAATAAAAAAGGGGGGCCACAATACACACCGAGGGGGGAGGGGGGTATAGGGGGGAGGGAAGACCCACACACTACTACTACCTAAGGGGGAAGATAGTGGGGGGGGAGGGGGGGCACACACACACTCACACTACCCGTGGCGGAAGATAGTTGGGTGGGTGATAGGGAACCTCAAGGAGGAGGAGCGTCCAAGAATGACACACTTCTGTTTGTTAGAAATAGCTAATATTGTGCATGCATGCACGCGCACGCTGTCGTGCCATGGCACGTCTATGGTGTGAAACCATGCATGTGAGGCCATTAAATACAAATTCAGATGCATGGGATTAAGTGCCATGACTTGAGTCATTATATGATGCCCATGTATAAATGTTCATATTGTAAATGAGGTTCTATAAAACGAGCTGAAGCTGAGCCAGGTCTCGAAGCCTCAGTACATGAGTGTGGTGTGAATCGTGGAGTTTTTATGCTTATGGTGAACCTGGGGGGGTAGCAGAAGTCCCTGTGCCTATGTACATAGGTTTGGATTTTGCTTGAGTATTTAACAGCTTTTCTTGGCCCCACGAGATGGTAAAATACTCAGAAATCATGCTTGAGATGATAGTGGCATTTGATTGAGGTTCAAAATGGCATGGATATGGCCATGGTCATGACTACATGGTGAGGGAGACATGTGAAAGAGGATGTCAAGAATCTTTGGTCAATGTGTGGGAATTGGAGAAAATGGAGGGGGTCTTTTAGCATTAGTTGTGGCCATTAGTGTGGCTTTTGGAAGAAATTAAAAATATATATACACTAAATAAAGGTGGCCAGCTTGAGGGGAGGGTTTATACGTTGGCCAATGCACCATTGAGAAGGCTGGCGAAGATGCAACTGTCTGCTGCGTTCCCTTTGGATCGGCAGGGGGGGGGCTCTTCGTGTTTCAAGGGGACGATCTCTGCTATTTTTTACCAGGAGTTCTGGAGGTCGCGGCAAGAAGCCTTCCACAAAGTCTGTGTTCTGATCGAATAAGGTTGGCCTTTAATTCCCTGTGGGTCGGATCGCTAGGTTTCTGAAAGCTGGGAAATATGTGGAGTGCTATGATGGCTGGTAGCAACTGCAGCCAAGAGGAGCTGGAAATGGAGGGAGCCTCCTCTAGACACAGAGGGAGTTTTGGGTAGAAGGGGTGTTGGCGCAGTCGCCTGGTAGTGGCTGGAGAGGAAGCGAAGAGTGTGGCGCTGGCTGCTAGCAAAGAAGAGAGAGAGTTCACTCTAAAGCCTCAGAGGAGCTGAAACGCCAGTCAGAGTCTTCTACACAGCAGCTAAGAGAGCACTTGGAAATGATGAACAAGCTTCAGGAAGGAGACAGAGTTGGAAGATGAACGCAGAGCAAAGAGGGAGAGAGGTTGTGAAGGGGCGGCCTCTGGGTGCGCAGGCGAGGATAGAGAAGTGGCCTTGGTTTGTTTTACAGGCGGGAGAAGCTGGAAGTGAGAGGAGAGACCGTGGCTGGCGATGCTGGAGGGCGCTCAAAAAAAAAAGGAGAGCCGGGTGATCCTGAGTCTGAAGAGCTGCTGGGGGCTCTGATACCAGAAGCTGTGCTGCTGCAGCTTTTTGGGCACAAGTTAGTGGTATCTTTGTTGAATTGGAAGAAGTAACATAGTGGTGAAACAGTTCTCTTTTATGGAAGGCATTTTCCACTCCAGTTTACTATTGCTGTCATGCTGCAAACTACTATAGTCAATGATGTTTATGATGGGTCACAATGTTATGGTTTTTCTTGGGCTTTAGAATCTTATGAAGACAAAGTAAGTGATGTCAGTATGTAGCCTATGTTGGCTATGGTTTATGTTATGTGCTGGGTGTTTGAGCCTTTGGAGCTCCATATTTGAGGATATAATTTCATGTGATTTTGGCAATAGCTAGGTATTGGATCTATGATGGTTCCAGCTTCTGCTGGTGGTGCCCCTTGAAGAGATATATATTCTGTTTCTTTGCTGGGATTTGAAGCTACTCTCACAGCCAGAAGTCTCGCACTTTCCCAGCGACACCGCACACATCACGACAGCTTTTGGTGAACTCGACGTGAAACTGCTGGGGTGAGAGTGTGGTGAAATACACAGGGAAGCTATGGCTGAGAATCCTGAGGGTCAGGGGGTTCATTTTGACCCCGGGGTTATGCAAATGTTTCAGATGTTTACTATGTATATGCAACAGCAGCAAGCTGCTGAGAGGGGGCAAATTTCCACGACTAAAGCACTGCAGTCAATTGTGAAAAAGGTGGATCAATTTGATGGTAAGGACATCAAAAAGTACCTGCGCAATCACACAAAGGAAATGGAGCTAAACAGGGTGACTGAGGAGGATATGGTTCGAAGCTTTGAGCTGGTATGTGTTCCGGAAATAAGAGAGCGCATAAGAGGATTACAGGCAGCACATGGTGGCAGAAATTGGGAGGAGTTCAAGCTTGCTTTGAAGGATGATTATTTCATGGAGGATTCTGAGCGGGTGACCAAGCGAACTTTCTTGGAATGGGTCACAAAACCCAAAATGGGAATTTCTGCCACAGAGTTGCTAAGAGAGTTTGAGAAGCGTTATGCCCAGCTGTCAAGGATTGAGCGCACAACCTTGGACAGGGAAAAAACAGAGCTCTTCTTACAAGCAGCTGGGAAAGATCTTCAAGAGAAACTGGAAATCCTCCTTGAAGATAAGGATACAGAGGAGGGACTAAAGAGTGATTGGAATGATGTCGAGGATGTGGTCACCATGCTAGCAAAGCGGCAGCAAAGGAGGGATAAAATGGTGATGAGCTCGGCAACTCCTATAACTGTTGTTACCCCTGAGAATCTACCAAAACCAGCTGCTGCTGCAATCCCAAAGGTAGAAGGGCCGATGGAAGAGCTTATTAAGGGCATGCGAGACCTAAAATTGAAGATGTCTAGGATTGAAGAAAAAGGGCTACCATTAGGGCAGGCTTCTATGCAAAGGCCTCAAAGCAAAGAAGGGTTTACATTCAAATGTATATGGTGTGATGACCCAGAACATGCAAAGAAAGACTGTGCTAGCTATAAGGAAGCCCTCAGAAATCAACTTGTGTTTTTCAAAGATGGGAAAATCCACCTTACAGAGACTGGTCTTCCATTAAGCACAAACTTTGGGAAAGGAGGGATGAAAAAGCTGGTTGAGGATATGGCTGTTAGCCATGCCATCTCTATGGTTGAGGCAACAACCTATGGGTTAAAGGCTGGTCAATCAAAGCAAGAATCTGAGAATGATGAAGATTATGAGAATGAAGATTTTTGGCCATCAACAATGGAACTAATTGCATCAAAGAATGTGTCTAAGCAGGCTTTGCATGAGGCAGGTGACTGTATACGTCTTGAGACTGGCTGGGAAGAGCCTGTGGATTCTTTATCTATTCATGCCTACATTGCAAAATGCCAGAATAATGAGGCACGGGTAGAGGAAAAGCGTAAGAGGGAAAATGAGGAAGGAGGGCCATCAAAAAGGGTCACTCGTGGTAGTGAAAAGAAGGATCCTGGGCCATCACATATGCCTCCACCGCATAGCAGACCTCCACAGGAAGTATCAATGGAAGAAGTGCCAGCAAAAATGAAGCATGAGAAGGAGAAGGGTAAAGGGAAAAGTCCACTCTACAAGCTTCAATCTGATATTGAAGCCGCAAAAACAGATCTCAAAAAGGTGCTTGAAGAGAGGATTTTAAACAGTAGGGTGGAATTTACACTAAGGGAAGTCTTGGGGATTGCAAAGAAAGAATTCCATGATGAGATAATTGATATTATACGAAGGAAAAGGCAGTCCATAATTGAATCTATTCCATCACAAGGGGAGGCAAGCACTTCCAAGACTCATGGAGTACAGGTACAGCAAAAGGAAGAGAGAGAGAATGTGGTGGAATGTAATCACTCTGCTGAAGGGGCACGACAAGTGCGCTTTGTGGATGAGGATGATGAAAAAGAAGTTCTTACAAAGAGTCATTATTCCAGGAGCCATTGGGCAAGAGCAACCACTGAAACCCTTGTCAAGATAGGTGACTTGGAAGAGCCGTATGTTGCTCTAATTGATCATGGGTCTGAAATAAATCTTATGGCTAAAAATCTCTACAACAAATGTAAGTGGCCAATGGATGTAGATCATGGGTGGATGATTAAAGCAGCTAATAACTCATCTGGAGAGCTCTATGCAGCCTGTCCAAATGTAAGGGTAACTATAGGGGATGTGAAAGATGATCAGAACTTCTTTGTTCAGGAGATGTCATCGTATCCCCTCATCCTTGGGCAACCCTACATTACAGCTGTGAGGATGGAAACAAAGGTTTTGGATGATGGCTCGGCATATGCAAGAATAAGGAGTAAAGATGGCAAGAAAGCTGTTCAGTTCTTGACAGTTTGTATTAACCATGAAAGGAACCGTGAGTCTCTTCGAGCAGAGTCACTCCCAAAGATAAACAGAGAATTCATGAACTACAGGGAGATGAGGGATTTTGGCCAGGTGCCATTGTAAAGCGGGATTCCAATGGTACAAGGGAAAATGAGTTCTCGCAGGACTCAATTAATGTAAATAACTTTTCAGCAAATTTTCAGGGATTTTCTAGCTATGGGTCACTGGTCTTTGTAAAAAGCAAGGATTTGAAGCGTGGTATGCGTCAATATGTACAGAATGTACAAAAAGGTTTTGAACAGTGTGGTCTTTTGGAGAAGGATGAGTTTATATCAGGTGTCCTTGATGAGGTGTCATTTGTGGATACTATGGGTGAGCTTTGTGCCATGGAAAGTTCATGCTTGCAGGGTGGGAATGAGATGGTGGGTTGTTGCAAGATCAGGTTATCCAGTTTTATCCAGTTTCTGCTGGACTGGGATAATGCTTGGAGAGCAAATTTTGGGAGGCAAGGTACTTAAAATGAGATCAAGCAAATAATAGAAAATATGCTTGCCCTTAAATTAACCCAATATAACTTAAATTATTAAAAATTAGTCTAATTAATCAAAATTAATTAAAAATATGATGAAATGATAAACAAATGATGTTTCCATACTTAGAGTGATCTAATTTATTTTTCCATAGATGCACCATTACAAGTACACTAGTCCCTATAGGTTTTAGATGATTCACATCAAAAATGTAATTTTACTAATTAGATCATTAATATTTGCAGGCCTTCTAATAGTCTGAAAGAATTTTGAAAAAGAGATCATTAAAAATCCAACCATTGGATTTGTAATTTTTACTAATCACCACATTCTACTAATGTCTCAGTATCTACCCACTCTTTTGATCTACAAGATTGAGGATTTTAAGTGGTAGCTAGTGTGGGTACAAAAAGTGGCGTAAATTATAACACTTTAAAGACCTTGAAATATTTAATGAAAATAGACAAATATCTTAAAATTTTCTCAAAAAATCAAGTTAAGCTCTATATTATGTGAAGATCTAAGGTACAAAGTGGGAATCTCATATGAGTTTATATGTAAAAGATATTAGCATTTTATGGAATCAGCTCGAATTTGGGACAGGGTGTATACATTGACTTTGTACCTAAGAAAATGAGGACTTTTGACTATCTAATGCTTAATCAAATTATGCAACTATATTTCCAACTTTGAATATGATGTTCCAACAAAAGAAATGGAAACGATATTCCTTCATTTACTAGGAGAGATTAGCCACTAAAGGTAAACAAATGCTTGTTTTTTTACTGTTTACAGGGTGCCTGAGTGGACAAAACTGGGCACCCTGATCTTGCAACCACCCTGCTGAAAGTATCGTCTGTGGGTATGTATGATGTAATCAAGGAATTTGAAGAAGTGGAATGCAAAGGTATGTATTGTGGGACAGATGCTCGAGTTGATACAAAGTATAAAACGGTTGCGAAGAAGGTGAAACCAGTTGCCTTGTCCCTGCCACCAGAAAGCAAGGAGAAGATAGATGAAGCCTCTATGCAACCGAATCTCAGAGATCCGAAGAAAATTGGGCATAAGTTTACACACAAAACCCTAAAAGAGCTGAAGATTGGTGAAAAGGATTTTCTGTTGCCAGTTGAAAAGGAATGCTTTGAGGAGATGCTTGTAAAACATGGGAAAGCCTTTGCTTTTCAGCCTCATGAGATAGGCTGTGTTGATCCAAGTGTAACAGCGCCAATGGTGATCTTCACTGTTCCACATGTGCCCTGGAACCTGCGGTCGATTCCAGTACCAAAGGCTCTCTTGCCAAAGCTGATGGAATTACTAAAAGAAAAGATCAGGATGGGAATTTTGGAGCCATCATGCGCTCCATATTCCAACAGATGGTTTACCGTGCCAAAGAAAAATGGAACATTGCGCTTCATTCAAGACATGAAACCTGTAAATAAGGTCACAATCAGGAATGTGGAAGGAGTTCCGATTGTGGACGAGTTTGCAGAAGCATTTGCAGGGAAAGCTATATACTCTATGGGTGATCTGTATTCGGGATATGATCAGTTCCAGCTAGATATACAAAGCAGGGACTTGACCACAATGAAAACTCCTTTGGGGTTGGTAAGGATGTGTACCTTACCACAGGGAGCCACCAACTCAGTGGCGCATATGATGAATGGAATGAATAAAGTCTTGCGAGACTTCATACCACAAATAACTATGCCTTTTCTGGATGATGTACCAATAAAGGGCTGTGATGAGAAAGACAAAGATGGGGATTTAGATTCGAAGGGGTGCCGCAAGTTTGTGGCGAATCATATAAAGGATTGTGATATGATTCTATCCAGGCTTGAAGAGGTGAATCTTACTTTATCTGGACTGAAATCAGTGTTTGGGGTTGGTGAAGTGCTAATAGTGGGGCATCTTTGTAGTACTAATTGACGCCGACCTTGTCCAGCCAAGATAGATGCAATACAAAGAATGAAAGAGATATGCATTAATGTTACAGAGCTAAGGAGATTTCTTGGTGCATGTGTCTTTTATGTTATTTGGATTCCACATTATGCACATGTAGCAGATCCTCTTTATCAACTTTTGAGGAAAAATCAAAAATTTTTGTGGAGTGCAGAACATATTAAAGCTATGCGAAAGCTGAAATGTTTGCTCTAATCATCACCTACTCTAAGGAAGGCAGATTATGAGTGTGGCAGGCCTGTGATTGTTACAGTTGATACTAGTCCTACTGGGATAGGATGGGCAGTAGGGCAAGATGATGAGGATGATCACAGGTATGTAATCAGATTTGGAGCAAAGGTATTAAGCATTCCTCAACGAAAATATCCGCAGATCAAGAGAGAGTTATGGGAAATAGTCACTGCTCTAAAATGTGAAAAAGAATATCTTATTGGGGCATCTGTACTTGTGGAAACTGATTGCTTGCCACTCCTTGGGATGATTGCAAGCTGCACCACTCCAGATATCGCTATGCTTAGGTGGATTGCCTATATCAAGTCACTAAATCCTGAGTTTGAGCATATTGCAGGAAAAGACAACCCAGTTGCAGATATGCTATCAAGAGCCAGGTATGAAGATGAAGAAGGGATGATTAGTGACATTGATGATGTAGGTACAAAGTTCTACACTACTGCATATGCAAAAGGGGACCATACTTGCCTATCAAATGCACTTGAGTCTTTTACTGAGGAAATGTATGAAGGAGATTGGTTGCTTATTGGTCAATACTTGAGTACTCTGACAAGACAGGAAAATTGGTCTGACTCAGAATTCAAGAGGATCCGCAGAAAAGCATATGGGTATTTTCTAAAGGATGGGTACCTGTGGAAGCATCCTAAGCAGAGGAATGCTATGCCACAGAGAGTCATATGTGATAAAGAGACTCAAGGGAAGCTCATGAAAGAATTCCATGAGAGTCTCTGGGCTGGACATGGAAGTGTGTGGGCCACCTTTACCAAAATAAAGGAAAGATATTGGTGGAAAGGAATGTACAAGGATATTTCCCAATATGTGGAAACATGCATGGTATGTCAAATGTACTCAAATGTGCGACATCGTGATGGCTTGCAACCAACCTACCCACCTGCCATGCACTACAAATGGGTAGTGGATCTAGTTACAATGCCTTTGGGAATTTGGCAGATGCGGTACATAGCACTTGCAAGAGAAGATTTGACAAATCAGGTAGAAGGGCGTGCTCTTAGAACAAAGAGTACGGAAACAGTATGCAAATTTCTCTTGGAAGATGTGATTTGCCGGTATGGTTGTGTTGGGAAAATAACAGCTGATAGGGGTGAGCTAGATGTTGAAGAAGCAAGGGAATTCTTCTCTAGAATTGGCATCAAACTGTCCCTAACATGTGCTTACAACCCTGAGGGCAATGGTAAAAGTGAGCGAGGACATCCTCCAATCATTAAAGCTTTGGCTAAGGCATGCAGAGAAAGAATGCAAGAGTGGCCAAGGCTGCTACCATATGCTTTGTGGGCTGACCGTACAACTCATAGCTTAGTGTGACAGGATACATGCCTGCAGAATTGATGTATGGTCAGAAGCCAGTAATGCCAGTTGAAGAAGTAGTTCCAACTTGGAATGTATTACCCTGGGTGGAAGGATTGAACAGGGAAGACCTCCTTGCATTGCGAATAAGGCAGCTGGGGAGGAGGCCTGAAGATGTAGAGCTTGCTAAAGCTTGTTTGAAAGATGCAAGGTTGAAAAATAAAGAAAGATTTGATAGAAGACATAGATTCCGGCCAAAACCTATTGAAGAAGGTGATTGGGTCCTAATGTATGATAGTAGCCTTGACAACCAGTTCACTATTCAAAGAAAGTTTGCAAAAAGATGGTTTGGCCCTTACATTGTCAAGCATGTGCATGGAAATGCCACGTATACCCTGTGTGAGCTTGATGGAACAGAGATAAAGAATCTTGTAGCAGGCAAAAGGATCAAGATGTTTAAAAGAAGGCATGACAGTAATCCTTTTGATTCACAGGAGACTCAGGATGAGAGGCTTGACAGTGATAGCATGGGTATGGCTGAAGAGGAAGAGGATGATCTCCCTGATAATGTAGAAGATGAAAACGACATCCAGATATATGTGGATCTTGATGATGATTTGGCACATACCAGAGGATGTGCAGGTTTAGAGGGGGTGGACGTCGTGCCATGGCACGTCTATGGTATGAAACCATGCATGTGAGGCCATTAAATACAAATTCAGATGCATGGGATTAAGTGCCATGACTTGAGTCATTATATGATGCCCATGTATATATGTTCATATTGTAAATGAGGTTCTATAAAACGAGCTGAAGCTGAGCCAGGTCTCGAAGCCTCAGTACATGAGTGTGGTGTGAATCGTGGAGTTTTTATGCTTATGGTGAACCTGGGGGGGTAGCAGAAGTCCCTGTGCCTATGTACATAGGTTTGGATTTTTCTTGAGTATTTAACAGCTTTTCTTGGCCCCACGAGATGGTAAAATACTCAGAAATCATGCTTGAGATGATAGTGGCATTTGATTGAGGTTCAAAATGGCATGGATATGGCCATGGTCATGACTACATGGTGACGGAGACATGTGAAAGAGGATGTCAAGAATCTTTGGT